>NC_091978.1:311845642-312469629 GCF_044704955.1 Pristiophorus japonicus | reverse complement strand
AACTCCTCTTTATCAATTTTTATCTCATCCAGTATCTCCACTACCTCCTCTTTCGCTATTACTTTTATAACATCTTCTTCCTTGGTGAAGACAGATGCAAAATACTCATTTAATACCTCAGCCATGCCCTCTGCCTCCATGCGTAGGTCTCCTTTTCGGTCCCTAATTGGCCTCACTCCTCCTCTTACTACCCGTTTACTATTTATATGCCTATTGAAGACTTTTGATTTCCCTTTTACGTCAATCTATTCTCATAGTCTGTCGTTGCTCCTCTTATTTCCTTTTTCACTTCCCATATTCAGCCTGATTCTCAATTGTATTCTCAACCTGACGTCTGTCAAACGCACTCTTTTTCTGCTTCATCTTACTCTCTATCTCTTTCATCATTCAGGGAGCTCTGGCTTTAGTTGCCCTTCCTTTCCCCCTCATAGGAATGTACCTCAACTGTACCCAAACCATCTCCTCTTTAAAGGCAGACTATTGTTCGATTACAGTTTTGTCTGCCAATCTTTGATTCGAATATATCCAGGCCAAATCTGTTCTCAACCCACTGAAATTTGCCTTCCTCAAATTAAGTATATTTTGCTCTAGATTGCTCCCTGTCTTTTTCCGTAGCTAATCTAAACCTTATGATACTATGATCACTGTTCCCTAAATGCTCCCCTGCTGACACTTGTTCTACGTGACCCACCTCATTCCCCAGAACCAGATCCAGCAATTACTCCTTCCTCAGGCTGAAAACATACTGATCAAGAAAGTTCTCCTGAACACACTTCAGAAATGTTTTGCCCTTTACACTATTATTATCCCAGTCTATATTAGGATAATTGAAGGATTTCTTGTAATTCTCTGTAATTTTCCTGCAAATCTGCTCCTCTATATCTTTCCCACTAGTTGGTGACCTATAGACAACAACTAGTAATGTAATGGTACCTCTATTATTTCTTCAGTCTAATCAAATAGATTCTGTCCTTGTCTAGGACATCCTCTCTCTCTCGAGCACAATAGTATTCTCCTTAACCAATACTAGCACCTTACCTTCTTTCTTTCCTTCCCTATCTTTCCTGATCACCTTTTATCCAGGAATATTTAAAACAAAATTCTGCCCTTTTTTGATGCAGGTCTTGGTTATGACCACGACATAATATTCCCATCTGGCTATTTGCACGTGCAGCTCACCAACCTTACTTACCACACTTTGTGCATTTACACAACATGCAATGTAAACCTATCTTAGACCTTGTATTCTCTCTTAGTCTGAATCCACCTTCTTATGTCTCAAATAAAGCAATGAGTACTGTAGACTTGAGTAAGTGTGACCTTAGTCTCTTTATTCTGACTCCAGAGTGCTAGCACAGCATGGGAGGCTTGCTTATATGCAGTGCTCCCAAGGGATGCTGGGATCCCTTGGGACTCCAACAGATGCACCCTCTGGTGGCGGTAGAATGTGGTTACAAGGTGTTGCATACATAACATCACTCCCCCCCCCCCCCCGCCCCCCCCCCCAAAGTCAATAATGCACTTATTTACAGGGTGAGACGATCTGGGGCTTTCCGCTCCCTAGTCGATCGTCTCGGTACAAACACAGGTGCAGGTGAGTTGGTTGGGCCTTCGCTGGGCTGCTGTGCAGCTGGCCTTGCTGGGCTGCTGGGGATGATGAGTTCAACTTCGTGGTCAATCGTGATGTCGGTTGCCACTTGTGTGTGTATCGGAGGGTCGAAGTTGGTGGTGTCCTCTTCAGGTTGCTCGTGGCTGTCTGTGAATCACAGTTTAGTTTGGTCCAAATGCTTTCTGCAAGTTAGTCCATTTGTAAGTTTGACCTCAAACATCCTACTCCCTTCTTTGGCTATGACAGTGTCAGCAAGCTATTTGGAACCATGTCCATAGTTCAGTACAAATACAGGGTTATTGACTTCAATATCGCTTGACAAATTTGCACGATCATGGTACATGTTTTGTTCATGCCGCTTGCCCTCAACATGATCATGGAGATCAGGGTGGACTAGAGCGAGCCTTGTTTTGAGTGCCCTTTTCATGAGCAGTTCGGCAGGGGGAACCCCATTGAGCGAGTGTGGTCTTGTGCGGTAGCTGAGCAGGACTCGGGACAGGCGGGTCTGCAGGGAGTCTTCCGACACGTGTTTCAAGCTTTGCTTGATGGTTTAGACTGTCTGTTCTGCCTGGCCGTTACATGCGAGCTTGAACGGGACAGATGTGATGTGCTTGATCCTATTGCAGGTCATGAATTCCTTGAATTCAGCGCTGGTGAAGCACGGCCCATTGTCGTTGACAAGGACATCAGGCAGGCCGTGCGTGGCAAACATGGCTCGTAGGCTTTCGATGGTGGCAGTGGATGTGCTTACAGACTCAATCCATTTTGAATAAGCAGCGAAGTCAGCGTGGATCCTAGACCATGGTTTGGAGGGCCATGACCACAAACTTAGCGGTGCCTCCCTGGGTGCATTGCTCAGTTGAGAGCAAGTGTTGCATTGGCGCACGCAAGACTCCAAATCTGAGTCGATGCCGGGCCACCACACGTGGGATCTGGCAATAGTTTTCATCATTACTATACCTGGGTTGGTACTGTGTATGTTGCGTATAAACGTTTCCCTGCCTTTCTTCGGCAAAACCACGTGATTACTCCACAAAAGACAGTCCGCCTGTATGGACATTTCGTCTTTGCGCCGCTGGAATGGTTTGATCTCTTCATGCATCTCCGCTGGGATGCTGGACCAGCTCCCATGGAGGACACAGCTTTTTACAAGGGACAGTAAAGGATCCTGGCTGGTCCAAGTCCTGATCTGACGGGCCGTAATGGGTGACTTTTCATTTTCAAATGCATCCATCACCAAAAGCAAGTCTGCAGGCTGTGCCATTTCCACCCCGATGGTGGGCAATGGTAGCCGACTGAGAGCATCAGTGCAGTTCTCTGTGCCTGGCCTGTGAGCGCCCATCTTTGGATGCGAGCAGAGGCATTGGTATTAATACTTTTGCTCTCTGAGAATAGCGATATGAGCAGCTTATGGTCAGTTTCTAACTCGAACTTAAGCCCAAACATATACTGGTGCATTTTTTTCACCCCATAAAAGTATGCCAGAGCTTCTTTTTCAATCATGCTGTAGGCTCTTTCGGCCTTGGACAAAGACCTGGATGTATAAGCGACCGGTTGCAATGTTCCCGATTCGTTTGCTAGTTGTAACACACACCCGACCCCGTACGAAGACGCATCGCAAGCTAAAACTAAACGTTTACATGGGTCATACAGAACAAGCAGTTAGTTGGAACATAACAGATTTCTGGCTTTCTCAAAAGCAGTCTCTTATGATTTACCCCATACCCATTCATCTCCCTTGCGTAGCAACATATGTAGAGGTTCTAGTAAGGTGCTTAATCCGGGTAGGAAATTCCCAAAATAATTGAGGAGTCCCAGGAATGAATGCAGCTCCATCACATTCTGTGGTATTGCCGCATTCTTGATGGCCTCCGTCTTGGCGTCGGTGGGTCTGATGCTGTCTGCCACGATTCTTCTCCCTAAGAACACAACCTCTGACGCCAGAAAAACAAACTTTGAGCGTTTCAACCTGAGTCCCACACAATCTAGCCGACTTAGAATCTCTTCCAGGATCTGCAAGTGTTCGATGGTGTCCCGACCAGTGATCAATATGTCGTCCAGGAAAATCACGGTGCATGGAACCGGCTTTAGCAGACTCTCCATGTTCCTTTGAAAAATAGTCGTGGCCGATCGAATCCCAAACAGGCATCTATTGTGAACATGAACAGACCTTTGTGCGTGTTGATGCAGGTGAGGCCTTTCGAGTATTCCGCCAGCTCCTGCATCATGTAGGCTGAGGTCAGGTCCAACTTGGTGAACGTCTTCCCTCCAGCCAGGGTCGCAAATAGGTCATCTGCCTTGGGTAGCGGGTACTGGTCTTGCAGCGAAAAATGGTTAATCGTTACTTTATAGTCCCCACAAATTCTAAGATCTGAAACAATCGGACTGGCCCATTCATTGAACTCAACCGGCGCGATAATGCCCTCTCATTGCAGCCTGTCCAGTTCGATCTCCATTTTCTCTCGCATTGTATATGACACCGCACGTGCCTTGTGGTGGATGGCTTGTGTACTGGGAAACATGTGGATCTGCACCTTTGTCCCAGAGAAATTTTCGATGCCTGGCTCAAACAACGACAGGAACTTGCTCAAAACCTGGGCAAATGAAGCATCGTCGACAGACAAATGTGCTCGGATGTCGTCCCAGTTCCAGCGGATTTTTCCCAGCCAGCTTCTGCCGAACAGTGTGGGGCCATTTCCTGGTACAATTCATAGTGGTTGTTTGTGCACCGCTCCATCATAGGAGACTTTTACTGCTGCACTGCCAATTACAGGGATCAGCTCTTTAGTGTAAGTTCTCAGCTTGGCATGAATAGGGCTCAGCTTGGGCCTTTGTGCCTTATTGCACCACAGCCTCTCGAAGGCCTTTTGTTCATGATAGATTGACTCGTACCCGTGTCCAATTCCATGGATACTGGAATTCCATTCAATTCAACTTCTAACATGATCGGTGGACATTTTGTGGTGGAGGTGTGTACCCCATATACTTATGCCTCCTTGGTTCGAGTCTCTAGTTCAGTTTGATCCGCCATGGATCGGTCTTCCTCTGCACTGTAGTGGTTTGCAGGGTTTGCAGCTCGTCTGCACATTCACTGGAGGTGTCCCATTTGTTCCACAGTCTTTGCACACATAGTGTTTGATGCAGCATTGATGGGCTCGATGATCATCACCGCAGCGCCAACAAGGTGTTAATTGCCTCGCATTCACACTTGATGGTGGACTCTGAGTCATCTGAGGTCATGCAGCTGCAGGTGTGTACATTCTGCCATATGCGTTACTGCCTGAAAACGATGTTACTTTGTGTACAGTACTTGCCGATGCATCTTTATGCTGCAAATTTTGTTTGCTGTTATCGCTGGTGGACATAAATGCCTGGGTTATCGTTATGGCTTTGCTCAGGTTCAGTGTTTCAACAGTCAATAGTTTGCGAAGGATAATCTCATGGCCAATGCTAAGCACAAAAAGTCTCTTAGCATTTGCTCCAGGAATCCACCGAATTCGCAATGTCCTGTAAGGCGCCTTGGTTCGGCGATGTAGCTCGCCATTTCCTGCCCTTCAGACCATTGGCCTGTATAAAATCGATACCTTGCCATCAGAACGCTCTCCTTGGGATTTCGGTGCTCTCGGACCAGCGTACACGGTTCTTCATATGATTTGGCTGTTGGTTTCACCGGTGCAAGAAGATTCTTCATGAAGCCGTAGGTTGTTGCCCCACAGACGGTTAGGATGATTGCCCTTCGTTTGGCAGCGTTCTCATTCCCTTCCAGCTCGTTGGCCACGAAATATTGGTCGAGTCGCTCCATGAAGATTTCCCAATTGTCACCTTCCAAGAATTTCTCCAGGATACCAACAGTTCTCTGCATTTTCGCGTGATGGTTTGTTATCTATTACTCGTCACCAGTTGTTATGTCTCAAATAAAGCAATGAGTACTGTAGACTTGAGTAAGTGTGACCTTAGTCTCTTTATTCTGACTCCAGACTGCTGACACATCATGGGAGGCCTGCTTATATGCAGTGCTCACAAGGGATGCTGGGATCCCTTGGGACTCCAACAGATGCACCCTCTGGTGGTGGTAGAATGCTGGTTACAAGGTGTTGCATACATAACACAAATAATACCTTATTATTTCTTACTCTAGTGCTATCTGTCTCTCTCAATCCTTTGTGCACTTTGTTTCTCCTTTCTAATGCTACATCCTGCTGCCCATCCCTCTGCCAAATTATCTTAAACCCTCCCCAAGAGCACTGGCAAATCTCCCCGTGAGGACATTGGTTTCGGCTCTGTTGAGGTACATCCCTTCTGGCCTGTACGGGTCGCACCTCCCCCAGAACCAGCCCCAATATCCCAGGAATCTGAAGCCCTCCCTCCTGCACCATCTCTCCAGCCAGGCATTCATCTGTTCGATCCTCCTACTTCTATTCTCACCAGCTTGTGGCACCGCGAGTAATCCAGAGATTACTACTTTTGTGGTCTGCTTTTTAATCTCTTTCCTAGCTCCCTAAAATCTGCCTGCCGGACCTTATCCCTCCTTCTACATATGCCATCGGTATCGATATGGACCTCTGGCTGTTTACCCTCAGAATGTTCTGCAACTGCTCAGTGACATCCTTGACCCTGACACTAGGGAGGGAACATATCATCCTGGAATCACATCTGTGGTCACAGAAATGCCTGCCTATTCCCCGAACTATCGAATCCCCTATCACTATTGCTTTCCCGATCTTCCTCCTCCCCCCTGTACAGCTGAGCTATACGTGGTGCAGTGGACCTGGCTCTGGCTGTACTCCCCAGCGGAACCATTGACCTCACACTGGTTGGAGAGTGAGATGCACTCTGGTGCTCCTGCACTAGCTGACTGGTCCTCCTTCTCTGTCTGGTGGTCACTCATTTCCTCTCTGCCTGCACACCCTTATGCTGCGGGATAACCATCTCGTGAAACGTGCTACCCATGATGCTCTCAGCCTCATGGATGCGCCGCAGTGATGCCAGCTGCTGCTCAAGTTCCAAAACCTCCAGCTAAGACACTTCCTGGACATGTGGTTGTCCAGGACACAAGAATCGTCCTGCAGTTCCCACATGGCACAAGATGTGCATTCCATGGGACTGAGGTGCCCTGCCATGCCTCTACTTAATAGATTATTAGCTAACAGCAGAAATAAACTCAAGACTTAAAAAAGAACAATCACAGCTACTCACCAATTTGTTTTTTTTCTCTTCAGCACCTTCCCTTGTGATGATGTCACTTACCTCGCTCCCTGATGCTCACACTCCATCTGGGCTCTCGAGCCTACCTTTATCTCTGGCTACTCCTCTCACGCTCTCCTCCTTCCCCCTCTGCTCCGAATTCCCACTCTCTCCAAGTTCCCAATTTAGCACTATCTGGAAGCACTCTGTTTAGGATCACTCTGTGCAGACCACTCTCATAGAAGTAATCAATCGAGGTGTTTAAAAGGTTAAAGGGATTTGATATGGTAGAAACAGAAAGAAGTATTTCCTCTGCTGAGGGAAATCCAGAACAACTGGGTACAATCTTAAAATTACAACTGAGCCATTTAGAAATGAAATCAGAAAACATTTTCTATAGTAGAAACCTGGAACTCACTCTTTCAAAAGGGTGTGGATGCTAATTCAATTGAAATTTTTAGGATTGAGATTGATAGACTTCTGTTGGGTAAGGGTATTAAGGGGTATGGAGCAAAGGTAGATAAATGGAATTGCAATACAGATCAGCTATGATCTAATTGAGTGAAAGAACAGATTTGAGGGGCTGAATGGCACTTGTTTCTGTGTTCCTATTCCCCCACGTTCTTCCCGAAATGGTCAACGCAATAGTTATCAAGGATGTTGCTGCCAATTTTGAAATTATGGACAATACTATCCTCATAACCATAATGCTAGAGATTGGCAAATGCCATCTTGCAGTTGACCAGCTTCGTACTATATCATGGGTATGCTGCATACTTTAACCCGACAATTTAAATGTTTCCTTGATCTAACAGTGTACACATACAGAGGTCATATTTGATGTGGTATCCCGAACATTTCCATTTTATTCGCAACGTGAATGAAAAAGGGACATAATTTGAAAGAAATCATCTTAAAAATTAGTCTTGAACAAATAACCATAGTTGAGAGGCATTTCCTCATATAAAAGGTTAGAACAACAACAATTTGATAATGACCAGTTAATTTGATTTTTTAGTAATGTTGGTTGAGGGATAAATATTAACCAGGACTCTGAAGATAACTCAGGGCACCTCCTCTGGAGAAATCAAAAGAAGGGAGTGTGGTAAGAAAACACCAAGGTGGCTGACTGGTTGACTGGTTATGTACAAAGACAAATAAGATGTAAAAAAAACGTTTCTATAAATTATAGGTTTTTAATACCCAACTAAACAGCCCCCTTTGCGGGGATTTGGATGCTCTGAGGAGACAGCTAAAAAAAAAGAAGGCTGCTATTAGATCAGCTAAAAGGCTAATGGAAAAAAGGATCATAGACAGCTGTGGAAGTAATAGGAAAAGCTTTTTCAGTTATGTGAAGAGTCAGTGAACTATCAAAGACTGTATTGGGCCAGTGAAGGATATTCAAAGACAGGTTACAAAGGACTTACTGGGTCTGGCGAAAATATTAAATGAGTACTTTGCATTGGTTTTCACTCCTGAAGGCGATGCTTGAAAATTAAAATTGAATTATTTTAACAATGAAACTAATAATATTAACATTTTATTTTAGATAGAATTAAGAACTTGAAAATGAATAGAGCAGCCGGGCCCAATGATATCCACCTGAGAAACCTCAGGGAGATAGTACACGTGCTGTGTGAGCCCCTAGCCTGTATTTCTAATAGCTCACTGCACTCTGGGATGATTCCCGTAGACTGGAAGGAGGTTAATGTAGTCCCCATCTTTAATGATATGACAAGATGGACCTGGGTAACTATAGGCCCATTAGTTTGACATCATTAATAGGAAAGATGCTTGAGGGAATCATTAAGGATGCAATATATGAATGCTTGGGTAGAGAAGGACATGCTAGGGACACCTAACATGGCTTCTTAAAAAGGAGGTATTGTCTTACAAATATCAATGTATTTTTTGAAGAAGTCACCAAGGTGGTGAGTGAGGAAAGCTCAGTAGACATTGCCTACTTAGACTTCCAAAAAACATTTTGGTAAGGTACCGCAAAAGAGATAAGAGGGCTGAAATTCATGGTCCGGATAAGGGCTCTTACCACGGTTTTGTGGTGGTTTTGCGGCGGAATCGACTGGCCGCCAAGTTCAGTCCATTGGCCGCTGCAACCCATATTAAGCGCAGGAGTTTTTGGGGCGGTGTCCACTTCCACCCAAACCCCCGACTTCTGCTGCGGTATTGGTCTTGCGACCATGATGACATCATTAAATGTGCACCGTTGCCACGCAGCCATGCCACCTATTTTCAGCATAAATACCCAGCTATTTTTTGTGACAGTGCCCCCGCCAGCTTTTTGGGTCGGTGCTCTTTGTTGGAGAAGGGACATTTGGTGCGATCGGGTATTTTATGCGCAAACTTTATTGGATTTTTCTGTGGATATTTGGAAAACCTGCAGCGGGCTTTTGAGAACTCTTTGAGGGGCCGAAATTGGTGAAGGACCACCAATGGCCGCCAAGATACCTGTCGGTACTATGGGCGGGAGTTTCAGCAAAAAGGTCCTTGAAAGGGCGTCCGGTAGCAAAAGAGGGACTTACACCATCAATCTGGGCGGCAGCGGGCGGGAGCTCCTAATCTCGGCGGCAAAGGCTCTTGCCGCCCAAGTACCACCAAGGATGAAGTCGGGCCCATGGAGGGTCGAAGAGCTGAAAAGAAAAATCAATGCACAAAAAAAACAGAACACCTTTAGAGGACCCCACGCAGGTAAGTCGCTGTAAGAAAATTTAAAAAAAAATGTTCACCAACCTTTTTTTGCAGATATTCATACCTACCGTCGGGGATAGACCAGTCTCCACGCAGCGGTCCACCCCCGTTCTGGCGCCGACTCCCGCTGACTCCCGCCCGCACCAATCTGACATCTTGGCAGGTGGGAGGTCACTTGCATCACTTGGTCTTCTGCTGACATCAGCGGGCGGTTCCCGGCAGTTCTCCCTTCCCACCTGCTCCAGCCCAAGTGCAAACTGGCATCGGGCGGAACTCGAAGAGGAATGTTGGCGGATCTCGGCAGCAGTCGGCAGTAAGGCCATCAATTTCGGCCCCTGAGAGTTTCAACACTTTTTCACCCTCATTGAATAGCCTCATTTTCTGCTACACACGGGCCTGCTTGTGAGGGTTGGAGCTGCAGGCAGAATGGGCTCAGTGTTGGCAGGATAACGCCTTGTGCACATTGCGAGGGACAGGGCGATACGCAGGAGAAGGCGATACTGTCAGCTGTGTGTACATAAGCAGCGGGCAAGGGAGGCAGCAGCCATGGCTGCCCAACAGGGAGAAGGGCCTGCAGAAGACCGCAGACCGCCACGAAGAGAGGGTGGCCAGGAGGGAGATGGCGTGAGGAGGAGGGTCAGGTATGCTGACCCCCTTCAACATATACTTGGCCAAGAGCCTTGCCAGCAGCAGCTTGCGGAGGCTCCTGAACATCACCAGAAACAGGGAGAAGGCAATCAGCCAGTTGCCATCGGAGGGGCCCAACACAGACCTAGAGGAAGTAGGCCCCACCGTCAAAAGGTTTACCTACAACAGTTTTCCTTCCTGGAGCTCTTGTGATGAGCAATTTTTGCAAAGGCTGCGATGTAGAAAGGTCATAGTGAGAGAGCTGTGCAATGTCCTGTGGCCAGATCTGCATCCTCACATAAGGCTAAGGACAGCTCTCACCGTTGAGACCAAGGTCACCATAGGTCTCAACTTTTACGCAACGGGCTCGTTCCAGTCTGCCATTGCAGAGATATCCAACATTTCCCAATTCTCCGCCCTTCACTCCATCCAGCAGGTGAACGATGCTCTGTACAAGAACAGAGTCCAATGTATCTCCTTCCGGATGAGCAGGGATAAGTAGGTGGAGCGGAAAACCGTATTTGTCAGGATTGCAGGGTTCCCCATGGTGCAGGGTGCCATTGACTGCACACACGTTGGCCTGAGAGTTCCACTGAACCACCCCGAACTCGTTATGAACAGAAAGGGATTCTACTCCCTGAATGTGCAGCTGGTGTGCGACCTCCAGTGTAGGATCCTGGCAGTTGATGCCAGGTACCCAGGCAGCAGCCACGATTCCTTCGTCCTGCGCCAGAGCAGTGTGACCGCCGACTTCACCAAGCCAAACCAGGATTGTGGGTGGTTGCTTGGGGACAAGGGATATCCCCTGTCCATTTGGCTGCTCACTTCACTTCGGAACCACAGGATTGCAGCCGAGCATGCATACAACAACGCTCATTCTGTCACCAGGTGCATCATCGAGCACTGCATCGGGATCCTCAGACAGAGGTTCTGTTGCCTGGACCGTTATGCAGTACTGTCCTGAACATGTCTCCATATTTGTGGTGGTCTGTTGCATGCTGCACAACCTGGCTCTCATGAGAGGCCAGCCACTGGAGGTAGAACCAGCAGTATGACCTGAGGAGGAGGCGCAGCAGCAGGAAGAGGAGGAGGAGGAGGAGGAGGAGGAGGACCAGGATCCCCATCGCCACCTACCCAGGAGACATCGTCGCCATCCCAACCCTGCAAGAGAGGTGCAGAGACGTCTGATCGCTGCTCGATTCAGATAATTTCATCCTCACATGACCCTTCAGCATCTATTTTCCATGGCCATCCCAATGAGTGCCTTCATGCATAATTGCCTATTCTCAATTGAGACACCTGCCTAGATATAGGTGCAAAAAATAAAGGGCTCAAATTTCCCCAGGAGTTGCCCCGCTTTTGTTTGGAGCCAGTAGCTTTTTTTGGAGTCACTTAAAAATCACAAATTTCCCCATTTAACTTGCTCTAGTGTAAGTCAGTTAGTTAGGTTTTTTTTAAGTTTAGTATTTTTTCTCCAAAAGGAGACGTGGCCAGCCACTTACACCTGTTTTGGCCATAGAAGCAATTTTTGCCAGCTAAAAATTACTCCGAACTAACTTAGGCCAGTGTATGTGGCCACTTTTGTAGGCACAGAAAAACCTTACCTACATTTAAGAAATCAGCGCAAGGTTGCCAGAGATGGGGGTGGGGGGAGGTGAGTTAGAGGATTCTAAAGCACTCAACACCTTCACAGCATCAGCACAACATCAAAACAACTTCAGCACAACATCTTCACGACATTATCAAAAATAAATGAAAGATACATCAGCTACTGAAAATAGAGCAGTCTTGCCTTGCTGACTGCAGAATGCACCGGCTAGCCCTTCGGCTAGGGCTAGGGGTGTCAGGCACGCATGACTGTAGGGGTGAGGGATGTTTTTTTTACAGTTGTTCCTAAATGTTGTGTGGTGATAATGGAACATTGTAAGGATCGAAAATCCACGGCCGCATTTTATTGGAACACTCTAAGGACAAGAAAACTACCATGGGATCGTCCTATACATTTTAAATTAACATTTTTGGCCAAGTAAAATCCTCAGACCAGGCAGGCTGGGAAACGTGTGGGCGAATACAGACATTGTGGAGTCTGGCTCACAAGCGAGACAGAGGCACTGGCCAATGGGGGAAAAGTGCATTCTGGCAGGCCAATCAGGGGTCGAGTCGGGCCTGAAGCGGGGAAATCCTCAACCAATGAGGACTACCCGGCCCAGTTCGAAAATATGACTCACTCCTAATGAATGTGGACCATCATCTACCTAATGGCCCATCAAAGGGGAGGCCCAAACCGATTGACTCTCAGGACTGTTACAATGGACCAACAGACTTTGTGGCACCAATGTGCACTGAAACAATACCCCTGTCCTCACACCTACCTGTACCTGTGACATCTTCTGATTAAATATTCAAAGCTATCTCCCTGCCCAAACTTACACAATGGACTACCAACTGAGTTTGAGGGCGAAAAGGCCAGAACTAAATTGGATACAAAGATAGGAGCTACAGAACCAGCAGTGAGAGTCAGCTTTTGGAAGTTTTTTTTGCTTAGGAGCTAACCGAAAGGCAAAGAGAAGAAACCGACGCAACATCGAGGAGGAAAACCGAACCGACCAACAACGTAAAACCCACCCCAGAGGGACCCCGAGCTGAAATAAGTGCCCCCAGAACCCCAGAGTTGATAGGATTGTGAGTATACCCCAAACCCCCTCACAGACTGAATTTAAGTTGGGAATTGGTAAGAAGGGTGGAAGTGGGGGGTGGGGTTGTGTATGAGTGGAATGTTTTAACCTCTTATTTTCCCCTTCCCTGTTGCGAGATTTTTCGTGTTGTTGAGTGAGATTTTGCCATTACTGCTATTTATAACCTCTTCCTATGCGTTTACTATTCTAAATAAACAACATTAGCCATTTGTACTCTTACCCACTGTGTCTGCTGCCTCATTACTCACCCATCATCATAAATCGCACGTACAGAACCCCAGGGGAGTGTGGATTCGAACCCACACCCCAAGCTCCCCTTACAATTGAACATGACTCATTTTTAATGCAAAAAATCTTTTATTATAAAGTTTACAATGCACTTCAACAACAACAACAACAACAACAACAATAGTAAAGAAAGGCTGCACCCATCTCTCACCCACATATTGGGGAATGTGCACTTCCTCATAGGGTCAGTGATGGTGGTGGGGGGTGGGGGGGCGGCTGAGGGCCCAGCTTGGGTCTCAACAGAGGCTGGTGTGGGGATTGCAGTGGGAGTGGCATTTGATTGTGTGCCCTTATTGCAGTAGCTAGCTCCCTCATGGCCTCTGCCATCATTTGCACTCCTTCTGCCCTCAGTTCCTGTCTCAGTGCTGATATTTCTCCCGACAGTGTCGCAACCTCATCACGCACCCCACTGATGGTGGCCACGAGTGATCGGGTAAGGGCATTGGTCTCCTCACTCAATGACATAACCTGATGTACATCTGATGAAGGCTGCATCTCAGGAGAGACTGGTCGGCTTTTCCTTCCCCTCGCTGTGGGTCTGCCTAGCGGCACCCTCCAGTACGAGGCACAGGCTGGGACGGTGGGGCCCTGGGTGTTCCAACCTGCATTCCACCACCGCCACTGGGACCCGCAACCTCGGAAGGTGTGAAACCAAGGAATATCATGGCAGAGCTCATGGGGGTGTCTGGCAAAGTGATGCCCTGTACCATGGACTGATCCATATCACAATCAGCATTCTCCCGTGAACACAGATCCATGGACCCCTCCTCTCCCCACCCGCCTTAGTCTGCACCTGTTAATCTTCAGGATTATCTTCTTGTTCTGCAAAATACAACAGATCAGTCAAATGGTTAGCAGGAAAGGAGGGGGCAGGATGGGTGAAATGAATAGTCTCACGTGTAGCAGGTCAGTCAGCAGGTTGATTTGAAGAGTGACGATGCATTTTAATGATTGACCCTCACCCTCGCGTGTGGGCCCAGCTTGTGCAGAGCTGATTCTTTTTCTGCAGGTGCGACTCAGCAAGGCAGTGACCCTCTGTTCCAGGGGTGGTAGTTGATGCAGATTTGGCGGCCCTCCTCCTGTTCTAGTTCTCTCCCTTTTGTTGTCGGCCAATTTCTTCTGCAAAGATGAAAATATAATTTTTGCCACATGGTGAGCTTCTGATGAATGGCACACATACAGATGATCACAGTAACAATTGCAATTCCATTTAAAACTCAAGAAAATACTTATACTCAGTACTTGACCAACGTCCTGCCATTTCTTTTTACACTGGCTTCCAGTTCTTAAGGTCTTCACCCCTGCGGAGAATTCTTCTGCAACTAGGTTCCAGCGTCTCCTCATTTCTTTGGGTGGACCTTTTGTGGGACCACTCTTACTGATATCCAGCTCCTGCCATCTGTCCTCAATGATAGTGACTAGATTCTACACCTCCTCATGCAAGAAGTTCTTCATCCTTGTTGCATGCTCTTGCATCATTGATGTATTGGATTTACACTCAGGTGATCTTGAAAACACACAGCTCTCACCTTTCATGCATTTATGCAGCACTTCTTTCCACTCCCTCAGCCAGCCAAAAAACACAATTCACACCTTACTTTCTAATATGGCCCACTGCCAATGCTGCTGAGGCACTGAGGACGCTCTCACTTTAAATGGCCCATTGCCAAGGTTCCTGCTCCATTGCGCATGCACGCACACTTTAACGTGCATTGCACACGCGCGCACACACAAATGGTCATGCGTCCCCCCCTGCCGGCACTCGAGGACACGCTGGGCCCAAGCCCCGCCCCCCTCCACTAAACAAGCGCAGCCCAAGCTCCGCCTCCCGCAGGTTTCTCAGCGCCACGCCACGGGTCCACAGGGATCCAGGAATGGCCAAATTATCCCGGTAAGTTTTCGGCGCGTTTTTCCCCCACGAAGTAGGCACACCATATCTAACTATGCTGCTCTAAGCGGCTGGGGAAACTTGGGGCCATAGATTAATCATGTAATGCAAATCAGTGCAAAAGACTAACAAAACAAAAAACAGTCCAAAAAACTTACATAACATAAAATCTCACCCTTGTGGATTTCTTTATAACCCCTCTTACATGTGTCTAATCTACTACTATGCCTAAGTGTCCCACCTGTGGCTGCCTCATGGGTCTGGGAAGGCTGCTGTGTTTCCTGTGTGGAAGCTGCAGATGTCCTTCTAGGATGCCCTCAACCAGCTTTGGGCCTGGAAGGCCCGGCTGCAGATTGGTCAACACCCTCCTGTGAGGGTTCAGTCTGGCTTGGCTCAGGCGAGGCCATGTGTGGAGGCACTGGCGGAGTGGCAGGTTTGTGGCCAGGAATGCTGTGATCCTGAGGGAGTGCATCATCCCTATCCTGGTCCGAGGAGCCTGAGTCACTCACCGGGGGCGGCACATTACCACCACCATCAATTTGAGGGAGGTCAAGTGGGTGCACAAGACCGGAAGGTTTCCCGTGGCCCGTGGTGGACCCAGGACAAAGACAACACTGAGGTGTTGGGTGGCATCGAGCTGAGGCTGCATGAGAGCAACCAGAGTCTGAAAGTTAGCAGAAATGGCAGCGGCCTGTTGCCCAGAGTGCATAAGAGCATTCTGAGCTTCCAGGGTCATGGCCATTCTCTCCAAACCAGCACCAATGTGCTTGTTTCCTTGTGCCGTGCTGCAATGGCAGCTGCCATATCAACTACAGGTTACGGCATCACAGCTGGATCCACACGGACAATCTGGGAGTCCACCATCGCCTGCACACTGACAATGATGGGCTCCATGGTGTGCACAGAACTGTTGAGTATTTGGGAGGCAGACTCCTCCATGCTCCTCACTACTTCTGACAGGCTCTCTGGCACCTTTACCAATGCCCGCAACATCTGGGAATGCATGGTCTCCACCCTTCTCTCATAAGCCACTACATCGATGGGCTCGTCATCAGAACTCCGGAGCAGACTCGCCCCCAGAGAGATGGAGCCTGAGTTTGCCTAGCGGTGTCACCATGCTGCAGCCTGCTAGGCCCCGGTGCAACATCCAGTGTGGATCCCTGTACTATCTGAACTAGATCGAGCGGCGCACTCCCAGTATCTGAGCTGGTGCGTGTGGGTGGAAGCAGTGATGTGTTGCTGCCAGCAGTGTCCTCCTCTTCCTCTTCCTCATCACTGAGGTCCCCAAAAGATGAAGTGCACTCCAGGGTGCCAGCAAGGCTGGAGCGTTCATGTCCTTTATGATATCAATAGGCATATCGGAACTTATTTCCTCAAGGCTGTCATCGAGGCCTGACACTGGACTGACAGGTGGTGCCTCTCTGTGTCCTCAGCTGCCGCTCGGTCTCAGGGCTGTCTGCAGGCCTGGCGCTGGTTTCACAGGTGGTGCCTCTCTCTGTCCTGTCCTGCCACTGGTCTCTGGGGTTGTGCCTAGGCCTGGCGCTGGTCTCACAGGAGCTGGCTCTCTCTGTCCTGTGCTGCCACTCGGCCTCTTATCTGCAAGCATTAATGGGAGCAGGGCTGCATGAGGGGTAGGGAGGGGATTGACGCATGGAGGCTGCACCTAGCACAGGAGGCGCTGGCGCATTCACGGAGAGCTAGCATTAAAGGAGGACCTCACTTACCCATGCTGCCCACATCGGCATCGCCAGTACCAGAGGCCAGAGAGGCAGTCTGATCTGTAAGCATAAGTTGGAGAAGGGCTGCCGTGAGGGGAAGGTAGGGAATTGATGCATGGAGGCTGTGTAGGGGAGGACGAAAACCCCCTCATTTTACCCAGAAGGAAAAGGGCTGTGGGATCAGTCTGTGCTGTGAATTGAAACCGATAACAGTTTGACCTTGGCAGAGCAGTGATTGGACGGGGGAGGACACCGGAGGGCCAATGGTGAGACAGAGTCAGCCCAAAGCATGGGGCTTTCAAGCCAATGGGAGAGCACTTGCTCGAAAACTGGGACTGACTCACAGCCATTATCGGACTATTGTCTTCCCCATGTTTACACTATGAAGGAAAATTATGCAGACCTTTAGAAACCAGGGAACCCAAAACAAACCAAGGACCTACACAATGGCTACAGGAGGCCAACCCAACTAACACCTACTCAAACCTTGAGTAGGTTAGAAAAACTGAATTGGAGGAAAATTATGCAGACCTTAGAAACCAGGGAACCCAAAACAACCCAAGGGCCTATACAATGGCTACAGGAGGTCAATGCAATCAACACGCACTCAAACCTTGAGTAGGTTAACATCAGTGGAAAAAAATCCGCAATAATCTAAAACTGCTGAATTTTTCAAAATCACAAAGTCCACCAATGAGAAGAATCGACTTCAGCAGGAGAGGCGGACTGGACAATCTGGCTATAAAAAGGGGTTTCTGACGCAGTGTGTGTGTTCCCTGCCCTCGTCATCCAACAACCACAACCAGCAAGACTCTCGACACTGAAGGAAAACCAGTGTCCGAAGACACCGAAGATAGAAGAAACAAACCACTAGACTGCAGAAGGCACAGTAGTGAGTATAACCTCTGGTCCCCAGAACTCCCAACTCAGTTAGGCCAGGAAAGGTGGGAGGTTGGGCATTGTACTGTTAAACTTGTGTAAAGATTTTCGTTGTGTCCGTTTAGTGGGATTTAGGGGGATTGTTTTGTTGGTGTATTGCTGTTTGTTGAGATACACCTTGTCAAATAAATTAGAAGCCTAAGTTCCTCTTGGAATCACCTTGTCTCAGTTCTATTGTATTACATCTCCTGATCGTGAGTCTTATGTCAGAACAGTGTAAAGGAAGCTAGGAGCACCTCGAGAACGCTCAACTGTGTGTCACAGGCTAGGGAAGAAGGGGTTAGGAGTGTTTGACACTCACAGGTGCCTCACAGGCTAGGCATAAGCTGTGGGGACGCACGAGTCTCAAAACCCCCTTCATAAGCTGTGGACACAGTCTCTCCAGGGGTGCTCTTGCAGCACTCAGGGTACCTCACAGGTCAGGATAAGCTCAGAAGCCCAGAGAGAGACACCCAAGGCACAACAACACTCCCTGAGAAAACCCCTTACAGAACATGGTGACCATGGCAGGACATAAGCAAACAGGAGATGTTAATATAACAGATGAGATGATAAGAGAGGAAACTAAAATGGAAGAGAGAATTTCCTCATACATTTTTGGCAAGGTGAATCTCACCAAACCTTGGGTGCAAGCCCTCACACGGGCAGAGCGCCCAGTGGATGCTGCTGCTCAGTGGACAGCAGGGAAGGACCACACCGCAGGTTGGAAAAGGCCATCTGGCTTATCTGCCTCACCCGCCAAGTCCGAAAGCTCGACCAGCGGGTGAAGGACTTGGAACAGAGTCTTCAGAAATCAGAGGAGCTCTCTGCTATCCGGGCTGTGGTTGGGGACAACCTGCTGGCCGAATTAGCTGAGGAGCAGCAAAGGAACCGGCAGTTGGAGGAGACCTTCCGAAATAGCCAGGACTATCTTCAGTGTCAGTGAGGGGTCCCTCCTGGAACAGAACTCTCGGTACACCCAGAAAATTTGGGAACGAGAGAATAAATTAAAAGATGTACAGGCAGCCTATAAAGTGGCCAGTAGCAGTGAGTTTGTAGATCACGGTCCCTGCCAGGAGAGGATTAAAATTCTCACCCATGCTCTATCCCAGGCAAAGGGGATGGTCGCCCTGATAGGACCGGGAGGGTCCACAGGGGACAAAGGAGAGTATTGGGGGGTAGAGGAGAATCCAAAGGCAAGAGACGCCCGACCACCTCCTGAAGCACCGGTGGTTTGTCCGGTTGGGTACCAGGAGGAGCGGGGCGTGCAGGTAGTAGCATACCCAGGCCTGGGGGCAGGACCAATGTGTCCCGCTCGGCAGCAGGGATGTGAGGCTCCAGCCGAGGATCAGTTAAGGGCTGGATCAGGCGACCAGGCACTGTCTGCTGCACCAGGTATGGGGGAACAGCCGGAGGTAGAGGGACCAGCGCAGAAAGTTCCTGAACAAGGGCGGATGTGCCCGGTCAGGCAGCGCAAGTACGGTCCTCCACAGGCAGGTGGCCAAGGTCGGGGAGCGCTGGAGAGCGACTTTATTATTCCCCATGGAGTTCAATCACTCAGGGCCATGGTGGCTCATTTGGCCAAACTCACTCGCAGTGGGGACCGATCTATCCACTTCATGGAGGTGATGCAGGCAGGGGAAATTAATGGGTGCGATGAGGAAAAGACAGCCAAGCTGCTGCTCTTCTCTCTGGACAGCAAATTGTACCAGGCCCTACTGGCAGAATGCCGGAGGGGACAGCGTACATTTGCTGAGGTCCAGAGGGCCGTCCTTGAGGCTATGGGCTTCGATGACGGCAGTCCTTTCGAACGGGTCGAAAGGACAAGGCAGCTCGCAGGGGAAACCCCGCAGGCGTTTGCGGACAGGCTGTGGGTGGTATACCACGCAGCCTGTGGGGAGCTCCTCGACCGGGCAAATCTTTCCGCGGTACAGACTGGCCACTGGCTGAGGATGCTGGTGGCAAACTGCTTGCCCCGGCTCAAGGCCAGGGCAGAACTGTGGTTCGATTCCCGGGACTCCAACCTCACCGAGGAAGCAGTGGTCAGGCGACTGGCACTGGTCCAACGGAATGGAGGAGGGGAGGAGGAGAAACCCTCCAAAGGTCGGGTAAATGAAGTAAAACCCAACTCGATTCCCAAAAGGGAATGGCACCAGGAGGGTGGCCGCTCGATTGATAAGGAGGGAGTGTGCTACGGGTGCGGGAAAGCTGGGCATTTTAAAAGGGATTGCAGGAGCCCAGTAAAGAGATATGGGGGGAGAAGTTCTTTAGGAGCCGCCCAGAGTGGGGGAAGTGGAGGGAGCTCCTCACCATCCCTTGATGAGATAGTAGCTGCAGTGAGGACAGCGCTGGAGGGGACTTGGAAGGTAGCCACGGCAACAAGCAGGGAAGCACCAGCAACCCTGCCAGTACAGATGCCGTGACTAGCCCAGACCCAGCCTGCATACCTGTGCCCACTAGAATACGACCCCTGGGGACGACCCTGGGTCAAGATGGAGGTTGAGGGTGTATTGGGTACTTACCTTTTGGACACTGGTGCTTCCAGCATGATAGTCTATTCGGAGGACCCCGCAACCTCACCTCTATCAAACGGGGTGCCGTATCAACTAGTTGGGTTCACAGGTAATGAGAAGGCTGGGTTTTTCTCAGTCCCGCTCGCAGTTCGTTTAAGAGCACTCCAAACACAATGGAAGTGCGTCCTGATGAACTGGGAGCAGGTGGGAAAAGGGATCTTGGGGGCTGATTTCATCATCGCTTGCCAGATCCTAGTAGACTTGAGGAATCACTGTCTATGGGGCACAGTGGACACGGGATGCAGAGGGAGAAGTCATGGTTATTGATAAGAAACAGGGAAAAGGGACTCTGTGTACAATGAAGCCAAAAGTGGGTTACGACCTGGAAGTTCTGGTCGGTAACACCCCGGCCGAGTACCGGGCCTATGTGCAAGCTAATCTTGCAGCATTTGCCACCCATATACACGATTGTGGGAGAGTCACAGGAGTGGAGGTTAGAATAGATGGGGATCCCATGTCGCGCCCGCAAAAGCAGTATGGCTTTCCCCGAGAGGCAGAAGCAGACTTGGAGACAGCTTTAAGCTCGCTTGTCGAGAAGGGTGTTTTGAGACCCATAGCCACCCATGTCAACTCCCCGCTTTGGCCGGGTAGGAAACCGGACAATTCTTGGAGGGCTACGGTGGATTATAGGGTGCTCAATAAAAACATCCCAGCTTGTGCTCCCACAGTAGCGGCGGTTGCGGATCTGATAGGGGAAATCCCTGCATCCGCAACCACGTTCACAGTGTTGGACATATCCAACGGGTTCTGGTCTATCCCTGTACGGAGGGAAGACCAGTACAAGTTGCCTTCACCTTCCGGGAACAGCAGTATACATGGAGCTGCCTCCCACAGGGCTTTCATAATAGTCCCAGCATCTTTCACCAATGCATTGCGAACTGCTTAAAAGGCTTCAGCCAACCACACTAGCTGGTCCAGGATGTGGACGACCTGTTGTTGTTCAAAGACAGCAGTGAGGAACATGGTCCACTGCTGGCCGAACTGCTGGTCTGACTGAAGGAAGGGGGTTTTAAAGTTAACCCCAAGAGAGGTAAAATTCCTGAGCCTGACGATAAGGGCAGGAGAAAGGGCCATTGATGAGGCTAGAAGAAAGGCAGTGCAGGAACTCCCTGTCCCTAGGGATGTGTCGGGGGTAAGGTCTTTCCTGGGAATCACTGGCTACTGTAGGGACTTCATCGAGGACTATGCAGCCACTGCCGCCCCTCTGCTCAGACTCCTCCATAAGGGGGTCGAGTGGGAATGGGACGAGGACTGTGAGGCAGCATTTGTCCGTCTTAAGAGAGACCTGCAGGTAGTACCAGCCCTAGGGGCAATTGATGGGGGGGGGGGAATTCTTCCTGGAGGTGGCAGCCAGTGGCGACAGCTTAAGTGCAGTGTTGCTCCAGGGGCGAAACGGTCAGCTGAGACCAGTGGTGTACTCCTCCAGGGTCCTCACGGAGGTAGAAAAGGGATACTCCAATTGTGAGAGGCACTTGCTTGCCACCCACTGGGCAGTAAAGAGAGCTCAGATCTTTACCGGAATATCTCCCATTACACTCCTCACCCATCATACCCCGACGCAGATGCAGTTGGATGGGAAGATTAAGGGCGGGACAGTGAGCAGTGCTAAAATCACTCGCTGGACCCTCCTCCTCTCCCAAATGACTTTAAAGGTCAAGGGCCTCTGTGAGCCCAGGCTCGCAGCAAATTTAATCTATCCAGGGCAGCCGCATCGATGCTCTGTGGAGGGGATATGGGACATTAACTTTGGATTTCGGGCAGGGATACACCCCACAGGCCGCGAGATCTACGTTGATGGCTCCAGTTCAGTGTCCGCGGGTACAAGACTCACGGGCTGCGGAGTTTGGGATCCCAAGGCAGGAATTGCCTTGGCTCTTAAACTCCCATGCACTCTGAGCGCCCAGCAGGCGGAACTCTCGGCGGTGATGTATGTGGGCACACACCCCGAGGAATTCCCTACCCCATACACGATTTGCTCGGACAGCATGTTCACTTGCAATTCGTGTACAGAGTATCTGGCGATTTGGTCACGCCAGGGGTACACCTCTGCGGATGGGAAGCCCCTTGTGACCAAACCCCTGCTAGAAAAGATCGTGGCTGCAATGGGAGAAACCGGGGATGTACATATCCATAAGGCAAAGGCCCACTCCAAAACTGAGCCACGGGGGGAAGGTAACCAGCAGGCAGACCTGCTGGCAAGGGAAGGTGCTCGTACAGGTTGCCCATGGGACCAATACGAGGCAGGCAGGATAGCAGCAGCAAGAAGCAAGCCAGGGACACAAGGGAGCGTAGGGGCGGCTGCGGCCCCGGACCTTAAAGTTGTCCAGATGCAGGATCCGGTCCTGAAGGCTGCCTTGGCTGCTATCAAAAAGGGGGAAAAGGCGGAGGGCCCATACAGTGCTGCAGATATTGTTGTGCGGGAAGGCATGTTGTTTAAAGGGGACAAATGGGTAGTGCCGCCCAACACCGGAGGAAATTCCTTCAGCTGGCCCATGAGGGTCCAGGTGCGGGACACCCTGGGCCGGAATCTACCTGGCAACGGGTAGAAAAGGCAGGGTGGTGGCCAGGACTCTGGGAAGACGTCCGCAACTTCTGTGTGGGCTGTCTGGTTTGCGCTGCAAACAACCCAGACCCTCAAAAAAGGAAGGTGTCTATAGGACACGTCAGGCGGGTATAAGGACCATGGCAGTCAATCCAGATCGACTACATCGGACCCCTATCGGCCGCCCAGGGAGGTTATAAATACTGCCTCGTCCTGGTGGATGTGTTTTCCAAGTGGGTGGAAGCCTTCCCTTGCCGAACAGCTGCCGCGGTGGGGACTGCAAAAATCCTGGTGAGGGAGGTGTTCTCTCGGTGGGGTCTACCTCAAATCGTGGAGTCCGACCGGGGAAGCCACTTCACCGGCCAGGTAATGCAGGCCACCCTAAAGGTGCTGGGGATAAGAGCCAAATGGCATGTCGCCTACAACCCTCAGTCCTCAGGCCCCGTAGAACGCCTGAACCGGACCCTAAAGGAAAGGCTGCGCGAGGAGATGGGAGACTCACCGAACAAGTGCGTGGAGGTCTTACCGTTGGTCCTCATGGGAATCCGGGCCAGTCAGTCAAAGAGCACAGGGTACTCACCCCATGAGCTGATGACTGGCCGGATTATGAGAATCCCAGTGCATGTGTTGGCGCCGGTTCTCATCGAAGGGCAGCTCCGAGAGGTGAACCGGGACCGCTTCGTCAGGAATCTGTTTGAACAGCTTCAACAGATTTACTGGCAGGTAGCCAACAACATGGGTAAACAGCACCGTGCCAATCGGCTCCTGCTGGAATCCCGTAGTCACCATGATTGGGAGGTGGGCGACCAGGTGATGGTGAGAAGCTTCGCCCGGGTCGGGGTATTTGAACCACTGTATATGGGACCATACAGCATAGTCGACAAGGCTAGCCCTATGGTCTATGCGGTTCAATTGCCTCGCCGGGTGAAGTGGTATCACATTAATCAGTGTAAATTGTTTGACCCCAAAAGAGGTAAAAAACAGAGGGGCCGAGCAAGGGAAGGGAATCAGGCACTGGGGGAAGAACAGGCCCCGGTGGATTTGGAGGCTCCAGAGGAGGCAGCGGGCCCCGAAGCTCTACAGCCGGGGATAGTTCACTGCTCCAGTAAGGCTATCCCACCACTGGGTATTGGTTCCCAGCCCACTAACAGAAGTAGGGAGAAAGGCTCTACCATTAGCACAGTCCAAGGGGAAGCTGAACTTCCCATGGTGGATCAGCTGGGGCTAGCCCAAGAGGTGGAGGAGATGGCATTGCAGCCCATAACGTGGGACTCTGCACCGACAGTAAGGAGGAGTGACAGAGTGCCACAGCCCAGGGCGCCGTGGTCCCCTGTTTACTTAGCTCCCCGCCCCAGACCGAGAAGGCGAAAGACAACAGGGAGGGTGCTCTGTTGCGCTAGCAAAGGTCTCCCACCGATTATCCGGGGCTCGGGAGGGCCTTGGAGGGCAGCACTAGACCCATTAGGGGGGACTGTATGATCCCCTCAGCAGAGGGCATCCTGGTCCCCAGGGTACGGTCAGCCGAGTGGTCGACGATGCCTGTACAGTGACAGGATATAGCCTGGCCACCCGGGGACGGGTGGCGGTGTGTATATTTTCCCTTCCTGTTTTGTTACTTTGTGTTGTGTGCAGATGTGTTTAGGTAAGGCAGTGACGGTTGGGTACAGCATTTTTGTGTTTGGAACATGTTAAGTGGGCCGAGCCTGGAGAGGTCTCTCAAGGCAAGGCCATGTTCTTCTTGCCTTTCAGATGTCAACACCTCCCTACTGGACGTTAGTGATGCTGGTATCGCTAAGGATCTGCACCGGGCACCGAGGGGACACTGAGGACTCCCTGGTTTTTGGATGCTCCGGGGGCAGAGCGCCGACAGTGACCACAGGAGAAGGGACTCCGGCGGCGGATGGCCGGGTCACCTACTCCCACGAGGGGAAATGGCCTGGGTGCTTGGGATCGAACTCCACCAAGTACTCCAACTATAAGGACTTTACCTACGGAGAGGCCTCCATCCCCTGCCCGGAGATCACTGTGGCCACTTCCAGAGTGAGAGTGACAGAAGGCAGGAAGGTATGCCTAACTTGCCAAGGGGACATACCTCTGGGACGGTGGTGGTGGCTCAGAAAGCTCAAGAGGGACATGGGAGACCGACACTCGGACTGGGAACATCTGGATAATGATACCTACCGAACCATCATGGGGTCATCTGGCGGGGTAACGGTGTGCTGGGAGAAATGGTGGACGTACGACCAAGGAATTTATTTGTGTATATGGGGATCCACTCGCGTGTGTTCAGAGGGGGTCTCCATTGCTTTCTATAGGTGGTGGTCAGGATGCCTGTGATGGGGGCATCCCCACGACCAGCACCCCTGTACCGAGTGGAGAATGTGGGAGTCATTCGTGGAGGGGTGCATGTTCGATTCCAAGAAGTCCCACCTTATGTCACAATGTGGGAGCACACTGTGACAAGTACAGACCTCTCGGGTTGTCGGAGCAGGGGAGCACAGGTAATCCTGTGCCCCCAGCACTTGAACGCTTTTGCAAGGCCACAATGCGGGTTCAGCCCTGCTGGGGCAGAGCCTATCAATTGCACAATAGAGGTAATGGCCCCTAACAACATGCCTCCACAGGTAGCATATGTAGGCGGTGGGACATATTGTGTCACCACAAGTGCCCAACGATATGAACACGGACCGGGAAGGTGGTGTCCAATACCGTTCAGCAGCTTTTGCTTTAAACCCAGGGCAGAGGTTCAAGTGGCACACACCAGAATCACACCAAGCCCTGAACCTTCCACGATTCACCTCACGGTACAAAACAACCTCAGCCATCTACGACAATATGTCGCCCAGGTTGGCTATCCCATTGCCCCACTACCTGAGAAACTTACAGCCCTCCTCCAGGCAGTGGATTTGGCTCAAAAACATTTTTACACCATGGAGCAGAAAACTGAAATTCTAGCAGGGGAGATTGCCCAGATTAAACCCCCAGCATGGTGGGATTTGGGGAT
The DNA here is from genome assembly GCF_044704955.1 of Pristiophorus japonicus. Lineage (NCBI taxonomy): Eukaryota > Metazoa > Chordata > Chondrichthyes > Pristiophoridae > Pristiophorus > Pristiophorus japonicus. The sequence goes on along the minus strand of NC_091978.1, from coordinate 312,443,876 downwards.
ACGGGCAGACATACCTGCATGGATCCGGGTGGGATCACATGCCTTAGTAATCGGCCAACTTCTGATTGTAGCTTATCTGCTAGTTACAAGTTGTAAGCTCAGGAGAAAAAGAAAAAGAAAGCAGTTCCTCAGGCTACTACACAGCCAGGAGAGCCGTTGCTAAACACTCAAGGCGTGTAAACAAAGCTTGACCGCGACACTTAGGCGGTTTTGTTATTCCCAGGGATGACTGCGTTTTCAAACATGGCCCCTGGGGAGTTTGCAGGGCAGGTTTCTTTGTTTTACGGTTAAGACTGAAATGAGACTCAATGTGCAATTGCTGCTGTAACCTTAAATATATATATGTATATTGCTGTCGTATATTGTAATCTGTTGGATTCTGTGTTTTGTACCGCGTTAAAACGAATTACGATATATATCGACGGGATCAGTTTAGAGTTAAACTGGGGAAAGTTGGGCAATTTGAGAGACCTAGGGTTTTCTCACCACCCTGAACTTTGACACACTCGAGTGGTGTCTGACTGTGTCAGATGGGGGATTATGTAGGGGAGGACGAAAACCCCCTCATTTTACCCAGAAGGAAAAGGGCTGTGGGATCAGTCTGTGCTGTGAATTGAAACCGATAACAGTTTGACCTTGGCAGAGCAGTGATTGGACGGGGGAGGACACCGGAGGGCCAATGGTGAGACAGAGTCAGCCCGAAGCATGGGGCTTTCAAGCCAATGGGAGAGCACTTGCTCGAAAACTGGAACTGACTCACAGCCATTATCGGACTATTGTCTTCCCCATGTTTACACTATGAAGGAAAATTATGCAGACCTTTAGAAACCAGGGAACCCAAAACAAACCAAGGACCTACACAATGGCGACAGGAGGCCAACCCAACTAACACCTACTCAAACCTTGAGTAGGTTAACATCAGTGGAAAAAAACCCGCAATAATCTAAAACTGCTGCATTTTTCAAAATCACAAAGTCCACCAATGAGAAGAATCGACTTCAGCAGGAGAGGCGAACTGGACAATCTGGCTATAAAAAGGGGTTTCTGACGCAGTGTGTGTGTTCCCTGCCCTCGTCATCCAACAACCACAACCAGCAAGACTCTCGACACTGAAGGAAAACCAGTGTCCGAAGACACCGAAGATAGAAGAAACAAACCACTAGACTGCAGAAGGCACAGTAGTGAGTATAACCTCTGGTCCCCAGAACTCCCAACTCAGTTAGGCCAGGAAAGGTGGGAGGTTGGGCATTGTACTGTTAAACTTGTGTAAAGATTTTCGTTGTGTCCGTTTAGTGGGATTTAGGGGGATTGTTTTGTTGGTGTATTGCTGTTTGTTGAGATACACCTTGTCAAATAAATTAGAAGCCTACGTTCCTCTTGGAATCACCTTGTCTCAGTTCTATTGTATTACATCTCCTGATCGTGAGTCTTATGTCAGAACATTGTAAGGGAAGCTAGGAGCGCCTCGAAAACGCTCAACTGTGTGTCACAGGCTAGGGAAGAAGAGGTTAGGAGTGTTTGACACACAGGTGCCTCACAGGCTAGGCATAAGCTGTGGGGACGCACGAGTCTCAAAACCCCCTTCATAAGCTGTGGACACAGTCTCTCCAGGGGTGCTCTTGCAACACTCAGGGTACCTCACAGGCCAGGATAAGCTGTGAGGACAGAAGCCCATAGAGAGACACCCAAGGCACAACAACACTCCCTGAGAAAACCCCTTATAGCTGCAACTAGCAGACTTTCAGAGGGAAAGGCACAGTAGGCGCTGGAGCATTCAGAGACAGATTGGAGGCCCTTCACTTACCCATATCGGCATCGCCAGGACCGGTGGCCACAGGGAAGGCAGCAGGTCTCCCGACGAACACCTCCACTCTCTCCTCCAAGGGTGTGAGGGTTTGGATGTCGGGCTCACCACCACCAGTCCTCCTTTGCTCCATTCTATTATGAACAAGTTTGGCCGGCAAAAGAAAGAATGGTTGGTGAGTACCACTGTGATGACACATTATGAAGTCAGGCATTTTTGGATTTGCCCACATCTCCTGCCTTGCACTCCGTTTGGAGTTTGGAGTTTGGAGTTTGGAGTTTGGAGTGTGAGGCTGGAGCTGTGGGTAAATCAAAAAAACCCAACTTCATGGGACTGAGAGGAGCAGTTTGGAGCACGAGGCTGAGGTGTGAATAGATCAAAACAAGGTAGCCACCGCAGCAGCAGAATCAACAACGCGGAGGCCAGAAATGGCGAGGAGCGGAGGACGGAATCAGGGAGGAGCAGAGGTCGGAAGCAACAAGAAGCGGAGGTCAGAATTGGGGAGGAGCAGTGTAGAACTTACCAATATTTCACAAAGATTCCTTGTACCTTTCCCCTGAAGAGGAGAAGAATCCCTTTTTGGACTTTTAAAATGAGTTTAAAGGCAGACGAGGCCTGCAGGGGATAAAAGGGGATGCATTCATGGAGACACCCCCCCCCCCCCCACTCCGCAGTCTTTGGACTCATAGGAAAGGGAATTTAATTTGCAACTCGATGAACATTTTGGTATCCTAGGAAAAACTCTGAGGAAGATACCTAAGAGCTTTACAAGTTTAAGATCTCTAAAGGAACATGTTCGAAGAGACTGCTAAAACAGAGGGTGGGACTTCACTCAGGAATTGGGTATTGGAGCTAATTGAATTTGTCTGGGAGAATGAGTCAATTGATAACTAACAAAGACTGTGAGACATAAAAATTCGCTCCCTAGGACATAACCGCATCAAGAGCTATCAGGCTAATCACCAGAGACCATTATTGGCATGCATGTGCAAATAGACCTATAGAAATCACGGGCCCAGCCAAACGGCCCAAGAGTTTAAACACTGCTTCAACAATGCCAACCGATGATTTTCCACATTACCACATCATAATCAAATTACTGCTGAACGAGCCCGCCAAATTCTGACAAAGAGAGCTCAAAACTAATGAGCAGCTCCCTTGAAGCAAAGAGCTGGGTCAGATTTGGCAGGAGATAAGGAAGCCTTTTTGGGGTATATCTATTCCCAGTTTTACAGGGGAAAGAAACAAGAAGCAGGAGGTGGGGAGTGAAGAAATGGAGTAGTGAAGAAAACTACAAGAAACCATCAAGGACCGACCGAGCACGCCGACAGCAAGAGGCCCACGAAACAGAAGGTTGTCAGCAACCAAATTGACAATCGCGCCAACACAACGAGCGAAACGACCAACCGAAACCAATTCAGCAAAAATCGAAGAATCGACATTTATTTCCACTCTACAATCTACTTCTGAATGACCAACGGGTGAGAGATTACCGAAAAGGACTAACTAAAACTATTCCTAACCAAAGAAAGTGGGTACTTACCCCATACATCCAAAACACGACTTACCGCATCAGCGGACTCACCCCAACTGAAGACTACGCAGTCCGAAGTCCTCTCCTCCATCCGGGGTACGGCTCGCCAAGAAGGCAAAGTGCAGTGAACCCCAAAACTGTGATTCACCGGCAACTGTCAAAAGGGATTAGTGAGCATAGCCCCTGAACCCCCAGAGCTATAACTTAGTTAGTTAAGGGAATTGGGAGGGGGGAGGCTGGGATAACTTGTGTAAATGTATCTGCATTCTCCGCTTTACCCCATTTAGAGTTTAAACTGTATTCTTTTCCCCACAGGCTGTATTTTGACAATTTATTCAATGTGTTGTACCCCTCAGTGTGTATTGGTATCACTATTCTGTGTGTGTTATTAAAGGTGTGTCTTTTACTTCCTTTTAAACACAATAAAGCTATACCTGCTTCCTACCTTGAAACCGATTGTCTGTCCAAGTCTGTCACAGTCCCTTCATAATTCCAGAGTCTCGAACCAAGGGTGTGGGAGCGATTCGAAACCGCTCATATAAGGTCAGAAGGGAGAGCTGACCCCCTGCAAACCACCTCTTACAGCAGAGGTCAGAAGCGGCGAGGAGCGGAGGTTGGAATCGGGGAGGAGCGGAGGTCGGGAGCGACGAGGTCCGAAGGTTGGGACCGGCGAGATTCGGAGGTCGGGACCAGAGAGGAGAGGACGAACGAGGCACGGAGGAGCGGAGAAGTCGGAGCCTCAGCGGTGGATCAGTGTGGACCAAGGGAAAATGTAGCATGGGCCAAGAGCGAGGCTGTGAGATCGTGAGACTCGCATTGCGGACTATGAATTCCACGTAGAGATAGGTACTGTGGGAAGGAGGAAGGAAGGAGGACAGTAGGAGTATGTTTGAGTTTGTGTGTATGCATTGGCACATGCAGCACAGCCTGGTTTCCAATTGCCTTGGATCCACTTTTCACTGGACCAAGGCCTTGCTCCATCAAGCCCGTGTGGTGGCTGGTGTGCAATGGCCACCCCACATTAAAAGACTTCACGCATCTTCCACCATTTAAAATTAGTTCATCATTCACCTGAGTACTTATTTTTAGAGTGGAAGCAAGTCACCCTCGACCCCAAGGGCCTGCCTATGATGATGACGCATCAGAAATGAGTGCACAAGTGTGTGTCTCTGACATGCAGCTCTAACTGTGACATGAAAGGGAGCCTTCATTGCACAAACTTATATATATCTATATAGGCCTCAACAATGAAATGCTGATTCAGTGACTATGCAGTGAAGATGGGAAATAAGAGAAGGATGAAGGAGAAACTCACAGATGAAAGGTAAGCACTTGGTGGAACAGGTACAGGTACAATGTCTGAAATCCAGAATACTCGGGACTGAGTCCGTTCCGATTTTTGGGTTTTTCCAGATTTCAGACAAGAAAATCAATAGTCTGAAATCTGGAATCCTCAACTGAAGCCATGCCGGGTTTTGAGCGTTGAGATCCAAAATCCAGCAAAATCCAAAATCCGGCATGGATTCGGTCAAGGATTCTGGAATTCAGACTGAAATCTGCAATCCTCGACCGAATCCGTGCCTGATTTTGGGTTTTGCCTCAAAAATGTCCAGTTTTCGGACAATAATTCCGGATTACGGATGACTCCATCAGCTATGCGTAAAATGTCTGGTTTTTGGACAATTTCGGTTTTTGTGGTTCTGGATTGGGGACGTTGCACCTGTACTCACTATCATCAGACGGATGATGTAGTTCAGCCATTTTCTGCACTGCATGGCGGTGTGGTGATGAATGGAGGTCCCAGAGACCTCCTCAGCAATCACCCTCCAGGCATTTGTAAAGACCTCACGAGTGGGTCTCCCCACGTCTGGGTAAAGGACACTCCTTCTTCCCTCCACAGCCTGCATCAGGGTGCCCAGCTCGGCGTCCAAAAATCTACCTGTTCTTCTTAGTCTAGCAGCACCAGCCATCCTTCAACAGAACTCCTTCCCTCCTCAGGGCCTAGCTGCAAGCCGCTTGACCTTTAAGAAGGCCAGGGAGAAGCTGGCTCATCAGCTGCACATGATCAGAAGGCTGAATTTCCCCGTGGTTACTCCGCTACAATCAACCCACCCACACCGCTGCAAACTCCCAATTCCCGCCGGTCATTACCGCTGAAAGCCATTTAAAAAAAAACAATTAAAATCGATCGACTGGTCGGCGCAAAAATAGTGGCGGTAATCGCGCAAAAAAAAATGGGGGTTTTTGGCTGCCCTGAATTTTGGCCGCAAGATCTCTATAAGATTGAAGCCTCCGGTATTAGTGGTAATATATTGAGCTGGATTCAGAATGGGTTGGTAGACAAAAAGTAGTTATTGATGGATTTGGATCTGTTTGGAGACGAGTCACCAGTGGTGTCCCGCAGGGATCAGTGTTGGGACTGTTGCTCTTTATTATTTTTATTAATGATCTAGATATAGGTGTTGGTGGCGGGATCTGCAAATTTGCAGATGATACTATCTTCTGTGAGAGTATTAGGACTGTAGCAGACACTCGACTGCTTCAGGCAAATCTTTATGTGTTGGGAGATTGGGCTCGTATGTTGAATTTAGAAAAGTGCAGTCTTATGCATGTGGGCATGTCGAATGCTCAACATTTGTACAGCCTTCAAGAAAAAGCATTAAAGAAGGTGGAGAAAGAAAGCAATCTGGGAATTCCAGAGCAAACATCTCTAAAGATACATGAGCCATGCCGTGAAGCGATAGCTAGAGTGAACAGGGTGTTGAGGTGCATTCATAGGATAATTGAGTATAAGTCGAAGTCTGTGGCCCACGACTGCCCGGGGTGGAGGAAGAGCATCCGAGAGGGCACTGAGCACCTCTAGTCCCATCGCTGAGGACAATCGGGATCTGGGCGTGGACAGCAGAGGGAGCATGCGCCAACCCGGGGTCCCCGCACACCCTTTCCTTCAACCACTCTCTGCCCCAACTGTGACAGACACTGTAGGTCCCGCATTGGACTCTCAGTTACTTGAGAACTCACTTTTAGAGTGGAAGCAAGTCATCCTCAAATCCAAGGGACTGCCTATGATGATGACTGTTTTGTCCTTGTACAAGACCTTGATAAGGCCTCACTTTGAACACTGTGTCCAGCTTTAAAAAGGATGCAGAGCAGGGCCACTAAATTAATTCCCAGTCTAAAGCATGTCAGTTATCAACATAGGCTAAACGAGTTGAGGCTCTATGTTGTAGATGCATACTATGGATGTACTCTCTGTGTAGACACCGTGTGGTTGCATTAGATGGAGACTTGTTTACCTGATTTACTATCTATAAGGTTTATACTGTGTATATATATGCTTGCACCACTAGTGGGTGCAACTGGTGGAGACCAGGGGTTTCCTGCCTTGGTGGCAGGGTCCAATATAAAAGGCTGCACATCATGCTTGTGTCTCACTCTGGAGTTTGGAATAAAAGACCAAGGTCACTACAGATTGAGTACAACACATTGCTTCATGGAGTCATTTATAAGTACATTACAGACATAATAACTGGCGACGAGAAAAAGGACTTTCACGCGATCATGGCAACTTTTGGTACACTAAAAGACTTCGCAGAGGGTGATGATTGGGATGCCTTCACGGAAAAGCTCGAGCAATATTTCATGGCAAACGACCTGGCAGGGGAGACGGACACATTGGCGGAGAAGCGCAAGGCTATACTGCTGACCAGTTGTGGGCCCGAGGCCTATCGCCTCGTCAGGGACTGGCTGGCCTCATACGATGAGCTGACTTGTAGAATTTACCAATATCTCGCAAAGATTCCAGGTACCTTTCCCCTGCAGAGGAGAAGAATCCCTTTCTGGACTTTTAAAATGGAAGGAAAACTTTGGGACACAAAGGAATTTTAAAGGGGCAGACGAGGCCTGCAGGGGATAAAAGGGGGTGCATTCATGGAGACCCACCCCCACCCCAGTGTTTGGACTCATAGGAAAGGGAATTTAATTTGGAACTATCTACCAGAAAGTTTGAAATCCTAAAGTGCACATGGAAGAAACTACGAACTTTAATCGAATTTGGGATTTTTAAAAGGTATATGTTGGGTCTGCAAGAAAAGGGGTGGGGTCAATATCTAAAGGGCCAGTTTGGACATTGGAACTAATCAAATTGTCTGGGAACTGTATACCCTCGAAACTTGCCCCTTGAAAACATTAGCATTTAAACAATCAACGATGGAAGAAACATTTATCACCGCACCCGGAGGACCCAAATGTCACATACATATTCCAACACCTTTTCAACAGGCATAGAAATATCTGGCTCAGGTCAGACTAGCACAATGGAGAGCTCACCAACTTCGAAAAGCCTATTAACGCCAGATTAAAACCACTTAATCAAGTTTCAGTTAGCTGGCTGAAAAATCGAAACAAAGAACTGAGCTAGATTTGATGGAAGATAAAGAAGCCTGTTTTAGTATAATTGAAGTCTGTTCTGGCAGTTAGGTGTGCTTCAAGAGACACTATTAAGTTAGCAGTCTCGTTGCATAAGTTCTACACCAGCCTCGAACAGTGGGATCCCGAAACATCGGCGAAAGGAATCTCTAAAACCCAGAAGAACAGCACCACAACAGCAAACAGGCTGTCAAAACGACTATTGGAAAGTTGCGGGCCATCGCGACCAACCCAACAGTCAACCGGAACCAACCCGACAAAACCGAAGAAAAACCGAAGATTTTTCCACTCTACAAGCTGGTCCTACGCTACCAAGGGGTACAGACTACAGAACGTGGACAACTAAGGCGAACCCCAGGGACAACTAAGGCGAACCCCAGGGACAACTAAGGCGAACCCTGGAGTTGGAACTGTCAAAAAGGGGATTGGTGAGCATAGACCCTGAACCCCTGAGAGCTATAACTTTGTTAGTTAGGGGAATTGGGAGGAAGGAGGCTGGGATAACTTGTGTAAATGTATCTGCATTCTCCTTTTTACCCCATTTAGAGTTTAAGATGTATTCTTTCCCCACAAGCTGTAATTTGACAATTTATTCAATGTGTTGTATCCCTCAGCGTGTATTGTGTGTGTGTTATTAAAGGTGTGCCTTTTACTTCTTTTTAAACATAATAAAGCCATACCTGCTTCCTACCTTGAAACCGATTGTCTGTCCAAGTCTGTCACAGTCCCTTCATAATTCCAGTGTCTAGAACCAAGGGTGTAGGAGCGATTCGGAACTGCTCATATAAGGTCAGAAGGGAAAGCTGACCCCCTGCAAACCACCCCTTACATAATGGCGACCCAGATGGGACACTGGTACAATGTGATAAAAGAGAGACTGGTTTCAGGAAACGAAGCAAAATGGAAGAGGGGATTTCCTCGTATGTGTTTAAGAGGGTAAATGTGGCTAAGGAGTGGGTACTCGATCTATTGTATGCTGAGCGTCCAGAAGATGCTGCAGCTCAATGGACCGAGAGCAAGGACCATTTGGCTAATTTGCTTTCAGCGACAGATCCGGCTTCTAGATGAGGAGAATGAGAAATTAAAGGAAGTATTGAGACAGGCAGAAGAGACGTCCATTGCAAGGGCCACAGTCGGGGAAAGGCTGTGGACAGAGGTGGGACAGTTAAAGGAAAGTAGAGAGCTCACGAAAGAAAGGTACAAAACCCAACTGGACCTTTTACAGTGTTAGATTATTGAAGCCAAGAATTGTGAACTGGCATTGCGGGAAGAGAATTCCTGCCTCGCCAAGCAAGTTAAAGAGTACGGGGAGAGGGTGAGAGACATTCAGGTAGCCTATAAGGTAGCCAGTACCAGGGAATTTGAGGCAGGAGACCACGGACCCTGCCAGCATCAGATCCAAAGCTTGAACCTTGCTCTATCCCGGGCTAAAGGCATGGTGTCCCTGATAAACCCGGGTTTAGCCCAGGAACACCTGGTTGGGCAAGGAGAAACCCCTCAGTCACTGCCTGCAGCTCCCAGGAGCGGCCCGGAGCAGCAGGGTTGTCAGCCAGAGTGCGGGGCAGGCAAGGATTGCGAACTACCAACACCGGCAGCCCCAAGTTTTAACTCGGCTTGGCAGCAGGGGGAAGAGGGCGAGCCAATACAAGAAGGGCCGGAACCAGGGCCAATGCACCCGGTCCGGCAGCAGAAGTTTGGCCCGCCTGATGCCAATGGGGCAGCAGGACCCCTAGAAAGCAACTTCATAGTCCCCCACGACACCCAAAAACTGAGGGCTATGATAGGCCACCTAAGTAAGCTCACCCAACAGGGGGATCCCTCGGTACACTTCCTGGAAGTGGAACACACAGGGGATATTAACGGGTGCGATGATTCAGAGCAGGCTAAGCTGTTGCTCTTCTCGCTAGACACCAAGCTGTGCCATTCCCTCTCTGCAGACAGCAGAAAGGGGCGAAACACGTACGATACGGTTAAGGAGGAGGTTCTAGAGGCCATGGGTATGAACGACGGGAGTCCTTTCTCCCGAGTGGAGAAGACAGTGCAGCTCGATGGGGAGACTCCACAGGCTTTCGCCGACAGGTTGTGGCTGCTCTACGAAAGGGCCTGTAGTGGGATTCTTGACCGAGCCCACCTGAACCCTAACGAGCTGGCTCACTGGCTCCGCAGCCTGGTGGCAAACAGCCTACCTGGAGTAAAGGCAAAAGCCGAGGTCTGGTTCGATCCAAGAGATCCTAGAACCACTGAGGAGACAGTGGTCAGGCAGTTGACCCTGGCTTACCGGAACAGTAGAGGGACAGAGGAGCCCTCCTCTAAAGGGAGGGTCCATGAGATTAAACCCAGCCAAGGCAAGAGAGAGTGGCATCAGGAAGGTGGGAACCCTCCCCACAAAGGGGGCGAGTGTTTTGGGTGTGGGAAAAGTGGGCACTGGAGGAAGGATTGTAGGAACCCCTGGAAAGAGACTAAGGTAAAGGCCACTCCAGCCCCAGCCCATAAGGCCGGGTCAGGAACACCCGACACATATGAGACACTCGTAGCTGCCCTACAGACACTCATAAACGGACAGGGAGCAGTAGCTATCACAACCGGTCCAGTAGCTGGTACGGTAAAACCCTCTGCTCCAACCCACCCAGATGCATGACTAGAGCCAGCGCAGCCTGTGTACCTGTGTTCCCTAGAGTACGATGCCTGGAAGAGACCGTGTGTTACGATGGAGGTGGAGAAAGTGAAAGGGACCTACCTGCTAGATACCGGTGCTTCCAGCACCCTTGTATATGCAGATAACCCAGCTACCTCACCTCTATCGAACGGGGTCCCGTACAATCGAGTGGGGTTCACAGGCAATGAGCAAACTGGTTCATTTTCCATCCCGCTCACCATTCAGTTAGGGACACTCAAAACCAAATGGAAGTGTGTCCTGATGAAATGGGAGCAGAAGGGAAAAGGGATCCTGGTAGCTAATTTTATCATTAGCCACCAGATCCTAGTGGCTCTCAGGAACCACTGTTGATGGGGAGCCATAGTGACTGACAGGGAAGGTGAGGTGGCGGTGATCCCAGAAAAAGGGGCCAACGGAATATTGTGTACCGTGAAGCCAAAGGAGGGTTATGACTTGGAATTACTGGTCAGTAACACCCCAGTGGAGTATTAGGCATATGTACAGGCACACCTTGCAGCATTCGCCACCCACAAACATGACTGTGGTAGGGTAACGGGGGTGGAAGTTAGTATAGTAGGGGACCCCATGACCCGGCCACAAAAGCAATATAACTTCCCCAGGGAGGCAGAGGCAGACTTGACAACGGCGCTGGGATCACTGGTAGAGCAAGGGGTGTTAAGACCGATAGCTACCCATGTGAACTCTCCACTGTGGCCGGCTAAGAAACAGGACAACTCATGGAGGGCCACCGTGGACTATCGAGTACTAAATAAGAATATCCCTGCCTGTGCACCCACTGTAGCAGCCGTAGCGGACCTCATAGGGAGTATTCCAGCATCTGCGACCACTTTCATGGTGCTGGATATTTCAAATGGGTTCTGGTCCATTCCTTTAAAACGGGAGGACCAGTACAAGTTCGCCTTTACCTTTAAGGGCCAACAATACACGTGGAACTGTCTTCCCCAGGGCTTCCACAACAGTCCCAGCATTTTTCACCAATGCATGGCGAACTGTTTAAAGGGCTTTAGCAGACCCCAGCAGTTGGTGCAGTATGTGGATGACCTGCTTCTGTTCACCGATCAGGGGGAGGAACATGGCCCACTGCTGGCCGAGCTGCTGGAGCTGCTAAAAGAAGAAGGATTTAAAGTAAACCCCAAGAAGGCACAGATCGGCCAGAAGGAAGTCAAATTCCTGGCGCTGACTGTGCGCGTTGGGGAAAGGGCCATTGATAAGGCTAGAAGGGAGGCAGTACAGGAGTTACCGGCCCCCAACACAGTGACAGGGGTAAGACCCTTTCTAGGACTCACCGGGTACTGCAGAGATTTTATTGAGGATTATGCAGCCACCGCAGCCCCTCTGCTCAGGCTCCTACACAAGGGTGAAGAGTGGGACTGGGATGAGGGTTGCGAGGCAGCATTTAATCAGTTCAAGAAGGACTTGCAGACCGTGCCAGCCTTAGGAGTGATAGATGTAGGAAAGGAGTTTTTCCTGGAGGTGGCAGCCAGCAGGGACAGTTTGAGCTCAGTGCTGCTTCAAGAGCGGCACGGCCAGCTGAGGCTGGTGGTTTACTTCTCCAGGATCCTCACAGATGTGGAGAAGGGGTACTTCAACTGTGAGAGACACCTCCTAGCCACACATTGGGCAGTGAAAAGATCCTTGATCTTCACGGGAGGGTCTCCTCTAACACTCCTAGCCCACCACACACCTACTCAGATGCTCCTAGATGGAAGGATTAAGGACGGGACGGTGGACAGTCGCTGGACCCTGCTCCTCTCCCAGATGGACCTCAGAGTAGAAGGCCTCCGTGAGCCAAGGCTCGCAGCCAACCTAATCTATCCAGGGAAAGCCCACAGGTGCTCCATAGAAGGGGTATGGGAGGTAAACATTGGCCTTCGAGCGGGGTTACACCCTACAGGCCGGGACATCTACGTGGACGGGTCCAGCACGATATCTGCTGGCGAACGACTCACTGGGTGCGGAGTCTATGACCCAAAGGCAGGTATTGCCCTGGCAATCAAGCTCCCCAGCACCATGAGCACCCAGCATGCTGAACTGTCCGCCGTAATGTACGTGGTGACCCACCCCGAGGAATTCCCTACCCCGTACACGATTTGCTTGGACAGTATGTTCACCTGCAATTCATGTACGGAGTATCTGGCTATCTGGTCCCGTCGCGGATACACGTCCGCTGATGGGAGACCCCTGGCAATCAAGCCCCTGCTGGAGAAAATCATGACAGCGGTGGGGGAAGAAGGAAAGGTCTACATACATAAGGTGAAGGCCCATTCAAAAACCGAACCCCGTGCAGAGGGAAACCAACAGGCTGACAAACTGGCCAAAGAAGGTGCCCGCATGGGAAAGTTCTGGGACCCCTATGACACCGGCCGCATAGCAGCGGTCAAGAATAAGAACAGGGCAGCAGAGAGTACAGGGATAGCTTTGGCCCCGGACTTAAAAACAGTTCAGGCACAGGACCCGGCCCTGAAAGCTGTCCTGAATGCGCTAGCTAGAGGAGAGAGAGTAGAAGGTCCGTACAGCACAGCAGCCATTACCGTTAAGGAAGGCATGCTGGTTAAAGAGGGACAATGGGTCGTGCCACAGCAGCACCAGAGGGAATTCCTAAAACTGGCCCATGAGGGTCCAGTAGCGGGACACCCCGGGCCTGAGACCACCTGGCAACGGGTGGAACAGGCAGGATGGTGGCCGGGACTCAGGGAGGACGTCTGCGAGTTCTGTGCGAACTGCCTGGTGTGTGCTACAAACAACCCTGACCCCCAGAAAAGGAAGGTGTCCCTAGGACATGTCAGGAGGGTAGAGGGACCATGGCAGTCAATCCAAATTGACTACATCGGGCGCCTACCCACCGCCCAGGGAGGCTACAAATACTGCCTAGTCCTGGTGGACGTGTTCTCAAAATGGGTTGAAGCCTTCCCCTGCCGAACAGCCACCGCACTAGGGACAGCTAAGATTCTAGTGAGGGAAGTGTTCTCCCGGTGGAGACTCCCACAGTATGTGGAGTCGGACCAGGGGAGCCATTTCACCGGGCAGGTAATGCAGGCAACCCTTAAGGTGCTCGGCATTGAGGGGACATGGCACGTTGCCCACAATCCACAGTCATCGGGTATTGTGGAACGTTTAAACCACACCATTAAAGAAAGGCTGTGGAAGGAAACGGGAGACTCACCCCAAAAGTGGGTGGAGGTCTTACCGTTGGTCCTAATGGGGATCCGAGCTAGCCAGTCAAAGAGCACCGGGTATTCCCCATATGAGCTCATTACTGGCCGGATCATGCGGATCCCCACCCATGTCCTAGCCCCGGTGCTCACAGAAGGTCAGCTCAGAGAGATGAACCGGGACCTCAAACAAATTCACTGGCAGGCTGCTAGTAACCTGGGCAGACAGCATCAGAGTAACCGATTGCTGCTAGAACCCAGCAAACACCACGAATGGGAGATAGGGGACCAGGTCATGTGAGGAACTATGCTCGGGTCGGGGTTTTTGAAGCATTATATATGGGGCCATACAGCATTGTGGACAAGGCAAGCCCGATGGTCTATGCCATAAAGCTGCCCCGCCGTACTAAGTGGTTCCACATCAACCAATGCAAGCTGTACAACCCAGGGTCAGCCAACCACAGAGGGCAGCCGGGAGGGGTGAACCGTCCTCAGGACAGGGACCCTCCGTTGGCCACCCCCGACGGTGGAGGGCCCACAGGGAATGTGGCAGGCTCAGAAACCGTGCCTATAGGGGCAGTGAATTGCAGTACTGGAGGGGCTATCCCACCCATCGTTTGGGATTCGGACCAGTAACCCAAGCCCTGAGAAGGACCCTCCGTAAACCACGGCCAAAGGTACCGTGGTCACCGGCATCTGAACCTCAGCGATTCTACCCTAAGAGAAGGGCAGCCCGACAGGAAAGGCCGAAGGTCAGAAGTACAGAGGCCGCTCAGAGTAGGGACCCCCAGCCAGCCGCCTCCAGCGGTGAGGGTCTCACAGGAGCAGTAGCCACGAGCTGTCCCAGAGACAAGGGTCTCCAGCTCACCAGCTGCGGGGAAACCCTAGCATCCAGGCGGCTATCAGGCCGTACAAGGCATGGGCCTGACAGGGACTAACCAGGCCACCCGGAGACGGGTGGCGGTTGTACATAGCTCTCATTTTAGTTTGAGGCAGCTGACTGCACCATTTTACATTTTAAGGTTTAGTTTAGAATTGAGGTTAATGTTGCAGTAATGTTTAGGTGATTATTTTGAGTTTGTCTTGTGTGTCAGCCAGCCTGAGAGCAGTTCTCAAGGGCAGGATCTAGACATTACCGGGTGATGGACAAACCTCAGGAGACCAATTGATGTTGTTTAGTTTTAATCGATGTTTTTTTTCCTTCTGTAATGTGGTTGTACGTTGCCTATATGCTGGTGAATATAATGTAACTGAAATGAAATGTAACTGTGCTGAAATGCAATTGTAGTGATTGAACCCCCTCCAAGCTGGGAGGGTATAAATGTAAAAACTTTGTACCTGTAAAGGGAAAAGTGTGCATCTATGGTGATGTTGCATAAGTGTAATGCATTTTGGGTATTAGTTTAGCTAATTTACGGGGAAGGTTATCTCTTGGGAGTCAGGAACTTTGCTCACCTCGAAGAATGATAGCATAAGTGATATGGTATCACAGGGGGGAATGTAGAATTTACCAATATCTCACAAAGATTCCAGGTACCTTTCCCTTGCAGAGGAGAAGAATCCCTTTCTGGACTTTTAAAATGGAAGGAAAACTTTGGGACACAAATGAATTTTAAAGGGGCAGACGAGGTCTGCAGGGGATAAAAGGGGGTGCATTCATGGAGACCCCACCCCCCAGTGTTTGGACTCATAGGAAAGGGAATTTAATTTGGAACTATCTACCAGAAAGTTTGAAATCCTAAAGTGCACATGGAAGAAACTACGAACTTTAATCGAATTTGGGATTTTTAAAAGGTGTATGTTGGGTCTGCAAGAAAAGGGGTGGGGTCAATATCTAAAGGGCCAGTTTGGACATTGGAACTAATCAAATTGTCTGGGAACTGTATACCCTCGAAACTTGCCCCTTGAAAACATTAGCATTTAAACAATCAACGATGGAAGAAACATTTATCACCACACCCGGAGGACCCAAATGTCACATACATATTCCAACACTTTTTCAACAGGCATAGAAATATCTGGCTCAGGCCCGACTAGCACAATGGAGAGCTCACCAACTTCGAAAAGCCTATTAACGCCAGATTAAAACCACTTAATCAAGTTTCAGTTAGCTGGCTGAAAAATCAAAACAAAGAACTGAGCTCGATTTGATGGAAGATAAAGAAGCCTGTTTTAGTATAATTGAAGTCTGTTCTGGCAGTTAGGTGTGCTTCAAGAGACACTATTAAGTTAGCAGTCTCGTTGCATAAGTTCTACACCAGCCTCGAACAGTGGGATCCCGAAACATCGGCGAAAGGAATCTCTAAAACCCAGAAGAACAGCACCACAACAGCAAACAGGCTGTCAAAACGACTATTGGAAAGTTGCGGGCCATCGCGACCAACCCAACAGTCAACCGGAACCAACCCGACAAAACCGAAGAAAAACCGAAGATTTTTCCACTCTACAAGCTGGTCCTACGCTACCAAGGGGTACAGACTACAGAACGTGGACAACTAAGGCGAACCCCAGGGACAACTAAGGCGAACCCTGGAGTTGGAACTGTCAAAAAGGGGATTGGTGAGCATAGCCCCTGAACCTCCCAGAGCTATAACTTTGTTAGTTAGGGGAATTGGGAGGAGGGAGGCTGGGATAACTTGTGTAAATGTATCTGCATTCTCCTTTTTACCCCATTTAGAGTTTAAGCTGTATTCTTTTCCCCACAGGCTGTAATTTGACAATTTATTCAATATGTTGTACCCCTCAGTGTGTATTGGTCTCTGTGTGTTATTAAAGGTGTGCCTTTTACTTCTTTTTCAACACAATAAAGCCATACCTGCTTCCTACTTGAAACCGATTGTCTGTCCAAGTCTGTCACAGTCCCTTCATAATTCCAGTGTCTAGAACCAAGGGTGTGGGAGCGATTCGGAACCGCTCATATAAGGTCAGAAGGGAAAGCTGACCCCCTGCGAACCATCCCTTACAGACTGAACTAATTCCCGACCAACTAAAACCAAAACAGAGCATCCTCACGGCCAGGTACAGATTCTACGCTCACCACAGACCTGATGCCAGGAGTTTGCAAAATATGCTGCCGACCTCAGGAGACTTGTGGCACCATGTGATTTTGGCATGCACCTCAACGAAGAATTGCGAGACATCTTCTTTATGGGAATCGGCCACAAGGGCCTCCTTCACAAGCTATTATCTGCTGACACCACAGTCAACCTGCAGAAGGCCATCAGCATCAGTCAGGCATTCATGACCTCGACCTGCAGCACCAAGCAAATCATTCATCCTGTGGACTCAAACCCGGCAAGTACTATTCACAGAATGGTACCTTTCACAGGAAGACTGTAGAACATGGCTCTGCCCAGAGCAGAGATCACAGACCTCTGGGATCCAGAACCCAGAGTCCGCCGAGGGGTGCTAATTGAGTAACGCCATGCTGGTGTTGTGGAGGAAACCATAGGGCTCACCAGTGTCGGTTTGCTGAGTACGTATGCAAAGCCTGTAACACGAAGCGCCACCTCCAGCGTATGTGTAAAAGAAATACGACTCACTGTCTAGCAGAGGAGTCGGTAGATGACTTTGAATCCAGCGGGGAGTATGATGATTTGGCCAGAGAGGCAGCTCAGCCCCAAGAAGAAGTGTAGGTAGTGTATACCTGCACCACCGATTTTCCTCCAGTGAAGTTGGAAGTCGAGATAAACGGAGCGAGCCAGTCAGTGATAAGCCAGGATGCCTTTGAGAGGCTATGGAACGAAAAACGACCCGAGCTGGTTCCAGTACAGGAAAAGTTGCGCACCTACACCAAGGAGCTGATCCCAGTCCTTGGTAGTGCAGATGTAAGTGTAATCCATAATGGCATGGTGCACAAGTTCCCTCTGTGGATTGTTGTAGGTGATGGTCCAACGCTACTCGGAAGAAGGTGGATGGGGAAGATCCAGTGGAAATGGGAAGACCTAGTCACTCCAGCAATTGATTTCCCCCGTCTTGCGAATTGTCGGTACTATTCCTAATGTAAAGAACAAAATGTTATTGCGAGATGTCGGGAACAGAGTGTCCCCAAAAGTAGCAAGCTAGTGACCTCAAGAGGGTGAAGGCACTGATCCTGATACCCTGCCCCAGGTCTATTCCATGCTGCAGGCACCCAATGGCACTATTTACCACAGACCTGGAAATGAAACTGGCGCCAATATGCGCAGTCGGTCACCATTGCCCACTACACGGGAGTGAAATGTCGGAACCAACGAGTTCCCCAAATGGGACCTGGAACAGCCAGGTTCCCAATACCGTTAGAGAGCAGGCAGAAGACTCTGTAGTCCTCAAAGGAGGACAGGGAGGCGACACGCATCTGTGGCTCTGCCCACCACTAGGCAATGGCAAAGGCCCTGAGCCCTGGCTAGGTGGCGAACCAAGCCCACCTCGTTAGTAGGGGGCGCAGCGCCATCATCAGACGACTAGGACCCCATCCGGTTGCTCTGGAACTAGCGTCCTTGCATACCTGTACTGCTACCTCAGTACTGACCATGACTGAACCATGAATGCAATCTACCCAAACCTGGCGCACGACCGTAAAATGTAACAAATGTAAATCACTGAACCAAGGTGTCACAATACAAACTGTAAAAAAAAAATGTTTTCTTCCTTTCTTTGTACTTGCACTTTGGCCGATCCTGTATGTTAATATAACAGGCCAGCTGCATGATCTCGCTGAGTGGGGGTGGTGTGGGTGGGGATGTATGTCGCCATGGACACACACATGGATCACACCCAGAACCCACTGGAACCTTCACTGCATCATCAAACCATCCAATCTGGTAACCATCATCCAACGTTGTGGCAAAAGGACTTTGGGGTTAACAAGGAGAGAGCTAGCCAAAGCACAACCAAGGTGCAAGGGCTATTGGCACTTAAGTCTGGGGAGAGCTAAGCCAGAGCACATAGTGCAAAGATAATTGGCACAAAGGACTTGGGGGAGAGTGATGTTGTATATGTAGACTATGGATGTACTCTATGTGAAGTCACTGTGTGGTTGCATAAGATGGGGACTTGCTTATCTGATGTGCTATCAATAAGATTTACACTGTGTATATACATGCTGGCATTACTAGAGGGTGCAACTGGTGGAGACCAGGGGTTTCCTGCCCTGCTAGCAGGGTCCAGTATAAAAGGCTACACACAATGCTTGTGCCTCACTCTGGAGTTTGGAATAAAGGACCAAGGTCGCTATAGTTTGAGTACAACACATTGCCTCGGGGAGTCATTCATAAGTACATTACAGACATAATACTTTACATTTTAGAGAAGCATAGACTTAGGGGTGATCTGATTGCTGTTTATAAGATAATGAAGGGAATATATTGTGTTCCAGTTAAAAGTTTGTTTCAATTAAATAGATTAGGAGGAACTAGAGGTCATAGATTTCACTAGTATAAGGCTAGATCTAGGTTAGATGTCAGGAGGTGATTCTTTTCCCAGAGAATCGTGGAACTCTGGAACAGGATGCAAGTGAGAGATGGACCTGTTTCTGGCTGCGGCGGCGATCACCATTTACAGAAGTTAGGTACTGCAAGGAATTTAGGGCCAGAGTGATTTCCTAGATCAGTTTCGATTGCCTAGATGGGTTGGAGAGGAATTTCCAAGCTATTTTACCCTTAATTGGCCTCGGTTATTATCTGTTTTTTTGCCTCTCATATATACCTATATCACATATCACAATTGTGTGGGACAGGCTGGATAGACCAAAGGATCTTTACATGTCCATCATTGTATTAACCTTCCCACTGTATTAACAGTCCGGTCAACACTGTCCCCCAGTCTCCCCCTGAGACTCTACCATGCCCTGAATCATAGAATCATAGAAATTTAAAGAACAGAAGGAGGTCATTCGAACCATCGTGTCTGCGCTGGTCGGAAAAGAGCTATCCAGCCTAATCCCACCTTCCAGCTCTTGGTTCATAGCCTTGCAGGTACGGCACTTCAGGTGCATAGCCAAGTACTTTTTAAATGTGGTGAGGATTTCTGCCTCTACCATCTTTTCAGACAGTGAGTTCCAGACCCCTACCACATTGCCTGAAAAAAGTTCTCCTCAACTCCCCTCTAATCCTTCTACCAATTACTTTAAATCTATGCCACCTGGTTATTGACTTCTGCGAGGGAAAATAGGTCCTTCCTTTCCACTCTATCTAGCCCCTCATAATTTTATACACCTCAACCAAGCCTACCTTCAACTCCCTCTGTTCCAAAGAAAACAACCCCAGCCTATCCAATCTTTCCTCACAACTAAAATTCTCCAGTCTTGGCAACAACCTCGTAAATGTCCTCTGTGCCCTCTCTAGTGCAATCACATCCTTCCTGTAATGCGGTGACCAGAACTGCACGCAGTACTCTAGCTGTGGCCTAACTCATGTTTTATATAGTTCAAACATAACCTCCCTGCTGTTATATTCTATGCCTCAGCTAATAAGGGCAAGTATTCCATATGCCTTCTTCACCAGCTTATCTACCTCTCCTGCTTTCTTCAGGGATCTGTGGACATGCACTCCAAGGTACCTTAGTTCCTCTACACTTCTCAGTGTCCTACCATTAATTGTGTATTTCCTTGTCTTGTTAGCCTTCCCAAAATGCATTACCTCACACTTCTACAGATTGAATTCCATTAATCGACAGTATTCCTATCACATCATACTGCTCCCATTCATCAGATATCAGCCAAGGCACTTGCAAACTGCATTGCAAGTTAAAACATGAATTGTTCCAATTTCTGAACATTTCACTTGTTCCCTGGCTGGTAGTACCAATTTCATGGCATATTGCCAACTTGATGTCAATGATCTTGCAACAGCTACCTAATCTGGTACTCCTTCTAAAAGTTACATGAGATGCCAGAGCATGTGAGGTGGCTGACTGCTGGCTGTCTGTGTAAGCCATTGAGAAGTGTGATGGCCACTATGTCCTGGTGCCTACATCTTGTGAAGGACCGGCTGCTGGCTGCAACTCCAGTGCTGATTGGAGTTGGACAGTATGAGCCTGCTGTTTTACTGCCCAATGTGCAGGTATCTGTAGGGGTTGGCCAGAGGTCACTGCCCTATGTGCAGCTATCTGTAGGGGTTGGTCAGAGGTCAAACTTGACTTGCTATCCTGAGAGATGGTGGGATCATTTGTCAACCTCGATATCAAATAGGAGAGCTACCTGTTCATAGGGAGACTGAGGTCTGATATTGGATGTCTGCCCTCATGGCATGTCTCTCCCTAATATTATAGGCTACCTCTTCCGTAAGAAGAATTTAGATAATGTAAAAGGTTAGTCTTTGTCAGGATATGCAATGCGAATTGTGTGTGAGGTGGCAGAGCATGAAAGGGTAATGACAAATTCTGTAATCAAACAAGGTCAGTTCATTTTTACAAACTTTGGGTGATTTCTCTTATCTTGTCTACCCTCATGAGGTCGCCAAACTTCTTTTGGCTTTACACAGATGTCCATGGGGTCATGGAAGCGCAGTGCTGAGGGAGCATTGCACTGTCAGAGGTGCCGTCTTTCGGATGAGATGTTAAAACAAGGCCCCGTTTTAACAAGGCTCTCTCAAATAGATATAAAAGATTCCATGGCACTATTTCAAAGAAGAGCAGGGGAGTTATGCCCAGTGACTTGGCCAATATTTATCCATCAATCAACATAACAAAAAAAACAGATTATCTGGTCATTAACATATTGCTGTTTGTGGAAGCTTGTTTGTGCGCAAATTGGCTGCCGCGTTTCCCACATTACAACATGACTATACTCCAAAAGTATTCATTGGCTGTAAAGCGCTTTGAGACATCCGGTGGTCATGAAAGATGATATATAAAATCCAAATCTTTCTTCTTTCTAGTATTATTTTTCTTTTCTGTGTTCCGTCTACTGCTCCTGTTGCCCTCCTACCCAGCACTACTACAACCAGCCATTCCCTTCCTCAATCTCGTCTACAGCAGGAGGACTTCCAACTCCTGATTCTGGAAATTATATGCATACCATCCTGAAGGTGTCCTTTCTGTTATTCTGATCTCTTAGTGTCAGCCATGGCTCAGTGGGTAGCACTCTTGCCTGAGTCAGAAGGCAGTGGGTTCAAATCCCGCTCCAGAGACTTGAGCACACAAATGTCCGCTGACATTCCAGTGCAGCACTGAGAGTGTGCTACACTGCCGGAAGTGCTGTCTTTCGGATGAGGCATTAAACCGAGGCCCTGTCTCCTCTCTCACGTGGACGTAAAAGATCCCATGGCACTATGTTGAAGAAGAACAGGGGAGTTTTCCCCGGTACCTTGGCCAATATTTATCCCTCAATCAACATAACAAAAACAGATTATCTGGTCATTATCATATTGTTGTTTGTGGGAGCTTGCTGTGTGCAGATTGGCTGCTGCGTTTCTCACATTACAACAGTGACTGCACTTCAAAAGTGCTTCATTGGCTGTAAAACACTTTGGGATGTCCGGTAGTCATGGAAGGTGCCATCATTTGTATTTATATAGCGCCTTTAACGTAGTGAAATGTCTCAAGGCACTTCACAGGAGTATTATGCGATTAAAAATTTGATACCGAGCCGCATAAGTAGAAACTAGTGCAGGCGACCGAAAACTTGGTCAAAGATGTATATTTTAAGGAGTATCTTGAAGGAGGAAAGAGAGGTAGAGAGGCGGAGAGGTTTAGGCAGGGAGTTCCAGAGCTTGGGGCCGAGGCAACAGAAGGCACGGCCAGCAATGGTTGAGCAATTATAATCAGGGATGCTCAGGAGGGCAAAATTAGAGGAGCGCAGACATCTCGGGGAGACTGTGGGACTGGAGGAGATTACAGAGATAGGGAGGAGCGAGGCCATGGAGGGCATTTGAAAATAAGGATGAGAATTTTGAAATTGAGGCGTTATTTAACCGGAAGCCAATGTAGGTCAGCGAGCACAGGGGTAATGGGAGAACGGGACTTGGTGCGAATGAGGACATGGACAGCCGAGTTTTGGATCACCACTAGTTTGTGTAGAGTTGGAGGCATTCAAACATGGAATTGCGGGAATGATGGGCATGGATTTGGGAGGCGACAACACATTCAAGGACTTTGGAGAGGAAAGGGAGCTTGGAGATGGGGCGGTAGTTTGCAAGGACGGAGGGATCGAGGGTTGTTTTTTTGAGAGGGGTGATGATGGCATATTCGAGAGGGAGGGGGACAGTACCTGAGGAGGGCGAACCGGTAACAATGTCAGCTAACATGGGAGCAAGAGAAGAAAGTTGGGTGGTCAGCAGTTTGGTTGGAGTAGGATCAAGGGAGCAGGAAGTGGGTCTCATGGACAGGATAAGCTCGGAAAGGTAGACACAGAAGGAGGTAGAGTTGGGGGAGGGTTGGAAGGGGGATGTGGGTGGAGTGCCGTATGAGGAAGTGGTCAGAGATGGTCTTGTCTGCGATTGACATGATAGGAGTAGCGAGGCCACAAGAGATGGCAAGGTTGAGAGGCTGGCCGTGAATATGAGTGGGGAGTTTACATGGAGGGAGAGATTAAGGGAGGACAGGAGGCTAGTGAACTCAGAGAAAAGAGAGCATGATGAATTGAGATGGAGGTTAAAGTCACCAAGAATGAGAAGTCTTTCAGTACAGATACAAAGGGAGGAAAGTAGTGAAGAAATATCAGTGATATTTTTTATGGTACTTGGGTGGCCGGTAGGGAATGAGAATGTTAAATGGGAAATGAACGGAGTGGAATAGAGTAAGATGCTCAAAGGAGGAGAAGTGCTAGAGGAGTAGGGAGACAGACCAAGGTGCAATTTGCTGATGAGCACCACACCACCACCAAGTGGTGGAAGGTATAGCCAGCTGGGGAGGCTTCATTTAAGAGTAAGATGTCATCTCACCTCAACCAGGTTTCCGTCAGGGCCATGATGTCGATGCCATCATCCACGATAAGCTCGTGGATGGGAAGGGCCTTGTTTGCAAGCGAATGGACGTTCTGGTTGGAGATGCGGAGAGGGTCCACTGCCTGCGTCCACAGTGTAAGATTTCTAAATCTCTGGCATTAAATTGACAGCAAAACTGATTCTTTTAAAACAATTTGGAATAGTTTATTAAAGACACACACATGCACATCTATCAGCAGTCATCAGCTATCCTACGGATCGACTTAGTTACAACAGATACAATGTTACAATAATAATTTATAAAAAGGTATATGTCCCTTTCCTCTGGCTGGCTGGCTGAGCACAAAGCCTGCTGTTTCGGCTGGTCTTGAGAGGACGGTTTGTCGTGTGCTCAGGAGAGAAGAAGAGAAAGAGCAATCTGTGCTTGGGTCTTTATAGTCCTTAAGTACATTGTTTCTCAGAAAGCCCCAGGATTGGCTCTTGATTCCAGGGTCGTTTCTGATTGGCTTCTCCTCATACATGTGTCTGTTTGGAGGGCTGGTACCACTCCTTGACTAGGTTAATGGCTTTCCAATTAACAGCTTTTCTAGTTTGGTGAGTTTCAAAGCCATGGAGACATGAACTTGGGGAAGTCATCCATTATGTTTCAACACTGCAGCCTTTCCGTATAATCTACACTTTTATATATCTACAGAATCAATTTTGTCATTACTAAACACTTTTATTCTTACAACAGGGTCAACGCAGGAAGTGGGGAGAAGTTGGACAGGGTGGAGATTGGCAAGATTAGTCCCCAGTGGGCACGCTGGGTGGGAAGGTCAGCAAGTGAGTAGGATGGGGCAGTTGGAGTTGTTGCTCGTAAGCAGGCAGTGACAAGTGCCTCGATATGCCCTTTGTAGGATGCCAAAAGAGGCACAGAGGGAAGCTGTAGGTTTATCTAGGAGGGAGGCAAGCCTGGGACGGCGGCAGGAGAGTCGGAAGGTCAAACAGTAATGAAGGATTTGGGAGGGCAGAATATCTGAGAGAGGAGAGATGAAAGGAGGCATGACGACAGGAGAGAATGGTCAGGGAGGGATAAAGAGAAACAGGAAAGGGGGAAAAGTGGAATAAGTATTGAATGGCTTAAGTATGGAGCAGCAGCCAAAGTGCACACACGAATGGACGGGGAAAAGCTCAGGTTACGTAAATCTGTTTAAATGTAATAGTTAATGGGATCCAATAGTAGGGAAACCAGGGTCAAAGTCAGCGATCCCATGGAAGGACAAGGCCGGATGTAATGCTTGAACTTTGACGGCACTCAGCGAATAAAGTGGGTGGCGGATCAGATGTTAAATTTAAAATGATTAACAGTGGGTCAGTAACCCACTGTCAAAAATGCATACACTGGAATTCTTGATGTCGGATCTGCCAGCGCTGAGCAGACCCGATAGGCAATTAAAATCATTACTGGCTTGATTACGGCCACTTATGAATGTTTTTCTCCCAAGCTTTTTGGATTTGACAGGGTCGCCCACCAGTTGGCCGTGTGCCTAAGCCTCGTCTCTGAAGCTAAGGTGGGAGATCAGTGGCCATTGAATCAGCTGATGAATTAACAGCTTCAACTCTTTTTGAGAGAGACAAAATAAACATTAAATCAAGTGCCCCCCGATCTGGGGGACACTCCAAACATTTTTCAACTGCCCTTTTTTTTGTTTTTTTTTTACTT
This sequence comes from Pristiophorus japonicus, assembly GCF_044704955.1. Classification (NCBI taxonomy): domain Eukaryota; kingdom Metazoa; phylum Chordata; class Chondrichthyes; family Pristiophoridae; genus Pristiophorus; species Pristiophorus japonicus. The sequence goes on along the minus strand of NC_091978.1, from coordinate 312,418,713 downwards.
TTTTTTTGGATATTTTTTTGGGCAATAAAATCATAAATTTTACAAGTGCCCCCTATAAAAGGGGAGGGGGACACTAAAAACCCCAGCAATTAAAACAAATTAAACTTTAAAACATAAAATCAAATTAAAATTTGGTTGCTGGGCGTGATGATGCACTCCAGTCCCTCCGGCGCCCACCTCTCGCGGAAGGCCGCGAGCATACCGGTGGAATTAACAGCTTCAAATGTCAAGTCAAAGCTCCCAGCTGATTGAGATATGTTCCCTTAACCACTAGCTTCTCTAAACTGCATTTCCACAACAGATTTAGGATGCTTTAAACAAGTCTCCATCAAGTCTGACCTATTACCTCTCTCACCATTGACAGATCACTTCTATCATCTCAACTTCATGTGCCATCTATTCCATAAGCATGGGTGCCCTTGAAACTCTCTCACCTTGGTCCTCAGAGTCCCACCATGATTGTCCCCAACACAAGCATCACCAGGCACACCAGCAGCACCAACAACATCAACCTTCTCCACAATCAACTGATGCTGTACAGGACACAAGGCATCAGCACCCGACCAGATGGTTGTCCAGGAGGTTAGGGATGGCCTCACCATGGCCAGATTAATTTCACTTAACGCTGTACATCCTGGTTGCCACATGATGCGCCAGATTGGCACCACCCCACACCAACAGCATAAAACATCCCTACAATACCCAAGCCATTCCTTTCACATTCATCACCATTGCGGGGGGTAACGTTATGTCTCACCATTCACTGCAACTCACTAAACCACTTCTAAAGGTGCACACAAATCTGTGCAAGAATGCAAAGTGTTGAAAATAAGGTGGACAAATTAGGGGTGTTTGCGCCTCCTGTGTGCGATAACGGGGCGCCAATTACTTTTTACCTGGGTGCGGCGCCGCTAACGACTCCCGCGGAATTCCGCGAGAGTTTAGTAGTGGCAGTAACCGGTATGGGAATCTTGAACTCTGCATCTACCTGGTCAAGCCCCTTCAGAAAATTATTCATTTCAATAAGATCACCTCTCATTCTTCTAAACTCCAGTGAGTATAGGCCCAACCTGTTCAGTCTTTCTTCATAAGATAACTCCTTCATCTCAGGAATCAACCTAGTGAACCATCTCTGAACTGCCTCCAATGCAAGTATATCCCTCCTTAAAAAGATGACCAGAACTGTACACAGCACTCCAGGTGTGCAGATGTAGCAAGACTTCCCTACTTTTATACTCCATCCCCTTTGCAATAAATGCTAACATTCCATTTGCCTCCCTGATTACTTGCTGTACCTGCATGCTAACTTCATATACAAGGATCCCCAGATCCCTCTGTACTGCAGCATTTTATAATCTCTCTCCATTTAAATAATAATTTGCTTTATTATTTTTCCTACCAAAGATAACCTTGCATTTTCCCAGATTATAATCCATCTGCCAAATTTTTGCCCACTCACTTTGCCTGTCTATATCCCTTTCCAGATTCGTTGGGTCTTCCTCACACTTGCTTTCCCATCTATCTTTAGTCCCAAGTTTCCCCAATCAAAAATTATGGCATCCACCTATCTGTACGCACGTTTCTTTGAGTACCGTCAGCGCCAAAACAGAAAATCGCTAGTTTCTGGTAAAGGAAACCTGACTGTCGCGCCGGCACTACCTGAGTCCATCTTGGGGGGCGGTGCTAACTGTACGCACCTAAAATGGACTGTGCATGCATTTAAAAAAAAGACCAACTCATTGCGCATGCACGTTGCGCATGCGCAGAGAAAAAACAAAAAGCTTCGGCCTGGAGGTCTTGCAGCTATGAGGAAGAAAAACCATTTTACGCACTATCTGACACAGACTGGTTTCTCCCATCAGGAGGTGAGCAAATGAATAAATTCATTACAAATCATTGAAAAGTGTAAAAAAGTGTAAAAAAACAAATGCAAAGCGAAAAAAAGTGTAAAGTGTAAAAAACAAATCTATATACATGGTTTTTAGCACAATAATTGTGTGTCAATGGCTTGACTACCGAAGGTAGCGAGGAAATTGATAAGGTGCTGCATTAAGTTGATAGAAAATAGCAGGGAAGCCCTTTGTTTGGGGATAGGAGTGGGCCAGCACCGATTTCTTTAGGGTGTTTGTAATTCCTTTTCCTATGGTGTTGTTTGTGCCTGTGCGCGGATTCAAAAAATCTTTACTGGGGAAAGTTGGGCTTACGGCCAGAATTTGCTTTTTAACATACGGCACGTAAATTGCTTTTTAACATACACCAGCGCCAGAATGTATGGCGCCAAACATTCTACATTCTGGCGCTGGTAGTCGGCGCCAGTGCCCCAACATTGGGGAAACTGTTAACTAACCTTCAGCGCCAGAAAAATCGGTGGGCAAAATAGGGGCCTTTGTATCATCAGCAAATTTGGCTACGTTATACTCGGTCCCTTCATCCAAGTCATTAATATAGATTGTAAATAGTTGAGACTCCAGCACTGACCCCTGTGGCACCCCACTAGTTACAGCTTACAAATGATCCATTGATCCCGATTCTCTGCTTTCTGTTAGTTGGCCAATCCACTATCCATGCTAATATATTACCCCAACCCTGTGAGCTCTTATCTTATGCAGTAATCTTTTATATGACACCTTATCGAATGCCTTCTGGAAATCCAAATACACTACATCTACTGGTTTCCTTTATCCACCCTGCTCGTTACATCCTCAAAGAACTCCAGAAAATTTGTCAAGCATGATTTCCCTTTCATAAAACCATGCTTGACTGTATTATGATTTCTAAATGTCCTGCTACTACTTCCTTAATAATGGACTTCAGCATTTTTCCAAATTGCCGATGTTAAGCTAACTGGTCTATAGTTTCCTGGTTTCTTTCTCCCTCCTTTCTTAAATAGGAGCGTTACATTCGAAGTTTTCCAATCCGCTGGGTTCTCTCCATAATCCAGAGAATTTTGGCAGATTACAACCAATGCATCCACTATCTCTGCAGCCACTTCTTTTAAGACCCTCTGGTCCAGGGGACATGTCCACCTTTAGTTCCATTAGTTTGCCTAGTACTTTGTCTCTAGTGATAGTGATTGTTTTAAGTTTCCTCCTCCCTATAACCCCTTGATTATCCATTATTGGGATGCTTTTAGTGTCTTCTACCGTGAAGACCGATGCAAAATATTTGTTCAAAGTCTCTGCCATTTCCCTGTTCCCATTATTAATTACCCAGTCTCCAAGGGACCAACGTTTACTTTAGGTACTCTCTTCCTTTTTATATACACGTAGAAGCTCTTACTGTCTGTTTTTAGGGATCCGCAGAGTCGGCGGCTTAGCCCTCTCCTTATATGAAGGGACGAGCCCTGTCTACATGGCAGCGCTATGCATCCCACCACATAGCACTGCAACCCTCACTGATTCCTTCCATCCCACTCCTGCCCAATAGAGCAAGTGGAGTGCTTTATTTTGTGCTCCATTTGCTCTCAGGGGCAGTAACGCTATGTAGGTCGCAGGGCAGGCCTTTCATGCCTGCTGCAGGAAATCCTGCCTCACGGCTGTTACTGCCCCCAAATCGGGTGCTACGCAATTTCCCCTTGTATAGGTTTCAATATTTGACAAAACATTAACAATAACTTTACATGAACACCCAAGTGGCTATCTTTGTGTGTTGTTGGTTGGAATGATTGCACTAGGATGAGGGTGAGTGTGAGGGTGGCTAGTGAGATGGGGATATAATAATGTAGATAGAGAAGGATGGATGGAGGTACAAGGTATGTTGGTGTGAGTACAGATGTGCAGGAGTCGGGTAGGGAAGGCAGAGTGTTGAGGATGTGATGAGAGGCACAGCCGGGTGAGGTTGACTGTGGCTTTATTCTAACGTTTCATTATCTACTGAGATCATTGAAACTTTTGCGGCACAGCACCCAGGTCCTCCTAACCACATCCCTGGAGATCAACACACGTCCTCCTTTGCAATATATTTGTCATGTATTCAACTATCATTGTAACCCACGTATAAGCTGACCTAAGTTGTACACCTTGAGAACATTGACCACAAGGGGGTGAACTTGTGGGAGACACACCTAACCTGGACTTTCAGGTGTAAAAGAGGAAGCTCCACCCACCTTTATCACTTGAAGTCTTGGTAATAAAGGTAACTGGTCACAGAGTAACCTTCTCTCAAGTATGGGCCTCGTGTGCATTTATACTCTATAGTAAGGACGTATCAGTATTGATCTCCAGGGAAGGTCTCTTCTGCCCATGGGAAAGGAAGAGGATCTTCCTGTGTGCTGTGACTCCCTCCATAAGCATATGGAGGGAGTCATGAGAGAGCTGTGGGTAAAGCCCTGCAACTCTGTGCAGGACTTGTCAGTGTTTGGAGCACCTCAATGTTGTAGAACACTCAAGTCAAAATAAAGTTGGCCATGCTCCCTTTAAGGAAACTGACTGATGACATGTCATCAAATGATGTCACTAGACCCGCTTCCTCTAATTGGTCAGGAAACACCCTGGGCAGGCTTAACAAGCCCAATCAATGGAAATTCATTTCAGATGCTGAGATGGAACCAGCAGCGGGTTTGGGACCTGCCATTGACATCGCTCACCACAGACCCACCGTGGTTCGTAAAATCGCGGCCCAAATATCACACAGAATCAGCACCAATTACTGCTAAGTCATGTATGGTAGAGCCAAATGCAGAGCAAAGCTCTCTTTACTGTGCCCAAACAACATATCTAACTCCAGTCTTAGTGGAGCACTGTCTATTGTTACACCAGGTACATTTTTCACTTATCACATAGCTCATCCTCGCGGGTCACTCTGAACATGGCTGGAAATTGAAAGCTAAACTATGAAAATTTATGAACAATTCTCTGCTCTGGATCGACTGTGTTAATCTTGTGCTACTGGACATTTCCAGGCAGCCTCAAATGACCTTTGTCAAATTAGTCAAGCAGCAGCTCAGCTCTGTATAAAGATGCTCTATTCAGGTGGAATAAACCTCATGGTTTATTATCTTCTCCATGGAACCTGTGAAACAAACAGAGCAAGAAAAGCAGGAAACTATCGACCAGTTAGCCTAACATCTGCCATTGGGATAATGCTGGAGTCCATTATTAAGGACGCAGTAGCGGGACATTTGGAAAAGCACAATTCAATCAAGCAGAGTCAGCATGGTTTTATGAAAGGGAAATCGTGTTTGACAAATTTGCTGGAGTTCTTTGAGAATATAACGAGTAGGATGGATGTGGCGGAACCAGTGGATGTGGTATATTTGGATCTTTGGATATTTGATAAGGTGCCACATAAGAGGTTACTGCACATGATAAAAGTTCATGGGGTTGGGGGATAATACATTAGCATGGATAGAGGATTGGCAAACTAACAGAAAACAGAGAGTCGGGATAAATGGGTCATTTTCCAGTTGGCAAACAGTGGCTAGTGGGGTGCCGCAGGAATCGGTGCTGGGTTCTCAACTATTTACAATCTATATTAATGACTTGGATGAAGGGACCGAGTGTAATGTAGCCAAGTTTGCTGATGATACAAAGATGGGTGGGAAAGCAAATTGTGATGAGGACACAAAAATCTGCAAAGGGATATAGACAGGCTAAGTGAGTCGGCAAAAGTTTGGCAGATGGAGTATAATGTGGGAAAATGTGAGGTTATTCACTTTGACAGAAATAACAGAAAAGCAAATTATAAAAAATAAAATACATTGCCTTCATCGCCTTCTTCATCGTCTGAAGAGTTTCTGTGCTCTGCACCTCGTTCCTTCTGCAGTTCCAAACCTTGTTGCTGCGTACTGTTGTGCATTCTGGACACCTCGGCTGGTGTGTACTGAAGAGCGCCTCCAGATCTTATCCAGGCACCTGAAGTGCATCTTCAGCAAGTGGATGGCTTGTTTGATCACATATCTGGCGGTCATATGGCGTTCATTCAAGCACTGTTGGACTTCTTTGCTTTGGATTGCTGATGGATTTCATCAGTCAAGTTTGAAGTGGGTATCCCTTGTCTACTAGTAGCCACTGCTTAGTGTGCTTGCAGGTCCAAAGGTGTCAGCGGGCCGAGATTGCCACAGAAACAAAGTATCATGACAGCTTCCCAGGAATCTTGAGCACACCTGCAGAAATACCTTTTTGTGGTTGCACACCAGGTGTACATTGTTGAAGCTCTTGCGGTTGACGAACACTTCTGGGTGATCTTGGGTTGCCCGGATTGCCACATGTGTGAAGTCGATGACGTCCTGCACCTGTGGGAAGCCAGCCTGAGATGCAAACCCAAGTGCCCGCTGATTCTGACTGGCACCATCGCAGCAGACATTCACATAATGGTCGGTCATTGCAAACAACCCACCAGTAATATTACTTTATGCATTTGTAGGCCGTGGACTGGGAGATCCTGCATATGTCTCCAACAGAGCCTGGAATCATCCAGAGGCTAAACGATTGAGAGCGGTGATGCCATTAACAGCCACTGGTAGCGCGTGGGCACTGGGTCCAGTAGGCAGCACATTTTCTTCTAGGAGGCTGCAGATGTCTGCCACCACCTGACGCAACAACCTGAACCTCCTGAAGCACTGCTTTTCCGACATGCTAAGAAAACTCAGTTTTTGCTTGTGCACCCTGTGTCGCGGGTAGTGTCTCCTGCGAGCTGCTCCCCTCTGCTGCTCTCTTTCTGCTTTTCACCTGCAGTTCTCTGAACAGCAGGCTGCTGCTGCTGCTGCTGATTCCCTCTCTGATTTCCAGCTACAAGTCTCGCAGCAGCAGGCTGCTGGTGGTGTTGTTGCTGGTGCTGGTCAAACTGCTCCTCGTCCAAGGTCCAATCTGAGGCCGCCAACTATCCAGATGCAATTCAGAAAAACTCCAAAGTGTAGAAAGTAACCTCTCAGCCAAAGTACTATGAAAAACCCTTTCCCACTAGCAGATATGAAAGCAGGTGTGTGCACTGAGTATTTATTGTGATATTTCCACAAGTTTGATTCAGCTCTTCAATTGCCGTTGTGTTTTCACCTTGCTTTCACTGCCAGGTTGCAAGAAGCCTGGAAAACCTATTGATGCAGTTAAATTTGAAGGTCAGTTGAAATATTGCTGCAATTGAGTGATTAGCATATGTTAATAGGCAATCTACCTTCCCCAAGGGGGTTGCGCGCAACCAGCCTAACGGGCCCGAGTTAAGCGTGGAAGTTAGCAAGTTGGAGCCAGTTTCCCGATGCGCTCACATTTTTCCTGGTTTTTACACCCTGCCCACACCCAAACCCATGATAATTACTTCTCCTGACTGGGTGGATCTGTGCTGGGGCAGATCAGGCTCCATAATGGGTGGGACAAGAGTTGTGGATCTTGATGAGCCCAGCTGTTTATCTGAACCACTGGCTTCTTCCTCCAAGTCATCTAAAAACACAAAAGCTTGTTTAGCTTAATAAACACATGGCACATTGAGGAAATAGCATGGCCATTGCTATTCTTTGTCAGTCCATATAAACCTGAAATTACGTGTGTGCCCCCTTGCTCAGCCTTTATTAACCTGATCGTGGAAGCTGGCCTCCTACTTACCCGTGCCCTACAGCCTCTCCTGCTTGTCTTCCTACAAGCTACCAAACTTTCTTCTTGTGTGGTCTTCTAACTTTCAAGGTTCTAATGTTCCTCCTCCAGTAACAGTTCTGTCACATTTTCCCCTTTCTGTTTATGAAACTTCCCCTCAATTGTCTTTTCGCCAAAACATTTCTGCCGCACTTGTAGTGTAGTTATGGCTGGAGTGGGAACAACTCGAGGAAGTTCAGGCCTAAGAGTATGTATTCAAAGTTGGCTTTGGAGTGCCTGGAATTTGTGTTCTCCAGCATGTAAAGTCATATGTTGTGATCAACAAAGTTCAGACTCTAGCACTTAACATGCTCACACTACATTCCTCTGTACACTATCTTTAGTCAGACATTAATTTGTTTCAAATAAATATTGGATTAAATCCTGCACAAGGTTAATCCACAAATGGATGTAGTACAAGTGTGCTAGGTGTTCATACATGAACTTCGTCAATCAGAAAATGTACTACTGTTACACCTTGGGTCTTTTTAAACCTTCTTAGCTTACATTGTTTTGGGTCTTATGATTTTCACCACATCCATGGGTCCATTCCACTCCCAAAACTTTAGCGTTTTCCTATCCATGAAATCCAGGGAAATTTTAGCCAACTCTGTTTGGTAATTGTGATTAGGTACTGGACTATCTTATGCCTTCATTAGAACTCATTTCAAGCTTTGAAAATGGTTGAGCATCATATCAGAATTTGTTTTTAGCTCAGGGTACCGATCAAATTTATTAAATAAAACAACGACTTAGCTAGCTTCCTATTTGGTTGATAAAATTCATAAAATATATAACATAATTAATATGTTTATGTTTATGTGTGGATGCAAAGATGAATAACATAGTTGTACATTTTAATTTAGTTGGTTATACTGCCATTGTGGTTTCGGTGATTTGATTGTGTAGGTATTGCCTTTTAGCTGATTTTGCTGTTCTGTTGCTCATTATGTGACGACTTAGTGTAAGTCTGCTGTTAGGAGTCATTTCGGAAGATATACTCTGTGACATGTGAAAGGAAGTAAAAAGTCAGTGCTTTAACACAGTGCCAGAAAATATCTGCACTCCCTAAGTGCCAAGTTGCTGAAATGAAACTATTTGTATTTCTACAGGCTACACAGCAATCTGCTGTTAATTCTTCAATCGTACTGCTGAAGTCTCACTTACTTTAGTCCTTGTGTTTTCTGGAAGGAAGGGGAGAGGACAGTAACGGGGATCGGTAGCAGAGTGGTTATGTTACTAGACTAGTAATCCAGAAGCCTGGACTAATAGAAACATAGAAACATAGAAAATAGGTGCAGGAGCAGGCCATTCGGCCCTTCGAGCCTGCACCGCCATTCAATGAGTTCATGGCTGAACATGCAACTTCAATACCCCATTCCTGCTTTCTCGCCATACTCCTTGATCCCCCTAGTAGTAAGGACTACATCTAACTCCATTTTGAATATATTTAGTGAATTGGCGTCAACAACTTTCTGTGGTAGAGAATTCCACAGGTTCACCACTCTCTGGGTGAAGAAGTTTCTCCTCATCTCGGTCCTAAATGGCTTACCCCTTGTCCTTAGACTGTGACCCCTGGTTCTGGACTTCCAATAATCTGGAGTCATGAGTTCAAATTCTACCACGGCAGCTGAGGAATTTAAATTCAGTGAATAAATCTGGAATATAAAAGCTAGTATCAGTAACAATGACCATGAAACTACCGGATTGTCATAAAAACACTAATGTTATTTAGGGAAGGAAATCTGCCATCCTTACCTGGTCTGGCCTACATGTGACTCCAGATTCACATGTGACTCTTAGTTGTACTCAGTTGTACCAAAAAAAATCACTTTGATAAAGTCACTGTGGGAGTACTTTCACCACATGGACTGCAGTGGTTCAAGAAGGTGGCTCACCACTCAATGGCAATTAGGGGTGGGCAATAAATGCTGGTCTTGGCAGCAAAGAATTAAAAAAAATTGTTACCAGTCTCTCTTTGTAGAAATAGTTTTACCCCAAGCTCTCTTTTACTTTTGGAACAGGAGGGAAGTTACAAAAGCTGTGTTATATTTTCCTCATAATGATGTTGGTGGCAAGGAATGGATCATGGGCCTGCCCATGTTATCCCACCGCCAAATGTCAGCATTTTCCTGGGTGGGGCAGGCTAATTTAGTGTGCAGATTAAGTTTAAAACACTGGTGTTGCACCACTGGGAGAGAGGGAAAAGTGGTTGAGTTGCTCTCAGAGACCCACCATGCACGTGGTTCATTAAAAGCCAAGCAGAACACATTGGTAAATGTGGCCCTCCGGGAAATTTCAGCAGCAACAAGATGTCAGGAGGAAGCTCGAAGGATGACTGTTGCTTCTGAAATGGCAAGCACGACTGCTACCATGGATTCCTTGTGTGACACCCTAAAGATGACCATAGCTCAGGGTATTCATGACTTAATTGGGACTATTCATCATCATCATCATAGGCAGTTCCTCAAACGAAGATGACTTGCTTCCACATGGATTCACAGATGTTTCAATGAAGGACCTGATATTCCAGTCCTGAACTCCAATTGAAGGAGTGGAAGATGCCTGTGCGTGGATTTTTTTAACGTGTGGTGACCGTTGCACATCAGCCACCATACAGGCTTGACAGAGCTAGGCCTTTATCCAGTGGCAAGGCTAAACCAGAACGACTGGAGACCTGCTCTGCTGCACGGACCTAGTGCGTACACATATCGCAGTGTGGGCTGGTCTGTGCTGCCCCTGGGCCCTCGGCTCTTCTGGGCCCCGTACCCTCATTTGCCACACCTCAGACATGATCTCTCGCCGCTCCTCTGCCACAAACATTCGCCATACCTACGCCACAATCTCTCACCGCTCCTCCATCATGATCTCTCGCCGCTCCTACGCCACAAACATTGGGACTATTCACAGTGCTAAAGACTGGCATATCTCACATACTAATTCCGGAGGCATGGCAAACTTCTTAGAAACTGCCTATAGGACAAATACAAATAGGACCACATTGGTCTTTAGGCCTTCTAGTGTGGATAACCACAGGTTAAATCTTGCTTGCTTGCCTCCTGGCTTCCAACCATTCCTTCTTCATGTCCTCACTCCCTGTTCCGAAAAACACAGGAACATAAGAACATAAGAACATAAGAATTAGTAACAGGAGGAGGCCATCTAGCCCCTCGAGCCTGCTCCGCCATTCAACAAGATCATGGCTGATCTGGCCATGGTCTCAGCTCCCCGTAACCCTTAATTCCCTTATTGGTTAAAAATCTATCTATCTGTGACTTGAATACATTCAATGAGCTAGCCTCAACTGCTTCCTTGGGCAGAGAATTCCACAGATTCACAACCCTCTGGGAGAAGAAATTCCTTCTCAACTCAGTTTTAATTTGGCTCCCCCGTTTTTTGAGGCTGTGCCCCCTAGTTCTAGTCTCCCCTACCAGTGGAAACAACATCTCTGCCTCTATCTTGTTTATCCCTTTCATTATTTTAAATGTTTCTATAAGATCACCCCTCATCCTTCTGAACTCCAACGAGCAAAGACTCTGTCTACTCAATCTATCATCATAAGGTAACCCCCTCATCTCTGGAATCAGCCGAGTGAATCATCTCTGTACCCCCTCCAAAGCCAGTATATCCTTCCTTAAGTAAGGTGACCAAAACTGCACGCAGTACTCCAGGTGCGGCCTCACCAATACCCTGTACAGTTGCAGCAGGACCTCCCTGCTTTTGTACTCCATCCCTCTCGCAATGAAGGCCAACATTCCATTCACCTTCCTGATTACCTGCTGCACCTGCAAACTAACTTTTATCCCCAGGTCCCTCTGCACCACCCCATTCAAATAATATTCCCTTTTACTGTTTTTTTTCCCAAGATGGATGACCTCACACTTTCTGACATTGTATTCCATCTGCCAAACCTTAGCCCATTCGCTTAACCTATCCAAATGTCTTTGCAGCCTCTCTGTGCCCTCTACACAACCTGCTTTCCCACTAATCTTTGTTTATGACACTACACTCTGTCCCCTCTTCCAGGTCATCTATGTATATTGTAAACAGTTGTGGTCCCAGCGCCGATCCCTGTGGCACACCACTAACCACCGATTTCCAACTCGAAAAGGACCCATTTATCCCGACTCTGCTTTCTGTTTGCCAGCCAATTCTCTATCCATGCTAATACATTTCCTCTGACTCCGCGTACCTTTATCTTCTGCAGTGATCTTTTGTGTGGCACCTTATCGAATGCCTTTTGGAAATCTAAATACACCACATCCATTGATACATCTCTATCCACCATGCTCGTTCTATCCTCAAAGAATTCCAGTAAATTAATTAAACATGATTTCCCCTTCATGAATCCATGCTGCGTCTGCTTGATTGCACTATTCCTATCTAGATGTCCTGCTATTTCTTCCTTAATGATAGTTTCAAGCATTTTCCCCACTACAAATGTTAAACTAACCGGTCTATAGTTACCTGCCTTTTGTCTGCCCCCTTTTTTAAACAGAGGCATTACATTAGCTGCTTTCCAATCCGCTGGTACCTCCCCAGAGTCCAGAGAATTTTGGTAGATTATAACGAATGCATCTGTTATAACTTCCGCCATCTCTTTTAATACCCTGGGATGCATTTCATCAGGACCAGGGGACTTGTCTACCTTGAGTCCCATTAGCCTGTCCAGCACTACCCGCCTAGTGGTAGTGATTGTCTCAAGGTCCTCCCTTCCCACATTCCTGTGACCAGCAATTTTTGGCATGGTTTTTGTGTCTTCCACTGTGAAGACCAAAGCAAAATAATTGTTTAAGGTCTCAGCCATTTCCACATTTCCCATTATTAAATCCCCCTTCTCATCTTCTAAGGGACCAACATTTACTTTTGTCACTCTTTTCCGTTTTATATATCTGTAAAAGCTTTTACTATCCGTTTTTATGTTTTGCGCAAGTTTACCTTCGTAATCTATCTTTCCTTTCTTTATTGCTTTCTTAGTCATTCTTTGCTGTTGTTTAAAGTTTTCCCAATCTTCTAGTTTCCCACTAACCTTGGCCATCTTATATGCATTGGTCTTTAATTTGATACTCTCCTTTATTTCCTTGGTTATCCACGGCTGGTTATCCCTTCTTTTACCGTCCTTCTTTTTCACTGGAATGCATTTTTGTTGCGCACTATGAAAGAGCTCCTTAAAAGTCCTTCACTGTTCCTCAATTGTGCCACCGTTTAGTCTGTGTTTCCAGTCTACTTTGGCCAACTCTGCCCTCATCCCACTGTAGTCTCCTTTGTTTAAGCATAATACGCTCGTTTCTGACACAGCTTCCTCACCTTCAATCTGTATTACAAATTCAACCATACTGTGATCACTCATTCCGAGAGGATCTTTCACTAGGAGATCGTTTATTTTTCCTGTCTCATTACACAGGACCAGATCTAAGATAGCTTGCTCCCTTGTAGGTTCTATAACATACTGTTCTAAGAAACAATCCTGTATGCATTCTATGAATTCCTCCTCCAGGCTACCCTGTGCGATTTGATTTGACCAAAGATACGTAGGTTAAAATCCCCCATGACTACTGCCGTTCCTTTTTCACATGCCTCCATTATTCCCTTGATTATTGCCCGCCCCACCGTGAAGTTATTATTTGAGGGCCGATAAACTACGCCCACCAGTGACTTTTTCCCCTTACTATCTCTAAACTCCACCCACAATGATTCAACATTTTGTTCATTAGAGCCAATATCGTCTCTCACAACTGCCCTGATATCATCCTTTATTAACAGAGCTACCCCACCTCCTTTCCCTTCTTGTCTATCTTTCCGAATCGTCAGATACCCCTGTATGTTTAAATCCCAGTCTTGGCCACCCTGCAACCATGTTTCTGTAATGGCCACCAAATCATACCCATTTGTAATGACTTGTGCCGTCAACTCATTTACTTTATTTCGAATGCTGCATGCGTTTAGGTAGAGTGTTTTAATCCTAGTTTTTAAACCATGATTTATAGTTTTGACCCCTCCTGCAGCCCCTTTATATTCAGTGGCCCTTTTTGTTCTTTGCCTTGGGTTTCTCTGCCCTCCACTTTTACTCATCTCCTTTCTGTCTTTTGCTTTTGTCTCCTTTTTGTTTCCCTCTGTTTCCCTGCATTGGTTCCCATCCCCCTGCCATATTAGTTTAACTCCTCCCCAACAGCACTAGCAAACACTCCCCCTAGGACATTGATTCCGGTCCTGCCCAGGTGCAGACCATCCGGTTTGTACTGGTCCCACCTCCCCCAGAACCGGTTCCAATGCCCCAGGAATTTGAATCCCTCCCTACTGCACCACTGCTCAAGCCACATATTCATCTGAGGCTATCCTGCGATTCCTACTCTGACTAGCAGGTCCTACGTTTTAATTTAGCTCCTAGCTCCTTAAATTCGTCTCGTAGGACCTCATCCCTTTTTTTACCGATATCGTTGGTACCAATATGCACCACGACAACTGGCTGTTCACCCTCCCTTTTCAGAATGTCCAGCACCAACTCCGAGACATCCTTGACCCTTGCACCAGGGAGGCAACATACCATCCTGGAGTCGCGGTTGCGGCCGCAGAAACGCCTATCTATTCCCCTTACAATCAAATTCCCTATCACTATCGCTCTCCCACTCTTTTTCCTGCCCTCCTGTGCAGCAGAGCCAGCCACGGTGCCATAAACTTGCCTGCTGCTGCCCTCCCCTGATAAGTCATCCCCCTCAACAGTACTCAAAACGGTGTATCTGTTTTGCAGGGGGATGACCGCAGGGGACCCCTGCACTACCTTCCTTGCACTGCTCTTCCTGCTGGTCTTCTATTCCCTAACTGGCTGTGGACCCTTCACCTGCGGTAAGACCAACTCGCTACACGTTCTACTCACGTCATTCTCAGCATCGTGGATGCTCCAGAGTGAATCCACCCTCAGCTCCAATTCCGCAACACGGACCGTCAGGACCATCACAATGACATTCCAAGAATAATGTCCGTTGCTTTCTTAAACTTCAGTTCTCTCTTGAAATTGTTTGAAGGATCTAGCAACAATCCTGCAATTGCAACAAGATTCTTTATTTATCTTCACCTCCAGGCTTCTTAATCCTACAAGATCAGTGATCCATGCAAGCAATGACCTCGTTATTCTTTTCCACTACTGGGATATTGCACTGGTCCCAACAACGCCACCTGTATAGTAGCGATATTTCCAGGGGCAAGAATTGTGTGAAAATGAAGGGTACTCTCAGGGATAACAAAGCTATGACTCCCCCCAACCTTAATCTACATGCAGTGGGTGGTCTCAGGTGGGCAGATTCGGGCTGCACTGGGGCAATTGCAGGAAAATGATAATAGTAGTTTTCAGCATGGGACTTCGGCAATTGGACTTCCCCCTGCAGTTCTGTTGCCATAGCGCATTTGTTCCGTTTGGCGCCAGATGGATTTCATCAGGAAAATCCGGACCATGATGGATTTCATCAGGAAAATCGGGACCATGATGGATTTCATCAGGAAAATCCGGACCATGATCTCCAACATGATTAATGGTATCTTATTCTGGTTAAGAGCTTCAGTATTGGGCTGGATTTTCGGTTTTGCCATTTTTGGGGTGAAAACGGAGACGGGACGGGAAAGTTACCGCCCAGGTAACATTTGCATCATATGGAGAAATTTTTGCCATCTGGGCCTGGCGCAATGCAAAGGGAGGCGTTATACAACTTTCGCGGTGCAAAAATAGGAACCTCTAAAATGCGATGCCGAGAGTGCTCCGAGGGAGGCCTTGGGAGGGGAAAACCCCACCCCACAAAAAAAATCACAAAAACATTCCAAAAACATTGCGCACACCACCATAACATGAATCTCTACAAAAAAAAAATAAAAGAATAAACACTGGAACTTACCTTTTTTGCAGTTTATCTACCTCACCACCGCCGGCAGGACTGGATCGCTCTGTTTTCCCTGGCGATCATCGCAGAGCGCGCTTCGGGCGTACGGGTCGAATCTACTGCTGGTGTAGCAACAAGAGGCGTTGCATGCCCGGCACAGCTCTTCCCGGTGGTGCTTCTAAGCACCGCCGCAAAACCCGACCGGAGGATCGCGACCGGACGCAAACGACCTCACCGCCTCATTTCTCGCCACGGAGGGTCAAAACCCAGCGAAACCTGGAGCGCAAAGGACCCAAAAATCCAGACAAATATTGACTGCATCAGCAGTAATACAACAGCATATTACGGCATGGACAAAACATCCCTGTGGTACATGTGGTGCAGTTTGCTGCTGTAAACTAAGCTCCGGTACAACTTCGATGAAAAAGCCGTAGAAACCCAGGAAAAATGATGCAAACATTATTGACGTTGTTTTTCTAGTGTTTCCACAAAGTTATGGCAGATGAGTGAGAGAACCCTTGAGGAAATTCACCCCATTAAATTGTTGGCTGAGGTATGTGACTAATTGGGACTCATTAAAAATCTTAGGTCTACGCCAAGAATTTCCTCGGTGGTTCTCCCGATTGGCTGCCGTAACTTCAGCCGAACATTGGCAGAAATGTCGGATACATTGAGTGAATGGGATTTCTGACGATCTTCTGCTGAGGTTATAGCAGGCGATGTAGAGTACCCTTGAGGAAATACAGTGCAATGCTCCCTTTAAGCTGCGTGGCCGCGCAGCACTCTGGAGCTCCCAGGCAGCCGGCTCACCAGCTTTTAAATAGAAAAATCACGCATGCGTCGAATTTTGAATGGGCCACCCGGCCCAAAAAATAATTAAAGGGAACATTGGTTTTCAGTGCCAGAGTTTGTTCAGCCTTGGTAGGATAATGTTTACTTGTGTTTAAAAGGATAATATAAGAAATACTGTACATCTTTTTGGCTATTTTTTGTCTGACGTTCAAGTGACTGTTGCTTTTTACTTCCACGGCATGCATAAAAAAAACATGAGCGAAAATCCAATTTTTCCTCATCCTGCAGTGTTAACTCATACAGCCCAACAGCACCACCTAGCAGTCCAAGATCACAATTACATCATTTGACAGACGTGTTAGCTGCAGATAACCTTAATATATAAAAATAACACTGGATACACATTTGGTATTGGCTGTTATTTATTAAGTAAAGAAATAGTATATTATATATATAATTTCACTCCAAGTTTAATGTGCATGCATAATGCCTCACACATACCACTGCCATGTGAAAAGTTAGACTTAATTCTCATTAGTTTTGCTCGGAATTTATGGATTTCAGGTGTCAGTTTGTCTAAATTCTTTGAACCAAGCAATGATTTCAAAGGTTGGTTTCAATGTGTGAAACTCTCCCTATGAAATAGTTTGTGAATTACTCACATGCCAAAGTTATTGCGAATCATCTATTAACAATAAGAAAAGATCGGGGCGAAATTGTCCTCCATTCCGTTTGGGGTGGATAACTCAATTTTAATGGTGATTTACCGCCCCAATCGATGGGCCGGGGAATCGAGCGATTTTGGGCACTTTAGACTGGAACAATGAATGGGGCGGTGTTGGGGACGGAAATGGCTCTGTGGAGCAGTGCAGGGATGGGATCACCGACTGAAGACCCAATTTCACTTGACTCGCATTCACTCATAACAAGGCAATTGCTCCCTAGCCTTCTTAAAGGGCAGGTCTTTCAGGTAGGTCATTCTGATCAGAACAATTGCTGTGTTTGTTGTTCCTCATCTTGTAAAATGGCAAGTCAGAGAGGTGACATGAGGGCAAGCAGGTTCACAGATGCACAAATTGAGACGCTGATGCAATCTGTAGAGGGAAGGAGGTGCCTCCTATTCCCAGAGTCCAGCAGGCCCTCTCGGCAGGTCTTCAATAATGTTTGGGCAGAGGTGGCTGAAGAGGTCTCAGCGACCTCAGTATTGGACCGGACGGGTATTCAGTGCTGGAAGAGGTTCAACACTCGAGTGGTGAAAGTGAGTTCATGGTCCCCTCCTTCTTCTCCAACTCTTATTTATCTGCTTCTGTTTCTAGTGAGTAAAGCAGTATTTTAGTGGAGAGTCATCTATATGTCATGTGTGCATACTCACACTTGCATCTAATGAAGCTGCACATCCATTATTTCCAGATGCCTAACTGGACTGCTACTCACCAACCCTTCTTTGCTTTGTAGGCCAAGCTGACACATAACCGCTGGGATCAGCAAGGACTGGGGGTGGAGAGGCTGACCTCCAGCAGTTGACTGATGTTGAGGAAAGGATACCGCGGCTAATTGGACCACAGGTTGCCTGCACAGTGGCCACAGGCACTGTCGATCCTGTTGGGAGCAGCATTGGTAAGTCAAGGCCTTCCTTTAATGCCATCTGTCCGTAACTGCACAAACGCCTCTCAGTAATGTGGTCAGCAATGTGTGCACCTTGGTTGCTGCATGGCCCACCCACCTCCCTCACCCTCACGCCACTCTTGTCCCATTCATGCTTTCAGATGATGCCCCGGATACGGACCAGCATGAGCCTCAGCCCCCCGAGCCAAGTGAGGACAGTGACAAAATGTGGGAGGAGGCGGATGCCGAGGGAGAGACAGCTCCAAACACCACGTCACTGCTTCTTACGCTGCCTCACACCAGCTCAGATATTGGGAGTATGCGTTTGTTGCAGTTTAGTTTAGGAGAGGGGTTTGCACTGGGTGAGGCACCGGGGCCTAACGGGTTTCAGCAAGGGCAAAGGGAACCTCGGGAGCCAGCTCTCTGGAGGGTGGGTTCGCGCACGAGTTCTGTTGGACAGGACTCAAGTGAGCAGCTCGATGTGGAGGCGTTCGACCAAAGGGTGCTGGCCATGCACTCGGAGATGGTGGCAGTTTCGATTGTAGATTGTACACTGACAAAAAAAACTGTTGCTGGCACCGTAAAGCGGTCTATCGACTATTTGAGGGCAATGTCGCTTCTGGGGCAGGGACCAGGTGGTGCGCGTCTGATGACGTCACTATCATCGAGCACACAGGAGCAGGGGGGGTGTGGGGGGAGCGGGGCGGTCAGGCTCTCCGCCTAAAAAAATCATGAGGGCAATGTCCCGATCGTCGGAGAGTCCGCCCCAACTGGGCGGAAATTCATTACCATCCCGTTACCGCCTCTTGCTCTTAACAAAAGGGATAATTTAGGTCCCGATGGATTAGCACTTCAAGCTGAGTCACTTTGTCTAAAATGTTAAACCATCTTTACTCTTTACATAATGGTGGATCTGATGTGCATTTGCCATATTTTCTATTTTAATTTCAGATTTTACCTTGTCTTTCTCTATTTATGTATAGCTCTTTTCTGTCTTCATGAATGTGAATTATATGTAAGTGGATTCCTGTGTTCACCAGTTTGCTTCTGCAGAAATAATTAAGTCCATCCACTTTGATAGCTTGTCTGCTGATACAATTACATCATGCTTTGGTTTACAATGTTAACATCAGCAGGTAACTGCATTTGTCTCAATATGTTGAAGTGCCACCTTGTGAGGTTGATGCCATGTTCACCCATTGTACTTAGGCAGCAACTCTGATTATATTTTGTCATCTCTGTAAGATTTAGAGGCAATTCTCCAATTTGGTTAGTTATGCCAAGAAAAGATTGAGCTTTATGAATGTTTGAAGCTGAATCTATTTCTTTGATAGTCTGGGTTTATCTCGATACTCTCCTGACTGATACTGTGTTGCAGGAATTTGTTTTGTGAGAATTCACATTTGTTGTTCAAATTAATCCCGACTTCCTCCAGTGTGGTCAGTTCTATGTCAATTTTCATGTGGAAGGTGGGTGGAACATGCTCCTCTTACCTACACAATGAGGTCAGTAAAAGCCCCAATCAATTTTCATGGTCAAACCTCATTTGAATGCCACAGGTCAATTGTGCTCACTGATTGTGGAAGGTGGCTATTATTTAAAAGCTAAATCAAAATACTGCAGATGCTGGAAATCTGAAATAAAACAGAAAATGCTGGAAATACTCAGCAGGTCAGGTAGCATCTGTGGAGAGAGAAACCGAGTTAATGTTTCAGGTTGATGACCCTTCGTCAGAACTGAAAAACATTAGAGATGTAACAGGTTTTAAGCATGTGTAGGGGCAGAGGAAGGGGGGAGGGGATGAAAGAACAAAAGGGAAGGTCTGTGATAGGATGGAAAGCAAAGGAGATTAAGAGACAAAAGGGATGATGCTGCAAGGCAAAAGGAGATGGTAATGGGACAAGTTAAGAAACAAAAATGAGTCTAAGTGAGGTGTAAATGGAAATGGCAGAATCATCAACAGCTGTCATGGGGAAAAAAATAGGGGCAGAGGTTATGGTCTGAATTGTTGAATTCGATGTTGAGTCCAGAAGGTTGGAAAGTGCCGAAATGAAAAATGTGGTGCTGTTCCTCGAGCTTATGTTGAGCTTCGTTGGAACAGTGTCTAAGGCCAAAGACGGAGAAATGAGATTGGGAGTGAAGCGGAGAATTAAAGAGACAGGTGACCGGAAGCTCGGGGTCACGCTTATGGACTGAATGGAGATGTTCCGCAAAGCGGTCACCCAATCTGCGTTTGGTCTCCCCAGTGTAGTGAGCAGTGAATACAGTATACTAAATTGAAAGAAGTACAAGTAAATCGCTAATACAAAAGCAAAATACTGCGGATGCTGGAATCTGAAATAAAAACAGAAAATGCTGAAAATACTCAGCAGGTCAAGCAGCATCTGTGGAGAGAAACAGAGTTAACGTTTCAAGTCTGTGACCCTTTGTCAGGTTCTGGAGGAAGTGAATGGAGTCAAAGGACTCAATTGGAGTCAATGTGAGAACAAGTCCAGCCAGGGTGGTGGTGGATGGGGACTGGCGGGGCTTCTGCTCAGGGAAGAAGTAGGGTGGCCTCAGGACATCCTACTGGGGGAAACAAGTGTAGCAGGATTGGACGTCCATGGTGAAAAGGAGACGGTTGGGGCTGGGAAATTGGAAACTGTTAAAGTGACGGAGGGTATCGGAAGAGTTACGGATGTAGAAGGGAAGAGACTGGACAACAGGAGAAAAAAATAGAGTCACGATAGGAAGAGACAAATTCTAGTTCTTACTTAAAGGCAAGCTGCAGCCCTTTAAAGGGGATGTGCACTTTTCAAAGATAATCAGTGGAGCGTGCGTTATTGAAGCAGCAGGTATTATGATGTCATCCAAGGCCTCCACATTCTCTGGTACAGCCAGAGAGGTGCTCAATGAACGCATGAGGAATATGAAGCATGTTTTCTTCCTCATTGATGGGCAACAGCTGCCTCGTCCAATTGGCCGGAAGCAACAGTGACAGATAGCTGTTCCAAGGACATAGCTTCAGTGCAGGATTGAATTGAATGACCTGCTGAGGTAAGTCTTCCATTGCAATCTCTTTGACTCTCTATACACTTTTTCTCCAGCACTATCAATCCTTCCCCTCTCCACTTCCTGTGCTCCAATCACAATGGGACACTTCCTTCTCTTTGCACTCACACACACAACATCTGCTACTGCCCTTATAACTGTTTTCCCACATTGGTTCCCCACACCAATTGTTTTTCCTCTCATCAAGCTTCTACCACTATCTAACACAAGCTGAGAGAAGGTGAGGATCTCTTTAAATAGTGCTGGAAATGGCTGCCTCCTCCCCATGGTTTGTGTGCAGGTTGAGGAACTGATGGTAGCTGCGTGGTTAGAGATTTGCATAACATAATTATTTGCATATAATCATGAGGCCCCTGCCTGTTCCCAGCAGGAGCTCTGGTCGCTGAAATCAAGATCCTCCCAATAATTGGAATGGTGACCTCCAGTGGTATGTCAGTGGCTCTATTTCTTATGGGACTTTGGTCCCATTACTGCCACGCTTTTAGGTGTAGGCAGTAGTGAGACAAAAATTGCACTCCGTCTGAGTCTTGTCATAAATCAGAGTATCAGCCTTGTGACCCTCAAGCCATACAATAATTTATTTTGAAAATGTTCTGGTGCGAATAGGATGACGTGGAGTGCCGAGGAGCTTCCAGAGGTGACCTTGCACTTAAGTGGCCCAAGTTTCCCCAGGAGTTGTTCCGTTATTTTTGGAGCAACTTGATTTTTCTGGAGTATCTTAAAAGTCGCAATTCTGCACATGTAATTTGCTCCAGTGTAAGTGAGTTCGTTAGGATTTTTTTAGTTTCATTTCGTTTTGTTCAAAAGGGGGTGTCACCAGCCTGTTTTGGCCATTTAAGCCAGTTTGGCCAACTAATAGTTGCTCCACACTAACTTAGGCCAGCGTATCTGGCCACTTCTGTCCGCACAGAAAAACCTTACGGAGAGTTAAATAGACAGAGATAGGCGGGGGGTGGGGGGAAGCACAGACAACCTTGCAAAGCACTAAACACTTTCACAACAACTATTACAGATCTTGTACTGTAACTTTTGCATTCCACTATATAAAGCTTCATAAAATATGCACTTTTTAATATCATTTTTCTCAGAGGTTGAATTTTGATGGTGCCTTTCTTACTGCTTTATCAGCAGACAGTCCAGAGACAACTTTTCGAATTTGAGCAGCTTGTTCTTTTCTAAATCATTTAAAGAAACTCTCCTCCTTATCCACCGCCCCGCCCCCACCATCAAAACTCTTCCCCCCTGCTCCCATCAAAAGTCTCCCCGCACCAACCTGTTTCTTGTAGCCCTCAGAGTGGATTGAGTCTTGAACTCGATTTATAAAGTCCAAAAGGGATATTGTCTTTCAGCATTAATGCTTTGAAATTTCTTGACATAGATGTGATCAGTGGCACAAACCAGTAGCTTCATCCCCCAAGTATTGTGTCTCGAAGAATTCCGCTGCAAACGTGCTGTATGATTCTGGTGGTGATCTAGTGGCCCGGTCTCGAGCCTTGCACCCCCCACTCCCCCCCGTGCTCCTCCAGCTCCTGCTCCCCCGAGCTCCCTGGCAAGCTTCCCTCGGCACACACAAAGCACACAATCCGCCAACTGAATGGGAGGGGCAGCATTGGCAGTAGAGGATGCAGGCAATGAGGGTGCGAGAGGCTACAACAATGAACTGGAGTCTAAGTGAGTGCGGGAAGGCAGCGGCTGGCCTGTGCGATAGGCCACTCGGCCCGGGATAGGGGTGGTGAACATCGGGTCATCCCTTTGGCCAGGGATAGGGGCGGCAAGCATCGGGACGCGCTGGGAGGGTGAAGAGCTACTGCGCATATGCGCAGACTCCATTGCGCATGCGCACAGCTGCCGGCACTATTTTCGGTGCTGTAGCTCCGTCCCCCACTGTGATTGCCATGCCACGTCAGACCCTAGGATGGCCCATGGAGCGGGGAGAATCAGCAACTACATTTTCGGTGCCGTTTTTGGAGTAGAAAGTCGGTGCACCAGGGGTAAGTGCGCTGGAAAAAGGGGTTGGAGAAACTTGGGGCCAAGGATACCACTGCCAATGGTTGTCATTGTGACCACAGCATTCAATGTGTTTGCCTTCAGCATCTTTCAGGCTAGCATAGGGGCATCAGCCAAGTTGCTGTTCATAGAAGTTGTGATAGCCACAAGGTCCATTCTGTACCATATCATAGATATTTCTGTATATATATCTAGTTCATATGAAGTTGAGCTTGGCCATTGCACTGCGAGTTTAAAATGGGCTCTGCCTGTTGGCTTCGAAAGGTACTTTTTTTTCTTTGTCTTGTTTTGTGTTTTAACAGACAATTCTGTCTGGAGAATAGTTGCTAACTCATGAGGAGTCAGCTCATTTGTAGTTATATTATGGGTATCAATGCAGACAAAAATTCTAAGATCAGGGTTGACTGAAAGTCTTGGAATTATTGTCTGCCATGATACCCCTTAAATGGTTGTGACGTTAATCACTGACAATGAGCTTCATTTCCCCTTACAAAGGCTGTTGTGTATGCATGCCTGTTTACTGTGTGATGTCTGAAACATTGTTATGCAACACTGAATGTACCATTACACTGTACACACCTTATCTGTACACCAGAGGTGCTGCTGCTGGAGACCTAAGGGTTACCTGCACACTGCAGGTAACCCAGTATAAAATAACTCACAGCTTGTTGTCAGCACTCAGGAGCTGTAAATAAAAGAGTCTACACAGTTTAAGTATCATACCCTGCCTTGTGGAGTCATACACAACAACTGGCGACCATCCAAAGTTCTTCAAAGGTCGCTTGGCTCATCGCAGACTGGCTCGCCCCGTGTCGCTCTCCATAGAAACTGGGTCTCCGTCGACGTCTACTTTCATCGTCCACGGAGAACTTTCGTTGGAGCAGGTATGAGTTCCATACTCTTCCTTCAGGGGTTGAACAACTTCACCTTCCTCTGTGTCGGAGCCCCGGTGATCAGCCAATTCATCAGAGACGTGGTGAGTAAAACTTTTTCTACACAACCTTTGAAGGTGCCTTTTCTCTTTGCATGCATAGTCTTTGTAGCGGCACTGGTGGGCCCTGTGGTTTCCTCCACAGCGCCAGCACAGAGCCAGCTGGCTTGCTCCATGTGGTAGACTTAGGGTTGCGGGACTCGGGGTAACGTTTCTGCCTTTAGAAGTATCAATGCGGTGCACTGCTCTCGTCGGTTTAGAGTCCCTTAGTGCTTCATTTAGGTGGCCGCCAAAGTCGCACGGTGCAGCCAGTCTCTTTAAGTGTTCCAATCTTTCTACAAAAGCGTCCCCATCTTCCCCATCGGTAAATTGCTGAAAGTTGCTGAGATTCGACATGCTGAGCGTGTGGTTCGTGACCTCGTATTCCCGTCGCCAGTTGTAGTGTATGTAGGCACCTTTAGTAATGACTCCACGAGGCAGGGTATGATACTTAAACTGTGTAGACCTGTAGTCTTTTATTTGCAGCTCCTGAGTGCCGACAACAAGCTGTGAGTTCCCTTTTATACTGGGTTACCTACCGTGTGCAGGTAACCTTTAAGTCTCCAGCAGCAGCACCTTCTGACGTACAGATAAGGTGTGTACAGTGTAAGGGTATATTCAGTGTTGCATAACAGTGTTTCAGACATCACACAGTAAACAGGCATGCATACATAACAATGGCAAATCTATGCTAGCAGATAAATGACCTTGACCTGATTAGATTTTGATTATAAGCCATAACATAAATAGAAGTGAGCTGACTCCTCAACCAGTGATAGTGCTGCTTTTCACATCCCCATTTATGGGGTGATAGGAATAATCAATATTAGAATTATTGACCGAGAGAAAGAGCTACAGACTTTTTCAAATAAATTGGTTTCTTCAAGACATTGTGGGCTGGGAATTGCCCTCGGCCCCGTTTTGGGTGGATAATTCGAATTAGCTGGAGAAGTACTGTCAGGATAGATGGGACAGAAAATGAAGCGAAATTTGGCACTTTTGTGCATAAAAATGAATGGGGCGGTGTTGGGTGCGGAAATGGCTTCCGCAGGGCGCTGCAGGGACGGGATCAATGACTGAGGACCCAATTTCACCTGACTCTCATTGAGTCATAATGAGGCACCTGGTCCCTGGCCCTCTTAAAGGGCAGGTTTTCATACAGGTGCCACTCAGTGTTATCAATGCATTGTTGCGTGTGTTGTGAGTTGTTTGCAAAAATGCCAAGTCTGAGAGGCAGCACGAGGGCAATGAGATTCAGCGATGCCCAAGTTGAGATGCTGATGCAAGCTGTGGATGGCAGGAGGTGCCTCCTATTCCAAGATTTTGGCAAACCCTTCAGCAGGTCTTCTGCAATGCTTGGGCAGAGGTGCCTGTAGTTTTGGAAGGTCTCCGGATTGTTCAGCGGGGCCTCAATGCGACGTGAGTACAGTCTATGGCTGCTGTGGCTCCTTGGAAAGATCCAGTTGCGTAGAAGTTCAGGGCGATGCTGACCTTGGATGCCACTGATAGAGCCATCTTGTTTGAGGCTCCAGGTCCGGCTGAAGGAGATGGCACAGCGAGGCCGATGTAGGAAACCTGTTGTCGGAAGACCCTTGCAGCATAGGGCCTTCTGCCACCACGTCAGTGTCTGCATCTTGCTCTGTCACCTTCTTCATCCCCATCTCCTCTTGGTCATGCTGCTCCTGACCCTCTGCATCCTGCTACTGCTGCTGGTGTCTTTTCCTCTCCATGTCCCTCTCTCTCTGCCTCTGCGTGTGTAGTTGTTGGCGCCGCTCTGTTCTGTGAACCATCCTGCCGATCACAATGTGGAGGAGGCAGTCCACTGCTAGGACTGAGCCCATTACTCGCAAGCAGTGCTAATGCTAGATATTCCAGCAAGGGTAGGTATTGCAAGCTGCACAAACTGAGGCCCAGTAATCGGTGAAGGCGGAATCAGACGCAAAAAGTAGAATGCCTCAACCCAGAAGCAAATTTTGGCCGACTAAAATGGTGGCAGCCACAGGGCACTTTAAATACTGCTGGTGGTTCATATTACCAATTAGACAGCGACAGAAAAAGCTGTCGCTGGCACCGACAAGCGTTCGCTAGCTGATTTCGGGGCAATGTCTCCTCTGGGGTGGGGACCAGGTGATAACGTCTTTATCGTCATGCGCGGATGGGCGGGGCAGATGTCGGCAGAACAGGGCGGTAATGTTTTGCGCCTTCCGGAATTAGGAGGGCAATGTCCCGATTGTCCTTCAGCCCGCCCCGACCGGGCAGTTACCGTCCCATTACCACCTCAAATAAGGGATAACGACCCTTAAAAAAGTGGGCAATTTCAGCCCCTGAGTTCAGTTAGCTCAAACTTATTCCCAGATCACAACAGTGAGCCAGAACTCAGTGGGTGCATGTAAGAGATATTCAAAGAACTCAGTTTAAAATATTATAGCCTAGGAATTTCATACCTGAGCATTAGCTATTAACGCAGGTTACTGAAAAAAATGGCGGCTGTCTCACTTGTGGCCACCTCCGGCGTGGAACACAGCAGCCGCCTTTTTGATAAAGGACCACTGTGCTGCCATTGACAATGCGGCCCCTGAAATGTAAATGAGCTTATTATGACGTCAATTGGCAGGCGACGCCTGACTTAACACCACGTCTGCAAATGTGAATGTTATCGCTCTGTTTAATGGCGGGTCCTAAGCATGCTCAGAAAAGTGTATGTGAAGCAGCCCTGCAGAGACGCTGTCAGTGCTTCTTAAAGGGACCCCATAAAGCTATGACCTCTATCACCTAGAAAGACAAGAGCAGCAGGCGAATGGGAGCACTATCACTCCAAACTCCCCTCCAAGTCAGACACCATCCTGACTTGGAAATATATCGCTATTCCTTCATCGTTGCTGGGTTAAAATCCTGGAACACCCTCCCTAACAGCATCATGGGAGTACCTTCACTACATGAACTGCAGCGGTTCAAGAAGGCGGCTCACCATCACCTTCTCAATGGAAATTAAGGATGGGAAATAAATGCTGACCTTGCCAGTGATACCCACATCCCATGAACGAATATAAAAAAAACATACATTTTTCAGGTAAGTTTGGAAAAATATATATTTTATTGAAATAGTGGCTTGTGCAATCCATGTTTGACGTTTTTTAAAGTGTGTAGGGAGTGCAGGGAATACTGCTGGATGCTTGCAAGACTTCGGATCGTAAAGGAAGGTGTTAGATAAGACATAAAATGCTGGAAATACTCAACAGGTCAGACAGCATCCGTGGAGAGAGAAACAGAGTTAAGGTCTCAGGTTGAGATACTGCCTGACCTACTGAGTATTTATAGCATTTTCTGCTTTTATTTCAGATTTCTATCATCCGCTCCTAGAGTGAAGAGGAAGACACAGAAGTGGACGAGGGGGAAGAGGAAAAACAGAAGAGGGGGAAGCAGAAGGAAGGATGCAACCTAGACAGCCCCTTTCTGGCCAGGATATCCAGGATGGAATCATCTGCCTGCAGTACCAGTGACCACAATCCCAATTCCCATTTCAATATTTGTCCCAGACCGCACCTTCCCTCCTTTACTGACCATCACATCAACCTCTTGGCCACAATGCTGAAATAAAAGCCACCACAAAGCAAACTTTC
Organism: Pristiophorus japonicus; assembly: GCF_044704955.1. Classification (NCBI taxonomy): domain Eukaryota; kingdom Metazoa; phylum Chordata; class Chondrichthyes; family Pristiophoridae; genus Pristiophorus; species Pristiophorus japonicus. The sequence continues at coordinate 312,391,238 of NC_091978.1, read as the reverse complement.
CAATCCAACTTTATCCATCTATCCATCCAATCATTATCAAAGGCAGTCCCCCGGAATCGAGGAAGGCTTGCTTCCACTCTTAAAATGAGTCCTTAGGTGGCTGAACAGTCCAATACAGGAATCACAGCCCCTGTCACAGGTGGGACAGACAGTCGTTGAGGGGAAGGGTGGGTGGGACTGGTTTGCCGCATGCTCTTTCCGCTGCCTGCACTTGATTTCTGCATGCTCTTGGTGATGAGGCTCAAGGTGCTCAGCACCCTCCCGAATGCACTTCCTCCACTTCGGGCAATCTTTGGCCAGGGACTCCCAGGTGTCAGTGGGGATGTTGCACTTTTTCAGGGAGGATTTCAGGATGTCCCTGTAACGTTTCCTCTGCCTCGATGGCCACGAAGGAGTTCCGAGTAGAGTGCTTGCTTTGGGAGTCTCGTGTCTGGCATGCGAACGATGTGGTCTGCCCAGCGGAACTGATCAAGTGCGGTCAGTGCTTCAATCCTGGGGATGTTGGCCTGGTCGAGGACGCTAATGTTGGTGCGCCTGTCCTCCCAGAGGATTTGTAGGATCTTGCGGAGGCATCGTTGGTGGTATTTCTCCAGCGATTTGTACATGGTCCATGTCTCTGAGCCATACAGGAGGACGGGTATTACTACAGCCCTGTAGACCATGAGCTTGGTGGCAGTTTTGAGGACCTGGTCTTCGAACACTCTTTTCCTCAGTCGGCCGAAGACTGCACTGGCGCACTGGAGGCGGTGTTGAATCTCTTGTTGATGCCTGCTCTTGTTAATAAGAGGCTCCCGAGGTATGGGAAACGGTTCACATTGTCCAAGGCCGTGCCGTGGATCTTGATGACTGGGGGGCAGTGCTGTGCGGCGAGGACAGGCTGACTGATGTTTAGCCAATATGCCAATATGACATCAAGAAATCAACTAATCACCCTTTTGCATTGCCACCCCAGTGGCTGCAGCATAGCTGGTGGAAGGCTGCTGACCTTCAGTGGGGGACACTGCAGTTGGTCTCGCAGGATGACCTAGAGAAGCTGGTGGCTGGGAGTGATGGTGTTTCTTCTCCTTCATCTTCACACTCCTCTCTCTCTTTTTGACCAGCCAGTGACTGGGCAGGCTGGATTTCTTGGGTATTGAAATGAGGATGGCACAAGGGTGGAGTTGCGATGAGGGGAGGGCAGGAAAGCAGGTACTGCATGCTTACCCCATGTGCACCTTGTATATCAGAAGATATTGTGGGATGAGAGGGAAGTGGGATGTGAGAAGGAGGATAACGTCTGAGGATACCAGCATCTTGTATTATTTTAGCCCTGTCACTGGCCAAGGCCTCAGCCATGCCCCGGACAAGAATGGCCTGCATCGTCTCCTCCAAGGGGCTGAGATGAAGCTACGAATGGATGGTTTGCCTTGCGTTTGGTTGAGATTGTTGCTCAGTGAATGATTGGGATGGGGGGAGTGCGGGGCAGGGGGGGCGGTGGGGTCATGCAGTGAACAGTGTGTGAGGCTAATGCTACAGTTAGTAGAAGATGGCTTTTGAAGATGCATTCACTGATCTTGACCAAAGGTCTGAGGTCATGAGCCTCTTTGGGCACTGGAGCAAGGTCATGAGGACAATGATAGTCTCGGTGATCGGGTCCCACATCCTTCTTTCTGGAAGGCCTCCTGGCTCCTGTGGGTAGAGGACCTCTTTCTCAGTGTTGACCCCTTGCGCAAAGCTGGAGTACTGTGTACGAGAACCTGGGTGCCCCTTCCCTGGCTTGCTGAGCCATTTGTATTTGCGCTGAGGCACTTTTACCATTTTTTTATGTGTGGAAGGCAGTTCAGCTTTAAGAACTGAAGTCTGCCATTTAGAAATCATTTTTACTGTTTATTTTTTTTCTTCAGAAGGCAGTTATGCTCTAAAAACTGCCTATTTATAAATTATTTCTTTTGATTTTAGAAGGTTGTTCCCCTTTAAGAGCTCAACATTGCTTTCTAAAATGACAGGCTAGCTTTAAGAGAGTGCTACCTTGCTCCAGAGACATTATGACCATGCTACATTAGGCCCCCTGTTGAGACAACCGCTGGAAAAAGAGTGTTGCACTCCAGATTTTGCGCTATGCTAATTTAAATAACCAGGCTTGTCGGTGTTAACTTCGCCCACGGTGGCACCAGCAGGATTCCGACCTCCTCCATGTTCTAGGCCTATGAAAAGGGACTCTAGGATACATGAGAGTTATTTTTATTTTCAAGTCACAAGTAAATTGTGTGCAAATTTAACACTTCTATTAATTTATTTTTTTCAACACTCACTTCTGAACTAAATGGTCCAACCATCATCTATTTAAAAGAACAGAAGCACATGATGGTCACCCACATAGAAATCTGGTGCAAAGTTACTCAGTAAAACAATAATTGCTGATTTGCTGCACTTTAACCCATTCACATCATGCATAAATTTCAAAGTTTTGGATCATATGTGCAGGTTTGTAGATGGAAGCTGCCTGCTGACATGAGCACTACTAAAGATTTTGGGGAGAGAGTCTGAACTGTAACAGATGCACCGAAGTGATGACTTTATTTAGGAGGCCCAACACCTTCATTTCCTTTCCCACTGATCAGCAGTAGCAACATCTCAGGGCTGTTCAATTCCATTGGACTGCTGGATTTTCTTTTGTACCATCATAGGCAGTTTCTTGAATCGAGGATGCCTTACTTCCATGCCAAAAAGGGATGAGTTCACACGAGTTTCAATGAAGGACCTAATATTCCAGGTCCCGAACTACATCTTGAAGGGTGGACGATGCCTGTGCGTGGACTTTTTTAACATATTAGCACAGGGTTGACAGAGCTAGGTCTTGGTCCAGTGGCAGGGATTAACCAAGACAACTGGAGACCAGCTCTGCTGCACGGACCTAGTGCGCACATATATTGCAGTGTGGGCTGGCCTGTGCTGCTCCTGGGCCCTCGCCTCTTCTGGGCCCCGAACTCACACCTCTCCTGGGCCCCTATCACGTCGCTCTACGAACTCTCGCTGCTCCTTCGCTCCGACATCGCCGCTCCTGCTGTACCTGCCCATGCTCCAATCGTCAGCCTGGATTTGGGTGACATCAAATCCAGTCACCCTCTTCACAGCTATCGTCCTCCTGCAGCCAGCACGCTGTGTCTTGCACGCCTCCATGCTCTTTTAAGGCCCCGACCTGCCTCTGGTGTTCCTCACAGGTTGGGGCCAGGCCAAAACAGTATCTATAGTACAACAGGTGATTGATTGCACCTACGTGACCATCTGGGACTCTATAATGCAACAGAAAGATGTTTTGCTCCATTAATATGCAACTAGTCTGTAACCACCATCCCTGTATAATGATGATAATGATGATGATAATGTAGGTCAATGCCTGTTCTCCAGGAAGTACCCACAATGCTTCTATTTTGTGCTAGTCTCATTTAAACAGCAAAAGGAAATTTCAGCCCAGGCTAATTGAACTCTTCAATTAGAGAAAGAGCAGAAGTGCTGCTACAATGAGGTCCCATGCAACCAGCTGAATCGGTGCTGAGCAATTCATTGGTGTCTTGAATTTTTGGACAGATCAGGGGCCACATTACAATACAGCCCCATACAAGATCTTCAAGATGATAGGCATCTACTGCATGGTCTATAACTTTGTTATACAAAGAGACCAAACCATGGAAAAGGAGGAGGTCAATCTAGAATCGAGAATCATTGCCAGAGTAGCCCTGTGAATCCCTAGCTCAAGTTTATTTCCATCTGACCATGCAGCATTTGAAACCAGACTGAAGATCCCCTTTTCAGTTTGAGGCTAAAGCCTCTATAGTAACAAACAGAGCATTCATGAGAAATACTCTCACTGTGCTTAAGGCCTTATCACTAAGAGCTCTGCTGCAAATGCCACAAGAGGTACATGTGCTCCATCGTGGACTGTAGTGCAGACAACTGTTCACCCATGACTGTGCAGGTGCGACTAGCAAACTTCTTCATATTCTTCACTAGACCTTGTAGTGTATTTTGCACTGACACAAGTAGGCAATTTGCCTCAGGCAGCAATCTTCTTTTATAAGTTGGCTCTGTTAGGTAAGATTCCATAGGTACTGCAGCTCTTCGGGTATCAGATGCCTGCTCTTCAGCTGACACCATCACTCCACCTTAACAGTGCATTTTGGCACACTCGATGCAACCCATTCAAGCTCGCTATGTATCTTTTGGTAGGGGAGTATGTGAGGGTGGTGGCTGTGCTGCCACTTGCCAACAGTAGTGAGAGTGATGGAGGGTGTTGAGCGCCATTAGCTGGAAGAACAATCTTTTCTTCTGGATCCAAACAAAAGTATAGAAATTACAACGTGGAAACAGGGCATTCAAAACAAGTAGTCCATGTTGTTTTTTCTCTTCTACATGAACAATGGTTCTAATCCCATGTGCCTACACTCTTCCCTAATCCCTTTATTCCCCTTTCCTTCAACCAACTGTTTAGCCGATTGTTAAATGCAGACATGGGGTTGGTTTTTGTCATGCTACCGGCAGTTTACGGAATTAAAATTGCAAAGGAAAATCGCTGGAGAGCTGTCTGTTCCAAATTTTGGATCTTGATATAAGAGCCCAATGCTCTTGGAGATAGGCGAGGGACACATGTGTAGATAGGAGTCAAATGACACAGTTAGGACCCCTTGATTTTCATGTTAATCAGCTCTGCGACAGCTGGTTCTCCAACCCATCCATAAATCATGGGTGGTACAGATCAGGAGGTGACCATTTGCAGCATTACTTAAAGGGATCATTCACTGCAGTAAGGAAAAGCAGAAAACAGCTCTGGTACTCATTTTTTCTTGATTCCCTTGTGAGTTTTGAGCCTTAAAGTCTCCTTAACTTCAACTCCTTCCTGTTGAATGTGGTCTTTAAATTTCTCCAGTGCTAAAATAAGCTGCTCTATTGGCCTCCTGAACTTCCCAGTCCTTCCCTTTAAAGTAATAAAAAATAAAAAAGGGAAGGTGGCTCAACCGTGGCTATCAAGGGAAATCAGGGATAGTATTAAAGCCAAGGAAGTGGCATACAAATTGGCCAGAAATAGCAGCGAACCCGGGGACTGGGAGAAATTTAGAACTCAGCAGAGGAGGACAAAGGCTTTGATTAGGGCAGGGAAAATGGAGTACGAGAAGAAGCTTGCAGGGAACAATAAGGCAGATTGCAAAAGTTTCTATAGATATGTAAAGAGAAAAAGGTTAGTAAAGACAAATGTAGGTCCCCTGCAGTCAGAATCAGGGGAAGTCATAACGGGGAACAAAGAAATGGCAGACCAATTGAACAAGTACTTTGGTTAGGTATTCACTAAGGAGGACACAAACAACCTTCCGGATATAAAAGGGGTCAGAGGGTCTAGTAAGGAGGAGGAACTGAGGGAAATCTTTATTAGTCGGGAAATTGTGTTGGGGAAATTGATGGGATTGAAGGCCGATAAATCCCCAGGGCCTGATGGACTGCATCCCAGAGTACTTAAGGAGGTGGCCTTGGAAATAGCGGATGCATTGACAGTCATTTTCCAACATTCCATTGACTCTGGATCAGTTCCTATGGAGTGGAGGGTAGCCAATGTAACCCCACTTTTTAAAAAAGGAGGGAGAGAGAAAACAGGGAATTATAGACCGGTCAGCCTGACCTCAGTAGTGGGTAAAATGATGGAATCAATTATTAAGGATGTCATAGCAGCGCATTTGGAAAAAGGTGACATGATAGGTCCAAGTCAGCATAGAAACATAGAAACATAGAAAATAGGTGCAGGAGTAGGCCATTCGGCCCTTCTAGCCTGCACCGCCATTCAATGAGTTCATGGCTGAACATTCAACTTCAGTACCCCATTCCTGCTTTCTCGCCATACCCCTTGATCCCCCTAGCAGTAAGGACCTCATCTAACTCCTTTTTGAATATATTTAGTGAATTGGCCTCAACAACTTTCTGTGGTAGAGAATTCCACAGGTTCACCACTCTCTGGGTGAAGAAGTTCCTCCGCATCTCGGTCCTAAATGGCTTACCCCTTATCCTTAGACTGTGACCCCTGGTTCTGGACTTCCCCAACATTGGGAACATTCTTCCTGCATCTAACCTGTCTAACCCCGTCAGAATTTTATATGTTTCTATGAGGTCCCCTCTCATTCTTCTGAACTCCAGTGAATACAAGCCCAGCATGGATTTGTGAAAGGGAAATCCTGCTTGACAAATCTTCTGGAATTTTTTGAGGATGTTTCCAGTAAAGTGGACAAGGGAGAACCAGTTGATGTGGTATATTTGGACTTTCAGAAGGCTTTCTACAAGGTCCCACACAAAAGATTAATGTGCAAAGTTAAAGCACATGGGATTGGGGGTAGTGTGCTGACGTGGATTGAGAACTGGTTGTCAGACAGGAAGCAAAGAGTAGGAGTAAATGGATACTTTTCAGAACGGCAGGCAGTGACTAGTGGGGTACCGCAAGGTTCTGTGCTGGGGCCCCAGCTGTTTACATTGTACATAAATGATTTAGCTGAGGGGATTAAATGTAGTATCTCCAAATTTGCGGATGACACTAAGTTGGGTGGCAGTGTGAGCTGCGAGGAGGATGCTATGAAGCTGCAGAGTGACTTGGATAGGTTAGGTGAGTGGGCAAATGCATGGCAGATGAAGTATAATGTGAGGTTATCCACTTTGGTGGTAAAAACAGAGAGACAGACTATTATCTGAATGGTGACAGATTAGGAAAAGGGGAGGTGCAACAAGACCTGGATGTCATGGTACATCAGTCATTGAAGGTTGGCATGTAGGTACAGCAGGCGGTTAAGAAAGCAAGTGGCATGTTGGCCTTCATAGCGAGGGGATTTGAGTACAGGGGCAGGGAGGTGTTGCTACAGTTGTACAGGGCCTTGGTGAGGCCACACCTGGAGTATTGTGTACAGTTTTGGTCTCCTAACTTGAGGAAGGACATTCTTGCTATTGAGGGAGTGCAGCGAAGATTCACCAGACTGATTCCCGGGATGGTGAGACTGACCTATCAAGAAAGACTGGATCAACTGGGCTTGTATTCACTGGAGTTCAGAAGAATGAGAGGGGACCTCATAGAAACGTTTAAAATTCTGACGGGTTTCGACAGGTTAGATGCAGGAAGAATGTTCCCAATGTTGGGGAAGTCCAGAACCAGGGGTCACAGTCTAAGGATAAGGGGTAAGCCATTTAGGACCGAGATGAGGAGAAACTTCTTCACCCAGAGAGTGGTGAACCTGTGGAATTCTCTACCACAGAAAGTAGTTGAGGCCAATTCACTAAATATATTCAAAAGGGAGTTAGATGAAGTCCTTACTACTCGGGGGATCAAGGGGTATGGCGAGAAAGCAGAAAGGGGGTACTGAAGTTGCATGTTCAGCCATGAACTCATTGAATGGCGGTGCAGGCTAGAAGGGCTGAATGGCCTACTCCTGCACCTATTTTCTATGTTTCTAATCCTGGAAGCCCATGATCAGAGAATGCCACACCAGATTTCTCAACTTCCAAATGCTGATGTCCTTAGAAACAATGCGATTAACACTGGCAGATCGCCTATTCAATGCTAATGAGGCCCAACCACAAAAGTCAAGCCTCATGCTGATGTCACCAGAGGGGCAGAGTCCACTGTCCATGCAATCTGTGAAAATCACTCCCATGATCTCGGTTTCAATCACTAACTCTGACATTGCATTCCACAGTCTCATAACCCTCTTTATAGAAAAGTTTCTCCTGTCCTCTGTCCAAAATCTCTTATATTTCATCTTATATCTATGTCTTAGTTCTAGACCCCTCAGTCACTGAATACAATCTGTTTTTATCAATTCTGTGCTATCTCTTCATAATTATAAACACCTCTGTCAAATCACGAGTAATTGTCATTGCACTAATGAAAATAGCTCCAATTTTTCAAGTCTTACTTCATATTTGTATTTCCTCATACCAGGCAGCATCCTATCAAATCTGTGCTGCACCCTCTCTATTGGCTGAACATCTTTCCTATAGTATGGAAACCAAAATTGCACACAACACATCATCTGTAGTCTGACAAGTGTTTTATAAAGGGATGATGCAATTTGACACGTGTTACTTTGCCTGCTTCTTGCCCCTCCTCAAAAACAAGCAGAAGGGAGAGAGGAATTTTAATCTTCTGATTTTGGCTGCTGGAACTAAAATTGCACCTTTTTATAAAGCCACAGATGGAAACAGTGAGGCTAAATTTTGTTTTAAACCGAGACAAAAACAAAAACAACAGCTGAAATTAATACAAATAATGCACAAAATGTAATAAATGCAAAGGCAAGAATCCAAACTACAGCTACAAATATTGGCATCACGCCTCCTAATCTCTGTAATTTCCATTTGCCCTACAATCCGTCCAACCATTGTTTATGAAGGAGACTAGCAAGGTGGATATGATATTAGAAGAAGAGATCAAAAGGATATCAAGATATTTAAGATAGATAGGAAGGAGATGATTGATAAATTAGACAAACTTAGAAAGGATAAAACCATGAGTCATGGTGGATTGCATCCATGCATACTCAAAGAGGCTAAGGAAGAGATAGCAGAGGCAAAAATATCTACATAAAACATCATTGGAAAAGGGAATAGTGCTCGAGGACTGGCAGACAGCTAATGTTATTGCTCTATTGAAAAAGGGAGATATAATAAATGCAGGAAACTATAGACCAGTTAGCTTAATGTTGATAGTAGAAAAGATATTGGAATCTTTACTCAAAGATGTAATGGAAAAATATCTATAAACTGGAAACATAATAAGGAGTAGTCAGCATGGATCTCAAAATGGAAGGTCATGCTTGACCAACTTTATTGAATTCTTTGAAGAACGAGCAGACAAGGGTAATGCGATGTATGTAATATACATGGGGTTAGAAGTTCATATAATCACCACGACTCCGTAGCACCATGAAATGGTGATAAAATGATAAAACGGTCGCTGTTCTTTCGCCAGCTGGTGGCGTGTTCCGCGGCGGCCACCATATTCCTCTTCCCCTTTGCATTACCGGTAACTGGCAGCAACCTGCAAAAAAGATAGCTGTATGGTGATGTCAATCGGCATGCAACACCGACTTAACAAGACCAACGCGAACTTCAACCCGACTGCTGAATTCAGCAATGGGTCCTAAGCACGTCAGATTAACCTACCGTGCAAGTAGGCTGACAGTGGCAAAGTCTGCAGCTCTTAAAGGGGCACACGCATCATTCAGATAAGCTTGAATTTAAGGGTTTGGAGTTTTTTTTATTTTATTGAAGTGATGCTGCATTAGATGTGAAAAGTGTTTTAAGTGTATATGGAGTGCTGCTGTATGCCTGTAAGCACTCGAATGATAAGTGAAGGCCTTTGGGAAGACAGAATGCGCTGCGAATACTCAGCAGGGCGCGTAACATCCGGGAAGAGAAAAACAGAGATCAAGTCTCAGGTCGACATGCTGCCTGACCCATTGAGTATTTCCATCATTTTATGCTGTAATTTCACAATTTACAGCACCCACTTGCAGAGGCAAGAGGAAGGTGCAGAAGAAGAGAAAGCTGAAGAGGAGGAATCAGATGGAAGGATGCATCTCAGACAGCCCGTTTGTGAACGGGATATCCGGGATGGAGTCCTGTGCCTACAGTCCCACTGGCTGGGCAGGCTGCCTCTTTTTGTTGATCCAGGCTGCATTTCTTGGGCGTGTGAAATAAGGAAGGCACAAGGGTGGAGTTGTGGTGAGGGGAGGGTAGGAAAGCAAGAGGTGAATGCCAGAAGGAGGATAACATAAGAGGATATCTGCATCTTGTATCCTTTCAGCCCCACCACTGCTAAAGGCTCAGCCATGCCCCTGTCAAGAATGGCCTGCACCGTCTCCTCTAAGCGGGTGAAGTGAGGTTAGGAATGGGAGATGTGCCTTGTGATTGGTTCAGATTGTTGGCAGGTGAGAGAATGGGGGTTGTGCATTGAGCAGTGTGAGAGGCTAATTGTGCAGTTCGAAACATAGAAACATAGAAAATAGGTGCAGGATTAGGCCATTCGGCCCTTCGAGCCTGCACCGCCATTCAATGAGAACATGCAACTTCAGTAGCTCATTCCTGCTTTCGTGCCATACCCCTTCATCCACCTAGAAGTAAGTACTACATCTAACTCCTTTTTGAATATATTTAGTGAATTGGCCTCAACAACTTCCTGTGGTAGAGAATTCCACAGGTTCACTACTCTTTGGGTGAAGAAGTTTCTCCTCATCTCGGTCCTAAATGGCTTACCCCTTATCCTTAGACTGTGACCCCTGGTTCTGGATTTCCACAACATTAGGAACATTCGTCCTGCATCTAACCTGTCTAAACCCATCACAATTTTAAATGTTTCTATGAGATCCCCTCTCATTCTTCTGAACTCCAGTGAATACAAGCCCAGTTGATCCAGTCTTTCTTAATATGTCAGTCCCGCCATCCCAGGAATCAGTCTGGTGAACCTTCGCTGCACTCCCTCAATAGCAAGAATGTCCTTCCTCAAGTTAGGAGACCAAAACTACACAATACTCCAGGTGTGGCCTCACCAAGATCCTGTACAACTGTAGTAACATCTCCCTGCCCCTGTACTCAAATCCCCTCGCTATGAAGGCCAACATGCCATTTGCTTTCTTAACCGCCTGCTGTACCTACATGCCAACCTTCAATGACTGATGTACCATGACACCCAGGTCTCATTGCACCTCCCCTTTTCCTAATCTGTCACCATTTCAGATAATAGTCTGTCTCTCTGTTTTTACCACCAAAGTGGATAACTTCACATTTATCCACATTATACTTCATCTGCCATGCATTTGCCCACTTACCTAACCTATCCAAGTCACTCTGCAGCCTCATAGTATCCTCCTCGCAGCTCACACTGCTACCCAACTTAGTGTCATCCGCAAATTTAGAGATACTACATTTAATCCCCTCGTCTAAATCATTCATGTACAATGTAAACAGCTGGGGCCCCAGCACAGAACCTTGCGGTACCCCACTAGTCACTGCCTGCCATTCTGAAAAGTACCCATTTATTCCTACTCTTTGCTTCCTGTCTGCCAACCAGTTCTCAATCTATGTCAGCACACTACCCCCAATCCCATGTGCTTTAACTTTGCACATTAATCTCTTGTGTGGGACCTTGTCGAAAGCCTTCTGAAAGTCCAAATACACCACATCAACTGGTTCTCCCTTGTCCACTCTACTGGAAATATCCTCAAAAAATTCCAGAAGATTTGTCAGCATGATTTCCCTTTCACAAATCCATGCTGACTTGGACCTATCATGTCACCTCTTTCCAAATGCACTGCTATGACATCCTTAATAATTGATTCCATCATTTTACCCACTACCGATGTCAGACTGACCGGTCTATAATTCCCTGTTTTCTCTCTCCCTCCTTTTTTAAAAAGTGGGGTTACATTGGCTACCCTCCACTCGATAGGAACTGATCCAGAGTCAATGGAATGTTGGAAAATGACTGTCAATGCATCCGCTATTTCCAAGGCCACCTCCTTAAGTACTCTGGGATGCAGTCCATCAGGCCCTGGGGATTTATCGGCCTTCAATCCCATCAATTTCCCCAACACAATTTCCCGACTAATAAGGATTTCCCTCAGTTCCTCCTTCTTAGTAGACCCTCTGACCACTTTTATATCCGGAAGGTTGTTTGTGTCCTCCTTAGTGAATACCGAACCAAAGTACCTGTTCAATTGGTCTGCCATTTCTTTGTTCCCGTTATGACTTCCCCTGATTCTGTCTGCAGGGGACCGATGTTTGTCTTTACTAACCTTTTTGTCTTTACATATCTATAGAAGCTTTTGCAGTCCATCTTAATGTTCCCTGCAAGCTTCCTCTCGTACTCTATTTTCCCTGCCCTAATCAAACCCTTTGTCCTCCTCTGCTGAGTTCTAAATTTCTCCCAGTCCCCGGGTTCGCTGCTATTCCTGGTCAATTTGTATGCCACTTCCTTGGTTTTAATACTATCCCTGATTTCCCTTGATAGCCACGGTTGAGCCACCTTCCCTTTTTTATTTTTACGCCAGACAGGGATGTACAATTGTTGTAGTTCATCCATGCGGTCTCTAAATGTCTGCTATTGCCCATCCACTGACAACCCCTTAAGTATCATTCGCCAATCTATCCTAGCCAATTCACGCCTCATACCTTCAAAGTTACCCTTCTTTAAATTCAGGACCATGGTCTCTGAATTAATTGTTTGATTCTCCATCCTAATGTAGAATTCCACCATATTATGGTCACTCTTCCTCAAGGGGCCTTGCACAACGAGATTGCTAATTAATCCTCAATCATTACACAACACCCAGTCTAAGATGGCCTCCTCCCTAGTTGGTTCCTCGACATATTGGTCTAGAAAACCATCCCTTATGCACTCCAGGAAATCCTCCTCCACCGTCTTGCTTCCAGTTTGGTTAGCCCAATCTATATGCATATTAAAGTCACCCATGATAACTGCTGCACCTTTATTGCATGCACCCCTAATTTCCTGTTTGATGCCCTCCCCAACATCACTACTACTGTTTGGAGGTCTGTACACAACTCCCACTAACGTTTTTTGCCCTTTGGTGTTCTGCAGCTCTACCCATATAGATTCCACATCATCCAAGCTAATGTCCTTCTCACTATTGCATTAATCTCCTCTTTAACCAGCAATGCTACCCCACCTCCTTTTCCTTTTATTCTATCCTTCCTGAATGTTGAATACCCTTGGATGTTGAGTTCTCAGCTCTGATCATCCTGGAGCCACGTCTCTGTAATCCCAATCACATCACATTTGTTAACATCTATTTGCACAGTTAATTCATCCACCTTATTACGGATACTCCTTGCATTAAGACACAAAGTCTTCAAGCTTGTTTTTTTAACACCCTTTGTCCTTTTAGAATTATGATGTAGTGTGGCCCTTTTTGTTTCTTGCCTTTGTTTACTCGGCCTTCCACTATTGCTTTTTACCTTTCTACCATCTGTTTCTGACTCCATATTACTTCGCCCTGTCACACTGAATAGGTTCCCATCCCCCTCCCATATTATTTTAAACACTCCCGAACTGCATTAGCAAATGTTACCCCCAGGACATCAGTTCCACTCCTGCCCAAGTGCAAACCGTCCCTTTTGTACAGGTCCCACTTCCCCCAGAACTGGTTCCACTGTCCCAGGAATTTGAATCCTTCCCTCTTGCACCACTGCTCAAGTCACGTATTTATTCTAACTATTCTACGCCCTCTACTCTGATTAGCACGTGGCACTGGTAGCAATCCAGAGATTACTATCTTTGAGGTCCTACTTTTTAATTTAACTCCGAGCTCCCTAAATTCAGCTTGTAGGACCTCTTCCCGCTTCTTACCTATATCGTTGGTACCTACATGTACCATGACAACTAGCTGTTCACCCTCCCTCTCCAGAATGCTCTACAGCTGCTCCGAGACATCCTTGACCCTTGCACCAGGGAGGCAACATACCAAATGTTGGTAGGAGATGGCTTTTGAAGATCATTCACTGTCATTGATCAGTGGTCTGAGGTCACAAAGCTACTTTGGGCACTGGAGCCAGGTGGTGGGGCGACATTGCTGGCAGTGATGGCCTTAGTGATGTGCTCCCTTTCTGGAGGACTTCTGGCCCCTGTGGGTTGAGGGCCGCTCTTGCAGTGTTGACCCCCTGTACAAAGCTGGAATGCTGCGTGTCAGACTCTCGGCGGCCCTTCCCTTGCTTGCTGAGCCATTTGTGTTAGTGCTGAGGCAGTTTTCCCATTCATTGAGGTTGGGAAGGTAATTCAACTTTAGCAGCTGAATATTCACATTTGGAACTTCTTTTAAATGTTGAATATTTTTCAAGTGCAGAAAGGGCTGAAAAATTTATTGATTCACTGCGGTTAATTTTTTATTGCTTCAGTGTGCATGCCCCTTTAATTCTCAGACCTCCTCATTGCCCACAATTCCCTGTGAGTTCCACAGTTTCACTCACAGAGACTACAGGAAGCTGCAATACCGGACCTGGACAGGAACTTCATCCCAGATCTCTCCAGCAATGCCACCAGAATGGCGTTGCATGGAAGATGAGTGCTGTGACACCTATCTCCATGCCTCGCTTAGCGTTGCGGACATTTCCAGCAGTCGTTAACTGGCGAACACGATTTTTTTCCCCCATGGACTTTAAAAAGGCCTTCAATAAGGTACTGCATAGTAGATGCATGACTACAGTCAGAGCATCTGGAATCAGGGGACAAGTCGCAGAATCGATAGCAAGCTGACTACAAAACAAAAAAAACAGAGAGTAGGGATTGGCGCTATCTACTCAGACCGGCAAAAGATGGAAAGAAGTGTTCCACAAGGATTGGTTCTGGGACCACTGTTGCTCACCATTTACATAAATGATTTGGATTGGGAATCGGAAGTGCAGGATGACACCTGGGGTGTAGTTAATACTGAAGAAGACTGCGCCAAAATACAAGACGATGTTAAGAAACTTGTGGAATGGAAAATGAATTTCAATCTAGATAAGTGTGACGTGGTACATTTTGGTAGAAGGAATAAGGAGGCCACCTACTCCCTGGAAAACAAGAGACTAAATGAGGTAGAGGCTCAAAGGGATCCAGGGGTATAAATTTACAAATCACTACAAGTAGCAACACAGATGAACAAAGCCATAAAAAGAGAAAATACAGGACTGGGGTTCATTATTAGAGGAATATAATTCAAAAGCAGTCAGGTTACATATTGCATACATATATTACGTAGATTTTACAGCACAGAAACAGGCTATTCGGCCCAACTGATCTGTGCTGGTGTTTATGCTCCATGTGAGCCCCCTCCCACCCTACTTCATGTCAGTGTATTCTTCTACCTCATATACTTATATGACTTCTCTTTAACTAAAATATAAAATTAAATAACAAAAGATGTACTCAAAAATAATCTGCTCACCAATGCTCAGTTTGGGTTCCACCAGGACCTGAGTCGAGACCTCATAACAGCCTTAGTCAAAACATGGACAAAAGAGCTGAATTCCAGAGGTGAGGTGAGAGTGACTGCTCTTGACATCAAGGCAGTGTTTGACCAACGATGGTATCAAGGAGCCCTAATAAAATTGAAGTCAATGGGAATCAGGAGAAAACTCTCCACTGGCTGGAATCATACCTAGCACAAAGGAAGATGGCTGTAGTTGTTGGAGGCCAATCATCTCAGCCCCAGGACATTGCTGCAGGAGTTCCTCAGGGCAGTTTGCTCGGCCCAACCATTTTCAGCTGCTTCATCAATGACCTTCTCTCTATCATAACATCAGAAGTGGGGAAGTTCACTGATTGCACAGTGTTCAGTTCCATTCACAACTCCTCAGATAATGAAGCAGTTTGTGTCCACAATCAGCAACACCGAGACAACATTCAGGCTTGGGCTGATAAGTGGCAAGTAACATTTGTGCCACACAAGTGTCAGGCAATGACTGTCTCCAACAATAGAGAGTCTAACCACCTGCCCTTGACATTCAATGGGATTATCATTATCGAACCCCCACCATCAACATCCTGGGGGTCACAATTGATCAGAAACTTAACTGTATCAGCCACTTAAATACTGTCAGAGCAGGTTAGAGGCTGGGTATTATGTGGCGAGTGTCTCACCTACTGACTCCCCAAAGCCTTTCCATCATCTACAAGGCACTAACCAACAGTGTGATGAAATACTCTCCACTTGCCTGGATGAATGCAGCTTGAATACTCAAGAAACGCGATACCATTCAGGTCAATGCAGCCTGCTTGATGGGCACCCCAACCACCACCACCACCTTAAACATTCACTCCCTCCACCACCGGCGCACCGTGATTGCTGATGCACTCACCAAGGCTTCTTCGACGGCATCTTCCAAACCCGTGACCTCTACCACATAGAAGTGGTCAGCAGCCACATATATTTTGCAAGTTCCCCCTCCAAGTAACAAACCATCCTGACTTAGAAATATATTGTAATTCCTTCATCGTTGTTGGGTCAAAATCATGAAACTCCCTCCCTAACAGCACTGTGGGAGTACCTTCACCTCAAGGACTGCAGGGGTTCAAGAAGGCGGCTCACCACCACCTTGAAAAGGGCAATTAGGGATGGGCAATAAATGCTGGTCTCGCCAGCGACGCCTACAACCCATGAATCAATAAAAAAATAAATGTACCATTGTTTCATCAATTGTGTATGTAAATGTCATTTTTTAAAGCCTTTGAACAATATTGTGAAAATTTCAACCACTTATTTTGGACTGCAACAAGTGACGCATCACAAATAGCAAAAGTGTGCTGCAGCACAATCTGTACCAATAGCTGAAATAATGGCTGTGAAAACTGTTTACATGTCAGCCATGACTCAGTGGGCAGTGCTCTTGCCCGTGAGTCGGAAGGTACAAATCCCACACCAAAGACTTGAGCACAAAAATCCATGCTGACATCTCAGTGCAGTGCTGAAGGAGTACTGCACTGTCGGTGATGCTGTCTTTTGGATGAGACTTTAAACTGAAGCCCGTATGCTCCCTCAGGTGGACGTAAAAGATCCCATGACAATATTTCGAAGAAGAGTTAGGTGAGTTATCCCCGGTGTCCTGGTCAATATTTATCCCTCAATCAATGTCAGTGAAACAAATTATCTGATCATTTTTACATTGCTGTTTGTGGAAGATTGGTGTGCACAAATTGGCTGCCACATTTCGACATTTCAGGAGTGAACACTTGAAAAAGTACTTCATTGGCTGTAAAGTGCTTTGTGATGTCCTGAGGTCGTATAAATGTATGACTTTCTTTTGCATTTCAGGCTATTCCTGGCTGTTTCAGCAGTTGAGTCTGAGCTTCTCGAGAACTCTCTGAAAAGAATGTCATTGCCTCCATAAACATTCAGCATTAGCAACTGTACATTGACAGATCTACAAATTGATCAACAATATTGGAGATTTACTACCCTTCTCAACGTTAGAACCTAGAATTTCTGCAGCAGTTATCACAAGCCATTGCAGTATGACAAAGGAGGATGAATCATTCAGTAAATTATCTCAAGTCATTTTCCACCTAAAGTATCTAAAGGCTTGAAATTATATTGTGGGATAATAGCAATTGAATGCTTAACATCTTCATCTGAAATTCCTTTGTCTGATATTTTTAGTAGAAGTGTTAACCCATTTATTTTGACATCAGAAAACCATTTGCACATGACTTCACTTAGCTTATTTATCCTAAGGCTTTTTTAGCAATGGACCATGTCAACCTTTTAAGACATGACCTATATGAAGTGGCTATTTGTCTTATCAATAAACTTTAACAGAACAATTACATTTACTGATAAATAGTTATTGTGCAAAAATCATTATTAAACCATGGGAATTGCCATGAATGCAGCTCTAATTCTTTGTAGAATTAGAAATAAGTCAATAAAATTACAGTAAATGTAACACTTGGATGAACTCACACTCTGCCTACAAGTGCACAGGAATTACTGGACGTGTTATAATGAATACCTGCATTATTCATACCAGACACCAATAATTTTGTAGTGTTTCTCAGGGCACATTTAATTCCTCATAATCGCATGCTGCAAAATTACTGTCCGGGAGAAATGTTGGTGCTATACGTCAGTGCTGAGGACAAGCATTAGGCTCGTTAAGTTTAATAGTGGAATAATTGATGTTTAACTCCGAACCAAACCATTTTCCAAGGCTCCCACTCACACAAAGAGTAGGTCCCTAACCCTCATTTCAAACAAGTCTTACAGCAAAGGTTGCAGACTACTTGAATGTGCAAGTGGATGATCTGCTCCGGGATGGAGCTACAACGAAGGGTACTTTGATTATAATGGGGACTGGATTCAGTGCTCCACTTGCACTGCAATCGGCTAAGGAGTATGAGCAAGTGTAATAAAGAGCTGGTGGTGATGGCATACAGGGTGTATGTGAGGTACTGCCAGTATTTGATGTATTGAGTCCATAATCTCAGCAAAGCCATCAGGGAGCAGTACTCTGAAAAGCTGACAGAAAACATTGATGCTGTGATGGAGCTGTAATTAAAATGGTCGGCTGAATTTTTACCTGTGAGTGGGTTCGGGCGCAGGGGTGTCGAGTAGCCATTGGTAAGGCATACCCCTGAGAGGGATAATGGTGAGAGGGCACATGGAAGTGGGGGCTCTGCTCAAAGCGCTCCCACTTCTCCCCCTTTGCCTCCCCTTCCGTCAGAGCCCACACGCTGCCTCGGATCTCGAAGGCCGAGTCTGCCCCTGCACAGTAGCAGCAGGAGCAGTCTTTGGCGGAGCCATCACAGTGTCCGAAACCTAGAGGAGGTCCAACAAAAGTATCAAAGCAGTCATAGCAGGGAAGTGAGCAGCCTGCCTCCACCTCTGCTGAAGCCACAGGAGTAGCACCTGGTAGAAGCACTCGGAAATGAAAAAAGGCAATCAGAGATGCACAAGGGTAAGTACATGGGTGTTTGCCAAAAGAGTAGTGTTAAGTTTCCATTCTATTTATGGCCCATATAAATTTATTGCTTTGCACCACTTTCCCGTCTTGTCCATTTTTGCCTGCAACCTGGGAAGTGACCTTGTCATTTGGAGTGAATGGTGAGACATTATTAACCTCGAGCCATGGGTGTTTGTGTGACAGTATTGGTTTGGTCATTTTAAAACTGCATTGTGGTGTTGTTGGGGAGGTGGGGTGAAGTTGATAAAGCATCTGGGAGCAAGATTGGTGCACTGGTGCAAATTAACTAAATCGTCCATTATGAGACCACCCCGGGCCTCATGGGCAGCAATGTATGCCATCGCTGGTGTCACGTCCACCTTAGGTTCCTGCTCCTCCTCCTCCTTGGAATCCACCTGCTTCTCCTCTGAAGAGGCCTGTGCTCTGCGTCTTTCTCCTTCTAAAGTTCCGCTTATTGGTGGCAAAATGTACATAAGTGCCTGACTTATGAAACGTGGCATCGGTCACCTGGGTGATGTATCTGTGGGCGGCCAACTGCGAGATCCCGCAAAAGTCTTCTGCAGATCCCTGGAAGGAGCCTGAGGTGAAGAAGTTGAGGGCGGTGGTGACTTTGACAGCCACTGATAACATGTGTCCATCAGGTCCACTTGGAAGCAGGACTTGTTCCAGCAAGCTACAAATATCTGCCATGATCTGATGCAATAGTCTGAGCCTCCTGAAGCACTGCTGTTCAGTCATGTCCAGGAAGCTCATCCTCTGCCTGTATACCCCGTGTTGGGAGTATTGCCTCCAGCACCGTGCAGTCCTGTGCTGATCCCCTCTCTCCTGTGGAGCAACAGTTTGGTGAGGAGAAGGCTGCTGGTGTTGTGGCTGATGTTGGAGCTGGGGCTCATCTTGGTCCAATTCTGAGGTCCAAGGTGAGACAGCATAAGTGGCACCCTTGCTGATCTAATAGATGCCAAGTGGAGATCAGAGGCACAATCCTCCAATGTAGTGAGAGTGACTTGCAATATGGCTTCCGAGGTTGCAGAAATCACCTGCATACTCCTGAAAGCAAAATCTCTGCACAAAATGATGTCAGCAAGAACCTTTCCCTTAGGCAAAGAAGCAGGTGTAAGCTGTATTTATGTGCTTTTTCCAGCTGTCACTTAATGAACTCGCACAATGACCACTGAGCTCTCGCTTTACCTTCACAGGTGAGGTTCAGGAAGTCCACGAATCCCATGCACAAGCAGTAAAAGCTGAAACCTCACGTTAAATTGCCTCTTAATGTGTCTGTCAATGAGCTGTTAAATACTTCAATGAGATTGCCAGCCTCTCCCGAGTGGGATCGAGGTGCGCTGGGAAACGCACTCGAGTTAAAGGAGGAAGTGGGTGGGATGAAGGCGGGCTCCCAATGCGCTGTGAATTTCAACTTCAATGTAACAATTCTGGCCAACGAATTGGATTTCTTCTGCAATACTGTCTAAAACCAGGCATAAAATCAAGGAAAATTGGGCCATACCAGCAATGTCATAGACTTTCCTTTCCCCTCGACAGTACAGAAGGCAGCCGACTATCCATTGACAGCTTTGCAGCATGTAAATGATGAGGCTTAGGAAGCTTCCTGATTTCCCTGCCTTTCACCACTTGTGGCACCAACCGCAGTGACAGTCAGCAGGATGGTGGTAGATCCTGGGATAATTATGGAAAGCCCAGTTTTTCAATGTTTGGAGTATTTCAATGTGGATCTTGGAGCCCGGCACTCTGCTTGGGTGCGGAGCTGATGCCACGACACCCTGCTCCACGGTGGTCCAGGTAGGGACCCGCAGGGTTGTCAGCTTGCCCTCCCCCCCCTCTAGAATGGTAGGGCCCCTTCTTCAGGGCAGCGCTACGGGTCCCAGCGCATAGTGCTGCAACCATCTCATTTTGCTTCCGCCCTGCTTGCGACCCATAGCGCAAGTGAAGCATGTTATTTTGCGCTCCGCTTACTCTCGGGGGCGGTAACCCCAATATTGCGAGCGGGGTGGGATTTCCGCCCCTGGCACAGAATGTCCCGCATCACGGCTGTTACCACCCCCAAATGGTGCGCTATGCAATTCCCCCCCCCCCCCGCCCCCACCCCGAGGGTCTAGTTGTGGCCATCTTTTACTCCATAAAGGCTTCAAACATGTTGTTTGAAGATATTGCTCCAGTCTGAGGTCTTCATTAACAAAAATTCCAAAGACTTTGGGGCACTTTTCCCCACTTTGACTGCTCCTCTTCCTCCTCATGGTGCTGCAGTGGGTGTCCTGCTGCAATGCGGCCACATTTTCCTGAGCACCAATAATAAGCTCCCTCTGTGTGGTAGGGATCTTACTGGGAGCCTGCCCTGCAAAACCAATTCAGGAAATGGGTCAAAGTCACGGCCGGGTGAGGGTGGCAGGTGGGATTTTTTGCAGGCAACTAAGTGTAATATATGGTATTCCAACCAGTTTACTTTCCCCAGATGTATCAAAGACATGACAGATGCAAGGCCAAGAACGTCATTGCTTTTACTACCACCCAGCAACATCGGCATAATAGAGATTGTCATTCTTTCAGGCCCAGGTGTTGTCATTAGAGGGGTCTTTAAAGAAATAGACACACTGGGGTTAATTCTGACTTTCATCACCTGGGTGGTAATCTGGCGGATTTCAATTGGATTCATATTGGGTGGGTTCTATGATGGGCCAGATTATCACCCAGACAGTGAAAGTGAAAATTACCCCCATTGTTACTACCATGAGTGATAGAGGATCTGTTACCCCTCTTTGTAGTCCACTGGTGCTGGGCACAGGCTGAGAGGTACTACTGGTCAGTGTCTTTACAGACTAAATACCAAGCCTCAGAAACCCTATGAAATGGTCATGTTCAGGTTGACGTTAAAGCAGAAGTAACTGCTACTCTAGGAACCACCAAAATACTTAGAACTTATTCCTGGTGCCTTGTTGTCACAGTAATTTCTTGAAATGTCACTCCCCAGGGTATTCTGCATGTCACGAGAAACCTCCTGCAATGTCTTGCAGATGCATGTCATGGATGCCTGCCGTTTCTCATTCATCTCAATCACATGTGTGCCAACTGTCTTCCATGCCCACACAAGTCAGTTATGCTCCTGAATCATTTTTCTTTTGAAGATTGGACCCCTAGACTCCTCAGCCAAGGGAAATTGTTTCCCCATACTTTGTGAAGGAATAGCAATCTCCCCATCTTCCACATTAGGTCCTCAAGCTCACTAGCACGTCACCCAGTACAAACCCTTTTCACTCACGTTACCCCAAGTGGGTGTACCTGAGCTGTTGCTGGAGCAGATCAGACTCTATAAAGGAGTTGGTAAGGATGGGCAGGAGATGTGGATCTTTATGAGCTCAGCTGTTCATCTGAGGGCCTGGCCTCTTCTTCCAAGTACTCCCCGAGGATTTCAAAAACACAAAAGCTTGTTAAACTGTGTAAATGTGCAAGACTCCTTGAAGAAATAATGGCTGGGCACATAGCCATCTACATCAAGCTGTATAATTACCTGTATTCCCTCTTCCCCTATCATAACCAACTTGATGTTGGCAACTTGTCCTCTACTTCTTTATCTCCTACAGCCTCTCTTGTTTGTCTTCCCCCAAGCTGCCAATTTTTCTTCTTGTGGAGACTTAACATTTTTAAGTTTGTTGTTCCTCTTCCAGTTGCAATCCTTTGGCGCTAATTCTGTGCTTTTCATTTGCATGAAGAGAAAATGGAGTTAAAAGGAATGTGGCTGATATGGATAGTACTTATCATCCATATGTGTGCACGTATACCATTGTAATTAGACTTATAGGTGCAGGCTCCATTTAAACACCTCTGCTTTAAGACGCAGCTTTGAAAGTGGATATGTCCCCAGGCCTGGGTGAAATATATCCCAGGCTGTTGAGCGAAGCAAAAGAGGAAATAGCAGAGGCCTTGACCATCATTTTCCAGTCCTCTTTGGATTTCGGCATGGTGGCAGAGGATTGGAGGACTGCTAATGTAGTACCCTTGTTTAAGAAGGGAGAAAGGGATAGGCCAGTCAGCCTAACCTCAGTGGTGGGAAAATTATTGCAAAATAATCCTGAAAGACAGGATAAATCTACATTTGGAAAGGCAAGGATTAATTATGGACAGTCAGCACGCAATTGTTAAGGGAAGATCGTGTCTGATTAACTTGATTGAATTTTTCAAGGAGGTAACCAGGAGGGTCGATGAGGCCAGTGCGTATAATGTAGTGTATATGGATTTTAGCAAAGCTTTTGATAAGGTCCCATGTGGCAGACTAGTCACGAAAGTAAAATCCCATGGGAGCCAGGGCAAAGTGGCAAGTTGGATCCAAAATTGGCTCAGAGGCAGGAAGCAAAGGGTAATGGTTGATGGGTGTTTTTGTGACTGGAAGGATGTTTCCAGTAGTGTTCCGCAGGGCTCAGTATTAGGTCCCTTGCTTTTTGTGGTATACATGAATTGTCTAGACTTGATTATAGGGGATATGATTAAGAAGTTTGCAGATAATACTAAAATCGGCTGTGTGGTTGATAATGAAGAAGAAAGCTGCAGACAGCAGATAGATATCAATCAACTGGTCAGATTGGGCAGTACAGTGGCAAATAGAATTTAATCCGGAGAAGTGTCAGATAATGCATTTGGGGAGACCTAACAAGGAAAGGGAATACACATTAAATGGTAGGACACTGAGAAGTGTAGAGGAACAAAGGGACCTTGGAGTGCATGTCCACAGATCTCTGAAGATAGCAGGCCAGGTAGATAAGATGGTTAAGAAGGTATACAGAATGCTTGCCTTTATTAACCGAGGCATAGAGTACAAGACCGGGGATTATGCTTGATCTGTATAAAACACTGCCACAGCTGGAGTACTGCATGCAGTTCTGGTCACCGCATAACAGGAAGGACGTGATTGCACTGGAGAGGGTACAGAGTAGATTTACGAGGATGTTGCCAAGAGTGGAGAATTTTAGCTATGAGGAGAGATTGGATAGGCTGGGTTTGTTTTGCTTGGAACAGAGGAGACTGAGAAGAGACCTCATTGAGGTGTATAACATTATGAGGGGCCTAGATATAGTGGATAGAAAGGGCCTATTTCCCTTATCAGAGGGGTCAACAACCAGGGGGCATACATTTAAAGTAATTGGTAGAAGATTTAGAGGGGATTTGAGGGGAATTTTCTTCACCATCTGGGTCTGGAACTCACTGCATGAAAGGGTGGTAGAGGCAGAAACCCTCATCACATTTAAAAAGTACTTGGATGTGCACTTGAAGTGCCATAACCTGCAAGGTTATGGACCGAGAGCTGGAAAGTGGGATTAGGCTGGATAGCCTCTTGTTGGCCGGCACAGACACGATGAGCTGAAATAGCCTCTTTCCATGCTGTAAACTTCTATGATTCTATGATTCTATGACTAGAAAAACTCAGTGTGATGGGCAATGTGAGTTCTCACAGTGGTGTGGTGTTAACGTGGCACATTGGGGTAGAATTTGCGGTTGGAGGCTTCCCGCGGGCGGGTACCTCCGAGCTGCAAAAAATCTATGAACTTACCTGGTGGTCCAGGAGGTTCGGCGACTTGCGGTCTTGGACCTTTACGCTTAGGCCTGCGTAGAGGCCCACGTATCCCAGGAGCACCCCTGGGATCAAATGGGCCGGCTCAACCAATGAAAGTAAGGGACTCCCGATTCATACTTTTGGTGAGTTCTGTTTTCACGGCGCTGTCATAAATATGAAGGGAAATACCCCATGAAATTTTTAAAAACACATTACATTTTTATAATTAATTAAAATGACATTTAATTAAATATATATATTTTTAAAATGTTGGCCATTTTTTAAAATGTTTTAACGGGGCTAAAAATAAACTTACATTAATAGACAGGATTTTTAATATATAAATGAGTGAAAACATTTTATTTTTCTATTTTTTAAAACTTCCAATGGTAAAAGCAAGCCTTACACCTGCTTTTACCAGGTGTAAGAAGTTCATGGGTATTCGCTGGGCAGAAGTTGGGTAAATAGCCCAACACTCCGCCCACGAATGCCCTCTTCTATCAGATTCGTACGATCTGTCAAGAGGATTCTTGACAGATCGCAAGTTCAGGGTTTCAGCGCATGCGCAGTGCGTGCCTAAACCTGGAACTTGCGGAGTGCATGCGTACCTCGTACACTCCCGAAGGAGCCACAAATTTAGCCCCATTATTGTTTTTAGAGGTGTCCTGTGAATAGGTCAGTTTTTCTGTCACCCAGGTAATAAGACCGAGAGGCCATGAGAGGTAAGGAGGTGAGTTGTGCCTGTGTCTTTCCTGCAGGATGTGCTTTGGGAATAGTGGCCATTCTTGTATGGTCATTGTACCTTTTCCTGTTCGTGGGATAGTGCATGTTGCACTTACTGCACTGCTACCTCCTTCCATAAAGTCAGGACCAGCTTCTTATGTGCCTCTCCCTAGAAATCCTTTTGGACTTTATTTCTGCTAGAAACATCTGTAAATCTTAGAGCCTTTTCTGCTGCTGCTGTCCCCTACCAATGTTGCTCCTTCGTGACTCATTGCTGCACTACTCTGCTTCTGCCTGTCTAAAATCATATGCTCCTTTAGTCAGCTGCAGCATTTTAACAGTGCTGAATTTTTCTCCCTCCTAGCAGTGGTAAACCAATAGGCAATTATATTACCGATACTGACTCACCCCTAGTACATAACCAGCCTAAGATTTTGGCACAGATTTGGTTTATTGTCAACTTTCAATTAACATTTTTGCTCTATATTTATTTAGATGCAGTTTAGCATTAAAAATGACTAATTTAACCATTTATTGGATGCAAAAAAGAAACACTTGCATTTATATAGAACCTTTCACGACCACTAGACGTCCCAAAGCAATTGACAGTCAATGAAGTACTTTTTGAAGTGTGGTTACTGTTATAATGTAGGAAACGCAGCAGTCAATTAGTGCACAGCAAGCTCCCACAAACTGTAATGTGATAATACCATATAATCTTTTTTTTTGTGATGTTGATTGAGGGATAAATATTGGCTAGGCTACCGGGGATAACTTGCCTACTCGTCTTTGAAATAGTGCCATGGGATCTTCTACATTCACCTGAGAGGGCAGACAAGGCATTTAATGTCTCATCCGAAAGACGGCACCTCTGACAATGCAGCACGCCCTCAGCACTGCCCTGGTGTGCCAGCCTAGATTTTTGTGGTAAAGTTTCTGAATTGGGACTTGAATCCACAACCTTCTGAATTAAAGGCAAAGATGCTACTAGCTGAGCCACAGCTGACACAGACACAGATACAGATTCAAATTATATTACATTCATCAAAATTACCTATCATGACGTAGCTTTTGACCATTCTTCATGATGATGCTTATTAGATTTATAATGGTTTATCATTGTTATGATCCCAGCAGCTCACTCCAGCATTGACCCCCACCAGATTTTGCATGGGACAGAAAGGTTCAAGTACCACTTTGTAATATAGAGTTCCTGTACAGCCATCTTGTGTATGTGTGTGTTTGTGATGTCATAAAGAAAATATCACACACTTTAGATGCATTTTTGGCAGAAACATAGGCCTTATTTCATCTTTGCGGTGGCGAGGGGGGGCAGGGGCAGGTTGTCCAGCATCCCCTCCCCAAGGCTGTCACTCCTCCATTAGCCCTGTGAGCAGAGGGGTCAATAGGCTGGATTTTAAAAGAAGAGTTTTTTTGATTCTTCAGGATCCCAAGCAGCTTGCTTGGACTGGAACCCATTTGTGGGACCCACATGTGCCCTTGTGGAGGGCAGTACACCTTACTTCATTAGGCATGTCGGGTACCACTGCAACAAGAGCAGGAACTAATGGCTGAGGAAGTCCTGCAATTGGCTCAAGAGTCTGGCCATTGCCTTGGAAGGTTAGTAATTTTCACCCCTTTCATACACCCCTTACAAGGCACTGAGGAGATAACCGGAAGTGATGGAGACCTGGCATAACCAGGTCTCCATTATTTCCCTGGAGATTCTCTAACTTCTATCAGAGTTATGTCAGCAGGTTGAACTGTGTGCAACTTCAGGCCCACCATATTTATTGAGTTATTTGGCATAGCTATGTAATATTTTAATCATATAAATATGAACTCAAGAATTAGGGGCCGAAATTCAGGGTCCAGGTAAGGCCCATTACTACCATTTTGCGGCGGCCATGCAGTTCTAGCCTGTGGATTTTCTCCACATGAAAGTTAATGGGCAGAAAATCACAGTGCAGAGACAGAACACCCTGGCCACAATGTCAAGGAAGATTAATGTAGGATATAAGGCCAGATAGGTTTTTCTTTTATCAGCAGGTGAAGTAAGTTGGATAGAATAGAGAATAAGCAGAAGCATTGCGCTTGATGGGTTGAATGGCCTTTTCTCATTTCATGCTTTCTTATACCCTTATGTAAAGTCTTTAGATGCATGAGGTAATATTATCTTGAATGATCAATTCTCGATTACATCATTGAGGTGGTTGATTTAGAGAAACACCTCATTACATAGAATTTACAGCACAGAAACGGTGTTTATGCTCCACACGTGTCTCCTACCACCGTATTTCATTTAATCCTATCAAAATATCCTTCTATTTGTTTTTCCCTCATGTATTTATCCAGCTTCCTCTTGCATGCATCTATGCTATCCATCTGGTGGCAGGTTCCACAATCTAACCACACTCTGAGTAAAGAAGTTTCTCCTGAATTCCTTATTGTGTCTATCATATTTATGACCCTGTTTTTTATTTATTTTGGCAGCTGTTGATGATTCTGCCATTCCAGTTTTACATCTCTTCTAGACCCATTTTGTATTTCTTTATTTGTCTCAATACCATGCCCTTTCACCTTACACCATCACACCTTTTGTCTTTTAATCTCTCCTGCCTTCCACCCTATCACAGACCTTCCCTTTTGATTTTTTCTCCCCTCCCCTTTTCCCTGCCCCTGCACTTGCTTAAAATGTGTTACATCTCTAACTTTTTCCAGTTCTGACGAAAGGTCACCAACTTGAAATGTTTCTCTCTCCACAGATGCTGCCTGACCTGCAAGGTATTTCCAGCATTTTCTGTTTTTACTTTATTTATTTTCGTAGCCTCTGTTCATGCACAAAATCTCTTCAGTACATAACAACAGACACTGAACTTAAAATAATTTTTGTTATGTGAAAATTATTGAGACAGTTCTGAAAGATGTGAGAAGGTGCTACATAAATTGTAGTCTTCTTTTCTTACTGGCATTGAGACCTGGGAGAAGGCTTGT
This sequence comes from Pristiophorus japonicus, assembly GCF_044704955.1. Taxonomy (NCBI): domain Eukaryota; kingdom Metazoa; phylum Chordata; class Chondrichthyes; family Pristiophoridae; genus Pristiophorus; species Pristiophorus japonicus. Next base: position 312,363,505 of record NC_091978.1, on the reverse strand, counting down.
TTCAAGACATCCATTAATTGTTGAGTTGGCTATGCAGCTGCTTGGGATTACTTACTCTCGAATTTTTCCTCCTTTACTGTGGGAAAGTGTACGGTCTATACTCAGCACCAATCCCAATGGCATGGTCACAGACAGCGAACTAACAATGTGAGGAATCACTAATGTGATCCTGTCCCCTGACATCAATGGCATATTAAATGCACATTTTACGAAAACATATTTGAATTCATTATCTTTTTCTTTTGGCTGTTATCCATTTGAGTCGCAACTAGTTTGCACTTCAAAGGGGTCTTGAAAAAGACTTCCAGCTCAATAAATCATTATATTCAACGTAGATAATTTTTAATGATACAACTTGTCACACAGCTGTGAGCAGAGAGAATGCTGCAGAATCAAACAAGTGTAGCCTCCCTGTACAGATCACACACTGCCTCCACAGGCAGTCTGAAGGTGTATTCATTCCACACACACACAGATCAAAAACGACAGCAGTTAATACAAGAAGGAATATCAAAAGGAGTTCAAGGTACAATAAAGAATCTGTTAGATATCCAAACTACAGATAAATATCATCATCATCATAGGCAGTCCCTCGGAATCGAGGAAGACTTGCTTCCACTCTAAAAATGAGTTCTTAGGTGACTGAACAGTCCAATAATAGAATTACAGTCTGTCACAGGTGAGACAGACAGTCGTTGAAGGAAAGGGTGGGTGGGACTGGTTTGCCACACGTTCCTTCCGCTGCATGCGCTTGATTTCTGTATGCTCTCAGCGACGAGACTCGAGGTGCTCAGCGCCCTCCCGGGTGCACTGATCGAGGACGCTAATGTTGGTGTGTCTGTCCTCCCAGGGCATTTGCAGGATCTTGCGGAGACATCGTTGGTGGTATTTCTCCAATGATTTGAGGTATCTACAGTATATTGTCCATGTCTCTGAGCTATACAGGAAGGCGGGTATCACTCCAGCCCTGTAGACCATGAGCTTGGTGACAGATTTGAGGGCCTGATCTTCGAACACTCTTTTCCTCAGGCGGCCAAAGGCGGCACTGGTGCACTGGAGGCGGTGTTGAATCTCGTCATCAATATCTGCCCTTATTGACAAGAGGCTCTTGAGGTATGGGAAGTGATCCACGTTGTCCAGGGCCGCGCTGTGGATCTTGATGACTGGGGGGTAGTGCTGTGTGACGAGGACAGGCTGGTGGAAGACCTTTGTCTTATATATATTTAGTGTAAGGCTCATGCTCTCGTACACCTCAATGAAGATGTTGACTATGACTTGGCGTTCAGCCTCTGAATGTGCGCAGACACAAGCGTTGTCCGCGTACTGTAGTTCGACGACAGAGGATGGGACAGTCGTGGATCTGGCCTGGAGGCGACGAAGGTTGAACAGATTCGCACTGGTTCTGTAGTTTAGTTCCACTCCAGCGGGGAGCTTGTTGATGTGAGGTGGAGCATGGCAGCGAATAAGATTGAGAAGAGGATTGGCGCGATGACACAGCCCTGCTTGACCCCGATTCGGATGTGGATTGCATCTGTAATGGATCCGTTGGTCAGAATCACGGCTTGCATGTCGTCGTGGAACAGGCAGAGGATGGTGACGAACTTTTTGGGGGGCAGCCAAAACGGAGGAGGACGCTCCATGGTCCCTCACGGTTGACAGTGTCAAAGGCCTTTGTGAGGTCAAAGAAGGCTATGTACAAGGGTTGGTGCTGCTCCCTGCATTTTTCTTGCAGCTGTTGTGCTGTAAAAATCATGCCTGTTGTAATCCGTTGTGGATGAAATCCACACTGTGACTCCGGGACGAGCTCCTCAGCCACAGGGAGAAGACGGTTGAGGAGGATTCTAGCGACGACCTTCCCAGTGGCTGATAACAGGGAGATTCTTCTGTAGTTGCCGCAGTCGGATTTGTCCCCTTTTTTGAAGATGGTCACAATTACTGCATCTTTGAGATCTCCCGGCATGCTCTCCTCCTTCCAGATGAGATAGATGAGGTCATGTATTCGTGCCAATAGTGCCTCTCTGCCATACTTAGTGCCTCAGTGGGGATTCCATCCGCTCCCGTTGACTTGTTGTTCTTAAGCAGGTGGATGGCCTTTTCTACCTTGTGCAGGGCTGGGGTTTTGCTGAGATGGTGGCGGGTAGCATGCAGTGGGATGGAGTCAAGGACACTCGAGTCAAAGGCAGAGTCTCGGTTGAGGACATCTTCGAAGTGCTCCTTCCAGCGGGTCCTGACTGCCTCAGTGTCCTTGATGAGTGTCTCCCTGTTCTTGGCCAGCAGTGGGGTGGGGCCTTGGGTACTTGGGCCGTAGGTGGCCTTGACTGTGGTGAAGTATCCTCACACATCATGGCTGTCGACTAGCTGCTGAATCTCCTGTGCTTTCTCCACCCACCATCTGTTCTTTCGGTTGCGGGATTTTTGTTGGACCTCGGCCTTAAGCCGTCCTTGCTGCCTTGTTGCTCCCGAGTTGGGTTGTTGTTTTAGGTTCAGAAATGCCCTGCGCTTGCGATCTATTAACTCTTGGATTTCCTGGTCATTCTCATCAAACCAGTCCTGGTGTTGCCTGGTTTGGTGACCGAGCTTCTCTTCGCAGGCACTGGTTATGGAGGCCAGGAGGGCAGACCAAACGCTGTGGGCATTCTGCATTTTGGGGTCATCAAGGGATGCCAGGTAAGCATCATCATCATAGGCAGTCCCTCGGAATCGAGGAAGACTTGCTTCCACTCTTAGCGTGAGTTCTTAGGTGGCTGTACAGTCCAATTTAAGAACCACAGTTTCTGTCACAGGTGGGACAGATAGTCGTTGAGGGAAAGAGTGGGCAGGGAGCCTGATTTGCCGCACGCTTCTTCCGCTGCCTGCGCTTGATTTCTGCATGCTCTCGGCGACGAGACTCGAGGAGCTCAGCGCCCTCCTGGATGCACTTCTTCCACTTAGGGCGGTCTATGGCCAGGGATTCCCAGGTGTTAGTGGGGATGACGCACTTTATCAGGGAGGCTTTGAGGGTGCCCTTGTAACGTTTCCTCTGCCTGCTTTTGGCTCGGTTGCCGTGGACGAGTTCCGAGTAGAGCGCTTGCTTTGGGAGTCTCGTGTCTGGCATGTGAACTATGTGACCTGGCCAGTGGAGCTGATCAAGTGTGGTCAGTGCTTCAATGCTGGGGATGTTGGCCTGGATGAGGACGCTAATGTTTGTGCGTCTGTCCTCGCAGGGGAGTTACAGGATCTTGGGGAGACATCGCTGGTGCTATTTCTCCAGCGTCTTGAGGTATCTACTGTACATGGTCCACGTCTCTGAGCCATATAGGAGGGCGGGTATTACTACGGCCCTGTAGATCATGAGCTTGGTGACAGTTTTGAGGGACTGGTCTTCAAACACTCTTTTCCTCAGGCAGCCGAAGGCTGCACTGGCGCACTGGAGGCAGTATTGAATCTCGTTGTCAATGCCTGCTCTTGTTGATAGGAGGCTCCCGAGATAGGGGAAATGGTCCATGTTGTCCAGGGCCACGCCGTGGATCTTGATTTCTGGGGGGCAGTGCTGTGCAGCGAGAACAGGCTGGTGGAGGACCTTTGTCTTACTAATGTTTAATGTAAGCCCCATACTTTCATACGCCTCGGTAAATACGTCGACTATGTCCTTGAGTTCAGCCTCTGCGTGTGCACAGATGCAGGCATCGTCCATGTAAACATTTAAAATTCTGACGGGGTTAGACAGGTTAGATGCAGGAAGAATGTTCCCAATGTTGGGGAAGTCCAGAACCAGAGGTCACAGTCTAAGGATAAGGGGTAAGCCATTTAGGACCGAGATGCGGAGGAACTTCTTCACCCAGAGAGTGGTGAACCTGTGGAATTCTCTACCACAGAAAGTTGTTGAGGCCAATTCACTAAATATATTCAAAAAGGAGTTAGATGAGGTCCTTACTACTAGGGGGATCAAGGGGTATGGCGAGAAAGCAGGAATGGGGTACTGAAGTTGAATGTTCAGCCATGAACTCATTGAATGGCGGTGCAGGCTAGAAGGGCCGAATGGCCTACTCCTGCACCTATTTTCTATGTTTCTATGTTTCTATGTACTGTAGCTCGATGACAGAGGTTGGGGTGGTCTTGGACTTGGCCTGGATACGACGAAGGTTGAACAGCTTCCCACTGGTTCTGTAGTTTAGTTCCACTCCAGCAGGGAGCTTATCAACTGTGAGGTAGAGCATGGCAGCGAGGAAGATTGAGAAGAGGGTAGGTAAACAGTATGCAGGTAAGCAGAGGGTAGGTCTCGCCAGGTAAGCAGTGAGACACTGACTGTATAGGGCTCTCTTAGTTGGGTCTTAGTGTGCCCCGGCATTGACTTTTTTGCGGCACTGCTTCTGTTGCCATCGCCACTTTGGGGCTATGTTGATGTTGATGATGGAACGGATTAGGCAGTGGTCCAATCCAGCAGTCGTCAGCTCCTGCCATGGCGCGGGTGATGCGCACATCCTGTGATCCCTGGCTCGGACGATGACATAGTCGAGCAGGTGCCAGTGTTTGGAGCGAGGGTGTTGCCACGATGCCTTATACTTGTCCCTCTGGCGGAACAAGGTCTTGGTGATGACAAGGTTGTGTTCTAGATATTTTGTCAGGAGCAGGGTACCGCTGGAATAGGTTTTCCCTATCCTCTCTCTGCCGATCACGCCTCCCCAGAGTGCTGTGTCATTGCCAACCCTGGCGTTGAAGTCGCCGAGGAGGATCAGTTTGTCGTACGTAGCGATGTGGGACAGGGATTCTTCGAGGCTGGAGTAAAAACCCTCTTTGTTCTCATCTGTTGCATTGTGTGTTGGGGCATACGCACTGATGACTGTGGCGCATTGATTCCGGGATAGGGTGAGTCGGAGATGTCATGTATTCAACTGTCATTGTAACCCATGTATAAGCTGACCGAAGTTGTACACCTTGAGAACACTGACCACAGGGGGCGAACTTGTGGGAGACACTACTAACCTGGGCTTTCTGGTATAAAAGGGGAAGCTCCACCCACCGTCTGTCTCTTGAGGTCTGGGTAATAAAGGTAACTGGTCACAGAGTGATCTTCTCTCAAGTATTGGCCTCGTGTGTATTTATACTGTATAGTAAGGACATATTAGGAGAATCATGAGACGTTCATTAATCCCGCAGGGGGAGTCTCTGAGGTGGTCGATCAGCTTGTTTTTGATAGTGAAACCAACTCCATGAGGTGGCGTTCTTCCTCTGGTTTTCCTTTCCAGAAGAAGGTGTAACCTCCTCCTTGTTCCTTGAGCTGGCCTTCCCCTGCCCGCTGGGTCTCACTTAGGTCGGCAATGTCGATGTCGAAGTGTCTAAGTTCCCGGGCAACTATGGCGGTGCAGCATTCCAGCCTGTCGCTGTTGGAGTTGGCCATGAGAGTCCTGCCGTTCCAGGTCCTGAACTTCATATTGAAGGGTGGAAGATGCCTGTGCATGAGTTCTTTTAACGTGGGGTGGCCATTGCACACCAGCTACCGCACAGGCTTAGTTGAGCAAGGTCTTGGTCCAGTGGCAAGGGGGTCCATGATTGGAGACCAGGCACTGCTGCATGAGCCTAGTTGCCTACGGCAAGCGGCGCCCTTCAATGAGATGGTAGGTGATGCGAGGTTTGGCTGGGGGCAGGCATTGGGAAGGTCAGAAATCCATATTGTGTGGTAGAGGTCAGGGTGTTCAGAGTGGAAAGAGGAGAGGTCAGAGTGGTCATAGCCATTGTGCTCATCACGTGCTGGAGAAGAAGAGGCCAGGTCGTCGCGAGAGAAGAAGAGGCCAGGTTATCGCTGGAGGAGGAGAGGCCAGGTCGCCGATGGGGGAAAAGAGGCTCGGACGCCGCTGGAGGTGGAGCGGTCTGGTCGTCGATGGGGGAGAAGAGGCCCAGTGGCCGGAAGAGGCCCAGTCAACGCAGGAGGGGAGGAGGCTCGGACGCCACTGGGAGAGGAGAGGTCTGGTCGTCGATGGGGGAGAAGAGGCCCAGTAACCGCAGGAGGGAAGAGGCCCAGTCGCCACTGGTTGGAGGGTGGTCCGGTCATCGCCGATGGGTGGAGGCTCAGAGGGAAGGCTCGCACGTGAGATAGGCCCAAACCTGTTTTGTAGCTGGTCGTGAGGAGGTCCACCTGAAATGTAGGCTGCAGTTGGGGGATGGGCAGTGGGCCCTTGTAACTTGGTTTAGGGGTAGGTGGGGTGTTTTGAGGATCAGGATTGGGGTCAAGGGGGGTTAGACAGTCACGGGGGGGTAGATTTGAGGGAGAGAGAGGTGCGAGATGGTCAGATGGAGGTTTGTTTAGGGAGAGCTCCCGAGGGAGCTGCTATCCCATCCGCCATCTTGTACAACAAATATAACAACACTATGAAGATCAATAGTACATACAATTAAATGTGTTACATTACAATTTTAACAAAATGTTTCTGCTGGTATCATATTGTGAACTGTTTTCTCAAATAATGCTTTCATTGTCCAGATCATTCCATCGTATTGTGTAATAATATTTGGTCAGCTGTTCTCTTGTCATTTCAGTTAAACGTACTGTCAATGGATGATGATGCACTGTTGCTTTAATTTGCTCTTACTCATTCTTAAAAGCAATTATGTACAAATGGAATCATTATCGAGCCACTGAAAGATGGCAGTAATTAATTCCTGTTACATTAAGGCTGCACATTTTAAACCTGTTCCTGCAGTTTTCAGATCGGGTAGCCAAAATCCCAAGAACAGATGAAGAATGAAAAGAAAGATGTGATAGAAAGGAGAAAAATTCAAGAAAACTGAAAGGTAAATAGAAAGAGAATAATACACGATGAGTTACAGCTTGCTGTGTCCGCTGCAACGCCGGAAGCCTGGAACCGGTGGGCACCGCAGGGTATAGAATATCCATTAGACATAAATAATTATTGGCGGAGGCATGGCTGAGCCCTTTGCCAGAGGCGGGGCTGAAAGGATACAAGATGCTGGTATTCTCATATATTATTCTCCTTCTGGCATGCACCTCATGCTTTCCCAGCACAACTGCACCCTTGTGCCTTCCTCATTTCACACACCCAAGAAATGCAGCCTGCCCAGCCAGTGGGTGACCAAAAAGGGGGAGAGGAGAAGGAAGAACAAGATGATGATTGATTTGACACTCCCAGCCACCAGCTCCTCAATGTCAGCCAGTAAGACCACTTCCAGTGTCCCCCACTGAAAGACAGCAGCCTTTCACCAGCCATGCTGAAACCACTGGGGTAGCACTGTGTGATATCAGTAGGATAGGCAAAGGCACATACAAGACAGTCACTGAGACTAAATAAATGTAATGAGTTGATTTCTTGATGTCACATTGGATGGATAGATGCATAGTTGGATTGGCTTTTATTTCAGCATAGTGGCCAAGAGGACATAGTGATGGTTAGTAACAGATGGAAGGTAAGGTGAGGGACAAATGTTGAAAGGGAATTGGGGTTATAGTCACTAGAACCACAGGTGACTGATTCCATCCCGGAAAGAGGCTGTCTGGGATGCATTCTTCCTTCCGCGTCCTCCTCTTGTTACTTTCTGCTTGTTACTTTCCCCTCTGTGCGTGGATTATGTAAAGCTGAAATGCCAGCATAAAATGCTGGAAATACTCATCTGGTTAGGCAACATCTTGACCCGAGATGTGAACTCTGTTTTTCTCTCCACGGATGTTGCCTGACCTGCTGAGTATTTGCAGCATTTTCTGTCTTCTCAAAAGCCTTCATTTACCATCCGAGTCCTTGCAAGCATCCAGTAGCACTCCCTAGATACTTAAAAAACTTGTAACATCTATTGCAGCAAGCCACTACTTCAATAAAATAAAAAAATCAGTCCAGAAGCTCAAATGCAAACTTACCTGAAAGATGTGTATGCCCCTTTAAGAGGTGCTGACATTGCCACTGTCAGCCTGCTTGCATAGGACTTGGCGCTGAATCCGTGGGACCTACCAGCAGCTGGCGAAAGAGCGGCGGCTGGCGTTTTTTTCACCATATAATGGCGCTACGGAGTGGCGCCCAGGCCAAGAATTTCTAGCCCTGTTAGTTTAATTGGACTTTGTGTTTACATCGTTATGTTAGTGGTGAGGGAGCACTTGTAGAGCTATTTTTATGTTAGTGACACTAGGGCAAGACAGTATTATCCATATCGGTTTATTTAAAAAAGCATAAGAAATCTGTTTTCATAGTAACTCATCATTTCAGGTATCTTACCTGGCAGCCAACAAGATGAAGCAGAGGCATTTATTTTATAGTATACAGAATTTACAGACGTACCTCACTTCCTCCAGTCCAGCTTATTTCCATGTATGCACAATATCATAGTGCTGTGCCCATTCTCTCTCCCATCTGTAATATCTACAGGTTTGGAATGCTCTTTAATCTAAACAGGTATAACTGAAGTATTGCAATTCCAAAAAATAATTCTAAAGAACTAAATTCCTATCTGCCAAACATAACTACATGCATATAAAGGGTCATTGCACCTCTTCATTTTGAACCCACACCTTCTAACTTGTGCTCCTCTGAATTAGAAGCTTGCGGGTTCAATTCCAGAGACTTCAGCACATAATCTAGGCTGACACTTCAGTACTGAGGGAGTGTTGCACTGTCAGATATGTCTTTCAGATAAGCTGCTAAACCGTAGCCCCATCCTCCCTCCTAATAGCACACTATGGGGACAATTTTACTAAATTAACTATACGTATCTCTATCAGATGGAAAATTATAGGGAGCGTATGCCTGAATTCTAGATATATGCTTCTGGTGGGTGAGCCTCTCCACTGAGAGCACAATTTTGTGAAATTTGTCCTTATGTTGATATGGAATCTAAAACAGCCACATTTTCTGCTTCCCTATGTCATAAGGTCAGGAGTGATGATTCTACAGTGTTCAACTCCATTCACAATTCCTTTAATAATGAAGCAACCCATGAAGATCTACAGCAGGATCTGGACAATATCCAGTTCTGAGCTGACAAGTGGTAGGTAACATCTAGTCCTCATAAGTGCCATCTCCAGGAAAAGAACCCCCAACAACCTCCTTCTGACCTTCAATGGCACCATTATTACCATCATCATCATCATCTGGGATCACCATTGACCACAAGCTTAACTAGGTCAGACAGATCAACACTGTGGCTACAAGAGCAAGGGAGAGGCTGGGTACTCTCTCGCAGATGGCTTACCTCCTGACCTCTCTATATCACTCCACATCTACAAGGCTCAAGTCAGGACTTTGATGTAATACTTACCAATTGCCTGGATGGATGCAGCTGCAACAACTAGAGACCAAAAACAATCCAGGTTAAAAGAGTTTGCTTGATCAGTGCCCTAGCCACTGGCTTCAATATCCACTCCTCCATCATTGCTGGATGGTGGCTGCAGTATGTTCAATCTACAGACTATTGCAGTCTGTAGATTGTACATACTGCAGCCACCATGTAGCAATGATGAAGGGGTGAATATTGAGATTCCAGATGCCCCTTCAAATAATATACCAACCTGACCTGGACATATACCACTGTTCTTCAATGTTGTTGGGTCAACATCCTGGAATTCTCCACCAAACAAATTGAGTGAAGGCCAGCACCACTAGGACTGCACCACCATCTTCTCAGTGTATATAGGGATGGGCAACAAAGGCAGCCTCCTGAGAGTAACGTTTTATGTTTCATTGGAAAGCTGACTGTAATTGAAGAATGTATAAGATGTCAACAAAACAGGAAAAGATGAAAAAAAGAGAACAGTTTTGTTCATTCATTCATGGGGTGTGGGCGCTGCTGGCAAGGTAACATTTATTACCCATCTCTCATTGCTCTTGAGAAGATGGTGGTTAGCCACCTTCTTGAACCACAGCAGTCAATGTGATGAAGGTACTCTGCTGTTAGGTAGGGAGTTTCAGGATTTTTACTCAGCGATGATGAAGGAACGGCGATATATTTCCAAGTCAGGATGGTGTGCGACTTGGACAGGAACTTGGAGGTGGTGGTGTTCCCATGTGTCTGCTGCCCTTGAATTTCTAGGTGGCAGAGGTCACAGGTTTGGGAGGTGCTGTCGAAGAAGCCATGGTGAGGTGCTGCAATGCATCTTGTAGATGGTACACACTGCAGCTACGGTACACCGGTAGTGGAGGGAGTGAATGTTCAAAGTGGTGGATGGGGTGACAATCAAGGGGGCTGCTTTGTCCTGGATGGTGTCAAGCTTTTTGAGTGTTGTTGGAGCTGCATTCATTCAGGCAAATGGAGAGTATTCTATCGCACTCCTGACATGTGCCTTGTAGATGGTGGAAAGGCTTTGGGGTGTCTGGAGGTGAGTCACTCACACAGAAAACGCACCTTCCGACCTGCTTTTGTGGCCACAGTATTTATGTGGCTGGTCCATTAAGCTTCTGGCCAATGGTGACCCCCAGGATGTTGATGTTAGGAAATTCGGCGATGATAATGCCGTTGAATGTCAAGAGGCGGTGGTTAGACTCTCGCTTGTTGGAGATAGTCATAGCCTGGCACTTGTGGTGTGAATGTTACTTGCCACTTATCAGCTCAATCCTGAATGTTGTCCAGGTCTTGCTGCATGTGGGCATGGACTGCTTCATTATACGAGGAGTTGCGAATGGAACTGAACACTGTGCAATCATCAGTGAATTTCCCCACTTCTGACCTTATGATGGAGGGAAGGTTATTGATTAAGTAGTTGAAGATGGTTGGGACTAGGACACTGCCCTGAGGAACTCCTGCAATGCTATGCTATGCTATGCTGAGATGATTGGCCTCCAACAACCACAACCATTTTCCTTTGTGCTAGGTATGACTCCAACCAGTGGAGATTTTTTTTTCCACCTGATTCCCATTGACTTCAATTTTACTAGAGCTCTCTGATGCCGCACTTGGTTAAATACTGCCTTGATCTCAAGGGCAGTCACTCTCACCTCACCTCTGGAATTTCAATCTTTTTTCAATGTTTGTCCCGAGGCTGTAATGAGATCTGGAGCCGAGTTGTCCTGGCCGAAACCAAATTGAGCCTCGGTAAACAAGTTATTGGTGAGTAAGTACAGTGTCTGGAAAGGGAGGGTGTGACTTTTAGGAAGCCAGGTAGCGGGGATTTAGGAAAGGTTGAGAAGGAGGTCCTGCAGACACTGGTCCTGTCCAACAGGTATGATGTAATTGCTACCTGTGAGGACAAGGAGAATGACTGTGGGGAGGACAAAGCACCATGGCTCAAAAGGCTGTCCAAGGGGGGGGGGGGGGGGGGTGAAGACCAGAATAGAAATGTGATAGTGATAGGGAACTCTATAATTAGGGAGATAGATAACGTCCTGTGCAGCCAAGATCGAGAATCCCAAAGGGAGTGTTGCCTATCCCGTGCCAGGGTAAGGGATATCTCATGGCAGCTGGAGAGGAACTTGAAAAGGGAGGGGGTGAATCCAGTTGTTGTTATCCATGTTGGAATAAACGACATAGGTAGGAACAGTGAGTAAGTCCTGCTGAAAGTGTATCAGGAGTTAGGCTTTAAATTAAAAAGCAGGACCTCGAGGGTAATAATCTTTGGATTACTGCCTGAGCCACATGCAAGTTGAAACGGAAGCAGAAAGATTGGGAGAATTAATATGTGGCTAAAGGGCAGCTGTGGGAAAGAGGGGTTCATTTTCATGGGACACTTGCACCAGTTCTGGGACAGGAGGGAGCTGTACCGACCCGTGTCCCAGCAGAAAATAGGGAGGTGGCAAAGGCTTTAAACTAGTAAGATGGAGGGAGAGATCCACAAGAAATGTAACCAGCCTCAATATAAACAAAATAGGAAAAGAGAGCATAGGAAAGAATAAATTAAGGGAGGCCATTGATGGCATGGGCGTAATTAGAGTTATAGAACAGGTGTCTAAAAAGATGGTTCAACATATTAGAAATGAGTTAAACTCTCTGTACAGCAATGCACACAATGTCTATAATAAACAGGGGAGCTGGAGGCAATTATGCATTGTGAAGAACCAGATATAGGGCTCAAATTTCCCCAAGAGTTGCCCCATTTTTTTTGGAGTAAGTAGCTTTTTTTGGAGTAACTTAAATATCGCAAATTTCCCCTTTGAACTTGCTCCAATGTAAGTCAGTTAGTTAGGTTTTTTTCTAGTTTAGTTTGTTCTCTCCAAAAGGGGGCATGACAAGCCACTTACGCCTCTTCTGGCCATAGAAGCAAATTTGGCCAGCTGAAAGTTACTCCAAACTAACTTAGGCCAGTGTATGTGGCCACTTTTGTAGGCACAGAAAAACCTTACCTACATTTAAGACATCAGCGCAGGTAGCCAGAGATAGGCGGAGGGTGGGAGGGGGGGCGGGGAGGAGGTGGGTTAGAGGATTCTAAAGCACTAAAGAACTTCACAACATCAGCACAATATTACAACATCTTCAGCACAACAGCTGCACAACATCATCAAAAAATAAATGAAAGATAAATCAGCTACTGAAAATAGAGCAGTCCTACCTTGCCGACTGCAGAACGCACTGGCTAGCCCTCCCGCCAGGGATACGGGCGGCAGGCACGCGTGACTGTAGGGGTGAGGGATTTTTACTTTTTACAGTTGGCTCTAAATGTTGCGTAGTCCTAATGGAACATGATTCAGTTTTAATGCAAAAATATCTTTTATTGGAAATTTTACAGTGAACTTCAATGACAACAACAACTACAACAACAGCAACAGCAACAACAACAAAGAAAGGCTGTACCCATCCCTCACCCGCATCTCGGGGAAAGTGCACTTCCTTATAGGGTCGGTGATGGTGGTCGGGGGGGGTTGGGGGCCCGGTTTGGGTCTGACCGATGGCTGGTGCGTGGCTTGAAGTGGGAGTGGCATTTGAGTATCCGGCCTTTGTGCCCTTATTGCAGAAGCTAGCTCCCTCATGACATCTGCCATCGTTTGTACACTCTCTGAAGTGCCTGCCCTCACTTCCCATCTCAGTGCAGAGATTTCACTCGACAGTGTCGCGAACTCATCACGCACCCCACTAACGCCGCCACGAGTGATCTTGTGGGGGCATTGGTCTCCTCACCCAATGATTAACCTCTGCTGAGGGCTGCATCTCAGGAGAGTCTGGTCGGCTTCTCCTTCCCCTCGCCGTGGGTCTGCCTACTGGCACCGCTCCAGTGCGAGGCGCAGGCTGGGACGGTGGGGGACTGGGTGTCCCAAGATGCATTTCCCGACCACCACTGGGATCCGCGACCTCAGAAAGTGTGAACCCATGGAATGTTGCCAAGGAGCTCATAGAGGTTTCTGGCAGTGTGATGCCCTGTGCTATGGCCTGATCCATATCCCAGTCAACATTCTCCCGTGCACACATTTCCAGGGACCCCTCCTCCCCCCACTCACCTTGGTCTGGAGCGCACGCATCTGGATCCTCTGGTGGATCTTGAGGAGTGTCTTCTTCTTCTGCAAAATACAACAGAACAGCCAAATGGCTAGCAGCACAGGAGGCGGCACGATGGGTGGCATAAGTAGTCTGACGCGTAGCAGGCCAGTCAGCGGGTTGATTTGAAGAGCGACTATGCATTTTAATGCTTACCTTTGCGTGTGGGTCCAGCTTGTGCAGAGCTGATCCTTTTTCTGCTGGTGCGACTCAGCAAGGCAGCAACCCTCTGTTCCAGGGGTGACAGTTGGTGCAGATTTGGCGGACCTCCTCCTGTTCTAGTTCTCTCCCTTTTGTTGTGGGCCAATTTCTTTTACGAAGATGAAAATTTTAATTTTCAGAAATGGTGCGCTTCTGATGGGTGGGACGCATACAGATGGTCACATTTTCCTTTGCAATTCAATTTAAAGATGAAGATATTACTTACACTCACTATTTGACCAACATCCTGCCATTTCTTCTTGCACTGGCTTCCAGATCTTGCGGTATTGACCCCTGAGGAGTATTCTTCTGCAACTAGGTTCCATCTTTTTCTCATTTCCTTGGGTGAAACTTTTGACGGACCACTCTTGCTGATATCCAGCTCCAGCCATTTCTCCTCAATGACGGTCACTAACTTCTCCACTTCCTCATGGAGGAAATTCTTTGTTTGTCTTGCATGCTTTTGCGCCATTCGTCTATTGGACTCACACGCAGATAATGTTCAACAATCACACTTCTCACCTTTCTTCCACCTATCCAGCACTCCTTTCCACTCCATCAGCCACACAAAAATCAATATTCAAAGCTTACCTTTATATATGCTCCATTGCTCTCCCTTTAATTGGCCGATTGACAAGCTTCCTGTTGTACTGTGCATGCGCGCAAGCTGAACCGCCCATTGTGCATGTGCGCAAGCTCAAACAGACATGCGTCCCCCTGCCGCCACTCCACAAAACGCTGGGCCCAAGCCCTGCCCCCCACCGGTCGCGCTGAGCAAGCGTGGCTGAAGCTCCATCCCCTCAGGCTCTGCAGCGCCACGCCGATGGATCCGGACGACAAGGAAGTGGCAAAATTGAAAGGTAAATTTTTGGCGCTTTTTCTGGCTCACAAAGTCGGTGTGCCACCCCTAACTACGCCGCTCTAGGCGGCTGGGGAAATTGGAGCCCATAGTATGGGTTACTGAAACATGGCTACAGAAAAATCAGGACTGGGAATTAAACATTGCAGGGTATAACATATTTAGAAAAGTACATAGGCAGCAGGGGAGAGCATGAACAGGGAGATTACGAAAAGATTAGGGAGAGCAGTTAAAAAAACAATTAGGAAGGCAAAGAGGAACTATGAAATTAAATTATCAAGGAACATAAAACAAAATAGCAAAATATTTTACAGGCACATCAATAAAAGAAGGAAGGTTGGGATGGGAATAGGTCCATTAAGGGATAGACAGGATAATACCACAGGTAACAATAGAGTAATGGCAGAAATATTAAATAATTATTTTGCTTCAGTAATTACCAGTGAGATAGAACAAGTGGTCATGACTTTGGATGATGAGATTAGTAATGAGATAAGTGCATTTAAAATAAAAAAGGGATATATTAAATAAACTAATCAAACACAAAGATGATAAAACCCCACATCCGGATCGATTGCATCCTCACATTTTAAAAAAATCTAGGGAAGAGATAGCAGAGGCATTACTACACATATTTAATAATTCATGAGGAACAAGTATAGTGCCAGAGGACTGGCGAATAGCTTATGTAATACCAATATTTAAGAAGGGGGATAGAACATGTTCAGGGAATTATACACCAGTCAGTTTAACATCGGTGGTAGGAAAAATTATGGAATCATGACTAAAGGAGAAAATAGAAGATCTAGAACCCAAAAATATAATAATGAATTGTCTGGATGGATTTCAAAAGGGAAAGTCTTGCTTGAGCAATCTTATTGAATTCTTTAAAGAGGTAACAGAGAGAGTAGACAATGGTAATGCAGTAGATGTAACTTATCTATTTCAAAAGACCTTCAATAAGGTACCCTATAATCGACTAATGGACAAGGTCAGAGAATGCGGAGTCAGGGGACTAGTAGCACAATGGATAGCGAGCTAGCTTCAGGACAGAAAGCAGAGAGTAGGAGTAAAGGGTAGCTATTTACAGTGGCAGATGGTGGGTAGTGATGTTCCACAAGGATCAGTGCTGGGACCACTGCTGTTCACAATTTACATTAACAATTTGATGTTGGAATCAAAAACACAATTTCTGAATTTGCAGATGACACCAAATTGGGGTGAGAATGTGGAACTCACTACCACATGGAGTGGTTGAAGCGAATAGTATACTTGCATTTATTGGGAGGCTAAACAAGCATATGAGGGAGAAGGGAATAGAGGGTTATGCTGTTAGATATAGATGAGGAAAGACGGAAGGAGGCTCGAGTAGAACATAAACGCCGGCATGGACTGGTTGGGTCGAATGGCCTTTTTCTGTGCCATATATCCTATGTAATCCTATGTAAAGTATCTCTTGATAGCACTGTCAATGACCCCTTTCAACACTTTGCTGATGATTGAGATTAGACTGATGGGCTAGTAATTGGCTGGATTGGATTTGTCCTACTTTACGTGGACAGGACATACCTGGGCAATTTTCCACTTTGTCGGGCAGATGCCAGTGTTATATCTATACTAGCATAGCTTGGCTAGAGGTACGACTAGTTCTGTAGCACAAGTCTTCAGCAATGCAGCCAGGATGTTGATGGACCCTATAGCATTTGCTGTATCCAGTGCACTCAGCTGTTTCTTGATATCACGTGGAGTAAGTCAAACTGGCTGCAGACTGGCTTCTGTGATGGTGGGGTTCTCAGGACCAGGCTGAGATGGATCATCCACTCCACAGCTGCTCGCTGTATAGCTGGTGGCAATGGCTGTGCCCTCATGATGGCCAGGTTATGCAGCATGCAGCAGACCACCATGAATCTCAAACCCGCTCTGCTTTGTGCTGCGGGGCTCCTCCAAAGCAGTCCATTCAATGGAAATGGTTGCTCACCAGCTGGACACAGAGGGAATGGATCCCTTTCAGTTGTGGTACATGTCAGAGTTGAGATGCAGCGCCCGCAAAGCGACTTGTGTGCAGTCAATGGCAGCCTGCACCATGGGGATGCCTGCAATCCGAGCAAAGCCATGTGATCGCTCCACTTGCTGCTCTCCAGCCAGAGAGAAGGAAATGTAGTCAGCTCTCTTGCAGGACAGAGTCTCAGTGACCTCCCTTATGCAACAGTGGATGGAAAACTGGGAGATGTTGCAAATATCTCCTGGTCCAGCCTGGAAGGAGCCCGATGCATAAAAGTTCACGGCCACCGTGGTCTTCACAGCCACTGGCAAAATGGTCCTCGCCCTGTTCTGAGGTTGCAGTTGTGGCTGCAGCAGGTGGCAGAATTCAGTGAAGATGTCCATGGTGAAGCAAAAACGTCTGATGCAGTGTTTCTCACTGAGGTTCAGGTACGACAATTGCTTCCTGAACACCCTGTGCGGATATGGCCTCTTGCTGAGAGCCCTTCTCCCCCTCTTTCTCCCTCTACCAGAAGCTTGTTTTTCTCTGTGGCGCCATGGCCAAGGGAAGGCCTACTCAGTGTCTTGGAGCAAATGGTCTGTTCAGAATTCTTGAAGTCAGGACAAAGTCCTTCAGCACCTGTCACACCACTCCCTGTAGACTTCAGCAACTTTAAATAACTGTACAAACCACCAAACACTTCGACAAACTCAGCAATAGCCAGTAGAAATCAATCAGCAACTAGCCTGTAAGTCGTTGATGATCCCTTTAAATAGCACTGGTGGGGGTCCTTCCTGCTGCTGAATACATGTTCAGCTGTGCATTGATCACCAAAATGGCAGGGCTGGTGTTAAATTAGCATTACACTCTGATTGACATCACGATCTGCATACTTCCAATGCATGCTCCCTGCACCCGCGCTAACGTCCTACCCAAGATGGTGTCCGTTTGGCCCGCTCCAGAAGTGGGCGTGTATGCCTTGAATGCCATTTTAGACCCATAGCACGCAAACAACGCTATGGAGCTGAATTTTGTGGCCTTTGTCTTTGTTTATAAATCCAAGGATCCCATATGCTGTTTTAACAACCTTCTCAACTTTTCCGGACACATTGAAAGATTTGTGTATGCACACCCTCAGGTCTCTCTGTTCCTGGAGGCCCTATAAATGGTACCATTTAGTTTATATTGCCTTTCCTCATTCTTTCTGCAAAAATGCATCACGTCATGCTTCTTCGCATCAAATTGCATCTACCATTTCTCTGACCATTTCACTAGTCTGTCACTATCCTCCTCGCTGTTTACTACCTTGCTGAGTTGAAAGTCCATGTACACAACATGAACCGCATTACCTTCATCAACGCTCTCTATTGCCAAATAACTCAATTAAGTTAATCAAACACGATTTGACTTCAACAAATCTATGCTGGCTGTCATTTATTAACCCATATTTTTCCAAGTGTCGGTTTATTTTTTCTTGGATTATTGTCTCTAAAAAGTTTCCCTATCATTGACGTTAGGCTGACAGACTGGCCTGTAGTTGTTCAGTTTATCCCTCTCCGTTCTTTGAACAGTGGTGTAACATTTGCATTCCTCCAGTCCTCTTGCACAGCTCCTATATCCATGGAGGATTGGAAGTTTATAGCCAGAGCATCTGCTATCTCCATCTTTATTTCCCACAGCAATCTAGGGTGCATCCCATCCAGACTGGGTGACTTTTCTACTTTGAGCGCTGCTAACCTTTTCCATACCTATCTATTTTTATCCTATCCAATTTCTCCACTACCTCCTCCTTTACTGTAACCATGGCAGCATCCTCTTCTTTATTGCAGACATATGCAAAATAATCATTTATGACCTGAGCCATGCATTCTGTCTCCACAAGACAATATCCATTTTGGTCCCTAATCAGTCTCACCCTTCCTCTGACTACTCTTTTACTATTTATATGTGTATAAAAGATTTTTAGGTTTCCTTTTATGTCACGTGCTAATCTATTCTCATGCCCCTCTTACTTCCTTTATCAGTTTCTCCCTGTACTTTCTTTATTCAGCTTGGTGCTTGAATGTTACAACTTGATAATAAAACAGCATGGTCACTGGGTCATCTACATATGTCAGAGCGAGAGCCAATGGCACGGCAGCTCTGCCTTTTCTGGGTTTGCACTGCGAATGCATGCTGGGTAAGTTCGCCAAAGGTAAATGACGCACAGCAGCTGCCAAGATCACCTGATCAAGACAGAAGTGAGGAATTTGCGAGCTTGAAGAGTATGGAAACTTTCTACAGGTGATTCCTACCACTTGGAACACTTTTTGAACCCTTTTAAAAAAAAATTATTTTCTACAAAGACCTGTACTTGATTCCGACAGCCTCTCACAGGGTGAGCCTCTGCCAGGGCAACTCAGGACCATGTATGTGTATGCCACTATGCTATTATCATGGAGGAGGAGGAAAAGCAACACAGGATGGAGCTAAGCAGAGCAGGGCACTATTCAGGAAGGATGCAGCCCACCAGGTATTACTCCCCCTTTCTCCGAAAAATATACAGGCACCACACGTCATATCAGGACCACTCTGAGGAGCTCTGTGTAAGAAGAGTGTGTTTTACCAAAACACGAAATAGAACTTCTCTGCGACACGCTGCATGAAGTACTGCAGCCACCATCAGCTGTCTGCACTGCTCTCTCTATGGCTATAAAGGTTCATTTAAATCAGCGGGCATCTCTATGATGTGACTGGAGTGCCTTGGCCACGTTCCAGTCACAGAGCGGCCATTTGGAACAGATGCTAAAGGGAAGGCTCATTTTTTTAAAAATCGCTTCTTATCCTTTTCTGCTCTTACCACAATCCCGACCCCAGATTTCAAACCACTTTCCCTTCCCTCGGAAGAACTGCCAGTATCCTTGAACGCAGCAAAAGGCCTTGTTTTGCTCAGCTATGACTCATCTCACTGCTATCGAAATCAATTCCTGCATATTATTCCTGCAGCAATTTTTTGCTGTTAATTATGACAATATCAGAATACTTTTGATCCATCTGCATTTGTTCCCGTTGTTCTGCAGCCAAGGCTCCCTTGGAGGACAAGGCAGCTGTTTTACTCAGAATACTGTGCTGCTTGAAGCCAATGACAGCTAGAAAACTGAGCACACTCACTCCTGTCAGACATTGAATTTCCGTGGTCATTTTAATTGGGCAGTGAAAACATGCTGAATGCCTGTGGGAATAATGAAAAGATTATTCACATTAATATTCCCATAAACATTGAGTTGATTGTAACCCTACACATCCGGAGGAAACGGGGCCGATGGGTAATTAAAATCGCCCACGTCACTTATCTGTCTCGTAGCTGCCACGATCTTCTACTGTTCTCCTGAGCAGGTGACATTAACATCTGCTCAAAGCTGGCACGGTGCTTTTTAACATATGCCCGATTGTGTCATTAACATCTGACTGCAATTTTAACTCGGTGGCCTGAGCGGGAAACTAATAATTTTCTCAGAAGCCAACCCAGTGAGGAAGTGGATTGGGGCCAGAAGAGGCCCAGAAAGGAAAGTATTTATTTTATTTTGTTACTTTCATTGAGGGGCCAGGAGGAGCAGGTGAGCTTTGGCTTCCCTGAGGCGATCAGGATCCCCCACCATCGACCTTAGTCTCAACAGGCGGCCTCTGGCGCATGTCAATTTCTACCCTTTCCTGCCTGGAACATGGCTGGGGGGGAGGGGGACAGGGAGAGTCGGCAGGTGGGATTTAAATGAGGCTCCGGAGTTAAAATACCCCAAGCTACTTTTATGCTGCAGCATAATTCAAAACTCACCCACTGAAAACTGGCCCTCCAGTTAAAATCAGGGCCATAGAGGATATTTAAATATTGGCCTGTAAGCTTGCCTTGTGTTTCTGGCTTGTACCGAATATCTCAGAGATTGCAACTTATTGTTATTTATTTTTGATAGCGCTACTGTGAAGCACTTTGGGACGTTTCATTATGATTATATTATATATAAATATAAGTTGTTGTTGTTGTTAATATTTATTGTAACCCTGACGAGAACAAAACATTTAGCGATATATTGAACTGGACTGCTGCTAACTGGAGAATATAATATGGACAGCACAAGGATGCACTTCGATGGGAAAATACTTCTGTTGTTATACTACCAAGTGTAAGTATATCTACCAATATAAGATAACTTTTAGAGAACGATGCAGCTGCCAAGAATCCCACCTGTCGTCAGTACCTGGTAGAAAATCACAGGCATGTTTTTGGAATACGTTCTGGCGGTGGGCAAGGCTCTTGACTACATGGTATGTAAATCCTAGTTAAGATTATAAAATGAAATAACTTGAGGTTGATTTCCAGATCAATCACGCCTGGCAAGGAGCACAACTCACAAGAAGCTCAGGCCAGGATATTGGATTGGAAATCAGAGACTGTTGTCCTGCGATTTCCCATCCAAAGCTCCCTGTTCCTCAGCGGATCTGTCCGATCAGGGAATTAGCTCTTAGTTGTCTAATGGTGCAGGGAATCTCCAATTCATAGGGGATGAAATTGCTCCTTTTGAGAGCTCCGTTAGCATCTCCGAGGGACTTTTCACCCAGGAGAGGAGGGCACTACTGCTTCCCAGGAAATTGCTTGGGGTTTGCGGAGGCATTGCAATGGTAGTGCCGCACCCAGCGGTTACTGCTCCAGGCTTCCGCGCAACCGGCAATGACACCATCGCCATGCATGGTGACCCCTTACCAACCCATGGGGGAAATTGTCTTATGGGCCACGTGGATGTAGTGAAGCTGGCCAACAGCTGCTCTTGGGGAGCTCCTTCAAGGGGAGGGTGCCAGCACCCCAGGCCGACATCTTTTTTTGCCTACTGACTCTCGGGTCGGCTCAATGTCAGTGGCACTAGCCTGATCCGGGACACCATCATGCAGCTCGGCACTCCGTTTTGGCTGCAAATCTGATTACACACTGCCCTGGTGGCCTTATGGGGGCCATCAGAGGCCTTGCAGAGTATACAGCGGCCCTCCTCTAAGCAAAGGGGAGGGCCATTGGAGCATGTCACTGCTACCTGGAGCATCCGTGTAGCGCTTCCCTCAGTGCCCCACCTGCGGCCCGGTTACCGCCGGGTTGCAGGTGGGGCACTGAGGGAAGCACTCCGCTTCCTTTGAGGGGCAGTAAGGGCAATTCTGCGGCGGGGGCGTGACTTCTGTGCCGGGCGCAGAAATTCACAGCCCCCGAAATTTACTGCCCCCAATCGGGGCTCCGGGCAATTTCGCCCCATAAATCTTAACGGAGAGGTGATAAACATAGAAACATAGAAAATAGGTGCAGGAGTAGGCCATTCAATAAGATCATGGCTGATCATTCCCTCAGTATCCCTTTCCTGCTTTCTCTCCATACTTGTCTTAATTGATTTGTGCATGCCATAGCTATTCAACAAAAAAAACAAGACAGTGATATCTGTAATTTGCATGGAATGAACATTATACCAGTTGCTGTGTACTCTGCAAGGCCTCTGATGGCCCCTATAAGGCCACCAGGGCAGCGTGTAATTGGATTTGCAGCCAAAACGGATGAACAAGGGAGAACCAGTGGATGTGGTGTATTTGGACTTTCAAAAGGCTTTTGAAAAGGTCCCGCACAAGAGATTGGTGTACAAAATCAAAGCGCATGGTATTGGGGGTAATGTACTGACGTGGATAGAGAACTGGTTGGCAGACAGGAAGTAGAGAGTCGGGATAAACAGGTCCTTTTCAGAATGGCAGGCAGTTACTAGTGGGGTGCCGCAGGGTTCAGTGCTGGGACCCCAGCTCTTTACAATATACATTAACGATTTGGATGAAGGAATTGAGTGTAATATCTCCAAGTTTGCGGATGACACTAAACTGGGTGGCAGTGTGAGCTGTGAGGACGATGCTAAGAGGCTGCAGGGTGACTTGGACAGATTAGATGAGTGGGCAAATACATGGCAGATGCAGTACAATGTGGATAAATGTGAGGTTATCCATTTTGGGGGCAAAAACACGAAGGCAGAATATTATCTGAATGACGGCAGACTAGAAAAAGGGGAGGTGCAATGAGACCTGGGTGTCATAGTTCATCAGTCACTGAAAGTGGGCACGCAGTTACAGCAGGCGGTAAAGAAAGCAAATGGTATTTTGGCCATCATAGCTGGGGAATTTGAATAGAGGAGCAGGGAGGTCTTACTGCAGTTGTACAGGGCCTTAGTGAGGCCTCACCTGGAATATTGTATTAGTTTTGGTCTCCTAGTCTGAGGAAGGACTTTCTTGCTATTGAGGGAGTGCAGCGAAGGTTTACCAGACTGATTCCAGTTATGGTTGGGCTGTCATATGAGGAGAGACTGGATCAACTGGGCCTTTATTCACTGGCGTTTAGAAGGATGAGAGGGGATCTCATAGAAACATAAAAGATTCTGACGCGACTGGACAGGTTAGATGCGGGAAGAATGTTCTCGATGTTGGGGAAGTCCAGAACCAGGGGACATAGTCTTAGGATAAGTGGTAGGCCATTTAAAAACATGGAAAACATAGAAAATAGGTGCAGGGGTAGGCCATTCGGCCCTTCAAGCCTACACCGCCATTCAATGAGTTCATGGCTGAACTGAGATGAGGAGAAACTTCTTCACTCAAAGAGTTGTTGACCTGTGGAATTCCCTGCCGCAGAGAGTTGTTGATGCCAGTTCATTGGATATATTCAAGAGGGAGTTAGATAGGGCCCTTACGGCTAAAGGGATCAAGGGTATGAAGAGAAAGCAGGAAAGGGGTACTGAAGGAATGATCAGCCATGATCTTATTGAATGCCGGTGCAGGCTCGAAGGGCCGAATGGCCGACTCCTGCACCTATTTTCTATGTTTCTATGTTTCTATACCCCTTGATCCCCTTAGCCGTGAGGGCCATATCTAACGCCGTCTTGAATATATCCAATGAACTGGCATCAACAAAACTCTGTGGTCGAGAATTCCACAGGTTAACAACTCTCTGAGTGAAGAAGTTTCTCCTCATCTCAGTCCTAAATGGCTTACCCCTTATCCTAAGACTGTGTCCCCTGGTTCTGGACTTCCCCAACATCGGGAACAGTCTACCCGCATCTAACCTGTCCAGTCCCGTCAGAATCTTATATGTTTCTATGAGATCCCCTCTCATCCTTCTAAACTCCAATGTATAAAGGCCCAGTTGATACAGTCTCTCCTCATATGCCAGTCCTGCCATCCTGGGAATCAATCTGGTGAACCTTCGCTGCACTCCTCAATAGCAAGAACGTCCTTCCTCAGATTAGGAGATCAAAACTGAACACAATATTCCAGGTGAGGCCTCACCAAGGCCCTGTACAAGTGCAGTATGACCTCCCTGCTCCTATATTCAAATCCCCTAGCTATGAAGGCCAACATACCATTTGCCTTTTTCACCGCCTGCTGTACCTGCATGCCAACTTTCAATGACTGATGAACCATGACACCCAGGTCTCGTTCCACCTCTCCTTTTCCTAATCTGCCGCCATTCAGATAATATTCTGTCTTCGTGTTTTTGCCCCCAAAGTGGATAACCTCACATTTATCCACATTATACTGCATCTGCCATGCATTGGCCCACTCACCTAACCTGTCCAAGTCACCCTGCAGCCTCCAGCGACTCCTCACAGCTCACACCGCCACCCAGTTTAGTGTCATCTGCAAACTTGGAGATATTACACTCAATTCCTTCATCCAAATCGTTGATGTATATTGTAAAGAGCTGGGTCCCAGCACTGAGCCCTGCAGCACTCCATTAGTCACTGCCTGCCATTCCGAAAAGGACCCGTTTATCTTGACTCTCTGATTCCTGTCTGCCAACCAGTTCTCTATCCATGTCAGTATATTACCACCAATATCATATGCTTTGATTTTGCACACCAATCTCTTGTGTGGGACCTTGTCAAAAGCCTTTTGAAAGTCCAAATACACCACATCCACTGGTTCTCCCTTGTCCACTCTACTAGTTACATCCTCAAAAAATTCCAGAAGATTTGTCAAGCATGATTTCCCCTTCATAAATCCATGCTGACTTGGACCGTTCCTGTCACTGCTTTCCAAATGTGCTGCTATTTCATCCTTAATAATTGATTCCAAGATTTTTCCCACTACTGATGTCAGGCTAACCAGTCGATAATTGCCCGCTTTCTCTTTCCCTCCCTTTTTAAAAAGTGGTGTTAAATTAGCTACCCTCCAGTCCATAGGAACTGATCCAGAGTTGATCGACTGTTGGAAAATGATCACCAATGCATCCACTATTTCTAGGGCCACTTCCTTAAGTACTCTATATGCAGACTATCAGGCTCCGGGGATTTATTGGCCTTCAATCCCATCAATTTCCTTAACACAATTTCCCACCTAATAAGGATATCCTTCAGTTCCTCCTTCTCACTAGACCCTCAGTCCCCTAGTACTTCCGGAAGGTTATTTGTATCTTCCTTTGTGAAGTCAGAACCCAAAGTATTAGTTCAACTGGTCTGCCATTTCTTTGTTCCCCATTATAAATTCACCTGAATTCGACTGTTAGGGTCCTACATTTGTCTTCACTAACCTTTTTCTCTTCAGATATCTATAGAAGTTTTTGCAGATAGATGGCAATGCATCTAATTGATCCTTGCATTATGAACATACAAACAATGACAGACAAGAAAAAACCCTTAGATTCATCCAGCCTGTCCCACACAGTTATGATACCTTGTGTATCACAATATATACACTCTCCACCCAAAACCATGTGATATCCTGGGAGAGGTGAAAAAAATAAAAACCCAGGCTAATTTGGGGAGATAAATCTCAGAAATTCCTCTCTTACTCATCTAGGCAATCAAAACTTGTCCAGGAGATCATGCGGCCTTGAATTACCTGTAGTACCTACATAGAAACATAGAAACATAGAAAATAGGTGCAGGAGTAGGCCATTCGGCCCTTTGAGCCTGCACCACCATTTAATAGGATCATGGCTGATCATTCCTTCTCTACCCCTTTCCTGCTTTCTCTCCATACCCCTTGATCCCTTTAGCCGTAAGGGTCCTATCTAACTCCCTCTTGAATATATCTAATGAACTGGCATCAACAACTCTCTGCGGCAGGGAATTCCACAGGTTAACAACTCTCTGAGTGAAGAAGTTTCTTCTCATCGCAGTCCTAAATGGCCTGCCCCTTATCCTAAGACTGTGTCCCCTAGTTCTGGACTTCCCCAACATCGGGAACATTCTTCCCACATCTAGCCTGTCCAGTCCAGTCAAAATCTTATATGTTTCTATGAGATCCCCTCTCATCCTTCTAAACTCCTGTGAATAATGGCCCAGTTGATCCAGTCTCTCCTCATATGTCAGGCCAGCCATCCCTGGAATCAGTCTGGTGAACCTTTGCTGCACTCCCTCAATAGCAAGAGCGTCCTTCCTCAGATTAGGAGACCAAAACTGAATACAATATTCCAGGTGGGGCCTCACCAAGGCCCTGTACAACTGCAGCAAGACTTCCCTGCTCCTCTACTCAAATCCCTTTGCTATGAAGGCCAGCACACCATTTGCCTTCTTCACCGCCTGCTGTACCTGCATGCCAACTTTCAATGACTGATGAACCATGACACTCACGTCTCGCTGCACCTCCCCTTTTCCTAATCTGCCGCCATTCAGATAATATTCTGCCTTCGTGTTTTTGCCCCCAAAGTGGATAACCTCACATTTATCCACATTACAATGCATCTGCCATGTATTTGCCCACTCGCCAAACCTGTCCAAGTCACCCTGCAGTCTCTTAGTGTCCTCCTCACAGCTCTCACCGCCACCAAGTTTAGTGTCATCTGCAAACTTGGAGATATTACACTCAATTCCATCATCTAAATCATTAATATATATTGTAAAGAGCTGGGGTCCCAGCACTGATCCCTGCGGCACTCCACTAGTCACTGCCTGCCATTCTGAAAAGGACCCATTAATCCCGACTCTCTGCTTCCTGTCTGCCAACCAGTTCTCTATCCATGTCAGTACATTACCCCCAGTACCATGTGCTTTGATTTTGCACACCAATCTCCTGTGTGTGACGTTGTCAAAAGCCTTTTGAAAGTCCAAATACACCACATCCACTGGTTCTCCCTTGTCCACTCTATTTGTTACATCCTCAAAAAATTCCAGAAGAGTTGTCAAGCATGATTTCCCTTTCATAAATCCATGCTGACTTGGACCAATCCTATCACTGCTCTCCAAATATGCTGCTATTTCATCCTTAATGATTGATTCCAACATTTTCCCCACCACCGATGTCAGGCTAACCGGTCTATAATTACCAATTTTCTCTCTCCCTCCTTTTTTAAAAAGTGGTGTTACATTAGCAACCCTCCAGTCCATAGGACCAGGCCCAGTCTATCCAGTCTCTCCTCATATATCAGTCCTGCCATCCTGGGAATCAGTCTGCACTCCCTCAATAGCAAAAACGTCCCTCCTCAGATTTGGAGACCAAAACTGAACACAATATTCCAGGTAAGGCCTCACCAAGGCACTGTACAGCTGCAGTAAGACCTCCCTGCTCCTATACTCAAGTCCCCTAGCTATGAAGGCCAACATACCATTTGCCTTGTTCACCGCCTGCTGTACCTGCATGCCAACCTTCAATGACTGCTGTACCATGACACCCAGGTCTTGTTGCACCTCCCCTTTTCCTAATCTGCCACCATTCAGATAATATTCTGTCTTCATGTTTTTGCCACCAAAGTGGATAACCTCACGCTTATCCACATTATACTGCATCTGCCATGCATTTGCCCACTCACCTGACCTGTCCAAGTCACCCTGCAGCCTCTTATCATCCTCCTCACAGCTCACACCGCCACCTAGCTTAGTGTCATCCGCAAACTTGGAGATATTACTCTCAATTCCTTAATCTAAATCATTGATGTATATTATATATTGTAAATAGCTGGGATCCCAGCACTCAGCCCTGCGCCATCCCAATAGTCACTGCCTGCCATTCTGAAAAGGACCTGTTTATCCCGACTCTCTGCTTCCTGTCTGCCAACCAGTTTTTATCCACGTCAGTGCATTACCCCCAATACCATGTGCTTTAATTTTGCACACCAATCTCTTGTGTGGGACCTTGTCAAAAGCCTTTTGAAAGTCCAAATACACCACATCCACTTGTTCTCCCTTGTCCACTCTACTCGTTACATCCTCAAAAAATTCTAGAAGATTTGTCAAGCATGATTTCCCTTTCATAAATCCGTGCTGATTTGGACCGATCCTGTCACTACTTTCCAAGTGCGCTGCTATTTCATCCTTAATAATTGATTCCAACATTTTCCCCACTACTGATGTCAGGCTATCTGGTCTATAATTGCCCATTTTCTCTCTCCCTCCTTCCTTAAAAAGTGGTGTTACATTAGCTACCCTCCAGTCCATAGGAACTGATTCAGAGTTGATAAACTGTTAGAAAATGATCACTAATGATCACTATTTCTAGGGCCACTTCCTTAAATACTCTGTGATGCAGACTATCAGGCCCTGGGGATTTATTGGCATTTAATCCCATCAATTTCCCTAACACAATTTCCTGACTAAAAAGGATTTCCTTTAGATCCTCCTTCTCACTCGACCCTCATTCCCCTGCTTCTGTAAGAGGTGATCTTCGACCCAACTCGAAACAGGTTCAGCTTTCGCTTGGAGGAATTCATCAAATTGTAATCCACTGTACGAGATGACAGCCTATTCCAGAGATCCACTATTCTCGAGGGAAGGAACCAACTCCTGACATCTAACCTGGATCTGGCCTTATACAACTTAAAATTGTGACCCCCTGGTACTCCCTAACCTATTTAATGGGAATAATCTATCAACACAAACACAATCTATTCCTTTCATCACCTTCTAAACCTCCATCAGATCACTCCTAAGTCTACGTTTATCTAAAGTGTAGAGTCCCAGCCCTTTTAGCCTATCTTGATAACTAAGATGCTTTAAACTGGGGATTAATCTGTGGCTCTCCTTTGCACTCTTTCCAAAGCCTCAATATCGTACACGATGTGAGGAGACCAAAACTGAACACAGTATACCAACTGAAGCTTGACCAAGGATTTGTACAAGGAAAAGATAATAGGGCTGATTTTGTGGTGGGTATGGTGGCGTACTCTGAGAGTACCCTGTTATACTGCCTTTGAAACTGACCGCAAGTTCGGGATTTCCGCAAGGGCTTCTGCATTAGCAAAATCCCAAACTTCCAATCTATCAAGGTATGCCATGACAGATGATCCGCACCAAGGGGGAAATACTCATTACTGGCGCAAAGTTGGGCTAATTGTCCACGAACTGCCCAGTAATTACTTCTGAAAATATTACTGTTAGTGAAAGCAGGCGCAGGGGCCTGTTTCACTGCCAAAAGGAACCCATTTGAGTGCATCTCAAAGGATGGTTAACCATTCTGGTAGCACTTCAAAATAAAATAGAAACAGTGGGGGAACATTGATTGTTGCCCGGAGAGCAGGCGGTGTTCTCACCAACTGTCATTAATGGCTGCCTGAAATGGCCGCCGTGCTAAACAAAATAAATTGGTGTGGGGGTGGGCATGGAAGTAGGTGCCACAGTGCTAAACTTTGGTGCAACGCCGTCCTGGTGGCATTGTACGAATGATCCGGACCAATTTGTTGTGTTGCGTTGCTGCTTCCCTGAACATCTGTGTGAGGCTGTGAAGCTCAAAATGCATTATGGGCAATGAGGATCTCTGAAACTTAAAGGACCATGCACATTGAAGCAAAAGAAAATAAAATGCACTGATTCAATACATTTTTCAGCCCTTTCTGTCTTTTTACCAGTAATCAATATTTAAAAGAAGTTCCAAATGTCAATATTCAGCACTTAAAGTTGAATTACCTTCCCAAACTCAACAAATAGGAAAACTGCCTCAGCACTGCAACAAATGGTTCAACAAGCCAGGGATGGGGCATCGAATGTCTGAAACACAGCACTCCAGCTTTGTGCAGGGGGCCAATACTGCAAGACTGGTCCTCTCCCCACTGGTGCCAGGTGGACCTTCAGAAAGAATGATGTGGGAATGCATTAAAAAGGACATCACTGCCAGCAGTCACACCCCCACCATCTGGCTCCAGTGCCCAAAAAAACTGAATGACCTCAGACCACTGGTCAAGGTCAGTGAATGCATCTTCAAAAGACGTCACCTACCAACTGCACCACTAGCCTCACACACTGCTCAACGCAGGATCCCCAATCATTCACCTACCCACAATCTGCATCAAGATGAGGCACATCTCCCATTCCTAGCCTCACCTCACCCCCTTAGAGGATACGGTGCAGGCCATTCTTGGCAGGGGCATGATTGGGCCCTTGGCCAGTGGCGGGGCTGAAAGGATACAAGATGCTGGTATCCTCACACATTATCCTTCTTCTGGCATGTACCTCTTGCTTTTCCACCCTCCTGTCAGCACAACTCCACCCTTGTGCCTTCCTCATTTCACACACCAAAGCAATGTATTCTACCCAGCCAGTGGGACCGCAGATGGAGATTCCATCCCGCATATGCTGGCCACAAAGTGGTTGCTTGGGATGCATCCTTCCATCTGATTGCTCTTCTTTGGCTTCCTCCTCTTTTGCGTCTTCCTCTTCAGCATTTTCCTCTTCTGCTTCTTCCACTTCCCTCTGTAAGTGGATGCTGCAAATGTGAAATGACAGTATAAAATGTTGCAATTACTCAGTTGCTCAGGCATCATCTCGACAAACCCTTGTTATATATGTAGACGATAGATATACTCTCTGTGTAGTCACTGTATAGTTGCATAAGATGGTGATTTGTTACCTGATGTACTATCAATAAGGTTCACACTGTGTATATATTTTGCTGGCACCACTAGAGGGTGCAACTGGTGGAGGCCGGGATTACCTGCCCCTGTGGCAGAGGCTGTCCACCAGAGGGTACTGCAGTGGGAGACCCGAGGGGCACCTGCATTGATGTGCAGGGCCCAGTACCCAGTATAAAAGGCTGCCCACCATGCTTGTGCCTCACTCTGGAGTTACGAATAAAGGACCAAGGTCACTACAGTTTGAGTACAACACATTGCCTCATGGAGTCATTTATAAGTGCATTACAGACATAACAACTGGCGATGAGAATACGGACTTTCACACGATTATGGCTACCTTTGGCACACTAAAACACTTTGCAGAGGCTGATGATTGGGATGCCTTAACGGAAAGGCTCAAGCAATATTTTGTGGCAAATAACCTGGCGGGGAAACAGACACATTGGCAGAGAAGCGCAAACCTATACTGCTGACCAGTTGTGGGCCCGAGGTCGACCGCCTCGTCAGGGACTTGCTGGCAGCCACGAAGGCCAAGGATAAGACATATGATGAGCTGACTGAACTAATTCGCGACCAACTGAAACCAAAAGAGAGCATCCTCATGGCCAGGCACAGATTCTACACTCACCGCATACCTGAGGACCAGGAGATTGCAAAATATGCTGCCGACCTCAGGAGACTTGCGGCACTGTGTGATTTTGGCATGCACCTCAATGAAGCATTGCAAGACATCTTCGTTATGGGAATTGGCCATGAGGGCCTCCTTCACAAGTTATTATCTGCCGACACCACAGTCAACCTGCAGAAGGCCATCAGCATCAGTCAGGCGTTCATGACCTCGACTTGCAGCACCAAGAAAATTATTAATACTGTAGACTCAAACCCGGCAAGTACTGTACACAGAATGGTGCCTTTCACAGGCAAGACTGTAGAACGTGGCTCTGCCCAGGACAGAGAGCACAGACCTCTGGATTCCAGAACTCAGACTCCGCCGAAGGGTGCTAATCGAGTAGCACCATGCTGGCGTTGCGGAGGAAACTATAGGGCTCACCAGTGTCAGTTTGCTGAATACGTATGCAAAGCCTGTAACAGGAAAGGCCAGCTTATGTGTAAAAGAAATACGATTCACCGTCTAGAAGAGGAGTCGGTAGATGATTTTGAATCCAGTGGGGAGTATGATGATTTGGCCAGAGAGTCAGCTCAGCCCCAAGAAGTATATGGAGTGTATACCTACACCACCGATTGTCCTCCAGTGAAGATGGAAGTCAAGATAAACGGCGTTCCATTCTTCATGGAAGTGGACACAGGAGCGAGCCAGTCAGTGATGAGCCATGAGAGGCTATGGAACGAAAAACGACCCGAGCTGGCTCCAGTACAGAAAAAGTTGTGCACCTATACCAAGGAGCTGATCCCAGTCCTTGGTAGTGCGGATGTAAGTGTAAACCATAATGGCGTGGTGCACAAATTACCTCTGTGGATTGTTGCAGGTGATGGTCCAATACCACTCGGAAGAAGGTGGATGGGGACGATCCAGTGGAAATGGGAAGACCTTTTCACTCCAGCAATTCATGTTCCCCATGCTCAGAGACAGAGCAAAACCTCACCTTCGCTTGGGCCAGGCACCAGAGAACAGACCAGTGCAGCACCTGAGGCACAGACCGTCCATCACGACTGCGTGGCAATAATCCAACCGGAATGACCTAAAAGTACCTTCCCGGCTCCAGTGGCAGGACGCCTGGGGAGGAAGATCGAATTCACAGGCACTCTTCCAGCTTTTGTGGCAGAATCGCAGGAGAGAAGGATCAAGGAAGTCGACCTTGAGGACAGAGGCAAGAGGTGTAGAGTGGCTGAAAAAAAAGATGGCTGCGGCCATATCACGAGGTGCAAAGCTGAAGGACCAACATGTGGTGTGTAACAAATAATTTGATTGGGGTAAAGCCAGCAGGGTTCTCTTAAAGGAGACCTGCAACCAACTGAACTTAAAAAGACATTGTATACATGGCAATCAATGTAACAAACCGATTAAGGTTGTGAAAAAAATGTTGTTGCGAGATGTCGGTACTATTCCTAATGTAAAGAACAAAATGTTGTTGCGAGATATCGGTACCAGTCCTAATGTGAAGAACAACACGTTGTTGCGAGATGTCGGGAATAGAGTGTCCCCAAAAGTAGCAAGCGAGTGAATTTGGGAGGGTAAAGGCACTGATGTTGATGCCCTGCCCCAGGTGTCCCCACCAGTTATAGGCCAGTTACCTCAGGAGGGCGAAGGCACTGATCCTGATACCCTGCCCCAGGTCTATCCCACGCTGCGGGCACCCGATGGCACTACTCGTCACGGACATGGAAATGAAACTGGCGCGAATACACGCAGTCGGCCGCCGTTGCCCACCACCTGGTTGGAGAGGGTGCAGCCCCCAGACCCAGTCGTTACCTCAGCCATGTCCGGGAGCGAAAGGTCAGAACCAACGAGTTCCCCAAATGGGACCTGGAACAGCCAGGTTCCCAACACCATTAGAGAGCAGGCAGAAGATTCTGCAGCCCTCAAAGGAGGACAGGGAGGCCACACACATTTGTGGCTCTGCCCACCACTAGGCAACGGCAAAGGCCCTGAGTCCTGGCTAGGTGAGCGATCCAAGCCCACCCTGCTAGCAAGGGGGGCAGCGCCGCTATCAGACGATTAGGACCCCGTCCAGTTGCTCTGGAACCTGCGTCCTCGCATACCTGTACTGCTACCTCAGTACTCACCATGACTGAACCATGAATGCAATTTACCCAATCCTGGCGCATGACCGCAAAACGTAATGAATGTAAGTCACTGAACCAAGGTGCCACGATACAAACTGTATCTTCCTTTCTTTCTAATTGCACTATGTCTGATCCTGCATGTTAATGTAATGGGTCTGCTGCATCATCTCGCTGTGGGGGTGGGAGGGGAGAATTGAGGTATGTAGCCATGGACACACACATGGATCACATCCAGAACCCACTGGAACCTCCACTGCATCATCAAACCATCCAAATTGGTAACCACTACCCAAGGTTGTGGCAAAAGGACTTGAGGGTTAACAGGGAGAGAGCCAAGCCAAAGCACAGCCAACGTGCAAGGGCTATTGGCACTTAAGTCTGGGGAAAGCTAAGCCAGAGCACATAGGGCAAAGGTAATCGGCACAAAGGACTTGGGGGAGAGTGATGTTATATATGCAGACTATAGTTATACTCTCTGTGTAGTCACTGTATAATTGCTTAAGATGGAGACTTGTTACCGGATATACTGTAAATAAGGTTTACACTGTGTATATACTATGCTGGCACCACTCGAGAGTGCAACCGGTGGACACCAGGGTTTCCTGCCCCTGTGGCAGAGGCTGTCCACCAGAGGGCACTGCGGTGGGAGACCAGAGGGTCACTTGCATAGGTGATCACCTGGTTGGGTCGGACAGGACTTTTCCCAGATGTTTTCCCCAATAGGCCTGGGTTTTTATCTATTTTTTTGCCTCTCCCAGGAGATCGCACGGCAAGGGAAGGCTTCAATCCACTTCGAGAAAACGTCCACTAGGGCCAAACATTACTTGTAACCCCCCTTTGCAGTGGGCAATGGCCCGATGTAATCGACCTGTGCTGACTGCCATAGTCCCTGTATTGTATAGGGTTAATCACATACTGTTAATTATGATATTTAGTCATTTACAGTGTGTCTCTGTCCCATGCCCCGTAGAATGTTGCTGCTATAGAGAGAGGGAAGCGACCTTGGGACGCACACCAGCTTGTTAGGAGACGGTCGGTGCCTCAAGATCTCATGCTTTGTGGACGAGCACCTGGGGCCTTACAGATTAGGAGTTGGCCATAAGCCACATGCACCCATGTTTTGTTCAATAGTCTGTTTGTTTAATCATACAAATGTACAGCACTGTCCCATAGCTCTTTGAACTTCACCTTGGACCGTGATTCGCGAGCGGTGCCGGGACCCCCAATGCTCCAGACCAGCCGTCGCTGTGGAGTTCCCAACGGGCTGAAGGCCGTGAGCTTTGTTGCATCTTATCATACTTCTCTTTTCTTCGTAAACTGTATTAATATGTTTCTTTTCTCTCAGTAAATGGTATCTTATTCTTTACTTCATTTGTCTTGTCTCTTATTTAACATTCATCCAGATCCCGAAACTGGGTCTATTGTTATCGATCCAAAACATTTTGGCGTCACGAACAGGATCTGGTAAAATGTTTAAGAGAAAAGACAAGAAGCAGTCTCCTCCTGCGGGAGAGAAGTATAGAATACCAGGGTGGAGCACGAGGGATAAGGGTTTTGGCTCTCTTGCCAAGGTGCTAGCCCGGTTTGGACCCCCGCAACATGGGGATACGCCGTTATTGGAACAGAACAAAGATAGAGCCGTACCCGGTATTGTCTCTCCTGGAGGAAGCGAGCTTCCCACAGGAGAAAAATAGTCCCCCACAAATGGGGTGGATTTTGTTGATAGCATTAAGGGCGATGTGTAAACAACTTAAGGAAAGCGAGGCAGAAAACCTACAGTTAAAAACAGCTGTTAAGGTTTTGGAAAGTCAAAACTCGACCCTGACTGAAGCGGTCCACACTGCACAAGAACGGGCTGACAAGGTCAATGAACAATCAGAAACTTTAATATGCCATCTGGCGACAGTACAAAATAAAAAGAAAGCCAGACCACGGAAACTACAGATGGATTTGAAATATATCATTTGTACTGCACTGATTTGCTGCTGCATGTGGTTTGTACTTGCTCAATTAGATCCCATTGAGTGTTTAAAAGCCAATGCAAAATCATGTAGGGAATGTGTACAAGCTGGGAAAAATATCTGGTTCTCCTTTGACTCAGAATATGAGTGGACAGCTGGAGAGGGGGGGAACGGGAGGAAATTAAAAAACCCTCCCCCATAAGCTCCGGACACGGAAGCTAGACCCCTTATGACAAATAAGACGAAACAGCAAGATGGGGAACAGCCGGTAACCACTAGAGGGGTGCGTGACTTTACCACTAGTGAGTTACAAGAAATAGGGTCCCGATTTCGTCAAAAACTCGGGGAATCATTGTCAAAATGGCTAACCCGGATTTGGGACCAGGGAGCATCAGGCGTAATACTTAACCCCGAAGAGTTAACAAAAATGGGGACTATGACTACGGACCACCACATCACAACAGTGCTACGGAATGTCCAGGGCACAGGTTCGCTATGGGACATGGTTACTATCAGGGTCCAGCAAAAATATCCCTCTGCCGTTGATTAGGAAGGGGAGGTAAAACCTTTGAATACTATGGCGGAGGGTGCGATACAGTTGCGCAACATGGCAACACAGGGAGGAATATATCACCAACAATATGGGGGGGGCCAGATCAGGAGCTCTTTACAGTAGGAGTGCGGAGCAGGCTGATGAAGAGCATGCTGATGAAGAGTAGCGCACTCCTCATCCTATGATGAGGGGTGCGCTACTCGCATTATTGGGACCAGCCCAAGGGCAGTGGGTGGGGCACGCTTGCCTATTGTTAGGATAGTTAGAGGATGTAGAAGATCCCCTCGACTAGGGGTGTGGCCGGGATCCAGGAGCACTCCCCATTAGAACCACATCAACCCAAGCTCCCGGGGATCTGAGGCCACACATTCCGATTACTTACCTGGCAGGGGAGTAACCATGATAAGCTTTGTTGAATGAAGAAAGACTTTGTGAATGTTTGTCTGTGAATGAAAGTGCTTGTGTGATTTTTTGACTGCGGAATGAATTTTTTCACGTGTCTGAAAGCCTGTTTGGTGGAGCTGCCTGTTTGTTTTAGCTCCACCCACTTTTTCAAACAGAGTGAAGGTTTTTTTAACCCTTCGTAGTGTTGTCCTGCATGTGGGAAGTCTTCAGAAAGTGTGAACCTTATAGGGGAAACTATACAAGGACTCTTGGAGGCAGGTATCATTAGACATGCGGTGTCCCCCTATAATAGCCCTGTTTGGCCTGTATAGAAACCCGACGAAAGTTGGAGGGTGACTGTGGACTACCGACAATTGAACAAATTTGCCCCTCCCCTGGCAACCGCTGTCTCAGATGTAGTAACTATAACAGAGCGGCTGTCTGAAGAAGGTGCGGAGTGGTATGCAGTAATCGACCTGGCCAATGCCTTTTTGTCCATTCCAATAGCGGAAGAATCCCAGGACCAGTTTGCATTCACTTAAGAAGGGAGGCAATACATGTTTAAACGCCTACCTCAAGGTTACCTACATAGCCCTACCCTATGTCACGGGTTGGTGGCCCGGGACCTGGACATGTGCATGTTGGCTCCTAATGTCTCACTGGCACATTACGTCGATGATGTAACAATTATTAGCATGTTATTGGGCCTGAACAGAAACAGAAGGACAGACAGAGGACGACAAAGTCAGTTTAAGACCAGACCTACCCATCTTATCCTGGGTTCTCTCAGAAAATGAGACACACAAGGTCGGGCGAGCACAGCAAAGCTCCATAGTGCGCTGGAAATGGTATATTGCAGACAGAGCAACTACATGAGCATGTGGCTGAATAACCACAAACAGCTGAGAGTGAACTTACGCAGTCGTCTGTCAGTTTAACCAAAGAGTCACCGATCTCCTGGGGCATGTCTTTTGAACAGTTAACACCTGAAGAGCGTAGCCATGCCTGGTTCACAGATGGCTCAGTGGTCTGGCGAAACGGTGTTTGCCGATGGCGAGCCACTGTCTTCAATCCAAAAACCCAGACAATTGTGCATGATGAGGGCGTGGGAGGCTCCAGCCAGCTAGCATAACTAGCAGCTGTAGTCATTGCATTAGAAGAGGAACAGCAACAAGTACACATATATACTGACTCATGGGCAGTAGCCAATGGCATGGCGAGCTGGATGCAAAACTGCCATGAACATAACTGGCAAATAACTGGGAAAGACTTGTGGGGAAAGCAACTATGGGAACAAATATGGTCCAAAGCCCAGAAGATGAAAATAACTGTATATCATGAGGACGCTCACATGAAAAACACTTCAAAGACCTCTGAATATAATAACACCATTGATAATATAGCCCGGGTACGGGCTGTCAAAGAGGCGGAAGAGTAAGAATATGGCATAGGCAATTGGGCCCACCACAAATCTGTTAATTTGGGCATTCAGGGTATGATACAATGGGCACGAAATAGGGGGTTATATTTGACTACGGACGGACGGTGTTAAACAGATCATAAACACCTGTGAAATTTGTCAAAAGGTGAAGCATTTTCCCCGACAACGACAACTCGGTGCCCATATTAAGAGAGGGACTCAACCAGCACAAATATGGCAAGTTAATTATGTAGGACCTTTACCATTGCAATAACAGTTCCAATATTTGCTCACTGCTGTTGATACCTATTCTGGACCTTTTGATAGCTTATCCAGTGACTAAGGCGAATCAACAAAGTACAATTAAAGGACTAGAGAATTTAATCACATACTACGGTGAGCCAGCAGAAGTACAGTCCGATAATGGGTCGTACTTCACAGGTCAAACAGTGCAACAGTGGGCGGTAGACAACGGGATCTATTGGATGTTCCACATACCTTGCTATCCGCAAGCTGCAGGGTTAATAGAATACATGAATGGGCTACTTATGCAACAGATTAAAATATTAACTCCCACTAACACATTGCAAGGGTGGTTAAAGGTCTTACCACATGCAGTGCGCAATCTGAATCAACGACCATTACGGGGGGGTCGGCGGTGGGAGGGGGGAACTCCCATTAGCCACATGTTAGGCAAAGTTAGTGTCCCTACTATTAAAAAAGAAAATCAGACTCAGGACACAGTTTGTGAAGGAGGGAAAGTGTGGGTGCAGTATCCCCAGAAATCCTTACAAGCAGGGGAAACCTTGGCAAAATGAGAAGGAAACACTTATTGGGTGCTCCTGACTGGTCAAGATATTCCTCTCTGTGTTGACAAGGGTAAATTGACTAAATGAGGCTGAAATTAATATATTTATGCTTCCTCCCACAGGAATTCTGCCCAAAATGGCGACTTACCAACTTGTGCTGGCCAGTCTCTGTGTCTCGTTATCTGTGACTGTGCTACTTCCACCCTCAAACACAGCACGGGATGGCCGCATAGGGTGGCGGTTAGCTAACACTGATCGTACGCAAGACAATCGGGGGTAGGATTGTACTGATGGGATCATCTTTTACGGATGGTCCCCAAAAACATCCGCTGCTTTGAAGCTGTTAGTACATCCTATCATTTTACTCGTCACGTTAGTACTGATATTACTGCTTGTATGTATTCTTAGGTGTAGATTGCAGGCGTTGCTTGCGCATACTCAATGTGTAACTGATGCATTACGCCTTCAACTTGATTATATTACTTAGAATGTCTAAATATCAAGGGTGGATCGTATTGTATAGGGTTAATCACATACTGTTAATTATGATATTTAGTCATTTACAGTGTGTCTCTGTCCCATGCCCCGTAGAATGTTGCTGCTATAGAGAGAGGGAAGCGACCTTGGGACACACACCAGCTTGTTATGAGACGGTCGGCACCTTGAGATCTCATGCTTTGTGGACGAGCACCTGCGGTCTTACAGATTAGGAGTTGGCCATAAGGCTCATGCACCCATGTTTTGTTCAACAGTATGTTTGTTTGATAGTATAAAGGTACAGCACTGTCCCGTAGCTCTTTGAACTTCACCTTGGACCATGATTCGCGAGTGGTGCAGGGACCCCCAATGCTCCAGACCAGCCGTCGTTGCGGAGTTCCCGACGGGCTGAAGGCCGTGAGCTTTGTTGCATCTTATCATACTTCTCTTTTCTTCGTAAACTGTATTAATATGTTTCTTTTCTCTCAATAAACGGTATCTTATTCTTTACTTCATTTGTCTTGTCTCTTATTTAACATTCATCCAGATCCTGAAACTGGGTCTATTGTTATCAATCCAAAACAGTCCCTCTACCCTTCTCGTGTGTCCCATGGGAACCTTTTTTTTCTGGGGATCGGGGTTGTTCGCTGCGCACACCAGACAGTCTGCGCAAAAGTTGCGGACATCCTCCCTCAGTTGCAGCCACCACCCTGCCTGTTCTACCCTCTGCCAGGTTGTCTCCGGCCCTGGGTACCTGCTCCTGGGCCCCCGTGGGCTACCTAGAAGAATTTCCTCTGGTGCTGTTCTGGAACCATCCACTGATCTCCCCTGAAAAACATTCCCTCTTTTAAAGTAATGCCTGCTACCCCTATTATGTTTAGAATAACTCCACAAGACTGAGTACTGTAAGCTTCAACTGATGTGACCTTAGTCTCTTTAATAACACTCCAGAGTGCCAAAGCAGACAACCTTTTATACTCGCTTGCATGAGGTGTGCAGGTGATCCTTGAGCCTCCAACAGGTCATCCTCTGGTGGCAAGTCTTACACAGTTATAATGTTTACATACATAACATCATACCCCACCCCCCCCAAAGTCTTTGATGCAAGTTATTTACAAATTGAGGTGGACCGGGGCTCTCTGCTCCCTGATTGAATGCCTGGGTTCGAACCCTGGCATGGGTGAGTTGGTCGGGCCACTGCTGCACTGAAGCGTGGCTGGTCTGACTGGACTGTTGGGCATGGTGGGTTCAGCCTCTTGATTGACGGCGAGGTCGATTGCTGGTTGGGTGTGTGTTGATGGATCGATGATGGTAATGTCTTCTTCAAGTTGTTCCTGGTTGTCAGTGAATCGCAGTTTCGTCTGATCCAAATGCTTTCTGCACGGTTGTTAGGACCATGACCGTAATTAAGGACAAACACAGAGTCGTTTACATCAATGATCCAACCGGAACGACATAAAAGTACCTTCCTAGCTCCAGTGGCAGGACTCCTGGGGAGGAAGATCGAATTCACAGGTACTCTTCCAGCTTTTGTGGCAGAATCGCGGGAGAGAAGGATCAAGGCAGTTGACCTTGAGGACAGAGGCAAGATGGCGTCCCTGATGCAGCGAGGTGCAGCGTGGCTGAAAAAAAAGATGGCCGCGGCCATATCACGAGGTGCAACGCTGAGGGACCAACACGTGGTGTCTAATAAAGGATTTGATTGGGGTAAAGCCAGCAGGGTTTTCTTAAAGGAGACCTGCAACCAACTGAATTTAAAGAGACATTGTATGCATGGCAATCAATGTAACGAACCGATTAAGATTGTGAACAAAATGTTGCTGCGAGATGTCAGTACTATTCCTAATGTAAAGAACAACATGTTGTTGCGAGATGTCGGGAATAGAGTGTCCCCAGAAGTAGCAAGCGAGCGTATTCGGGAGGGTAAAGGCGCTGATCCTGATACCCTGCCCTAGGTCTATTCCACGCTGCAGGCACCCGATGGCACTATTTGCCACAGACCTGGAAATGAAAACAGCACCAATATGAGCAGTCGGCCGCCGTTGCCCACCACCCGGGTGGAGACGGTGCAGACCCCAGACCCAGTCACTACCTCGGCCATGTCCGGGAGTGAAAGGTCAGAACCAACGAGTTCTCCAAATGGGACCTGGAACAACCAGGTTCCCAACACCATTAGAGAGCAGGCAGAAGATTCTGCAGCCCTCAAAGGAGGACACGGAGGCCACACACTTCTGCGGCTCTGCCCACCACCAGGCAACAGCAAAGGCCCTGACTCCTGTCTAGGTGAGCGAACCAGGCCCACCCGACTAGCAGGAGACGCAGCACGTTATTAGACGACTAGGACCCCGTCCGGTTGCTCTGGAGCATGCGTCCTCAGATACCTGTACTGCTACCTCAGTACTTACCATGACTGAACTATGAATGCAATCTACCCAATCCTGGCGCACGACTGTAAAATGTAACGAATGTAAGTCACTGAACCAAGGTGTCACGATACAAACTGTAACTTCCTTTCTTTGTACTTGCAATGTGTCTGATCCTGTATATTAATGTAATGGGCCTGCTGCAGCATCTCGCTGTGGAGGGCGGAAATGGATGTATGTAGCCATGGACACACACATGGATCACACCCAGAACCCACTGGAACCTCCACTGCATCATCGAACCATCCAAATTGGTAACCACTACCCAACATTGTGGCAAAAGGACTTGGGGGTTAACAGGGAGAGAGCCAAGCCAAAGCACAGCCAAGGTGCAAGGGCTATTAGCACTTAAGTCTGGGGAGAGCTAAGCCAGAGCACATAGTGCAAAGGTAATTGGCACAAAAGACTTGGGGGAGAGTGATGTTATATATGCAGATTATAGATATATTCTCTGAGTAGTCACTGTATAGTTGCATAAGATGGAGACTTGTTACCGGATATACTGTAAATAAGGTTTACACTGCGGTATATACTATGCTGGCACAACTAGATGGTGCAACTGGTGGAGACCGGGGTTTCCTGCCCCTGTGGCTGAGGCTGTTCACCAGATGGCACTGTGGTGGGAGACCTGCGGGTCACCTGATTAGGTGTGCAGAACCCAGTATAAAAGACTGCCCACTATGCTTGTGCCTCACTTTGGAGTTACGAATAAAGGACCAAGGTCACTACAGTTTAAGTACAACACATTGCCTCGTGGAGTCATTCATAAGTGCATTATAGACATAACAATCTACATACTGCACCAGCTGCTGAGGCCTGCTGAAGCCCTTTAAACTGTGGCCATACATTGGTGAAAAATGGAGGGGCTGTTGTGTAAACCCTAAGGAAGGCACGTCCAGGTATTCTGTTGCCCTTTAAATGTGAAGGTGCACTTGTACTGGTCTTCCCTTTAGAGGGGATTTGACCAGAACCTGTTTGATATATCTAGCACCATAAAAGTGGTCACGGATGCTGGAATGCTCCTGATTAGGTCGGCTACGGCCGCGACGGTTAGCGCGCAAGCTGGAATGTTCTTATTAAGCACCCGATAGTCCACGGTGGCCCTCCACGACTGGTCCGCTTTCTGAACCCGCCAAAGTGGAGAGTTCATGTGTGTGGCTATGAGCCTCAACACCTCCTGGGCCACCAGGGATTCCAGTGACATCTCTAAGTTGGCCTCTGCC
This sequence comes from Pristiophorus japonicus, assembly GCF_044704955.1. Lineage (NCBI taxonomy): Eukaryota > Metazoa > Chordata > Chondrichthyes > Pristiophoridae > Pristiophorus > Pristiophorus japonicus. The sequence continues at coordinate 312,321,273 of NC_091978.1, read as the reverse complement.
TCCCTGGGAAAATTATACTGTTTCTGCAGCCAGGACATAGGGTCACCATGTACACTGACTTCTACCCCCATCACCCTATTGCAGTCGTGTTTGTGTGTGGCAAACGATGCGAGATTGTCCGCACGTAAGCAAGTAAGGGGAAAATAGAGTATGAGAGGAAGCTGGCTGGGAACATAAAAACTGACTGCAAAAGCTTCTATAGATATGTGAAGAGAAAAAGATTAGTGAAATCAAACATAGGTCCCTTGCAGTCAGATTCAGGTAAATTTATAATGGGGAACAAAGAAATGGCGGACCAGTTAAACAAATACTTTGGTTCTGTTTTCACGAAGGAAGACACAAATAACCTTCCGGAAATACTACGGGACCGAGGGTCTAATGAGAAGGAGGAACTGCAGAATATCCTTATAAAGCGGGAAATTGTGTTAGGGAAATTGATGGGATTGAAGGCAGATAAATCCCCATGGCCTGTTTGTCTACATCCCAGAGTACTTAAGGAAGTGGCCATAGAAATAGTGGATGCATTGGTGATCATTTTCCAACACTCTATCGACTCTGGATCAGTTCCTATGGACTGGAGGGTAGCTAATGTAACACCACTGTTTAAAAATGGAGGGAGAGAAAAAAATGGGTAATTATAGACTGGTTAGCCTGACATCAGTAGTGGGGAAAATGTTGAAATCAATTATTAAAGATGAAATAGCAACGCATTGGAAAGCAGCGCATTTGGAAATCCAAGTCAGCATAGATTTATGAAAGGGAAATCATGCTTGACAAATCTTCTGGAATTTTTTGAGGATGTAACTAGTAGAGCGGACAAGGGAGAACCAGTGGATGTTGTGTATTTGGAGTTTCAAAAGGCTTTTGACAAGGTCCCACACAAGAGATTGGTGTGCAAAATCAAAGCCCATGGTATTGGAGTAATGTACTGATGTGGATAGAGAACTGATGGCAGACAGGAAGCAGAGAGTCGGGATAAACAGGTCCTTTTCAGAATGGGTCCTTTTCAGAATGGCAGGCAGTTACTAGTGGGGTGCCGCAGGGCTCAGTGCAGGGACGCCAGCTCTTTACAATATGCATTAATGATTTAGAGGAAGGAATTGAGTGTAATATCTCCAAGTTTGCAGATGACACTAAACTGGGTGGTGGTGTGAGCTATGAGAAGGACACTAAAAGGCTGCAGGGTGACTTGGACAGGTTAGGTGAATGGGCCAATGCAAGGCAGATGCAGTATAATGTGGATAAATGTGAGGTTATCCACTTTGGGGGCAAAAATATTATCTGAATGGCAGCAGATTAGGAAAAGGGGAGGAGCAATGAGACTTGGGTGTCATGGTTCATCAGTCATTGAAAGTTGGCATACAGGTACAGCAGGCGATGAAGAAGGCAAATAGTATGTTGGCCTTCATAGCTAGGCGATTTGAGTATAGGAGCAAGGAGGTCTTACTGCAATTGTACAGGGCCTTGGTAAGGCCTCACCTGGAATATTGTGTTCAGTTTTGGTCTCCTAACCTGAGGAAGGACATTCTTGCTATTGAGGGAGTGCAGCGAAGGTTCACCAGACTGATTCCTGGGATGGCGGGATCAACTGGACCTTTATACACTGGAGTTTAAAAGGATGAGAGGGGATCTCATAGAAATTTATAAGATTCTGACGAGACTGGACAGGTTAGATGCAGGAAGAATGTTCCCAATGATGGGGAATTCCAAAACCAGGGGACACCGTGGCTGTGATCTTAAAATTGCATGGGTAGAGGTGATGCTCACCGATTCATTGGCTTACTCGCTGCTTCTCCTGGTGAAAATGTTTGTCTTCTGGTTTCTTCTCTCTGTCCCATGCGGACTGCTCGGTTCTTGTAGTGGCGAAGCAGCGAGAGCAAGAGAGAGAGAGCTGTCGCCACACAGCCCATTTTTATATTCTCACATCGTTTGCCTTTTCAGGCCGAACAAAGTTTGTTCTTGTTTAGATACTTCCTGTTTGTGTGTCTTCTTCTGGCCCAATAAAGTTTTTTCCCTGTTTCGAGGCTTCCTGTTTTGAGTCCAGTGATGGGTTTTCCCTTCCAACCGGTCTGGGGCTTAATGACTTTCTATTCTTCTGGTTTCCCGCCTCTCAGTGTTATCTCATCCAGGTAATGGCTCGATCACTGATCAGTTCATCTGATCTAACTCTGACGAGTTCACATTGCTTAACAGTGGACCCTCCATTTGCCCATTACCTGTGGTGAGTTGCCTTATCCTGGCCATTGATTTCCCAGATCACCCCTGCTCATCAGGTGTGGATTTCAAGTACACTATGGAAAAGTACCTGGGCTCTCCCACAAACAGGTTTCCAGTTTTTTTCTGCAGTGAGAAAATATTAAAACACAATGTCCAGATATTGTCCAACAATTCTTGGGGACACGATGATTACAGGTCGAATTTCAAGTAAGTGATGTTCAGTCAGCATTGCATGCCGACTGACATCACCACGCTGCCATTTATTTTACAGGGTGCTACTGGTTACCGGCAGCACAAAGGGACCCACAAATATGGCGGCCGCTGTGAAGACCCCCTCCCATCCCACAAGAGCGGCGACTGCCATTTTTTCGAGAATCACTGGCACTAACAGGGGACAATAAGTATATGAATTTCTCGCCCATAGGAACAAAGAAACAGGAATAGGCCATTCAGCCCCTCGGGCCTGTTTCGTAATTCAATGAGATCATGACTGATCTGCGATCTAACTCCATCTACCCGCCTTTGGCCCATATCCCTTAATAGCTTTAGATGACAAAAAACTATCAGTTTCCGATTTAAAATTAGCATTTGATCTGGAATCAATTGCCACTTGCAAAGAGAGTTCCAAACTTCTACCACCCTTTGTGTGTAGAAGTGTTTACTAATTTCACTCCTGAAAGGTCTGGCTTTCAATTGTGTCTTTCAAAATGGAATTGGATAAGTACCTGAAGGAAAAAAATGTCTATGATTCTATTTTATTCTAAGGGAAAAAAAATTCTGTTGCGCCCCGTTTGGGGCCGGTAACATCTGGGGGTCGGGACATTTTGCGCCAGGCGTGGAAGTCCCACGCCGCTCGAAAGATTCGGGTTATCGACTCCCAAAGGTAGTGCAGTGCAAAATAACGTGCTCCACTTCCTTTCTGGGGTGGTAGTGGGGCAGATGTGTCGGGAACGGGGCGCAGCGCTATGCACTGGGCCGTGTAGCGCTGGCGCATAGGAGGGGCTCTTCACTTAATTAAAGGGAAGGGCCCAAGCTGCAAACTCTGCAGTAATTAAAAGGACCTCCCTGGACCTCTGGGGAGCCGAGTGCCGTGCTGACCGATCACGGCATGGACCCTGCGTTCAAAGCTCGGCAAAATCAGCTGAATATTATTTCGCAATGGCCCACACCTCTCCTTTAACTATCACCCCACGAGTGGCCTGCTGCCCTGTACACACCCCCTGAAGCTGTTGCTGGCACAGCTTCAGGGAACGATACCCAATTTAGGATCTGTGACTCTAACGGGGCACTACGCACAATGATGACGTCGTCATCGCTGGCGCAGCATTACGGGTTACCCCCGCCGCTAAACTCCCGTGGAATTTAACGGAGTCGTTAGCAGCGCTGCACCCGGGCAAAGTCATTTGTGCCCTAACGGGAGGCGCAAATGACCCAAATTTCTGGGCCGATGTCTCTGATCCTGGATGAGGATTTAAAAATGTTAGGGCTAGATTTTCCGCTTCACATCGCTCAGTTATGGCCCATATATGGCCCAAAACGGACTTCTATCACCCATTTTGAGCAAAAAGTGGAAACTAGGCCCAAAATATCGCCCGAAAAACAGGTGCCTAAGTTTCCACTTTGATCGCCGAGAAGCTCGCCGAAATTATAGCCCACCCAAGTTTCAGCACTTAGCATGCACTTCGCTGGGCTGATGTAATGCCCAAAATAATGCTAAGAAATAGTTGCTTTTTCTGGACCTAAGAGAAGGAAAATGGGCACTATGGACACCATTTTGACTTCAATGAAAGGGTAGAAAATTAGTTGTGATTTAATTAGAGAGCTAGTTGTACTCAGAATATTGAGACAGGAAATATAAATAGGTATTATTACGTTATCTTTATTAAATAGGTTTTATGTAGTATAATTTACTGAGAGCTGTAAGTTTTCATATAGTTATCTTTACGTTTGGTTTTATATAATTAGGTTTTATATAATAGAATTTAATGAGGATGAAGCTGTAATTTTTCATATTGCTATTATTACGTTGTTTTTAGTGAATAGGTTTTATATAATAGAATTTATTAGAAGGTGTTACTAAAGTACTCATATATTAATAGAATGCTCAGATATGGAATAACATCTGTATAGTTGATAACTAACTAAGAGAGAAGAAACACACAATTTATTGAATTAAAGAACTTTTTTTTTATTAACAAAAATGCAAATAAAAATGGAAAAACTATCCCTCCATAACCCCCACCCCCCACCCCCCGCCGCACCAACCCACCCTTCCCTCAAATACAAAATGTTAACAATTAACAAGTAACAATTAACCAATAACAACAAACAAAACCAACAAAACAGGAACAAGAACAATTGAACAAGTGAACAAACTGTAATGTCCCCATCACTATCTGCAGCCACATTTCCTTCCAGATCCAGCCCCACCCCGTGTTCGTACCCCACACGCCCATTTTGGTCTATGCAGACCGACACCAAGACATCGTGCAGTGTGGGATGTCAAGACTTCCTGCCGTGGTGGAGGTGACGGAGAGGAAGTGGAAGCCTGAGGCTCTACTTCCGAGTCAGGAAGAACTGTGCTCGGGGTCTCACTGCGAGCAGACACGACACCTTAGGGTGCAGCGCCGTGTCCAGCCAGCAACGCATGCCGTAGGGCATTGCTTGCGGCTGTCTGCTGCCGAATAGCCTCCAAGGTCTCCCTTGCAGTCTGTGGCTGCTCAGAAGACTAGTTCGAGAAGTTCTGGCAGAACTGGCTCCAGGATGCTGGAAACTGGCTCCAGTTTGCAGAGAACTGGCTCCAGTTCGCAGAGAATCCCACGAACCCCTGGATAAGGTCACGACCGATTGTAACCATCTCCCTGCACAGGGAAATCAAGCTTTCTGTCTGGCCCTCCATGGTAGGCGATTGCTCGCCACGCTGACTGGACCTCCATATGGTCGGCGTTTGCAATATGATGCGCCTTGGCGTCGCCACCTGCACACCGCTTGGTCCCGGTGCTTCTTCCATCTCAATCGAGATGGCCACAGGTTGTTCCCCCCCACCAAAAAAAATCTTCTTCTTCTGTCTCCTCCTCCTCCTCCACCTGCTAATGCACAGCAGCAGGAGTCTGCAGTGGCTCCTCTTCTTCTTCTGCCTCATGTGATGTTTGAGATGGTTCAGTGGTAGTGGACTCCACTGACTCGACGACCACTTGACCTTTAAATTGATAAACAACGTTTAACAATTCAAATCAATGCATTACAATTTTTCACGAACTCAAAACATTACAATGCTTTCCATTACCCCCATATGCACAAGGGATCATCAGGTTTAACATGACCTTTCATGACCTCATTCGAAGATCAATAGTACATCACAATTATATATCAAATTACATTATAATTGCATAACATTACATTATAATTGCATAACATTGCATAACATCAAATTACATTATAATTGTATAACATTACATGCGTAACTACAATATTTTTAGTATTTACTAATGATTCATACATTGCACAATTAGTCACCTTTCTCAAGGGTGGGTTCGGCCACACCATGGGTTATGACCGAACGGCTTTCTGGCCCCACCAAGGCCACCGCAAGCTCCTCGTAAGCACTTAAACAGTGCATCATGGCAGAGCCCCCGCCTGTCCTGCTTTGCTCATGATGGTTGATAGATATCGTCTTCTGTAAATGATACGATAACATTGCACGGCATAAACAAATGGATCAGGCAATTTAAGACATTGAAGACATTTAAGACTGACAGATTTAAATGTTCAATTACAAATTAGCATTACGTTGCATACGAATAAAATAACATATTTCATACTATAACATTCAACTTTATGCTGGGGTGCATACATTTATTCATAATGTAGTTATGTTTAAGTGTAACAAAATAACATTGCAGATTCTAGTTACAATTTCCATAGATCATTAAATAATACATAAATATAAATTTCAACTTACTCTCGCAGCTGCCAGTACCACCGTTTGCAGCACTGGTCCGGTGTGTGCGCTTCATTAGATGCCGACGTGACCACATCGGCAATGTCAGACCAAATTCTCCGATATGCACGGGGTGGAGGTTTCCCATGTCAGATCCTCCCACTTGGTGCTGACAACATTCACAAGGGCCTCATTGGCCTCCTCGCTGAAGGGTTTGGCCCTACGCCTCTCAACTGATCCCTCCATTTTTATTAAACAAATTGGTACTGATAAATTTTTAACTTGAATTACCAGTAATTATCAGTTTTGTTTTCAATATTTTTAACTTGCTAAATTATTGTCAGTGTGATTATCAGTACAGAAAATTATTTTAAATGGAAAAAGAATTCGAAGAATGTCGATTATTAACAGATAAATCAGAGCGTTCAACCACAAAATGCTTTCTCTTCTCTCTCTCTCTCTCTCTCTCCCTGACCATTACAGAGCTTCTGAGCATGTGTGATGACCCCTGACCTCTCAAAACATGGCAAAGAAAATCAACCTAAAAAAAAATCAAGCTACACATGCGCAGTATAGCATTGCTAGGGGAGCTTTTTTTTCCCATTCACTTCCGTTTTCTTTGGGCGATCGTGAGATCGCTGAGAAATCAGATTGCCCATTTGACATCGCCGCGGTAAGGCCGAGTGGAAAATCGCTAAAAAAAAATTGGGCCTTGTGCCGGCGATCAACACGGGCGAAACGTCCCAGATCGCTGCAACAAGGTCCATTTTTTGGGGCCTTAGTCACTAAGTGGAAAGTCCTTAATGTTTGTTCAACAGAATTTGCTAATATGTTGGTGATAAAAATTGACTTTGATATATTAGAAGTCACATAACGATCTGATGACAGGTCACAGATAAGTGCTTGGAGCTATACTCAGCTCATATGCTAAGGCAATCAAATCATTGAAATACAATTAATATGGGGACAAATGGGATACTGGTGATCTCCTGTACAGAATGATACCTCTGCTACAAGATAAATATGTTCAGACCTGATAGTGTATAGCACCTGAATGCTGAAAACAAGATCTAATCAAAGAGAAATTGTTGCGAATAAATGGTGACTCCTGCAGGGAGATCCCCACCTAGTTTTACCCTTCTATAATCTCAACCTCCCTTAGTCATCAGGCATCTCAGTCAAGATGAGGGGTGCATGAACTAACTAAGATTAATGTAGACTCAACTGTGGGAAGAAACTGGAAACCAAGACACCGGGAAACCACCAAGTGACAGGAAGGTAAATAAAGCCTAAGGATCAATGAACTTTGGTCGCTATTTTAGACAGAAAATGAAAAACAACATAAGCAGTCCTCTCAAGCCATAATACAGCACTTTATATTCCCTGCAATTAATGTATGTGGGGAGAAGAGGTAATGAGGCGCTCATATAATTGCACCAGACTCATACTGATGCATGCACAATAAATTACATTTTGCAAGTGAACTTCATGGCTATCACAGAGCCTTGCAATTATTTTACATTGCCGATCTTGATTCATGGTACAACATGCTTTTACAGCTGGGTCAGAGCTGAAACAAGAGAAGAATTCAAGATTATATGCTCCTTTGATTACAGTTGTTTGATGATTGATGATACTAGTACGGCAATTATGTCACCAATGTTCAGTTACATTTTATTTCTGAGATGGGGCAATGGTGCACAGAATAAAAGTCAAAAACGTACATCATTTTTTTTTAATGAAGCATTTTACTTAAGCTTACAATACAAATCTGTCAGCCAACATTTATTTTTAGAATCAGAAAATAGTACAGCACTAAAGGAGGCCATTCAGCCCATCGAGTCTGCGCCTGCACATACAGCTTGTAAAATTTTGGAAAATTTTATACAAATTGCATCTTGTTATTTTAGACCAGAAATTGCATTTTTCAGGGGGCACAGTTGGGCTGTAATTCCTGAGATGGGAGTTTGTAAGTTGGGCCAGAATCTGAAGACAGGATTTAACAAGACAAGCCACAGCTACGGGAGGAGGACCTGTTACATACCTGTTGTCAACTCTCCTTGAATTTTCTAGGGTGGTAGTGGGTGCGATTGATGGCGGGTCAGGTAGGAAAGTTGTTATTTTTGACATCTCCCCACTCCCACACACCTTTCCCAGAGGCACATCTGTCATCGTGGAGCCAACCCAACCGGCACCGGTGGGGGACCCAATTGAGATAATTATCAGCTAGTTTACAGACACTTGAGCCTTTTTTCACTTAATTTTTCATTTTACCTGTCTGGCCACAGGATTCACACAGCTCGGGAACCACAGCTGTCAACCTGAGGCGGTAGTTCCATGGCCATTGCTCCAGCTGATTACTTGACAGCATGAAAAACAAACCAAAATAAACACATGGTGATGACATCAGCTAACATATTGATGGAGATTCTGTTCTACTTGAAAAGCTGCGGGTTAATGTTAATTCAGAAAATCCTGAAAGGATGTGAGTGCTGAAGGCTCCCCTCCTACCCTGAATGGTGAAGGAAATATATTTTTCACTGGCCATTTTCGGCTGTTGGCTTCCAGCTCAACAGTAATTTCAATGAATTGATCTGCACTATAAAAAATGACATCTACCATTTAAATACATGTTTGTGATGTTTCTGGACAGGTTTTCGTCACAGTAATCTGTGATTGTCCAGTTACACATTAAATTAAATCATAAGAACATAAGAACATGACTCATCAACTGTAACAATTTCATTCTCATCACTCATTCCACTGATTCAAATTGCTTTCAGTCCCTGAATATAAGTAATTATCAGTCTGCAACTATGGGGGTGAATTTCTAGAGAGGTTCTCTCACTCGTCCATTGTTAACTTCAACATAAGAGCTGCAGATATCCTAGAAATACATAAGCATCACTTACACTGTTTGTCAGGGTTTCCGCAGCTCTTCCACTGAACTGGCATAAGATTGTAAATTCACCTCTTTACAATTATATTTAAAATCTGTTTAATTTTATATATTACATATACACACATCGTTTGTTTGTACCAGTTACTGATACAAAAGTCTACAGTTTTGTGATTAAAGCACCAATAAATTCCCAATTAATGTACTTTGAAAATTATGTTCATGATCATCAGAATATAAGAAATAAGAGCAGGAGTAGACCATTTAGCCCCTCGAGCCTGCTCCGCCATTCAATAAGATCATGGCTGATCTGATCTTGGCCTTCACTTCCCCTGCCCACTCCCCATAACCCTTGACACCCTTATCATTCAAAAATATGTCTATCTCCACCTTAAATATATTCAATGACCCAGTCTCCACAGCTCTCTTAGGGTAGAGAATGCCAAAGATTCACAACCCTCTGAGAGAAGAAATTCCTTCTCATTTTCATTTTAAATGGGTAACCCCTTATTCTGAAACTATGGCCCCTAGTTCTAGATTCCCCACACGTGGGGAACCATCCTCTCTGCATCTATCCTATCAAGCTCCCTCAGAGTCTTATATGTTTCAATAAGGTCACCTCGCATTTTTCTAAACTCCAATGAGTATCGGCCCAACCTGCTCAATCCTTCTTCATAAGATCCTTCTTCATTCTTCTCAGGAATCAACCTCATGAACCTTCTCTGAACAGCCTCCAATGCAAGTATATCCCTCCTTAAATAACGAGACCAAAACTGTACGCAGTACTCTAGGTGTGGTCTCACCAATGTCCTGTACAGGACTTTCCTACTTTTATACTGCATCCCCCTTGCAAAAAAGGCCAACATTCCATTTGCCTTTCTAATTAGGAAGCTGTACCTACATACTAACTTTTTGTTTTTCATGTACAAGGACGCCAGATTCCTCTGTACCACAGCATTTTGTAATCTTTCTCCGTTTAAATAATAATTTATGTTTTTATTTTTCCTACCAAAGTGGAAAACCTCACATTTTCCTACATTATCCTCTTTCTGCCAAATGTTTTCCCACTCACTTTGCCTGTCTATATCCCTTCGCAGATTCTTTGCGTCCTCCACACAACTTGCTTTCCCACCTATCTTTGTACCATTAGCAAATTTGGCTGCAATAACTTCGGTCCCACCATCCAAGTCATTAATATAGATTGTAAATAGTTGAGACCTCAGCAGTGATCCCTGTGGCACCCCACTAGTTACAGTTTGCCAACCAGAAAATGATCCATTTATCCCAATTCTCTATTTTCTGTTAGTTAGCCAATCCTCTATCCAAGCTAATATATTACACTCAACCCCGTGAGCTCTTATCTTGTGCAGTAACCTTTTATGTGGCACCTTGTCGAATGCCTTCTGGAAATCCAAAACACTACATCCACTGGTTCCCCTTTATCCACCCTGCTCGTTACATCCTCAAAGAACTCCAGCAAATTTGTCAAACATGATTTCTCTTTCATAAAACCATGCTGACTCTGCTTGACTGTATTATGATTTTTTAAATGTCCTGCTACTACTTCCTTAATAATGGATTCTAGCATTTTCTCAATGACAGATGTTAGGCTAACTGGTCTATAGTTTCCTGCTTTCTGTCTTCCTCCTTTCTTAAATAGCTGTGTTACATTTGCAGTTTTTCAGTCCGCTGGGACCTCTCCAGAATCCAGGGAATTTTGGTAGATTACAACCAATGCATCCACTATCTCTGCAGCCATTTCTTTTAAGACCCTAGGATGCAGGCTATCATTTCAATGGGACTTGTCCATCTTTAATCCCATTAGCTTGCCTAGTACTATTTTCTCCAGTGATAGTGATTGTTTTATGTTCCTCCCTCCCAATAGCCCCTTGATTATCAATTATTGGGATGCTTTTAATGTTTTCTACCATGAAGACTGATACAAAATATTTGTTCAAAGTCTCTGCCATTTCCCTGTTTTCCATTATTAATTCCCCAGTCTCATCCTCTAAGGGACCAACGTTTACATAGAAACATAGAAAATAGGTACAGGAGCAGGCCATTTGGCCCTTCGAGCCTGCACCACCATTCAATATGATCATGGCTGATAATGCAACCTCAGTACCCCACTCCTGACTTCTCCCTTACCCCCTGATCCCTTTAGCCAAAAGGGCCTCATCTAACACCCTTTTGAATATATCCAATGAACTGGACTCAACAACTTTCTGCAGTAGAGAATTCCACAGGTTCACAATTCTCTTGGTGAAAAGGTTTCTCCTCATCTCGGTGCTATATGGCTTACTGCTTATCCTTAGACTGTGACCCCTGGTTCTGGACTTCCCCAACATCGGGAACATTCTTCCTGCATCTAACTTGTACAATCCCGTCAGAATTTTATATGCTTCTATGAGATCCCCTCTCATTCTTTCGATCCAGTTGATCCAGTCTTTCTTCATATGTCAGTCCTGCCATCCCGGGAATCAGTCTGGTGAACCTTCGCTGCATTCCCTCAATAGCAAGAATGTCTTTCCTCAGACGAGGAGAGCAAAACTGCACACAATACTCAAGGTGTGGTCCCACCAAAGCCCTGTACAACTGCAACAAGGTCTCCCTGCTCCTATACTCAATTCCTCTCACTATGAAGGCCAACATGCCATTTGCGTTCTTCACCGCTTGCTGTACCTGCATGCCTACTTTCAATGACTGATGTACCATGACACCCAGGTCTCGTTGCATATCTCCTTTTACTAATCTGTCACCATTCAGATAATAATCTGCCTTCCTGTTTTTGCCACCAAAGTGGATAACCTCACACTTATCCACATTATACTGCATCTGCCATGCATTTGCTCACTCAGTTAACCTGTCCAAGGTCCCACACAGGAGATTAATGTGCAAAGTTAAAGCACATGGGATTGGGGGTAGTGTGCTGACGTGGATTGAGAACTGGTTGTCAGACAGGAAGCAAAGAGTAGGAGTAAATGGGTACTTTTCGGAATGGCAGGCAGTGACTAGTGGGGTACCGCAGGGTTCTGTGCTGGGGCCCCAGCTGTTTACAGTGTACATTAATGATTTAGACGAGGGGATTAAATGTAGTATCGCCAAATTTGCGGATGACACTAAGTTGGGTGGCAGTATGAGCTGCGAGGAGGATGCTATGAGGCTGAAGAGTGACTTGGATAGGTTAGGTGAGTGGGCAAATGCGTGGCAGATGAAGTATAATGTGGATAAATGTGAGGTTATCCACTTTGGTGGTAAAAACAGAGAGACAGACTATTATCTGAATGGTGACAGATTAGGAAAAGGGAAGGTGCAACGAGACCTGGGTGTCATGGTACATCAGTCATTGAAGGTTGGCATGCAGGTACAGCAGGCGGTTAAGAAAGCAAATGGCATGTTGGCCTTCATAGCGAGGGGATTTGAGTACAGGGGCAGGGAGGTGTTGCTACAGTTGTACAGGGCCTTGGTGAGGCCACACCTGGAGTATTGTGTACAGTTTTGGTCTCCTAACTTGAGGAAGGACATTCTTGCTATTGAGGGAGTGCAGCGAAGATTCACCAGACTGATTCCCGGGATGGTGGGACTGACCTATCAAGAAAGACTGGATCAACTGGGCTTGTATTCACTGGAGTTCAGAAGAGTGAGAGGGGACCTCATAGAAACGTTTAAAATTCTGACGGGTTTGGACAGGTTGGATGCAGGAAGAATGTTCCCAATGTTGGGGAAGTCCAGAACCAGGGGTCACAGTCTAAGGATAAGGGGTAAGCCATTTAGGACCGAGATAAGGAGAAACTTCTTCACCCAGAGAGTGGTGAACCTGTGGAATTCTCTACCACAGGAAGTAGTTGAGGCCAATTCACTAAATATATTCAAAAGGGAGTTAGATGAAGTCCTTACTACTCGGGGGATCAAGGAGTATGGCGTGAAAGCAGGAAGTGGGTACTGAAGTTTCATGTTCAGCCATGAACTCATTGAATGGCGGTGCAGGCTAGAAGGGCTGAATGGCCTGCTCCTGCACCTATTTTCTATGTTTCTATGTCACCCTGCAGACTGTTAGCATCCTCCTCACAGCTCACACTGCTACCCAGCTTAATGTCATCTGCAAACTTGGAGATATTATATTCAATTCCTTCATCTAAATAATTAATATATATATTGTAACTAGCTCGGGTCCCAGCACTGAGCCCTGCGGCACTCCACTAGTCACTGCCTGCCATTCTGAAAAGGATCCATTTATTCCCACTCTTTGCTTCCTGTCTGTCAACCAGTTCTCTATCCATACATACCCCCAATACATTACCCCCAATCACATGTGCCTTAATTTTGCACACTAATCTCTTGTGTGGGACTTTGTCAAAAGCCTTTTGAAAGTCCAAATACACAACATCCACTGGTTCTCCCTTATCCACTCTACTAGTTACATCCTCAAAATATTCCAGAAGATTTGTCAAGCACGATTTCCCCTTCATAAATCCATGCTGACTTGGACCAATCCTGTCACTGCTTTCCAAACTATTACATCTTTAATAATTGATTCCAGCATTTTCCCCACTACCGATGTCAGGCTAACCGGTCTATAATTCCCTGTTTTCTCTCTCCCTCCTTTTTTAAAAAGTGGGGTTACATTAGCTACCCTCCAGTCCATAGGAACTGATCCAGATTCCGTGGAATGTTGAAAAATGACCACCAAAGGATCTGCTAATTCTAGAGCCACCTCCTTAAGTACTCTGGGATGCAGACTATCAAGCCCTGGGGATTTATCGGCCTTCAATACCATCAATTTCCCTAACATTATTTCCTGACTAATAAGGATTTCCCTCAGTTCCCTCAGTTCCTCCTTTTCGCGCTGACCCTCGGTCCTCTAGTATTTTCGGGAGGTTATTCGTGTCTTCCTTAGTGAAGACAGAACCAAAGTATTTGTTCAATTGGTCTGCCATTTCCTTTTTCCCCAGTATGAACTCACGTGATTCTAACTGCAAGGCACCTACATTAGTCTTCACTAATCTTTTTCTCTTTACATATTTATAGAAGCTTTTGCAGTCAGATTTTATGTTCCCTGCAAGCTTACTCTCATAATCTATTTTCCCCCATCTAATTAACCCCTTTGTCCTCCTCTGCTGAATTCTAAATTTCTCCCAGTCCTCAGGTTTGCTGCTTTTTCTGGCCAATTTATATGACTCTTCCTTGGATTTAACACTATCCTTAATTTCCCTTGTTAGCCATGGTTGAGCCACCTTCCCCGTTTTATTTTTAGGCCAGACAGGGATGTACAATTGTTGAAGTTCATCCATGTGATCTTTAAATGTTTGCCATTGCCTATCCATCGTCAACCCTTTATGTATCATTTGCCAGTCTATCCTAGCCCATTCACATCTCATACCATCGAAGTTACCTTTCTTTAAGTTCAGGACTCTAGTCTCTGAATTAACTGTGTTACTCTCCATCTTAATGAAGAATTCTATTATATTATGGTCACTCTTCCCCAAGGGGCCTCGCACAACAAGATTGTTAATTAATTCTCTCTCATTGCACAAGACCCAGTCTAGGGTGGCCTGCTCTCGAGTTCGTTTCTCGACATATTGGTCTGGAAAACCATCCAGGAAATCCTCCTCCACTGTATTGCTACCAGTTTGGTTAGCTCAATCTATATGTAATTAAAGTCACCCATGATAACTGCTGTACCTTTATTGCACGCATCCCTAATTTCCTGTTTGATGCCATCCCCAACCTCACTACTACTGTTTGGTGGTCTGTACACAACTCCCACTAACGTTTTCTGCCCTTTAGTGTTTCGCAGCTCTATCCATATAGATTCAACATCATCCAAGCTAATGCCCTTCCTTACTATTGCGTTAATTTCCTCTTTAAAAAGTAACGCTACCTCACCTCCTTTTCCTTTCTGTCTATCCTTCCTGAATATTGAATACCCCTGGATGTTGATTTCCCAGCCTTGGTCACCCTGGAGCCATGTCTCTGTAATCCTAATTACATCATATCCGTTAACAGCTATCTGCGCAGTTAATTCATCAATCTTATTATGAATGTTCCTCGCATTGAGACACAGGGCCCTCAGGCTTGTTTTTTTGACACTCGTAGTCCTTTTAGAATTATGTTGTAATGTGGCCCTTTTTGATTTTAGCCTTTGATTTCTCTGCCTTTGACTTTTCCTTATCTCCTTTCAACTTTTTGCTTCTGCCCCCATTTTACTTCCCACTGTCTCCTTGCATAGATTCCCATCCTCCTGCCATATTAGTTTAAACCCTCAACAACTGCATTAGCAAACACTCCCCCTAGGACATCGGTTCCGGTCCTGCCCAGGTGCAGACCGTCTGGCTTGTACTGGTCCCACCTCCCCCAGAACCGGTTCCAATATCCCAGGAACTTTAATTACTATATTCCTTTTTATATACCTATAGAAGCTCTTTCTATCTGTTATTATATTTCTTGTTAGTTTACTCTCATAAACTATGTTCTCTGACTATATTACTTTTTTAGTCGTCATTTGCTGGTTTCAAAAAATTTCCCAATCCTCTGGCCTTCCACTATTCTTTACAACATTGTATGCCTTTGTTTTCAATTTGATACCATCCTTTACTTCCTTAGTTAGCCACGGATGGTTCATCCTTTTTTAGAGTCTTTCTTTCTCACTGGAATATATCTTTGCTGAGACTTATGAAATATCTCCTTAAATGTTTGCCAATGCTTTGCTATCATCTTATCCTTTAATCGATTTTCCCAGTCCATTTTAGCCAACTCTGCCTTCATACCTTTGTAATTGCCATTATTTAAGTTCAGGATACTAATTTGAGATCTAGCTTTCTCATCCTTAGACTTAATTTGAAATTCTGCCATGCTATGATCGCTCTTCCCAAGATAATCCTTTACTATGTGATCATTAATTAATCCAGTCTCATTACACATTACCAGATCTAAAATAGTCTGCTGCCTGGTGGGTTCTGTTGTGTATACAGACTATGGATGTATTCTCTGTGTCGTCACTGTGTGGTTGCATAAGATGGTCACTTGTTTACCTGATGTACTTCCAATAAGGTTTACACTGTGTATATACATGCTGGCACCACTAGAGGGTGCAACTGGTGGAGACCGGGTTTTTTTTTGCCCTGGTGGCAGGGCCCAGTATAAAAGGCTGCACACCATGCTTGTGCCTCACTGTGGAGGTTGGAATAAAGGACCAAGATCACTACAGTTTGAGTACAACACATTGCCCTGTGGCGTCATTCATAAGTACATCACAGAGATAATAGGTTTCACAATGTATTATTCTAAGAAACTATCCCGAATACACTCTATGAACTCTTCCTCAAGACTACCTTTGCCAATTTGATTAGTCCAATCAATATGAAGATTAAAATCACCCATGATTGTTCCTGTACCTTTCTTACAAGCTTCCATTATATTCTATTTGTAGATGGTGTCATGTTACTTAATGATATTATTATTTAAATATTTCTTTTTCACTCATATATAACTTTGATTGTATTATTGTAGAGTAACTATTCAACACCCACTTTGTTAGATTAAATAACAATGGCCAGGGTACCTTTAAGGTACCCAGCTGAAAATGCATCATGAGTGACATCACCAGACCCGTCCCATCTAATTGGGCCAGTTAATGCACTGCACAGACTTAATAGGCCCCATTAAAGTAAGTTCATTTTTGGCAGAAGGCTGGAGCCAGCAGCAGGGCCGTGACATGCCACAGATACCACCCACACCAGCCCTGCCCAAGTAGGCAAAAGTCTGGCCAGAGTGTCCAGGAGCACTGCTGCTAGCAATCTAGGAGAACTTTGCCCTATTAATGTTTCACCACAGCAGTGCCTCCATTCCACGATGTCACCGTCCGCTGTCAAGGTGATGTCTCCATCTTGGTGAGATTACCCCCCCACCCCGCCCCATGCCCGCCCTACTGCGGCCACAGACAGCCAATTAGGGGTGATGGACCGGCTGATGGAAAAACAGCTTGGAGTTTTGAGGGGAGAAAGAAAGGGACAGAGTGAGGAGAGCTGCTGGGCTGGGTTGGAAGAAGCTGAACAGGGGTAGCGAGCAGGGAATTGGGGCTTATGAAGGGAAAAATGGGTGACTAAGGATGGGGAGGCTTGGGAGATTGTGTTCAGGGTGCAGGGGAGAGAGTGAAAACCAGGCTAGGGATCGTAACAGCGAGTGACATGGAGAGATAGGACAAAGGGGAACAGGGTAGGGATGAGGCCCAGCATTTCCTGCAAGGTGGGAAGCAGCAGTGGCAATATGGTAAGTGGGAGCAGCGTCGAGAGAGGAACAGACAGTAAAGGGTGAGTGAAACCTGGGTCTTTGTGTGATCTCTTGGTTTGGTTTGGTTCAGGTCTGTCAATGGCGGCCGGTTTTGGTGTGTGAAGTCCAAGTACAGTTCAACTCAGCCTGAGGCTTCCAGTTCAGAGCTGTCAAATTTACACAGAATCGGAGTCCAAACCAGAGTCCAAGGAGATAGGGAGAGAGAGATGGGGCCTGTTAAAAGGGTCAGCGAATGGGAGCTTGACCAAAACTTGTGCTGTGCAGGGGAATTCTGGCTGCAGTTACAGGGTGAATATCAGTAGGTTATATGATTACTACTAGTTACAGGTAGGATATTGGGGCATTACACCTATTGCCACCAGTTACATAAAGGTTATGGGGTAGAAATTGACATGTATTGGGCCCAAAGATGCACAAAGTAAGTGGGACGATTTTTGTTTTTGCAAGCGCCGCCTCCCCTTTAACTAATGCCCCATGAGTGGCCTACAGCCTGGTGTGTGCCCTCGAAGCTGTCATCCGGTGCAGCTTTAGGGGTTGCTCCTGAATTTTCACTCCGGGACGAAAACGGGTCACTGCGCACGGTGATGAAGTTATTATCGCCGGTGCAGCGGAGTGAGACGTTACCAGTTACCGCCACCGTTAAACTCCCGTGGAATTAAGCGGGAGTTGTTAGCGGTGTCGCGCCCGGATGAAAAGTCATTTGTACCCCGTTTGCGCCGCTAACAGGAGGCGCAAACGTCCCCAATTTCTCCCCCTCAGTTTTGAAGTCCATTAATAAATCTTCTGGTTGGAGGGCTTGCAGTTCTAACAAATATCACCAGGTGGGGCTGTGAGACTGAAGTTTCACAATTTTTGTTTCATTAAAAGCTGTTTCTGAAAACAGAAAAATGCTGAAAATATTTAAGGGGCAAGGCATTAACAGACGGTCAATTAAACTAAGGAAAAGCAAATGGTTCATTTAAAGGTCATTTATGTAATGGTTCTGGAGGCTTCCAGTGGATTTTTTGCAAATAGTAAAAGCTGTTAATAGAAAGCCAGTTTGAAAGGAACAGTTGCTCAGGCTCCGCTGGGCCTATTTTCAGGCTGCCTCTCAATTTTCAGCCACAGATACTGACCTTTACTGAGAATGGTAATGGCTTATTCCTCCTCTGACCCTTTTATTTTGTTGTCTATCATGGGAGTCAAGTGTAATTTCCAACTCCAGAGCCTGGGCAGCTTGCCTGCTCTCTCTTGATTCTCCCAGTCATGCTCAATTCCTAGAGGAAGCTCTACCAGGCCACCCAAGTCTGGATTTATTGTCCATCCATAATCCCCCTGGTGGTGGTGAGTGCCTTCTTGAATACAACTGAATGGCTTGCAAGGACATTTCAGAGGCAGATTAGAGTCAACCTCATTGCTGTGGATCTGGAGTCACATATAGGCAAAACCAGGTAAGGATGGCAGATTTCCTTCCCTGAAGGAGATTAGTGATGTGGATGGGTTTTTACGACAAGCCGGTACTATTAGCTTTTTATTCCAAATGTATTTAATTAATTGAATTTAAATTTCCCAGTTGGAGTGGTGGAATTTGAACTCATGTCTCCAGATCATTATTCCATGATTACAAGTCCAATAACATATCCACTATGCTACCAGACCCCAGCTGACATGGGGAAGGATGGACATTGGCTTAAGTCAAAAACAGAACATGTGTACCGTCTCTAAAAAGGGTACACTTTCAAAGAAAGAAAGATTTGTATTCATATAGCGCCTTCCATGACCTCACGGCATTCCAAAGTGCTTCATAGCTAAATTAAGTACGTTTGAAGTGTAGTTACTGCTGTAATGTGGAAAAAAGGCAGCCAATTTGCACACTACAAGCTCCCACAAATAGCAATGTTTCCGGATAATCTCTTTTAGAGATGATGGTTGAGGAATACATATTGGCCAGGGCACTGGAGAGACTTGCCTGCTCTTCTTCGAAAAGTACCATGGGATCTTTTACGTCCTCCTGAGAGGGCAGTCGGGGTCTTGGCTTAAAGCTGAAAAAAATTCTGGTGAGACCATTCACATTTTGAATTCGAGTCATTCAATAGGCACTTCGGTGCTGTGATGGGATGAGCTTGATGGCCTGCATTGCCTTACTCATTTGTACTCGGAGCTGCATCGTCCCTTCCCTAACTTCTAAACAATGTGACACCGACCTGCATTGTGAGAGAAAAAGCTGCATTTCAGCATAAATACGACATTAATATATTCTATACTTCAAATATATATCATTGGTTGTGAAGTACCTTGTGACATACTTGATATGTGATAGGACATTCTATAAATGCAAGTTCTTTCTTGTCTGCATTGTATCTGTTTTCTCTCTGTTTCTATCGTCACAGGACAATATAATTGTAGGTACGAGTACCACTGTCATGGTTCGACTTTCTCTGGAAAATGAGAGAAAAAAAAGTATGAGATATGGCTATGTTAAAATTCATCATGCTAGTAACTGTTGAGGCTAGCGTAAGACTTGAGTTAGGATCTGCCCAAGGGCAGAACATTTGCTCTCATATTTATTAAAATAATCTAATTACTAACAGCCAACAGTTCCACATGAATGTAAATGAAATTATGCCTCAGCAATTGTAATCCACAATTGTAATCCAAGAAAGACTCAACAACCTTGTACCTGTATTAGCCAAGGTATATGTAAAGTCCTGCCCTTCAGTACAGATTCACACGAGGCATGTAGTGAAATCAAGGTCACTCTGGATCTGCACCTTTATTTTCCAGCTCTGGAATGCTGCACTTGCCTGAGACCTGTGCTTATATACCTGTCTCTTGCAAGTGCACCCCCGGTGGTAAGGTATGCTGGTGGTTACAGGTCATATCTTATTACAGTCATGTATAGCATGTTGGGATGCAGTTGTATCTAATAATGTAAGATACATGACATCACCCTCCCCCAAGGTCTTATTGTCTTTATAAGTTCGGTCTCTCAGGTGGACTACGCACTCGCGTGGAGCGTCTGAGTTGTGGTTCAGTTGTTTGCCTTGGTGTCTGTTTGCCTTGGTGTCTGTTTTTCTTTGGGTGTGGTTGCTGGTATCTCGCCTGGGTTGTCTGTTTCGATTGGTGTGATTGTTGTTGATTCGCCTGGGCTGTCTGTTGGGATTGCCCTTTCCTCAGGTTGTTCCCTCTGTCTGTCCACCAGGTGTGGTGCAAGTTCCACATTGTAGTCTGCATCTGGTTCCTCAATGCTGTTGTTTAAATCTGCTTTTGACTTGGTCTACATGCCTCCGGCAGGTTTTGCCATTGTCCATTTGTACTACCAGTAGCCTGTTTCCTTCCTTGCCCGTTACTGTCCCTGCAAGCCATTTGGGACCGCTGCCATAGTTTAGTACAAACACTTTGTCCTCCATCTCCCCCTCGAATTTATGTCATGGTACTCAGTCAGCTTACGGCGCCTAGCCTCAACGATTTCGTGCATGTCTGGGAGAATTAATGAGAGCCTTGTTTTTAAAGTCCTTTTCATCAACAGTTGCGCGGGGAGGGGGATCCCAGTCAGTGAGTGTGGACGAGATCTGTATGCCAACAGCAGTCGCGACAGGCGACCCTGCAGCGTGGGACCTTGGATTTTAAGCATGCCTTGTTTAATGATTTGCACTGCTCTCTCCGCCTGGCCGTTGGAGGCCAGCTTGAACGGTGCCGTCTTGACGTGATTTATGCTGTGGTCAATTATAAAGTCTTGGAATTCTGCGCTGGTGAAGCACGGACCATTGTCACTGACCAATATGTCAGGGAATCCGTGCGTTGCAAACATGGTTGCGAGGCTCTCCACAGTGGTGGAGGTTGTGCTCGAGTTTAAAATGGTGCATTCGATCCACTTTGAAAATGCATCTACAACTACGAGGAACATTTTGCCCATGAATTTGCCCGCATAGTCTACGTGCACCCGCGACCACGGTTTGGTAGGCCAGGGCCAGGGGCTCAGTGGAGCCTCCCTGGGGGCATTGCTGAGTTGGGCACAAATGGTGCACCTTCGGACGCAGAGCTCCAAGTCAGCGTCAATACCAGGCCACCAGACGTGGAATCTGGCTATGGCCTTCATGAGAACGATCCCCGGGTGCTCGCGGTGGAGCTCCCGGACAAATGCCTCTCTGCCTCGCAGAGGCATGACTACTCGGCTGCCCCACATCAGGCAGTCTGCTTGAAGTGATAGCTCATGCATGCGCCTATGAAAGGGTTTTAATTCCTCGGGGCAGGCATCGCCAGCCTCTGCCCAGTCACCGGTTAGGACACATCTTTTTACTAAGTATAACGTGGGGCCGATGGCTCTGATTTGGCGAGCCGTCATGGGCGAACCTGTGGACTCAAAGGCATTGATTGCCATGACTATCTCACAGTCCTGTTCGTCAGACCCTTCCGTGGTCGCCAGGGGTAGCCTGCTGAGCGCGTCGGCACAGTTGTCTGTGCCTGGTCCGTGCTTTATGGTATAGTCGTAGGACACCAGCATGAGTGCCCACCATTGAATTCGCGCCGAGGCGTTGGCGTTTATTGCCTTGCTCTCGGATAGGAGGGACGTGAGGGGCTTGTGGTCAGTTTCTAACGCGAACTTGGCCCCGAAAAGGTATTGGTGCATCTTTTTGACACCATACACGCACGCGAGCGCCTCCTTCTCTACCATTCCGTACCCGCGCTCCGCCTGCGACAGTGACCTGGAGGCATAAGCTATGGGTTGTAATTTGCCCGCACTATTGACATGTTGCAAAACACACCCGACCCCATACGCTGACGCATCGCATGTGAGAACTAGCTTTTTACCTGGGTCAAAGAAAGTCAAAACACTGTTGGAACACAGAAGTTTGCGTGCCTTATTGAAGGCGCGTTCCTGGGCCTCCCCCCAAAACCAATCGCACCCCTTCCTGAGTAGCACGTGGAGAGGCTCCAGCAGTGTGCTTAAGTTCTGCATAAAGTTCCCAAAGTAATTGAGTAGCCCGAGAAAGGCGCACAGTTCTGAGACATTCCGGGGTCTGGGTGCCAGGCGAATTGCTTCTGTTTTGGACTCTGTTGGGCGGATTCCATCAGCGGCAATCCTTCTGCCCAAAAATTCAACCTCGGGTGCGAGAATCAGGCACTTGGATTTCTTGTCTCGTAGGCCTACCCGATCCAACCGCTTTAGTACTTCCTCCAAATTACGGAGATGGAAGTCGGTGTCCCTGCCCGTGATAAGTCCGGTATGTCGTCTTGAAATACAACCGTCCCCAGGATGGACTTGAGCAGACTCTCCATGTTGCGCTGGAATATGGCAGCTGCCGACCTGATGCCGAATGGGCATCGATTGTACATGAAGGTGTGTTGATGGTGGTGAGTAGCTTGGATTCCTCGGTCAATTCTTGCATCATATACGCAGATGTGAGGTCTAATTTTGAGAAAAGTTCACCTCCAGCCAATGTGGCAAATAAGTCCTCCGCTCTGGGCAGCGGGTACTGGTCCTGTAGGGAGTCTCTGTTTTTGGTAGATTTGTAGTCCCCACTGTGAATCGTACGGATTCATCAGGCTTCATGACTGGGGCGATGGGACTTGCCCAGTCGCTAAATTCCACAGGTGATATAATGCCTTCCCGCAGAAGCCTGTCTAGTTCATGTTCAATCTTTTCCCTCATCACATAGGGTGCAGCTCTGGCCTTGTGATGGACCGGTCTAGCATCGTGTGTGATGTAGATTTTGACTTGGTCCCCTTTGAAAGTGCCCACACCTGGCTGAAAGAGATGTTCAAATCGCTTTATAACTGTTGAGCAGGAGGTCCATTCCTCTAATGACATGGCATGGACATCATCCCATTTCCAGTTTAGTTTTGCCAGCCAACTTCTCCCCAGCAGTGCTGGGGGGTCTCCGGGGACAATCCACAGGGGAAGTCGGTTCACTGTCCCTTTGTGTGTGACAGAGAGCATGGTGCTGCCGAGGACTGGTATGATTTCTTTGGTATAGGTCCTTAGTTTGGTGTCGACCCTTGTGCATTTTGGTCTGTCTCTTATATGCGGCCACAGTTGTTCAATTTGTTGAGCGCCCATGAGAGATTGACTCGCTCCTGTATCCAGCTCCATGTTGACAGATATCCCGTTGAGTAGGACCCTCATCATTATAGGAGGCGTCCTGTCGTAGGAGCAGCAGCCATTGATCGTGTTGACCCGCTGTACATCGGTGTCCCGGGTACTGTCCCCACCATCTTCTGGTCCGCTTTCCGACCCATCCGATTCGTATACCAGCCGAGCTGCCGTTTTTTTGCACATGCGGGCCAAATGCCCTGTATATTCACAATTTCTGCAAACAGCCTGCTGAAATCGACATTCCCTTGACGAGTGCCCACCCCCACACCTCCAGCACAGACTGCTTGCAAAGAATGAGCTGCGTCTGGCTGATCTCTCTTGAGCTTCTCTCAGTTTGTAGTTGATTGCTCACATTGTGGGTTGATGTGGTGTGAACGGCCATTCCTGTGGCCCTTGATGGCTTCTGTTGCCACTGCTTGCTGACGAAAGCCTGTTCTGCCGGTTTTGTCTGTGTGTGGGGGTAGCAGCTTTTCTAATGCTGTGAACTCCTTGTTCCATTATTTCGTTCGTTGTCGTACCTGCATTGTAAATCAACCTTGTTTCTTCTTCCCCAACCAAGAATGTCTATGCAACCAGTGCTGCTGCCTCTAAGGTCAGGTTCTTGGTCTTCAAACAACTTGCTTGCTGGTTTCTCAGGTGCCAACAGATCCTTCGTTAAAGCGTATGTTTTCGAGCCACAGCTGGTCAAGAGATGGGCTCTTCTCTTGTCTGCCTTATCGTCGCCTAACCAGTCTTTGGTTATAAGTTGCTGGAGCCTTTCTATAAAGTCCTCCCAATTGTCTCCCGCATTGTACTTTTCATCTGATCCGTTGTTCGCCATTCTGTGGATTCTGTAATCCCGTAACCCGTCGCCACTGTAAAGTCCTGTCCCCTCAGTACAGATTCACATGAGGCATGTAGTGAAGTCAAGGTCACTCTGGACCTGCACCTTTATTTTACAGCTCTGGAATGCTGCACTTGCCTGAGACCTGTCCTTATATACCTGTCTCTTGCAAGTGCATCCCCGGTGGTCAGGTATGCTGGTGGTTACAGGTCATATCTTATTACAGTCATGTATAGCATGTTGGGATACAGTTATATATAATAATGTAAGATACATGACAGTATACCAGATGGTCCATTTGTCTGGTGTTGAAAGACATGGAATATCTGTTCTCATGTTTGGTACTTTTGCAGACTGAAAGTCCTTCTTGGATTTCATAACACAAAACTGAATTTCTGCCACTCACTTTTATCAATGAATAATATAAAGTAGAATTAAAGGAATCTACAGAGCCAAGTAATATTCTCAATGAACTATTTCTTCAAAGAGACTTACTAGTCATCTAATTAGATTTATGTTATGTGTCTGGCACAAAAACTAGTTACCAGCCCAATGTATCATTTAGCAATGGTCTCAGAACCTCCCAATTTTAGAACCATTTTGTCAATTTATTTTGTTAATTAGTAATGAACAGCAGCGTGTTGTTATGGGAGAAGAAGTAATTTTGCTTTTGTTCTTTGATTAGAGAGCTTGTTTTAGTCTAACACATCAAAGTAGTACCGAGGAAGTGTTACATTGTTGGAGCTGCCATCCTGCAAATAAAATGTTATTTCAAGGCCCCATTTGCCCTGTTATGATATTTAAAACAGGCATGAAAGATGCTATGCCGCTATTCAAAGAAAACCAAGGAGTCCATTTTCATCTGTCATGTAAATTGTGTAGGATGTGGGTGGGGCATCTGTCCCACCCAATAACGTCAGCAGGAAGCCTGATCCATCAACGTGGTTGGACCTTGTTATGATAAATCGGAAATTTTCCAGCACCAATTGTACTTCTTCAGGCTGCTCACCCATTGGGAGGGCAGGAAATCCAATGGGCTGCCACTATTTGAAGGCAGTCTGCAGCACCTTCAATGCGTTGTGCACTTTTCATATGCTGGTTACTAACACTCGTTTTTCAGAATCTACTTGCAAGATGACTCAACCTGGGTCCCCAGATCCTTGGATGGTGCTGGAGAGGTGCTAATTAAACAAATGAGCATCTGAAAGAAGGCCCTCTTCCCCAGTGATGGGCACTGGGTGCCCACACACATTTTACAGCAGTAATGGATAGATATTGCAAAGCCAATAAATGCCATAAGTATTGTTCCCAGGATCTGGCAGCAATGCAGAAAGAAATGTAATCACCTCACAAAGATTGCCAAGGTAAGACTTCCCTTCACGACTCCTTTGCTCTCTGCACAGCTCTGCACCACCATATTTTAGCACCAGTACAATCAATCCTTCCCTCCCCTGCTATCCTCTCCTCTCCTCCAATCACAACAGCACAATTTAGTCAGGACCTGCTACTGCCTTCAAAATGACCTCCCCTTCTATTTCTTCCTCTCATCATGCACACTATGCAAAGCTGCCTCACATATCTTTAAAACTCTTCAACAGGCCGTACACTAATCCACTGCCAGTCTTCTTGCAGGAGAAGCTTGCACACATCAGGGAGAGACGTCAAGTATAGGAGGAGGTCCTGCCATAGGCAATGTGCTCACACTGTCAACATAATTGGCAGAGGAAGGACATATAACATTGAAGATGCTAAGGCTGGAGGCCACGTACATCGAGGTGTTTTGGCAACTTCTTTCTTTATACCTAACTCTCTCACTCACACATTCAGCATAACAACCTAAAGCTGCAATGCGTTGCCAATCATCAGCTATTACTTCCTCTTGCCACTATGTGTTAACCCTTGACCTTGACCTCCTCCCCTCTTTCTAGCTCCATTAGAAATCTTAGGCCTTGCTGCAGTACACCCTATTGAAATGAGTCTCCTCAGCCTATTTCAGCTCCGGACTCTTAAGTTTGTTAAGAATAGTTGGAACTTGCAATATGCAGTAGCTCCAACTAGTATTCCCATATCTTGTGTTTTCCAGCCATCAGTCCTTAAAGGGATTGCTGGAGGCCAATCAAAAAAAAAGGCCCAAAACTTCTGAAATGTTGTTTTTTGTGGAGTTGGAAGGAGCAGGCTCCATCAACCTTCGCTCAATCACCTCCCCTCCACCTCCAGGATTTACCTATGGCCCTCGGTGCCAGACAAAATTAAAAAGGCCAAGACGGGTGAGCTTGGATCAGGGTGCCTGATTGGTGCCTGCAGCTCACCTGAATTATGATGATCAGGTCTGAGGATGAATTTAGTTTGGCCTCTCTCTTCCGGCACGCCATTGCTGTGTGTCGACAAACCACGCCCAGTTTGGGGCATGAACGAATATACACCCCATTTACCTTTAGAACTGCGGCTGAATATCAATGAACAGGACCAACAAATTTGTTCTGTTTAGGAGTCTCATAAATGTTAAGGGAGAAATTCTTTATCCTTCAGAAACAATTCTCTACTGATCAGCAAATCAGCAACATCAAAAAAATTTGCACATTATTCCTCATTAAAGATACAAAAACAAAATATGCGGATGCTGGAAATATTCAGCAGAAGGAGAGAGAAACAAAGTTAATGTTTCAGGTCGATGATCTTCATAAGAACTGGTAAAAGTTAGAGATATAATAGATTTGTGAGGCTAAAGGAAAATGGAGGCGAGGTTATGATCTGAAATTGTTGAACTCAATGTTAAGTCCGGAAAGCTGTAAAGTGCTAAACAAAAGATGAGGTGCTGTTCCTCGAGCTTACGTTGAGCTTCATTGGAACAGTTTTGGAGGCTGAGGGCAGAGAGGTCAGAGTGAAATTGGGGCAGAGATTTAAAATGACAGGTGACCGGAAGCTCAGGGTCACACTTATGGACTGGACCAAGGTGTTCGCAAAGCGATCACACAATCTTTGTTTGGTCTCCCCAGTGCAGAGGAGACTGTGTCAGACTGTGAGCAGTGAATACAGCATACTAAATTGAATGAAGTACAAGTAAATCACTGTTTCACCTGCAGTGAGTGAGGTCCTGGGATCCTGGATGGTGGGAAAGGAAGAGATAAAAAGACAGGTGTTGTATCTCCTGCGATTGCAAGGGAAGGGAAGTTGATGTTGGGGGTGATAGAGGAGTGAACCAGGGTATCATGGAGGGAACGCTCCCTTCGGAATGCTGAAAGGGGAGGGGAAGGAAAGATGCATTTGGTGGTGGGATCATGCTGGAGGTTGCGGAAATGGCTATACAAATTTTTTGTTTGAATGTGGAGGCTGGTGCAGTGAAAGGTGAAGACAAGGGGAATCCTATTGGAGTTCTGGGTGGGAGCAGAAGTATGGGAAATGGAATGGGCACGGTCGAGGCCCCTGTCAACCACAGAAGAGGGGAATCTTGGTTAAGGAAAAAGGAAGACATACCAGAAGCATTAGTATGGAAGGTGGCATTGTCAGAACAGATGTGATAGAGATGGAGTAACTAGGAGAATGGAATAGAGTCCTTACAGGAAGGGGTTGGGAGGAAGTGTAGTCAAAGTAGCTGTGGGAGTCAGTCGGCTTTTAGTGGATATTGGTCGATAGCCTAATCCCGGAAATGGAGACAGAGAAGGCGAGGAAGGGAAGGGAAGAGTTGGAGATGGACCATGTGAAGGTGAGGGAAAGCTGGAAATTGGAAGCAAAGTTGATGACATTTTCCAGTTTGAGGCGAGAGTAAGAAATAACACCAATACAGTCATCAATGTACCAGAAAAAGAGGTGAGCGAGGGGACCTGAATAAGACTGCAACAAAGAATGTTCCACATTCCACGAAAAGGCAGCATAGCTTGGACCCATGTGGGTTCCCAAAGCAACACCTTTGATTTGAAGGAAGTGAGTGGAGTCAAAGGAGAAGTTGTTCAATGTGAGAACAAGTACGGCCATGCAGAGGAAGGTGGTGGTGGAAGAGGACTGGTTGGGCCTCCGTCCAACGAAGAAGCGGAGTGCCCTCAGGTTGGGGATGGAGGTGTAGAGGAATCGGATGTCCATGGTGAAAAAGAGATGGGCAGGGGCAGGAAACTGTTAAAGCAGCAGAGAGCGTTGGTAGAGTCATAGAGGTAGGTAGGAAGAGACTGGATAAGGGGAGAAAAAAGAGAGTTGAGATTGGAAGAAATCAGTTACATGGGGCGAGAACAGGTTGAAATGAGTTGTCTACCATGGCAGTCCTGTTTGTGGATCTTGGGAAGGAGATAAAAGTGGGCTGTGTGGGTTTGGAGAACTATGAGATTGTAGGCAGTGAAAGGAAGATTTTCAGAGGAGATGAGGTCAGTGACAGTCTTGATAACGACAGCTTGATGCTCGGTGGTGGGGTCATGGTCGAGGGGAAGATAGGAGAATGTGTTAGAGAGTTGGCGATCAGCCTCCGCAAGGTGGAATTCGGTTCGTCAAACAAAAAAAGTGGGTAAGCAGATTTAATGACAACATGGTGTATTTGGACTTTCAAAAGGCTTTTGACAAGGTCCCACACAAGAGATTAGTGTGCAAAATTAAAGCACATGGTATTGGGGGTAATGTATTGATGTGGATAGAGAACTGGTTGGCAGACAGGAAGCAAAGAGTAAGAATAAACGGGTCCTTTTCAGAATGGCAGGCAGTGACTAGTGGGTTACCGTAAGGTTCAGTGCTGGGACCCCAGCTATTTACAAAATACATTAATGATTTAGATGAATGAATTGAATGTAATATCTCCAAGTTTGCAGATGACACTAAGCTGGGTGGCATTGTGAGCTGTGAGGAGGATACTAAGAGGCTGCAGGATGACTTGGACAGGTTAGGTGAGTGGGCAAATGCTTGGCAGAAGCAGTATAATGTAGATAACTGTGAGGTTATCCACTTTGGTAGCAAAAATAGGAAGGCAGAATATTATCTGAATGGTGACAAATTAGGAAAAGGGAAGATGCAACGAGACCTGGGTGTCATGGTACATCAGTCATTGAAAGTTGGCATGCAGGTACAGCAGGTGGTAAAGAAGGCAAAAGGCACGTTGGCTTTCATAGCGAGAGGAATTGAGTATAGGAGCAGGGAGGTCTTACTGCAGTTGTACAGGGCCTTGGTGAGGCCACACCTTGAATATTGTGTACAGTTTTGGTTTCCTAATTTGAGGAAGGACATTCTTGCTATTGAGGGAGTGCAGCGAAGGTTTACCAGACTGATTCCCAGGATGGCACAATTGACATATGAAAAAAGACTGGATCGGCTAGGTTTATATTCATTGGAATTTAGAAGAATAAGAGGGTATCTCACAGAAACATATAAAATTCTGATGGGATTGGATAGGTTAGATGCAGGAAGAATGTTCCCAATGTTGGGGAAGTCCAGAACCAGGGGTCACAGTTTAAGGATAAGGGATAAGCCATTTAGGACCGAGATGAGGAGAAACATCTTCACTCAGAGAATTGTGAACCTGTGGAATTCTCTACCACAGAAAGTTGTTGAGGCCAGTTCGTTAGATATATTCAAAAGGGAATTAGATGTGGCCCTTACGGCTAAAGGGATCAAGGGGTATAGAGAGAAAGCAGGAATGGGGTAGTGACGTTGCATGATCAGCCATGATCATATTGAATGGTGGTGCAGGCTCGAAGGGCCGAATGGCCTACTCCTGCACTATTTTCTATGTTTCTATGTTTCTATGTTGGGGTTGCAGGTTCAGAAGGAGGTAGGTTAGAGTGAGTGAGGAGAGGAGAGAAATTGAGCTGGCTGATGTCACGCCGGCAGTTCCCAATGAAACGATCTGGAGAGGGTAAAAGGCCAAAGGGAGGGATCCAGATAGAATGGGAATTCTGAAATGGAAGAAAGGATCCGCTGTGTGGGGATAAGACTCCTGGCCAAAGAAGTGGACATGGATGTGAAGGCAGTGGAAGAAATGCTCAGTGTTGTGCCGAACTCGAAATTCATTGAGGTGGGGATGTAAGGGGATGAAGCTCAGGCCTTTGCTGAGCACTGATTGTTTGGGGTCAGAGAGGGAAAGGTCAGAAAGGATAGTGAAAATATGGCAGGGGGTGAGATTGGAAGAGGGGATGGTGTCAGAGGAAAGCGAAGCGGAAGAAGGTGTTGGTCTGCAAGAGTTGTTGAAGCTTGCGATCCTTGACACCTGAAAGGAAGAAAAAAAGTTTTTTGTTAAAGCACGGGATGCGGTGAAGGATGAAAGGTCATTAATCTGACTCAAAGCATTGCTGATGTCGGTACGGTGATACCTAATCCCTCTTCTCACATTCTAAATCTCTTGTAACTTACAAGATGCTGATGGTGCAACCATGCACATCTTGCTTTCCCCGCCTCCCCTCACCACAACCCAACCAATGTGCCATTCTCATTTCAGATACCCAAGAACTGCCAGCATCACAGCCTGTCTCCGATGTTATGCAGGAGGTGATTGAAGGAGAAGACGCACCATTACTTGATCTGACACTCCCAGGTACAAGCTCAGAAAATAGCACTGCACATACTATTGAGGGCAGTATCGAGGCAGGATCTGCACGTGGTGAGTCGCCGGGCACAAGTGAGCTGCAGCAGACCGGGGAAAGGATAGCTCGGGTGCCAGCTTTCCAGAGGGTGAGTTCGCACATGAGTGTTTCTGCACAGGACTCAGATGCAATGGCCAGCTGGCCAAAGAGCCTCTTGCTATGGTCAAGGAGCATAGGGGAGTCTGGCTCCAACATTGGACGGGGCTTTGCGTGGAGCTTGGAGCCCATGATTTCAAGTTGGACACTAGGACACTTGTGGGCCGAACCATGATGCTGGATATGATGAGCGATGTCACAGCTTCCATTGCAGCACAAGCGGAACCAACCCAACGTCTGAGTGCTGCAGTGGAAGCTCAGATTGCTCTCATGCAGTCTCATTTGCTGCCACACAAGTTCAGACTGATGCCATCGTGGCTGGGTTTATGAATGTGGAAAGAGGCTTGCAGGGCCTCACAGCAGTCCAACAATCTGTGCGGCCACAGATGGCTAGGAATGTTGAAGCGCCACCCCAAGAACCTGCTGTCCTTACAGGAGGACAGCATTCGTACCCTGCCATTGCCAGACTGCTGCCACTCATGCCGAGGTGGTGCACTCTACAGCCGGGCTTTCTAGGCCCAGAGCTGCTCGAGGTCGTCCTGCAAGGCCATCTGTAGTCCCTCCCACTGAAAGTCAGCAGCCTTCCACCAGCCTTGCTGCAGACACAGGGGTAGCATGGCATAGGAGCATTAGAGTAGGCAAAGGAACACAAAAGACAGACACTGAAGGAATGTACAAGGGTGATTAGTTGACGTTGTTGTGTAGTTTTGCATTGATTCATTTATAAATTATGTTTGGAATGTTTCTTTTGTGGTGGCTCTCAGTTCAGCTTTGTGCCCAACAGGACACTGTGATGTTCCATGTCAGAGAGATGGTAAGGTTGGGAAGTGGTGAGCAACGGGGATCTGGAGTTTCTTTCAGGGGAACTGGATTTTGATGAGGAGCTGATGTATAGCCCGTCCAGAAGATGGATCTACTGCCTGCCGCCTTACTTCCTCCTCCTGCTCTTCCTCCCACTCTTCCTGCTCCTCCTGAGGTAGTAGCAGAACCCGTGGTGGCAGGGCCCGCACCCTCATGATGGCCACGTTGTGGAGGATGCAGCAGACCACCACGAAATGGGACATCCAATCCAGCATGTACTAGAGGGCTCCTCCTGAGTGGTCAAGGCAGCGGAACCGTTGCTTCAGCACTCCAATGCCTGATGGTCTACTCGATTAGGTTCCTCGTAGCAGCATGGCTCTCCTTATATGAGTGCTGGCCACAAATGGTGGGGTTGCAGAGAGGAGTCATCAGCCAGGTGTAGAGTGGATAGCCCTTGTTTCCAAGCAGCCTCCCTCGGGTTTGACATAGTGGCTGGAATATTGCTGGCACAGGATAAAGGCAGAATATTGGGCATTCACCATCATGATATGCTGGGCATGGTCTCACACCAATTGCACATTAAGTGACTGGTAGCCTTTGCAGTTGTGGTACATCTCAGAATTGATATGCAACACTAAGCAAAGCCAAGTGTTTGCTGTCAATGGTGTCCTGCACAATGGGGAAGCCTGATATCTTGGCAAAGTCACTTGTGCGCCTGTCCTGCTTCTCTCTCTTCAGAGAGAAAACAATGAAATCCCTTCTCCTGGAGTACAGAGCCTCTGTGACCTCCCAATGAAGTGATGGATGGCGATCTGGGAGATGTTAGCTATGTCTCCTGTTCCAAACTGGAAGGATCCGATGGTGAAAAAGTGAGGGCCACGTTGATCTTGAGGGTCACTGGCAGCATGATCGTTACCCGGCTCTGAGCCTGCAGATTTGGTTCCAGGAGGTGGCAGAGTTCTGTGACCACCTACTTGGTGAAGTGAAGCCTCCAAATACACTATTGCTGGCTTAGGTGCAGGTAGGAGACATGCTCCCGGAGGGCCCTAGGTGGATAAGGCCTCCTGTTGAGAGCCCTCCTTCCCATCTCCTCCCCTTGCAAGCAGCTTGTCCTCATCATTGCTGCCTCTGTTCTATCTCCCTGTCATGTTGCAGTGTGAGGAGGACTGCAAATAGAGCCCCTGTGACTGGGAGCAAGTGGTCTGAGAAGAACACCTTAAATCAAAAGCAGGGCGTTTTCCACTTGCACCGACACTACCTGTCACCTCACCAACTTTAAACCACTCCAGAAAGCTTCAAAAAGTTGCACAAACTTACACAGGGCCAGTAGAAATCAAAAAGCAAGTCAGCTGCAAGTTGTTGCTGATCCCTTCAAATAGCGCTGGTGGGGGGTGGGGCGGGGGGAGGTGGGGAGGGCTGCATGGGAGGAGTCCTTCCTACTGCATGGTCAACTGTCCGTGATTTGGAGAGGACATTGAATGGAACGGCGACATCGAAAATGGCAGGTCATGTGTCAAATCAGCTTTGCACATTGATTGACATCACGACCTGCCCCATTTTTGTAGCAAGCTGCCAACCTGACCAAAAGGGTGACTACCGCAGGACCAGATGGAAGTGGGCCGAAGTGAGGCAGCCACTACTTTTTTTCCAAAAACTAAGCTGCCAAATTTCATGCCCGTTATTTTCTAAGGAGATAAATATACTCTTCCTGTTGTGCATGGAGAAAGAGTCAGACTGAACAGTGTGAGTTCAAAGTAAAGTGTGACCTTGGCCTTTTATTGCAGATCTCCAGAGTGCCTCTCCAACCTGTGAAGCCTCCTTAAATACCTGTGTTCCCAAGGGATTATGCGATCCCTTGGGACTCCAGGGATGAGCCCTCTGGTGGCTGTACAGAGTAAATACAAGTCCACAGATATAACACTTCCTCCCAAATCAATAGTGTAACTATTTACAACGTGAGTCGATCTGGGGCCCTTCTTGCCCTGGTTGATTGTCTCGGTGTAAAAGCTGGTGTTGTTGAATCATTTGTTGGGCCCTTGCTGGGCTGCTCTGCAGCTGGCCTTGCTGGGCTGCCTGCAGGGCTGCTGTGGATGATGCGTTCTGCTTCGTGGTCAACCATGGTGCCGGTTGCCACTGGTGTGTGTGTGTTGGGGGATCAAAAAAGGTAGGGTCCAAGGTGGATTGCTCAGGGTAGTCCGTGAATCTGAGTTTGATTTGGTCCAAGTGTTTCTGGTGAATGAGTACATTTCAAAATTTGACCCGAAATACCCTGCTCCCCTCTTTGGCCACGACAGTGCCGGGAAGCCACTTGGGACCTTGTCCATAATTTGATACAAATACAGAATCATTGGACTTCAATCTCGCGTGACACATTTGCGCTATCATGATATGCACTTTGTTGAAGCCGCCTGCTCTCTACCTGTTCATGTAGATCAGGGTGAACTAACGAGAGCCTTGTCTTAAGTGCTCTTTTCATGAGCAGTTCAGCAGGTGGGATCCCAGTGAGTGAGTGGGGTCTCGAGCGGTAGCTAAGCAGGACTCGGGATAGGCGAGTCTGCAGTGAGCTTTCAGTTACCCTCTTCAAGCCTTGCCTGATGGTTTGCACTGCTCTCTCTGCCTCACCATTGGATGCTTGTTTGAACGGGACAGATGTGACATGTTTGATCCCGTTACGGGTCATGAATTCTTTGAACTCAGCACTGGTAAAACATGGCCCGTTGTCGCTCACCAGGACATCGGGTAAGCCTTGTGTGGCAAACATGGCCCGCAGGCTTTCAGTGGTGGCAACGGACATGCTAGCTGACATTATCTCCCAAGCAATCCACTTGGAGTACACGTCTATAATCACGAGGAACATTTTACCCAAGAACGGGCCTGTATAGTCGACGTGTACCCGAGACCACGGTTTGGAGGGCCAAGACCATAAACATAGCAGCGCCTCCCTGGGTACATTGCTTAACTGCGAGCATGTATTACATCTGTGAACACAGGACTCTAAGTCCGCATCGATACTGGGCCACCACATGTGGGTTCTGGCTATCGCTTTCATCATTACGATGCCTGGGTGGGTACTGTGGAGGTCATTGATGAAGGTGTCTCTGCCCTTCTTCGGGACCACTACTCGATTGCCCCACAGAAGGCAGTCTGTCTGGATAGACATTTCAGCTTTGCGCCGCTGGAACGACTTTATCTCTTCCTGCATTTCCACTGGGACACTGGACCAGCTCCCGTGAAGCACACAGCTTTTGACTAGAGATAATAAGGGGTCCTGGCTTGCCCAGGTTTTGATCTGCTGGGCAGTGACGGGTGATGGCTCACTCTCAAATGCTTCCATAACGATGGCTAGATCTGCGGGCTGCGGCATTACCACCCCCGTGATGGGCAATGGCAGCCTACTGAGAGCATCGGCGCAGTTTTCTGTGCCTGGCCTGTGGCGGATGGCGTAGTTGTATGCGGACAACGTGAGCGCCCATCTCTGGATGCGGGCCGATGCGTTGGTATTCATCCCTTTACTCTCGGAAAACAGGGATGTGAGTGGCTTATGGTCAGTTTCCAATTCGAATATTAGCCCAAACAGGTATTGATGCATTTTCTTTACCCCATAGACTCACGCTAACGCTTCTTTTTCAATCATGCTGTCGGCTCTCTCGGCCTTAGACAAACTCCTGGATGCATACGCAACCGGTGCAGTTTCCCAAAATCATTAGCTTTTTGCAATACACACCCGACGCCATATGATGACGCATCACATGCTAGTACCAAACGCTTACATGGATCATACAACACAAGCAATTTGATTGGGAATAACAATTTTCTCACTTTTACAAAGGTATTTTCTTCACTTTTGCACCAAACCCATTTGCCCCTTTTCGTAGTAAGACATGCAGTGGTTCTAGCAGGGTGCTGAGACCAGGTAAGAAGTTACCAAAGTAGTTCAAGAGTCCCAGAAACGACTGCAGCTCCATCACGTTCTGTGACCTCGATGTGTTCTTGATTTCCTCCGTCTTCGCGTTGGTGGGCCTGATGCCGTCCGCCGCAATCCTCCTTCCCAGGAACTCCGCTTCAGGCGCCAGGAAAACACACTTCGAGCATTTTAACCTGAGCCCCACGCAGTTGAGTCGACTAAGAACCTCCTCCAGGTTCTGCAGGTACTCGACTGTGTTCCGACCTGTGACCAAGATGTCGTCCTGGACGACCACGGTGTGCGGGACTGACTTCAGTAAACTTTCCATCTTTCTCTGGAATATCGCCGCCACTGATCGGATTCCAAATGGGCAGCTGTTGTAAACAAAAAAACCTTTGTGCGTGTTGATGCAGGTGCGGGCCTTCGATGATTCCTCCAATTCTTGTGTCATGTAGGCTGAAATCAGATCCAGCTTCGTGAACGTCTTTCCTCCCGCCAGCGTTGCAAAGAAGTCGTCAGCTTTTGGTAGTGCGTATTGGTCCTGCAGGGAGAAACGATTGATAGTTACTTTGTAATCGCCACAGAGTTTGACAGTGCCATCTCCCTTGAGGACTGGGCCAATAGGACTGGCCCACTCGCTGAACTCGATCGGTGAAATGATGCCCTCTCATTGCAGCCAGTCTAGCTCGATCTCTACCCTTTCTCTCATCATGTACAGTATTGCTCCCACCTTGTGATGGATGGATTGCGCCCCCGGAATTAGGTGGATCTGCACTTTTGCTCCTTGGAATTTCCTGATATCTGGTTCGAACAGCGAAGGAAATTTGTTTAAGACCTGGGCACACGAAGTGCCGTCAGCGGGCGATAGCGCTTAGATGTCGTCCCAGTTCCAGCGTATCTTTCCCAGCCAGCTCCTGCCGAGCAGCATGGAACCATCGCCCGGTACCACCCAGAGTGGTAGCTTGTGCACCGCTCCATCGTAGGAGACCTTTACGGTAGCACTGCCGATTACAGAACTCAGTACTTTAGTGTAAGGTCTTAGTCTTGTGTGAACTGGAGTTAAGACAGGCCTTGAGGCCTTGTTGCACCACAATCTTTTTGCTCATGATGGACTGGCTGGCACCCGTGTCCAAGTCCATTGACACCGGTAGTCCATTTAGTTCAACATTCAACATTATCGGGGGACAATTCGTGGTTAATGTGTGCACCCCATGTACCTCTGCCTCCTCTCTTTGAGACTCAGGTTCGTAGTGATCCTCCGTGGATCTGTCCTCCTCTGCAATGTGGTGGTTTGCAGGTTTAACAGGCTTAGCAGCTCGCCTGCACACTCGTTGGAGGTGTCCCATT
This sequence comes from Pristiophorus japonicus, assembly GCF_044704955.1. Classification (NCBI taxonomy): domain Eukaryota; kingdom Metazoa; phylum Chordata; class Chondrichthyes; family Pristiophoridae; genus Pristiophorus; species Pristiophorus japonicus. The sequence goes on along the minus strand of NC_091978.1, from coordinate 312,284,330 downwards.
GTTCCACAGCCCTTGCAAACGTATCCTTTGAATCGGCATGAATGGAAATGATGATCACCCCGCGGCGCCAACAAGGTGTTAATGGCCTTGCATTCATCAGCCTTGATGGTGGACTCTGAGTCATCTGCAGACGTGCAGCTGCAGGTATGTGTGACCTGCCCTGTACGTTACGATTCGAAAACAACCATCACTTTGTTCACAGTACTTGTAGCAGCACTTGTGTGCTGAGAGATTTGCTTAGTATTGTCACTGGTGGCAATGAACGCCTGGGCTATCGCTATGGCCTTACTCAAGGTTGGGGTCTCTACAGTCAAAAATTTGCGAAGTATGGTTTCGTGGCCAATGCCAAGTACGAAAAAATCTCTGAGCATGTGCTCCAAATGTCCTTCAAATTCGCAATGTCCTGCAAGGCGTCTCAGCTCGGTGACATAACTCGCCACTTCCTGGCCTTCAGACCTTTTGTAGGTGTAGAACCGATACCTCGCCATCAGAACGCTTTCCTTCGGGTTCAAATGCTCTCAGACCAGTGTGCACAAATCATCGTCTGATTTCTCTGTGGGTTTCGCTGGTGTGAGTAGATTCTTCACGAGGCCATACGTTGGTGCCCCATAGATTGTGAGGAGGATCGCCCTTCGTTTGGCAGTGGTCTCTTCCCCATCTAGCTCATTGGCCACGAAGTATTGGTTGAGTCGCTTCACAAAAGTTTCCCAATCATCTCCCTCCGAGAATTTCTCCAGGATGCCCACTGTTCTCTGCATCTTTGGGTTCGCTATCTGCATCTCATCGCCAGTTGTTGTGTATGGAGAAAGAGTCAGACTGAACACTATGAGCTCAAAGAAAAGTGTGACCTTGGTCTTTTATTGCAGGTCTCCAGACTGCCTCTCCAACCTGTGAAGCCTCCTTAAATACCTGTGCTCCCAAGGGATTAAGGGAAAGGGGATGAGCCTTCTGGTGGCTGTACAGAGTAAATACAAGTCCACATATATAACACTTCCAAACACAGGATTTGAGATAAACAATCTTGAAATATAACTGCTGTTTCACAGCATCTAAAAGAATCAGATGCTAATAGCCCAATTACCAGCTTGCACCAAGTCCCATTCACCCATCACCCTGGTGTTCACTGACCTATGCTGGCTCCCGGTTAAGCAATGCCTCGATTTCAAAATTCTCATCCTTATTTTCAAATCCCTCTATGGCCTCGCTTCTCCCTTTCTCTGTGATCTCCTTCAGCCTCACAACCCCCTGAGAATCTGCACTCCTCAAATTCTGCCCTCTTGAGCAACCCTGTTTATAATTATTCAATCATTGATGGCCTTGTCTTCAGCTGCCAAGGCCCTAAGCTCTGGAACTCCCTCCCTAAACCTCTCTTTCATCTTCAAGACCTACTTCTTTGTTCAAGCTTTTGGTCGCCTGACTTAATTTCTTCTTTTTGTGATATATCGCTCCTGTAAAGTGCCTTGGGACATTTTACTCTGTTAAAGGCACTATATAAATACAAGTTGTTGTTGTTGTAAACTGATCAAAATGGTATGAAGGGCTATGCTATTTGTCCGTGATTTCATAAATTGTTTATGAGGTAAAGATTGATAAGGATTTTTTTATCTTTGAAGTTGCATTAAAAATTCATCAATTCTAAAGTATATAGGATACTGTACATATCTCAGTGTGACGTTATCGCCCAGATTTTACTGGGAAAATAATGGCACGCTTAATGTGCACACTGTTATTAATCCTCCAGAAATTTGTGGTAAGGAAGAGTTATCCCGTACCTTACGAATCGTCACAATTTGTTGGATGATTTGTGCTGCTTTGCTGTTAGTCTCGCAAAAACGACAGTTCTCCCTCAACCTCCCCATGAGGTTCAAGAAATTGCTGCATTTGCGCATTAATTGCCGAGTAAATATGCTACAGAAAGTTAGGGCTGGTATTTAACAGCATAAGGACCTTTTTACTGACAAGATTTATGTTCCTGCAATGCCACTCAACCTCTTCTGTCCAGAAAGGGGACAATTGACCCTTTGGAGTCTTATTCCTACAGGTAGTAAATTGTTCCTAGAGGATAATAAAACTTAAAATATAAGTTCAATTTGTTTTTATTACTTTTCTTTCCTGCCTCTTTTAATCTCTCTTAATCCAATCTTTCTTTCCCTCTCTTTATTTATTTTTCTGTGCCTGTCTTGACCCTAATTCACTCGACTTCCTTCACTGTCATTCCTGTTTTTTTCTCAATCCTTAAATTTCATTGGTTAAGGAGATAGACTGTTGGTCCTGCCGTTCACCAAGGTTCAAGATGCTCTCTCCATTGACCTCACCGCATCGTTATTAGTTTGCACTTCCAGCAATTTGTGGTGCAAAATGTTTTCAAGCTGAAGTTTGAGGAAAACAATCTAACTAACAAAGCACAGCGCACGATTCCCCACTCCAGCAAATTCTGCGCCATCAGCTATATCTAGTGTGTACCCAACAGCCACATGCCAGAGATAACGTTATAAATACTGAATCTAGTAGGGTCCATGAATTATAATAAATGTGTCACATTTATTCATGCAAGTTGTTAATTTAAATACACATGTCAAATAATCTAATAAAAAGGTAATGATGTGTAACTAACAGCAAGTTATTTTGAGCATATTTTCTAGATAAAGTAAGTTCTTTCTTTGCAGTAGAACTGGAGTTTGAAGAAGCATATTATTTTCTACATGAATGTGAGAACTTTCTTAAATCAATCCAGAAAAACACAATTCACACAAAAAGGACTTATGTGGAATGAAAACTTTTTATTAGATTTTTTATAACTGTATCAATTTCTGCAATGTCTGATTCAGTTATCATGTCAAACATTCATAAATTTGTGGAATACACCCATTATAGCATAGAAGAAAAACACATCAAATTCTGCTGGGAAGAAAATAAATCAATACAATTTCTGACAAAACCTAGTAACTTTTCCTTGAAATAAAATTAGGACCTTTGATCGGGGATTTGACTGCTGAAAGGACAGTAATTGGTCTTATTTATCTTGATTACATTTTCCAATTTACCAATCTCAAGGGGGGAGAAATTCGATCGTTCCTCTGTTGTGGCGTTAATCCAGCGCCTTGAAAAAGTTTGTGTCTCCTGTCCAGAGATTCGTCAGAATTGGTTGAAGAGCTGATAGGGGCAATAAATCAGCCGTTGCACACCAGAGCTGGGGGGGCGATAATGAAAGTTTTGTCAGGACATTTTGCAGATCCATTGCGCATGTGCGAAACGCCGAATCAGATCCCGGGAAAAACGGAGTCTTAAAGGCACAGCATAGTAAGGCACACATTAAAGTTTCCAAATCACTTGTTTTCAACCTATATTGTTATGTCTGTCTGCCGCTGCAAACTCGGAGGCTCATGCACCGTGCTCTGTGTAAACATTGCACTGACTGTGACCTCTGAAGGAAGTGCTTCCTCATCTCTTTAAGTAGCCACCAGTTAACAACTCTGAAAGCCTGTATCGTATGTTTTTCCAGACGTTGTTATTGGCGGCCACTCAATGAGGCGCATGAATCGAATTTACCGACTGGGGCGCAAGCGTGCGCATTGCACCAGGAATACATCATGATCGGAGTGATTGTCAGCAGCCAGGCGCAAATCGTTTGCGCCCCAGGTGAGCCTCTAATGAATTTTCCGTCGGGGCGCTAAAAGCTGCACGCCCGGTCAGTAAGCTCTAATGCTCACGTTAACACCCCCTCTGGCCGCGTTACTGAGGCTACAGACAACCGAAATGAATGTACAATTTATAATAAGACTATGTGAAAAGATATACTGATGAGTAAGAATGAGGCTGTTAGGCAACTGTCAAGTGAAAGTACAATGCAAAAATCCAGTCATCAGGTCAGGGAGTCATTGAAAAATGTTGGTGGGACTTTGAGAATTGTTTCATTTCAGGATAAGTTTAGCATCATCCACTGAATGAACAAACTTCATCACAGAAGCCTAAGATAATTGAATTGCATTCATGATGATTCAACGTGGAGACAATGAGATTATGTTATCAGGAGAGTGTAAGAATTTGAACTCAACAATGAGTAAAATGAGCATCATGGGCAGGTTTTGAAAATTAAATTGAACAAATTCATAAATATTCAGGACAATATAAAAAGTGTCTCGTTTCCTGATATTTGCTGTTGGTTTTGCAGGTAACTATTTTCTCACAATAAAAATAAAATTGTGGGTGAACATTTGGTAAATACGACTTCATCTCTGCACTATAATTACATCTATGTCGCAAAAATATTTGTTTGGCACATGTTTACAATTGTGTTTAAGATTCGCATTTATATAGTACCTTTCTTGGCCTTAGGACGTCACAAAGCAATTCATAGCCAATTTAATACTTTTAAAGTGTAGTCACTTTTGTAATGTAGGGAAAAGTGGCAGCTGATTTGTGCACAGCAAATTCGCTGAAATCACAATGAGATAAGTGGCCACATCAACTGCTTTTGGTGTTGCTTGAGGGGTAAATGTTGGCCAGGTCACTGGAAACTCCCCTGCTCTTCTTAAAATAGTGGCATGAGATCTGAAAAATGGCATCTCTGACAGTGCAGCACTCCCTTGGTCTTGCACTGAGATCTCAACAACATCAACAAAAACTTTTATTTATATAGCACCTTTAATGTAGTAAAACGTCCCAAGTTGCTTCACAGCAGTGTTATTAGGCAAAACAGATAAATTTGACACCGAGCCACATTAAAAGAAATTATGGCAGATGGCCAAAAGCTTGGTTAAAAAGGTAGGTTTTAAGGAACATCTTAAAGGTGGAAAGAGAGGTCGAAAGGCGGAGAGGTTTAGGGAAGGAGTTCCAGAGCTTAGGGCCCAAGCAGCTGAAGGCACAGCCACTAATGGTTGAGCAGTTATAAGCAGGGATGCTTATGAGGGCAGAATTTGATGAACGCAGACATCACATGGGGTTGTGAGGCTGAAATAGATTACAGAGATAGGGAGGGGCAAGGCCATGTAGGGATTTGTAAACAATGATGAGAATTTTGAAATCGAGGCTTTGTTTAACCGGGAGCTAATGTAGGTCAGCGAGCACAGGGCGTGATGGGTGAGTAGGACTTGGTGCGAGTTAAGACATGGGCTGCCAAGTTTTGGATGACCCCAAGTTTACGTCGTGTAGAATGTGGGAGGTCAGCCAGCGTTGGAGTAGTCAAGTCTAGAGGTAACAGGCATAGATGAGGGTTTCAGCAGCAGAAGATTATGGGCTTAAGTTTCTATAGTGGGGCTTGAAGCTATGAGTTCTGACTCGGAGGCAAGAGTACTACTAGTAAGCCAAGTTTGTTTTATTCACTATAAAAAGAAGCCAAGACAATGCCTCGATATTACTCAGAGAGAAGATGAAAATTTAATTTTAAAAGCTTCAGAAATAAACCTTCTCATTACTATGTTTACCTATTAAAGAACTAAGTTTTTTGTGAGCCTTTCAGTTTGATTTGGATGTTCCTCGCAAATTGCCTTTTTTAATTGCCTAATTATTCATGATGCAGTTGCAGGAAGAAGTCAATTCTAAAAGATATTCATACAGCATTGATTGAGAAAGATTCTAATCTCCAAGTATGAGCTACATCACATCATGTTATTTCAGTTAGGGTGTCACAATATAGTGCCAGCCAATATGCTTAAATTATGTCGCCTAAGGCAAGCATCAACTTTCATTTGTTGCAGTCAGTTGCTGTGCAGTCAGAGACTGCTGTGAGTCAGCAGATAGCACTGCCACTTTGATGGAAGGTTAGGATGGCATCTTATGCGTTTGATGTGTAACAGCCTTGTAAATTATAATTTATCCTAGTTATAATACATACATGAGTCTTATAACTGAGCAAAATGTATAAAATATCAGAAAAAAACACTTTTGCCGCAAAACACCCCCTCTTAGCACCGGCATTTAAGGCCGGTTTTGGTAGAAAAATGGTGGCCGCCTTGCTTCCGGCCATTACCGATATGGGCCGCAGTGGTCGCCACATCGGGCTAGTAAGTAGTTGGCCATTGCCTGCGTTCGGCAGAAGAAGGCAAATGAGGCAGATTGTGACGTCAATCAGCGTGGTTTCTTGGACATCGCCGCTCGACTATACGCCCTCTCCAAAGCACGTACATCTGAACATGCATTCAACTGCAGTAGGGACCCCCCACCCAGTGATATTTAAAAGGATCGTCAAAAACTTTCAGGTAACTTTCTTTTTGATTTCTAGTGGCTCTGTGTAGGTTTGTGAAAGTGTTTGGAGCTTTCTAGAGTTGTTTAAAGTTGGTGAGGTGACAGGGAGTGGTGCTGCAAATGGAGAAGGCCTTAATTCTGAATTCAAGGGTCCTGGTTAGACCACTTGCTCCCAGTTATGGGGGCTCTACTTGCAGTCCCCCTTGTGCTGCAGCATGACAGAGGGTTGGAGCAGAGGCAGCAAAGAAGAGAGAGGAGAAGGAGGGGCAGGAGAGCTTTCAGCAGGAGGCCTTACCCACTTAGGGTTCTCCGAGAACACTTCTACTTCCTGCACAAGCCAGGAGCAATTTATTCCATGGCTCCGTTTCACAAAGGAGGTGATGACAGAATTATGCCACCTCTTGGAAACAGACCTGCAGCCTCAGAGCAAATCGATAAAGGCACTGACAGTGGCCCTCAATGTAACCATGGCCCTCAATTTTTTCGCTATCGGATCCTTCCAGGCTGGAGCAAGCGACATAGCTAACATCTCCCAGTTTCCCATACATCCAGGAGAAGGGATTCCATTGTCTTCTCTCTGAACATCCACACCTATCAGACAAATGTACCCACGCTGGACATCAATCTGATATTCAGAGCCAGCGCTCTGGTTTCTACATGCCAGGTCCATATTCAATGGAGACCCTTCTGACTCAGAGGTGGTAATATTATCACTGAACTAGTGGTGACCCTAACCAGATGAATATCCTGGTGGATGGAGAGACCATTGCTTTTATAGTAACTCACCACGATGGGTGAGAGAGGATCGGGGGGGCGGTTTAAATGGTTAAATGTGTGAAAGGCGACTCTAACCTGCCACTCAGGTGCCGGTTACTGATTCTACGGTTGTGGGATTCATGCTGTGAGTTTCTTGCCATAACATATTTAAATCTGGCTCCCACAGTGCAATTGGGAGCTTGATTTAAAATGAACTGCTTCTGCATAGGCTTTCCAGGCATTGGGAAATCTGGATGTGAAAGGGAAGTGGGAGCTGCCAGCTCAAGAAGGTAATACCTTTTCCAGCATTTGTTGTGGGCTAGGAAGAGCAGGAGTGCTCCACCTGGTCCCTCAAGGAAGCTTTTGGCCTCTTCTCTGCTGATCACGGCCTCTCTCTGCTCCCTCCCGATTGCCTATCTCCCCCACCCCTGCCGCAATGACCTCTTTCCCCCACCACGATGACCTCTCCTACCCCATAATCTGCAAAGTCCTCTCTTCCCTCTATACCACTTTGTCATCTCTTCCCTCCAGCCATGATGTCATCTCTCCCTTTTAGCCGTGATGTCATCTCTTCCCTCCCTACCGCAATGTCCACTCTTCCCCCTCCCCCCGACGTGATGTCCTGTTTTCCCTCTCTGCTGCTACAGCTGAATTTCCCCCTTTCCGATTGCTGAGGAATATCCCCAAGGGATCCCGGCTGTGACCTCCTGCTGTCAATTTGGCTGGTTGCTGGGCAAAAAACAGATTCAAAAAATGATAATGAGTGTCTGTTTTTAAGTTCATCAGGAACTCTGCCTTGTTTCTTGGGAAGAAAGTTGCTGGATGTACACACCCAAATGCTTGGTGAACTGGGAAGCTTGACAGAAAGCTTGCATTAAATGTCAAGGAGCATGGAGGAATCCAACACCAACTTGGCACAGGGTTTTGTGTGGAGCTTGGAGCCCATCCTTTCCGGAATGGAATGGGTGGGTTGCCTCCATCAGCACACCTGCAGAACCCACCATGATGCAGTGTGTGATGGCCAACGTCTCAGCTTCCTTTGCAGCACAAGCAACATCTGACTGCTGTAGTGGAAGTTCAGACTGCTGTCATCATGGCTCTGGAAACCACTCTTTAAAGGGGCTTCCAGGGTGTCACAGCACCAGCAATCTGCTCACCAACAGAGTACTAGGAATGCTGAAGTGCCCCCACAGGTGAGTGACAGTGGCTCCATAGAGCACGAACCTGTTGTTCTCCGTCTGAATGACTGCATTCGTACTCCAACACCTGCCACTCTCCCTGTTGCCTGTCAGCCAGCCAGCCCAAACTGCTACAGCCCAGGCCAAGATGGTGCAGTCTGAAGCTGAGGCTTTTCGGCTCACATCTGCTTCAGGTCACCCTCCAAGGCCATTTGCAGTCCACACTACTGAAATTCAGCAGCTTTCCACCAGCCGTGGTGTAACCACTGGGGTAGCACCTCGTCGGAGCACTAGGATAGGCAAAGGCACATGGAAACGGCACTAAAAGAATGCACAAGGGGCATTTGTTTATTTTTGTATGTACTATGGCATGATGTAATTTATAAATTCGGATTGGAATGTGTATTTTTTGTTGGCTCTTATTTTTGCATTGTGGGAAAGAGGAAAATGTAATGGTCAGTGATAGAGGGAAGGTAACTCGTGTGGAATTGTTGGTGAATGAGGAGTTGGGGTTGAGGTGACTGGTATCTCTCATTCATTATTTGTTCACATCGAGCCCGGGCAGAAAGGGGCCATCCTCCTTTCCTCCTCTGCCTCCTCCTCTTTCACCACCTCCTCTGTCTCCTCCTCCTCGGCCTCCTCCTCGTGCTCCTGCTCCTCAGCTTCTTACCTGATAGATTGTAGCAAAGGCTGTTCCCTCATGATGGTAAAGTAGTGCAGCATGCAGCATGCCATGAAAAATCTTGAGACCAGCTCAGCTGGGTACAGCAGGGCTCCTCCACATCAGTCCAGGCAGCAGAATTGTTGCACTATCAGATATCTTGTGGCCGCATGGCTCTCATTGTATGCTTGCTGTGCACTTGTACGTGGGTTGTGAAAGCAAGAGCTGCATGCTTACACCATGTGCAGTTTGTACATCAGAAGATATTGTGGGATGAGGGGGAAGTGGGATGTGAGAAGGAGGATAACATATGAGGATACCGGCAACTTGTATTCTTTCAGCCCCGCCCCTGCCAAGGGCTCAGTGATGCCCCTGCCAAGAATGGCCAGCACCGTCTCCTCCAAGGGGTGAGCTAAAGCTAGGAATGTGAGCTGTGCCTCATGTTTGGTTGAGATTGTTGGTAGATGAGTGAAGGGAGGATCATGCATTGAGCAGTGGTGCAGTTGGCAGGAGATAGATTTTGAAGATGCATTCATTGACCTTGACTACTGGTCTGAGGTCATGAAACTTCTTTGGGCACGAGAGCCACGTCCTGGGGATGACACTGTTGGCAGTGATGGCCTTAGTGATCTGGTCAATGTGGAAATGTATTTTTATCTAAGCTGATACCATACGGTATTTGTGTGCCCTTTGCAATATATATATATATCAAAATGGAGTCCTGGTCCTTCCAGAACTTTCTGCACAAAAACAGTCAGCTTGCATAAACAGCTAAACCTGGTTTGAGATGGCTGATGGCCATCAGACAGCTAGGAGACAAGTCATGCTGAGACAAGTACCCCCCCCATGGTGCTCTCCTATTGTCTACACGACAAGAGTTCCACGTCACCCCACCCTTTTCGAAGTACTCAAACCACCAGCCATTATCTCTAGTAGAGACCTCATCCATTTGATGCAAACAGATAAACCTACTAGGAAACTGAACAATCCTGACACAATGCAAGACAGGTAATAGCTCATTACCACACTCTCATGGAGTAATGGCTGGCTGGCCAACTAACAACCCTGACAAAAGGAAATATCTGGAAACCATGTCAGGACAAGGATGTAGTAATTAACTCTTTATCTGTATTCACTGACTGCGAGACAGAGCCAATACACAGGGAGAGGCCATAACTTGGGTTTTACTGTATAAATATCTTGTGAAACTGTACCATTTCGGAGGTGTTCACTTAGCCCTTGACTGAGTGTGGCCTGCCCCTTGCTAGCAAGTAAATTAAAGAAACTTCTGCCGGAGCTGAAAGTGTTGGAGTTATTTATTTCGGAGGTCGAGATTTCGACAGTTACTTCTTGGAGGTTCCACCGAGATTGCATACTCTCTGTCCTGTGAGTAAAACGGATACAGGCATAGTGCCTCTCCAGTGAAAGGCTTCAGTGGCCAAACAAGGTGAGCCTTTTGCTCACAAGAAGGTTTCTTCACTGTTGAATCGCATATGTAATCTGTTGTCCACAGGGGAGGTACTGCAATCTACAAGACTCGACATTTAAAAGCTAAAGTTATTTTTTTTAACCATTTTTTTCTCAGCTTGCAAGCAGAAGGGAACGGGTTCTGGAAAAATCTCGAAACAGCCCGGGAAAGGTTTCAGTAGGTAAGGGAGCGCTCGTCGATCGAAAAAGATTCCTGAAGGTTCTTATGTGATAAGATTAGGGGAAAAAAGCGCTAATCGATTGAAGGTTCTTATGTGATAAGAGTTTTATTGTTTTTAATTAGGAAAAGGTTCTTATGTGATAAGAATAGGAAAAAAAAGCGAAGCGCAATCGATCAAAGGTTCTTATGTGATAAGAGTTAGGGTATGGAACCATAAGTTTTATCAGTTTTATAAGTTTTATTAGGATAAGTTAAGGACTCAGTCTGTAGTGGCGTACAACACAGAATGAGAATTGATTATTTGTTTAGATAGAGTGTAAGGTTATGATTTGTGTACTCGCGTGAATAGTGTTTGTTGTCCTTGTTATACTGTCGTGTGCAATACCTTTGTGCGACATTGCCATTAGAGAAACGGGAAGAGTCACTAGGGAAAATTGTGATTCGGGAAAAAAAAACAAGGATTGATTAAGAAAAGAAACAGTAACTGATTGATCAACTATGGTTGGTTCATGCCAACATATCTCACACACCCAGACTGAGCCCGAATTAAGAGCCTTTTCAGGCCACGTAACGGACAGGAGAAGTGGGCGTAGAGAACTCGGTTGGCCGAAAGGATTGTGAGATCAGAAACTGTGGAAAATCTTAATCATCCAGAATGGGGGCTGGAGCAAGTAAACCACCACCAAAAGGGACCCCAGCCCATTTTATGCTCCAGAATTATGGTCAGTCTTCAATTGACTACCTAAGAGAATGGGTAAAATGGACTAAGGGTGAAAACAGGCCATTTCCACCCGATGGTTCATTTAATTTAGAGAGAATAACCTGTCTAGAAGAATGCCTTATAGACAGAGACCCAGGTAGAAGAGGGAAAAAAAAAGTGAATTGGTCGGCGTTTGGAGATTGGAAAAGGGAAGCTGAGGAATGACATGAGAAGAGCCTAAGAGTTAGCAAGCAGTGTACTAGAGGGAGAAAGCAGGGGGATGAACGGGTCGAGCAGGTGAATCGCCCTCGACATAGCAAACATCCATCTGTTATGGTTGCTAAAGAGACAAAGGCACACTCACCAAGTGCCCCTAAGGATTGGGAAAAAGATGAGGATGAGGAATGGGACGATGATTGGACTCCCTACAGCCATCGACCACCGCCGTATGTTCCACCCCCGGGGGGTGCTCCAAGCCAACAAGGAGGACTCGATCCTCGGGCCGGAGCACAGGGAAATGGGGTAACACCCGCTCCCAACAATGTAGGTGCGGCTGCAGGAAAAATAGATCAGTCACAAGGGAATCAATACCATGTCGGCCCTGCAGGTGGCACACGAAGTCTTACCCGTGGACAAGGGCCCGGTACCCTGGAGCCATCATCATCTGCATACCCAGTAAGACTTTTTCCCAGTCCACTCTCTGGGGGGGCTCCGGTCCCTATTTATCGACCATTGTCACCAAATGAGTTAAGAATAATTGTGGAAGGATTGGCAGACCTTAAAACCAATATTGAAAAGGCCATAGACCAGTTAAAAGTGATCATCTTGTGCCACGAACCCAGTATATTAGATGGTCAAATCTTACTGAAAGCATGGTTAAAGGACATGAAATTTGCCGAACTTGAGATAAAATTCAAAGATTTTAAAACCCATCGAGAGGCTTCGGATGCAGATCCCAGCACGAAGCCAGGAGAGGGGTTCTGGGAAAGATGTTGGGAAGCCTTGCATTCGGTGTTCCCAAGGAAAATGAATTGGTCCAAAATTATGGAAACTACACAAAGAACGGAGGAGGATGTTGAGGATTATGTAGAAAGAGTGCGAGAGATCATGAACCAATGTTCAGGCATGAAAATAGAGGAGGTAGAAGCTCCTATGATCAGCGCCGTGGTAAACGGGCTACGACCTGAACTCAGAGATCCCTTTAAACTAGTTTGTCTCGGATGGCGACAGGAATCACTATCCAAGGTTGTATCTATGTTAAAGGACATACAAGAGCGAAATAGAGAATCTAAAAGCAAGGTCACCGTGTTTGTAGGACAAGCAGCTCCAACAACACCCATCCCGGTGACACCGTCCTACGGCCCCCCCCAGGGTAGAGGAAGAGGGCGAGGCAGAGGAGGAAATTTCAGGGGAAGAGGGAGAGGAGGTGCAGGGCGGGAACAATATGATACCTGTTACAATTGTGGTCAGATTGGACACTGGGCTAGAAATTGCCGGGCAAAACAGCAACAACCAAATTATGATTGGACTCAACAGGCAGGTAATAGAGCACCTCCTCCCCCTTCAGGACCCAACCCGTATGTGACTCAAGTCCAGGTACATGCTAGACCTCAGACTAATTTCTCTGTGCAAGATCCATTTGGATCACAGAATCAAAAGCAATTCGGCCAACCACCAAATTGCCCGTATAATGATCAATGACGCCCAATCCCAGACCCGAGTGCTGCAAACAAACAGCTACCCGTCGTTTCGTTAAATGCCATAGGAGAACCTGAAGTAAAAATATGAATACAAGGAAAGGATATCCCATTCCTAGTGGATACTGGTGCCACCTATTCGGTCCTTTCAAGGGAGGATACGAGGGGAATTCCCACTTCCACTAATCAAACCTCAGTGATTGGACTATCTGGACACGCGCAGCAAATGTTTTTCTCCAACCCTATCAATGTACAATTAGAAGATTATGAAGATAGTCATTCATTCCTACTGTCTAAGGAGGTTCCAGTGAACCTGTGTGGACATGACCTGTTATGTAAAATGAGTGCCGCGATCCTCTGTTCCCCAGCTGGTCTGGAGGTTCGGGTCCCTATAGATAAATGTGGTGCATATCCACTACTTCAACCCACAACTCCCATATTGTATGCCTGGAAAAATTTGGACCCCACACTAAGCAAAACCCTATCCTATTTGGTTGGTTCATATTGGTGCGTAACAAGGTTAATCACAGACTACCTCAAATCTCAAACCTTGGGAAATTGGTACGAAACATTACACTGCACAGCATATTGTGACAACACGGGATCAGACGCTACAGCACAAATCTTTTATCAACCAGTCCTGCACCAGAAACATCAATTGATGATCGAACAAATTTTTATCGGACCCGAAGGGATAGCGGCAGGGGTTGAATTATCCTCCCACAGTCAGAGCTTGTTTAGGATTAAAGGGAGCGTTCCACACTGCACCCTTGCGGTTGCAGGCACACAAAAACCCCAGGATTTAGGACGAATGGTTAAAAGAATGCAAGGATCCCTAGTACAAGAGGAATGGCATACACTTAATGGAACTTTGGGGCAACATGAAAGGGAAGGGAGGCTATTCTGTCAAGTTGAATGGGAAAATATACTTCGATGCTGTCTTAGAAGAAAGGATGCTTTCAGCCACTAGCTTCCCATTACAACAAAGCACAGCAGAGCTTCTTGCTAAAGTTCCAGAACAACTATGGTCTACACACGCTAATGAAGTAGGAAAGATGCTCACCGCACAACCATATAAGGTAGCGATCAGTTCAACCGCCCCACTCCCCAAGAAGCCCCAATACCCCTTGTCTCCAGCCGTAGAACAAGGTATCGAGCCAGTCATTAAGTTCCTGCTGGCCCAGGGAATAATCGTTCCAACTAGAAGTCCATGTAACACACCGATCTTTCCAGTGCAGAAGCCCAATAGTGACAAATGGAGATTTGTCCAAGACCTACGCGCTGTGAATCATTCGGTATTCCCAACTTATCTGGTGGTACCCAACCCGGCAATTATACTTGCCAGTATTCCGGCATCCTCAGCGTATTACACAGTAATTGATCTGTGTTCAGCATTTTTCTCAATACCCATTCACCCAGAGTCTCAATTCCTGTTTGTCTTCACATATAAAGGACGCCAATATACGTGGACAAGCCTCCCGCAGGGATTTACCGAGAGCCCTACTATATTCTCACAATGCCTAAAGAGGGATCTGGAAGATGTAATTTTACCAGCAGGTTCTACACTTGTGCAGTATGTTGATGACTTATTGCTCGCCTCACCCTCCAAATTGGCCTGCGAAACGGACTCCCTTGTGTTATTAAAAGCCCTGGCCTCGAAAGGACACAAGGTGTCAAAGGCAAAGTTACAATTTATCTTAGAAAAGGTTCGGTATCTAGGGCACGAATTGGTCAGAGATACGAGACAATTGACACAAGACCGAGTAAAAGCAATCTGCTCTGCCCCACTACCAGTAACCAAGAGAGAAATGAAACACCTCCTCGGCATGACAGGATACTGCCGGCAATGGGTTATGAGTTATTCCGAGATCGTTAGACCACTGTTAGACATATCCATGCCCGCACTACCAGAGAAGCTGATTTGGAATGAGGTATCCCGGAATGCTTTCCAGAACCTTAAACAGTCCCTCACTTCAGCACCCGCCTTGGGATTACCAGATTACACTAAGCTATTCAACCTATTTGTGCATCACAAGTCGGGTTTTGCACAATCTGTTTTGACTCAGTTACATGGGGACAGGCAGCGACCGGTAGCGTATTTCAGTACCCAACTAGACCCAGTGGCACGCGGACTACCAGGATGTCTTCCTTCGTTGGTAGCAGCTTATTATGCTATGCAACAGGCTCAGACAATAACTCTAAATCATCAGACCATTTTGTATATCCCACACTCTGCCGAGATTTTACTTACTAAGTGTGCCACCCAACACCTAACCTCCGCAAGAACCACTAAATATGAGGTCGAACTGTTATCAAATCCAAACCTTATCATCAAAAGGTGCACTACCTTAAATCCAGCCACTCTACTCCCCACGGAAGAAAACGGCGAACCTCATTCATGTGAAATGGTAACCGAATTAGTGACTAAACCACGTATCAATCTAACAGATGTACCAATGTGTAACCCTGATCTAGTGTACTATGTTGACGGATCAGCCTACGAAATAATAGGGGCCAACCTTGAGCGGCTTATGCAATTATAACTCAGTTTAATGTTGTCGAGACAGCCTCTCTTCCAGACTCTTTTTCAGCCCAACAAGCCGAATTGTTTGCGTTAACTCGAGCCTGTATTCTGGCTGAAGGACAAACAGTTAATATCTACACTGACTCCAGGTATGCTTTTGGGGTATCATATGACTATGGACAAATTTGGAAGATTCGCGGGTACCTGACTTCTTCAGGAACCCCTATCAAAAATGCAGAACAAGTGGAAAATCTTCTGCGAGCCATTCAATGCCCCTTGAAACTTGCCATTATCAAATGCCAAGCACATACAGGCCAGTTGAATGAGGTGGCACTTGGGAATGCCAGAGCTGATAATGCAGCTAAGTCAGCAGCTCTGTCAAAAGGGGGGATGCAGGTGTCACTCAGGAAAAATAATTGCTCAGACCCGCCACCCACTATTAATGATGTGCTGGCCTTTCAGACACAGGCCAGTACGGAGGAGGTGGTGACCTGGACGAAGGATCAATGTTATAAAAATCCAGAAGGAATATGGGTTCACCACGACGGCCGTGTGGTGGCGCCCAGATCTTTACTTCCATGGATTGCCCGATGTGTTCATACATTCACACATGCAGGCAAAGGGGGATTGGCAGATTATATTTTGGCAACTTGGTATGCACCAGGTATTTCGGCAATTGCAAAACAAATCTGTGAAAATTGTGTTACCTGTCAGACAATGAATCCGGGTAAGACGGAAAAAGTAGAATCTGCCTCCCACCCAAATCCAGTCGGGCCTTTTGTACATTTACAAATGGATTTTATTGAATTACCTATGTGTATGGGATTTAAGTATGTATTAGTTTTTGTAGATGTGTTCTCTAGATGGATTGAAGCCTTTCCATGTAAAAAGGCCGATGCCACTACTGTTGCTAAATGTTTGTTAAAGGAAATCGTACCGCGCTTCGGAATCCCTGCTAAGCTTTCTAGTGATAACGGGTCACATTTCACGGGAACTGTTATAAGGGAAATGTGTAAAGCTTTACAGATTAATCAACGTTTTCATTGCAGTTATCATCCACAATCAGCTGGACTTGTTGAAAGATATAATGGAATGCTTAAAAATAAGCTGGCAAAACTATGCAATGACACTGGACTGAAATGGACAGAACTGCTGCCCTTAGCTTTGATGGTAATGCGATCTGCAACCAACCAGAACAACAGGCCTGTCACCGCATGAGATAGTTATGGGACGTCCCCAACGACTACCTTTTACAGCACCATTTACTGCAAAACAAATGGACATCCACAAAATGGAGGAAAATATGATGAACTATTGTATTGCACTAACCAAATGTATTTCCAGCTTTCATTCACAGGTAAAGGAAGCTCAAGTCAAGCCAGCGGAAGGGAAGCGTCATAACCTGGAGCCAGGGGAATTCGTTTACATCAAGATTTTTAAAAGAAAAAGCAGTCTACAACCAAGATTCGAAGGACCATACTAGGTCTTGCTGGCAACCAATACTGCAATCAAGGTAAAGGAAAGACCAACATGGATCCATGCATCCCATTGCAAACGGGCACCCGACCAGGAGGAAGGGAAGAAGGAACCAGAGGAACAGAAAAAGGAAGACTGAATAAGGAACTGTATGGACTATGGGGACTGATGGTGCTGGGCTTGACAGGGTTTTACTTTGCATTATTGATTACACCAGGGGTACAGACCCGCCACCGAAGGGAATTGCAAGTAAACGTATTTATGGCACTGAGTCATAGGTATGCTCAAGAAAGAAACTTGTCGAGTTGTTGGGTATGTTCCCATGTACCTGTCCACTCCGAAGGGGGTATTCCCCGGAGGTCTGTCCACTTTTAACGAATCAGAAATGGTAGAATGGTTGACAGTGCAAAATAGGACAAACCTAACTAAGGGGCCAGAAACGTAGGAACAAACAGAAGGGAGGTTGGCAGTGTATAAACTTACAGCCTTCCAGGGATAGTACCAGCCCAATTATGATAATAACCATCAGCCTCCCTTCCTAAGCATTACTCCCAGAATAGGAAATCCTGAAGGTATAATATGTCTAGTGAGTAATGAGACTAAAGGACCAGAAATGGGACGCAGCAAGTGTTCCCAAATGACTAAATGGCAAGCCACAACTAATCCCACTGATGGGAGAAAGATAGCAACCATTGGCTGGACAATGGTCCATAACAAAGCCCCAGGTGAAGGGTGGGAGAAACTATGTTACCTACCGAGACCACGGCTAGAGTTATGGTAGCGACAACTACTGAAGGCCATAGAAATGGAGAGACTGTACAAGATCAGAATAGATTAAGTTGTCCTTGTGAAGGACAAAATGGGGGAATGTGGAAATGTATTTTTATCTAAGCTGATACCATACGATATTTGTGTGCCCTTTGCAATATATATATCTCAAACTGGAGTCCTGGTCCTTCCAGAACTTTCTGCACAAAAACAGTCAGCTTGCATAAACAGCTAAACCTGGTTTGAGATGGCTGATGGCCATCAGACAGCTAGGAGATAATCATGCTAAGACAAGTACCCCCCCCCCCCCCACCATGGTGCCCTCCTATTGTCTACACGACAAGAGTTCCATGTCACCCCACCCTTTTCTTTGTACTCAAACCACCAGCCATTATCTCTTGTAAAGACCTCATCCATTTGATGCAAACAGATAAACTGACTGGGAAACTGAACAATCCTGACACAATGCAAGACAAGTAATAACTCATTACCACACTCTCATAGAGTAATGGCCGACTAACCAACTAACAACCCTAACAAAAGGAAATATCTGGAAACCATGTCAGGACAAGGATGTAGTAATTAACTCTTTATCTGTATTCACTGACTGCGAGACAGAGCCAATACACAGGGAGAGGCCATAACTTGGGTTTTACTGTATAAATACACAGGGAGAGGCCATAACTTGGGTTTTACTGTATAAATATCTTGTGAAACTGTACCATTTCGGAGGTGTTCACTTAGCCCTTGACTGAGTGTGACCTGCCCCTTGCTAGCAAGTAAATTAAAGAAACTTCTGCCGGAGCTGAAAGTGTCGGAGTCATTTATTTCGGAGGTCGAGATTTCGACATCTCACATCATTCTTTCTGGAGGACCTATCTTCCAATGTTGGCAACCTGTACAAGACACTGGGTGCCCTTTCCCTAGTCTATTGAGTCATTTGTATTAGTGCTGAAGCACTTTGCGCATTTTTTATGTGCAGAAGGCTGTTCTTCTTTACGAGCTGCAGTTTGCCTAGTTCTGAAGAATGTTTTATTTTTTTATGTGCAGAAGGCAGTTTAGCCTTTAAGAGCTGGAGACTGCCTTGAAAAGGAGCTCTTGTGACACAAACCTCAACCCCCCTGCTAAGCGCACATGCTGTCAGCAATGCATTCATCACTAGCCTGTGTATTCCTATCATGTTAATTAGCAGGCAGCACCAAATTGACGTGCTGCCTGCACCTGAATGGGTGTGGGCACATCTCGCATTGCGGTACCCATACCTGTTTTTTGGCGGTATTGAATTTCACCCCCGATATGTCACCTGGTCCAGATTGGCTGCATTCTAGGTTGCTGAGGCTCTGGTCACAATCTTTCAGTCCTCATTATATATGGTAGTGGTGCCAGAGGATTTGAAAATGTTACAACTCTTTTCACAAACAGGAAGAAGGATAAACCCGGCAACTACAGGCCAATCAGCCTAACATCGGTAATGGGGAAACTTTTAGAGATATTAATCCTCATCAGAATTAATTCCCACTTGGAAAAATATGGGTTAATAAATGAAAGCCATCACATAATTATTATAAACAAATCATGTTTGGCTAACTTGATTGAGATCTTCGATGAATGACAGAGAGGGTTTGTGATGGTAGTGTGGTTGATGTTCTGTATATGGACTTTCAAAAGGCATTTGATAAAGTACCACATGATAGACTTGTTAGGAAATTGAAGCCCATGGGAATAAAGGGGCAGTGGCCACATGGGTACCAAATTGGCTATGGGACAGAAAGCAGAGAGCCGGGGTAAGCGGTTGTTTTTCGACTGGAGTGAAGTGTGCAGAAATGTGCCCGCAGAGCTTGTTGTTGGGAACACTGCTCTTTTTGACTTTTACTAATAAACTGGACTTGGGTATACAGGGTAAATTTCAAAGTTTGCAGATGACACGAAACATGGAAATCTAGTAAACAATGAGGAGAATAGTATCAGATATCAAGGGGACTGGTGAAATGGGCAGACACAAGAGAAGTGTGAAGCGATACATTTTTGTAGGAAGAATGAGGAGAGGCAATATGAACTAAATGGTACAATTTTAAAGAGGATGCAGGAACAGGGAGTCCTGTAGGTGTGCAAACACATGTCTTTGAAAGTGACAGGACAAGTTGAGAAGGCTGTAAACAAGGCACATGGGATTCTTGGCTTTATAAATAGAGGCACAGTGTACAAAAGCAAGGACATTATGCTAACCTTCTGCGACATTGGTTAGGCCCCAGCTAGAGTATTATATCCAATTCTGGGCTTTAGGAAGTATGTCAAAGTCTTAAAGAGGGGTCAGAGGAGATTTACTAGAATGATTCCAGGGATGAAATACTTCAGTTACATGGAAAGACTAGAGATACTGGGGTTGTTCGTCTTAGAGCAGAGAGGATTAAGGGGAGATTTGATAGAGGTGTTCAAAATCATGAAGGGTTTTGAGCGAGTAAATAAGGAGAAACTGTTTCCAGTGGCAGAAGGTTGGTAACCAGAGGACATATATTTAAGGTAATTGACAAAAGAACCAGATGCGAGATGAGGGAAACAAAAATTACACAGCAAGTTGTGATCTGGAATGCAGTGCCTGATAGGGTGGTAGAAGTAGATTCAATAATAGCTTTCAAAAGGGAATTGAGTTAAAGTAGAACAATTTACAGAGCTTTAGGAAAAGAGCAGAGGAGTGGGAATAATTGGGTAGCTCTTTCAATGAACCGGCACAGGCACAATGTGTCGAATGGCCTCCTTCAGTGCTATATCAATCTATGATTCTAGAATATTTTTCAGTAAAAGCACTTCTGCTTACGCCTGACACTGTTATATCCTAGTCTAATGATATGGATTAGAATTTCTGATTATGTGTTTAGAGATGGCTGAGGTGGTTAGAGCTGGATTTTTGGCTCATTGCACCTTGGTTAGCACCCCGGTGGGGTGGTAAATGCTGATTTTGGGCATAATGCCGGGTTTCCAGGATTTACTGCCCGGCCAGTAGATTCAGCTACTGGTTAGTGCTAGCACAAAAACTTACTGCCCCGCAGTCCATTTTGACTGATATCCATGATGTCAAGCATCGTGCAATGCTGCAATAGTGCCCTGGATGGAACGTTCGGCCATTACCCCTCATTTAACGCCTGCCCAGGAAACTTCTGAAAAAGCAGGAATTCTCAGGGTACGGAAAGCGGTATTGGCAGCATTTTTAAATGGAGGGATGCGGATGCTACATCTTAGGTCATATTGACTACAACGGTTGCACACATAACGCTTCGTGAAGCTCCGACTTGCAAACTTCACTTTTATCTGCCATTACAGTGTCCTTACAACTTCAGTGAGAGAATTTAATGGGGGCATCACTAGTTCACCAGCGCATCGTGCTCCATCCTATTGCCAGGCGGTGTCAAGCTAGAAGAAGGACTCTGGCCATGTCTGCCCACGGATGAGGAGAGTCTGAAGACGTCCGGGGAGCAAGCCTCACCCCCCATCTGTTTACTGGCACCAACGCTCATACCTCAAGCTCTCTGAGGAGCAGTGTGTGAGAAAGTTGTGCTGGTAGAGATATGGCATCTCCTACAGGCAGACCGATGCCTGGACTGCTCTGGAGGCAGTCTTCAATACTCCCCTCAACAGGTATTCAAATTCATTGTGGTGTGCTGCATGCTGCACATCATGGCCATCACGAGGGGCCAGGCATTGCCAGTGGGGATTGCATGCCCACCTCACGAAGATGAAGAGGAGCCTGGCGAGGCCCAATTGGATAGTCACCCCATCCATGGGGGAGGCAGTGTGGAGATGCTACCGGACCAAGAGTCACATGTTGCCAGCTTGCAATGGACTGGCTCTCCTAAATGGAGGAAGCTGAGGGATAGAGCTAATACTTGACATGTTATGTGCCCCCATAAAGGCACATCTCCGGTGAACATGGCAATGATGCACAAGACACCAATGACAAATGATGATTGATTATATTTTACTGCAACAAAGTCACAAAAACCCCCCCACAAAAATAAAACCATGCCATATACAACGATATGTTGCAGAGCACTAAATAACAATGAAACTTTTTTAACGTCACAAGTTTCAGCTCAGCAATATGTGTGCGCATTAGGTCCGTGCAGCAGAGCTGGTCTCCAGTTGTCTTAGTTAATCCTTGCCACTGGACCAAGACCTAGCTCTGTCAAGCCCGTGTGGTGGCTGGTGTGCAACGGTTACCACGTTAAGAAAATCCACGCACAGGCATCTTCCACCCTTCAACATGTAGTTCGTGATCTATAATATTAGGTCCTTCATTGAAATACCTGTGACCTCATTGCTTTTTGGCGTGGAAGCAGGTCATCCTCGATGCGAGGGACCGCCTATGATGATGATGATTATCTACTGCAAATTCCAGCCCTATAGATTCCTTCTTATTTAAAGATCTTCACATTCTGCTGAACTCTCAGAAATACTTTCTTTACAGTCAGCTTCTCCATGATATTGGAAACAATGGGCTCAATTTTGGCCATGACTTGCTCCAATTCTTTTGGAGTAAGTTGGTTTTTCTGGCGTAAGTTAAAAAACGCCACTTTCCCCAATCAACTTGCTCCAGAGTAACTCAGTTAGGTACGATTTTTTTTAGTTGAGTTTTTTTTTCAAAAGGGTACGTTCCCAGACACTTACGCCAGTTTTGGCATTTATGCCACTTTGGCCAGCTAAAACTTACTTCAAATCGACTTCGGTCAGCGTATGTGGCCAGCTCTGAAAAACCTTGCGGGCAGTTAAGAAATTGCCGCAGGTTAGTACATTTAAAGCACCAAGACTTGCAAAGCACTAAACAAAGCACAAAAAGTAATAAGCAATCAATCAATAATAAATAAAAAATAGTAGTCCTACCTTTATGCCAGAAACAATTTTTTTTTAAAGTTCCAACCACTTGGGTTTTATTCAAAATCAACAATTTGGAATACAATAAATATATCACAGCACTGCCATTCTCAAGGACAGTAGATGTTAGCTCATCAAGACGGTTGGTCCTTTTTATTTTTTGCCTTCAACCTTCCCCGTTCCTTTCTTGGCAAACCGCATGCTCCTCAGAAACTTGGGATCAACTCCTTTCAGGGGCTCAAATCGCCAGAAACAAGTTGCTTGCGGGCCGGTGCAGGAGCCCATTCAGCCAGGAATAGGGGAGGAGAACATCAGGGCGTTCCTTCAGCCAGAGATAGGGGCGACGTGCATCGGGCCCTGCTGACAGCTTGCAGGACATGCTGGGACGGCGAGGAGCATGCGCGCAGACTCCACTGTGCATGTGGACAGCTGCCGACAGTGTTTTCGGCGTAGGGCTGTAGCTCTGCCCTCCCCACTTCACCATGGCCACTGCGCCAGGACCCGGGACACTCGGCAGAGGGGCCAGGATACTCCATTTTGAGCACACAAAGTCGGCGCATCTCAGCTAAGTGCGCCGAAAAAGGGGTTGGCGAAAATCTAGCCCAATGATTTGGCTGTTTATCCAGTAACATCAACATTGTATCCATGTTCTCGTCCAAAAAAACAAAATAAAAGCTAAACTTAAAAAAACGCTTAAAAAAAAGCAAGTAAAAATGCATTAAAAAACAGTCAAAGTCTAACAAAGAAAAGACTAGCTAATAAAAAAGCCTGTTTCCCTTCTGTGTGCTGCTTATTTTTAACAGTCAAGGGCAGATTTTATGAAATCACGTGGCTATCAAACAGCCTCACCTGCTGGGAGCACATATTGGGAATACAAGCACGTGTTCCCTATGCCTTTCTGTATGGAAAATCATGGGATGTGCATTCCCAAAACCTAGATTAGCATTGTTAGTAGGCAAGGCCTTGCAAGGTTTCCAGTCAGGAACATGTCTTTGTAAAATCAGCCCCCGGGTGTGGAAATAATGCAGATTGGGACTTCTACAATTCCTTTGGGCCACAGAAACCTCAGGGTTTGCATGCAGGAAGCATAAAATAAGTGAGACAAATTACTAGGCTGTAAAGTTTAGTTGGAAAATCGCAATGGAGTGGGGGTGGGTGGCATATGGCAGGGGTCAGATTGAAGCACAAGTCCCCAATATTAAAGGGAAGCCGAGGAGGATATTGGGGAGGCAATAGTTGGTTAAGAATCTAGCAGGGCCAGGTCTGGGGGGACATGCTGATCTTAACGGCAGGACCTTGTTACAATATTGTTGGGCCACCTCCCGCCCAGCAGCCAGCTAAATGCACAGCCTGGTCAGCGAGGCGGAGGGAAAGCCAGTAACAGGAGGCCACAGCCAGAGACCTGTTGGGACGGTCCCAGCACTCAGAAGGGAGCATGAGCTCCAGGCTTGCAGTGGGGACAGGGGGTGGGAGGGTCATAATTGGGAGGGGGCTGAAGATCAGGTCCAGGGTCTGGGGGAGAGGATTTGCCACGATTGGGGCCGAGGTGGTGCCTTGCTGTGATTAGTGGGGGAGTGTGGGTCGCACAGTTCAAACGAGACTCCAGGCTTCTTTGTGAGGCCAGGAGAAATACTGCTGCGCCTTCCTGGCCCACAAGAGAATCCGAAAAATAACATTTAAACTTAATTGCTGGGCCTCTACTGGCTCAGGACTCACCTTGCAGGATGTTTTTTTTTCTGATGGGGAGCCTATACTGCCGCCCCACGCCTCCACTCAGGCCTCTCATTCATATTGCAGATCCCGATGATATCCTTTCATCTTAATGATATTATGCACAAGTGACAGAACGATAAATGATAAATTCAGATGCCCATGTCATGTGGCTGCAAAACGCCAAGCACTTACTTTAAAGTTGGTGGAGCTGATTCTGTTCCCTCTGTTTGAGCCCAATTTCGGCACAGAGCTGCCAAAATTCAGCTGACTGGAGCGCAGCTGAACCAGGCTGAATTTCTGCATTCAGCTACCTAGCAAGTCCTTGACTTGAACTGGGTTCAGAAAAGCCCAACAAATGGATAGGTGTCCCGGATGAAAGGAGGAAATCTGGCCACTGCGGAAGGCCCTCAGACCTCCAGCACTATTAATGCCCCCCCAGCTTTGGGGCAAATATCCAGGTTTCCTCCAGCCACAATGTTCCTTATTGATAGCCCGGAATAAAATAAAACTTAATCTGTCCAGATATTGATGGAGGCTGCTGCTAACTCCTTTTTAGATCCTCTAATTGGAAAGCTTGGGCTCAATCTTGAAAACCTACTTTCAACGGGTAAGCTGTTTTTGGGATTCTGACAGTTAGAAACCGAGAAAATGAGCTGTGAGGCATTTTGGCATCTTTCCCATGTCATCTCCATTGTATATGAATGCTTCTGCTTGTTTCAGATAGAAGCTCTCTGGCCACAGTTGGATATCCCAGAAATGAGGCTGAAGCAGCAAATTGGGTTACTGCACCTTTTTCATCTGTCTTTCACCCTAGAAATAAGTGCCCTTGAAAATCAGCCCAATTCCAAATTAATTCAGAGGCATTAAATGCTAACAGTTTTGTATGATGATCATCAGAAAGGGCTTTTTTTTTAATTGGAATTTTTTTCAAAATAATGTAAGTTAGCCCTGTTCTTCAGCTCAACTGGACTCATGCCTCTGCTACCGAGAGGGCGAGTGAATAATCTGCACCCAGATTTGGGTGGTTGCTAGGTGACATGATTTACTGACTAGGCTGGTCTACCCTGTCTGATTTTTCTTTCTCTGCCCGGACACGCCACAGCTCTGCTTGATATTTCCACATGCTTCAGATTGGGAACTGATTAGAACTACCGCTGCCATGGTAACAAGCTTTGGTGCAGCATACTAGAAACAATTGCAGCTTGAGTCTGAAAAGACTCCAGTTTTTGTGCTTGTGAATCAACTCGCTTTGTAGAGGCTTACATGATGGTTAGAATTAATGTATTTGATATATCTAATGTCAGTTCATCTGTACATTTCTTATTCTTCAGACCTTTATAAGTAGAAAGCTGTTGCTGGAATGCCTACATTTGGGTCTAGAATTTTCTCTGCATTCTATACATGGAGGAAACAGTGATCACGAAGTCTGTAGAATGCTGCTCTTTACAGCTGTTCTGTGATCATTCTATCTGCCACCAGTGGGCCATGTTTTTCCCAAAATAATTTGAATAGCTGAAAAGTAGGAGGTTTCTCTGTTCATTTTGTGTTCATTCTTCATAATAATATCAAAATTTATTCAGAAATATCTACCAGAGGCTCATAATAAAATAGCAAGAAGTTAAGGTGGACAGTCTTACAGATTTCACTATCAGATTTAACAATTCTCATAGAATTTAACTGGAGAAAAAGATGCTGAACCTCAAAAAGGTATCAATTATGTGTCATACATGCAGAGATCAGATGAATGTTTGTCTGACAATCATATCACATAAAATTGTGTTTTTCAGTTCAGGAGGACAGATGTTTTACACTGACTTTACCTCCTCCTGACCACAATAATAACAACAAATCTAATACAATTTTTTTCTGAGGTAAAATATTTTTATTTCAATAGAAATTCTATCTTATTTTCAGAGAAAAAAGTATTACGAGATTGATTGATTAAGTGAGTGGGCAAAATTGTGGCAGATGGAGTTCAGTGTGAGATCATCCACTTTGAACCTAAGAAAGACAGATCAGAGAATTTTCTAAATGGTGAGAAGCTGGGAACTGTGGAGGGACAGTGAGATTTAGAGTCCTAGTACAAAAATTACTAAAGGCTAGTGAACAGGTACAAAAAAATAATTAAAACGGCTAACGGAATGTTGCTTTTATCTCAAGGGAGCTGGAATACAAAGGGGTGGATGTTATGTTACAGTTACATAGAAAGAAAGAAAACAAGAAAGAAAGAAAGAAAGGGAAAGAAAGAAAGGGAAAGAAAGAAAGAAAGGAAGGAAGAAAGAAAGAAAGAAAGAAAGAAAGAAAGAAAGAAAGAAAGAACAAAAGAAAGAAAGAAAGAAAGAAAGAAAGAAAGAAAGAAAGAAAGAGAAAGAAAGACTTGCATTTATATGGCGCCGTTCACAATCACTGGACATCCCTACATGAAGCTCGAGTTAGAACATAAGAACATAAGAAATAGGAGCAGGATTAATTAATTAATTCAATTAAACCAATATAAATTAGTTTAATTGTGGGAAAAGCATAGCAAAAAGGAGGACTGAAATAATAAGAACTTAAGAATTAGGAGCAGGAGTAGGCCATATGGCCCCTCGAGCCTGTTCCTCCATTCAATACGATCATGGCTGATCATCGACCTCAACTCTACTTTCCCGCCCGATCTCCATATCCCTTGATTCCCCTAGACTACAAAAATCTATCTATCTCAGCTTGAATATATTCAGGGACTCAGCATCTACAACCCTCTGGGACAGAAAATTCCAAAGATTCACAACCCTCTGAGTGAAGAAATTCCTCCTCATCTCTGTCTTAAATGACCTACCCCTTATCCTGA
Organism: Pristiophorus japonicus; assembly: GCF_044704955.1. NCBI lineage: Eukaryota > Metazoa > Chordata > Chondrichthyes > Pristiophoridae > Pristiophorus > Pristiophorus japonicus. The sequence continues at coordinate 312,257,330 of NC_091978.1, read as the reverse complement.
GAATGTGCCCCCTCGTTCTAGACAGTCCAGCCAAGGGAAACAACCTCTCAGCTTCTACCCTGTCAATCCCCTTCAGAATCTTGTATGTTTCATTCTTCTAAACTCCAGAGAGTGTAGGCCCATTCTACACAATCTCTCATCATAAGACAGCCCTCTCATCCCAGGAATCAATCTGGTGAACCTCTGTTGCACCGCCTCCAAGGCAAGTATATCCTTCCTTAGATAAGGAGACCAAAACTGTGCACAGTACTCCAGGGGCTAGATTTTTGGCTTTTTGGAGTTAGGGGCCCAAATCGCAGCGTTGTGCAAAAGTTTGCGCCGGGAAATAGTTTGTGCACTAGTCAAGAATTTCCGGCAAAAAACTACAACAAAGCACATGTAAGATCCAAACAGATTGAATGGTGGCCTTTGGAACATTCAAACAGTATCACCTATTAAACTGTGGCAATGATTTGGAGGATGTTGGCGTTAAGTCAAGCGTTGCATGCCTGACTCTGTGCACCGGAGCTGAAACTTTCGGCATTGAAGGAGCAGGCCATTTTGTGCATGCGCATTGATTGATTTTTTCCCCCCTCTTTGTTTCTTTTCCTGTCGCAAACACAAATGCGCACATGTGCATTTAAACCGGCCCACTTCAGCTACTTCTGCTGAGATGGAGGAGCAGAAGGGAAGGCAGCATACCAGGTATTTCAGCCAGGAGGCTAGTGAGGCCTTCGTGAGTGTGGTGGAGAGGAGGTGGGCCTCACTCCATCTTACAGGGGGAGCCACACCACTCCCTCCTGTGTTTAAGAGAATATGAAGGGATATTGCACAAGAAGTGTCTGCTGCAGACACTGTGCCCAAGACTGGCACACAGTGCCGAAGTTCAATGACCTCAGGATCACCAGGGTGAGTATCATTTGCATCTATGCATGCCTCCATGACTTGTAACGTAAATCTCACACACTATGTGAAATGTATCTGATCCCTCTCAACACTCAGTGGGTTGCATTTCACAATGCATAACAAAGATGAAAGCTTTTAATGATCTATGCACATAATTTGTATCATTAAGATTGTCCTTCGCAATGCATTCCAACTGCTCCTATCACTTTCTGAAAGATCACTTACAGCCCCCATGTTAGATGTCTCTAACCTGCATATTCATGCTGACGAAGCAGATGCAAGATCCAAACAGATTGAATGGAGGCCTCTAGAAAATTCACATAGTATCACCTATTCTACTGTGGTCGGCATATGTGGCACAACAGCAGAGAGACCTTTTTTGAGCCTTTCTTATTTTTCTCTTTGCAGTCAAAGCACTCCCACAATAGGAGGGAGCAGCTGCGGACAGGCGGGGGTTCACCTCAAAAAATTCCTCTGACGGACGTAGAGGAGAAAGTCTTTGTCCTCATTGGAGTCCCAGCTTGGACAGTTGCCGGGGGTGATGCTGCGCCCCTTCAGGTAGTGAAAGTATGTAAATGGCTCGCGTGACTGAATACACTACATTGCAAGACATTATGGAGTTGCGGCGGCCTTCAAATGAACCTGTACTATGCAACCTTCCTCATGTCAACCTGCCCTCTCCCCTGCTAACCACTCGCCTGCTGTTTTCTACTTCCAGATGACCAACCAGAGATGCAGCATCCCTCGAGGGAGGCCTCCACTTCAGGCCATGCGGTCGACGAGGAGGCACTGGAGGACACTGCTCCGGTGGACCATCCAAGCCCACCAGTTGCCCCATCGGGATTAATTACTTCTGGCGATGATGCTGACTTCCCAGGCTTTGAGTATTCGGAGGTTCCTGGTCCCAGTGGCATACAGCAAGGTAGTGCCGGTTTGGAATCTTGCAGACCAGCTCTCTGGAGGGTGAGTCGGTAAAGTTGGTCTGCTCACAGACAGGCAGACATTGAAGTGGACCTGGTGGAAATGTCCATGGAAACCACAGTGATGCACCATGATCTTATGGATGCATTGACAAGCTCACTGAGACTATTACAGAGGCAGCGCTGCAGGTTGTCATTGTGAATCGTGAGTCCAGCAAGGCCATCACTGCCCACACACAGACACTGATAACCTCATGCAGCGCCAGTGGAGTTCCAGAATGTGTGGCACATGCCATTGATCACGCCACAGATTCAGGCACATCACAGGCACAAGCTTTGCTTAAGCCTGGCTAGGTGATGCAGTCCATGTCTTCTTCCATACTCTCTGCATTCCCCATTGTCCAACGGGGAAGTGACAGTGTCAAAGCAGGCCAGCAAGGCAGGTCTGTGCAGAACCTCGGTGTCGGGCTCCGATTTCCTGGGCTTTCTAATTACAGACGCAAGGTCAACCAAGTGCAGAGGCGGTGGCTCGAAGGGAAGCAAGGCGCCAGCATCCAGCAGCAGCAAGCAACCACCTGTAGATGCATCACGGCTCTCTGTACTCAACCAGATTGTGCAGCTATCAAGCACCAGTACGGAGATATGTCGCGATATGCTGCAGACCATGGCTGGGATAGCTGGCAGCATCGCCTCCTTCACCCAGCAGTATGATCAGAGGATGGACCGGCTCATTACAGTCTTGGAGCGCACAACGGAAAGCGTTGAGGTCATGAGGCAAGAGATGGCTTCTGCACGCATAGTGCAAGTCCCCAACCCCACACCCTCAAGGCAGACAGATCCGGAGGAGCAGATAATCCCTGGGCCTTCTGTCCCACGCCCTACGTTCTCACCGAGACGCACATGTCTACACACATCCCGCTGCCCTCCTGCACTACCTCCTCAATCAGAGGCAATGATGGGCAGGGGAGTGCCACATCATCGTGTAGGCATGGGGAGGAGGAAGACATCGAGCATCGCTGCAAGGGGGGAAAGAGAGGTGGTGGTGCCAGGTAGAGGGGTGGGTGTTGCTCCTGTAAATTGATGTAAATGTAATAATCTTATGTAACCTTTGTTATTGTGCACTTGTAAATACACTCACATTGCTGACCCTCTGTTTGTGCATGTGTCATTTTAAAGTCATGTGTGGTACATTGCGAGAAACACACATCTGTCCCTCAGGTCATCTGCTTCATCAGGAATATCTTCCCATCCACATCTGACTGCAGTGTATAATGGGTCCTGTCATCAGGCCATCGCGAGACGACCTGTATCATTTGCAGAATAAGTTGTAGAATAGCCAGCATGGTGGTATAAAGTAGCGAGGCAACGCTCAAACCTCCACTTCCCTGTTCAAGCAAACTGGTCAATGATAAGATGCCAACGTAAGGCTCTTGCAATGGCCTCAACTCCACGCTGCCTTCCCTGTGGTTGTGGCGGTTGCGGTATCATTTCCTCGGCAGGCTCCTCTTCCTCATCTTCCTTGTCTTCCTCCTCCTGAGGTGGTCCAGCAATCCCCATTGGCAATGCCTGTGTCCCTTCATGATGTAAATTGTGTAGCATGCAGCACACCACAATGAACTCAGAGACCTGCTAAGGGGAGTATTGAAGGCTGCCTCCAGCACGCAATTATCTGTTTAATGATGTTGCAGGTGGCTGCATAGCTGTTATTATAGTGCTGTTTGGCTTCTGTGGCAGGGTTCCAGAGGGGGGACATGAGCCATGTGGCCAGGCCAAATCCTTTGTCCCCAATCAGCCAGCCCTGGCCTTGTCTTTGTCGTTGAAACATTCGTGAGAAACTGCTCTCACGCAAGATGAAAGTATCATATGTGCTCCTTGGATAGCAGGCATTACTGTGAGGATGAGCTGAGTGTGGCCGCAGGCCAACTGAATGTTTAGGGAGTGGTATTCCTTTCTGTTTCGGAAAACCTCTGCATTCTTTGTTGGTGCTCGCAGGGCGACGTGTGTACAGTCAATGGCACCCTGAACCTTGGGGAAGCCTGCAAATCATGCAAAACCTATAGCCTTCTTATTCTGGCTGTCCCTGCTCATTCGGGACTTTATGAAGTCCATTCTGCATGCATACAGTGCCCTTGTCACCGGGTGAATGCAGCAATGTGTAGCATGCTGTGAGACGTTGCATATGTCCCTTGCTGCTGCCTGGAAGGAGCCGGAGGCGTAGAAGGCCGTTGCCACTGTAACTTTCACCTCAATGGGCAGTGCAGTCCTATTGGTGCTGATATTCTGTAGATCTGCCTGTAGGAGCTGACATATCTCTGTCAGCACTTCTTATCTGAAGCGCAGCCTTCGAATGCATTGCGCATCAGAAATGTGGAGGTATGAACGATGTTCCCTGTAAACCCATTGGGGGTTAAGGCTGCCTCTCCAATTGTCTGCGACTTCTTCGATTCCGTTGCCCACCATGGACAAGAACCCTTCTTCCAGCTTGAAGCTGCATGCCAATAGCAACCAGCATGATTTGCTGGCGAATGAGCAATGCCCCCATTGAACTTTCTTACTGACCTTGAAAACAAAGGGCGAAGTCACATAAAAGTGCTGCTTTAAACTGTAGACTCATGCAGCGTTCTGCCCGCAACCATGGCAGTCACTGATAACTGCAATATAAGATCCTCCAGCTTCCCTTTAAATATGCCGCTAATTGCGCCTGCTGCACTCTGGGACTGCCAGTTTTTTTTGGTCGGGTCCTGGGGCAGCTGTTAGATCAGGCGTTAGGGCCGAATGTTCCACAAGGAGCTAGCGCAACCTTGCACAATGATTTACATCATCATGACGGTCAAAACAGAGGGTGGGGTGGTAAGTTTTTGCTCCGCTGCAAAACCATTGGCAAAATTCCGGCTGGGCTCTAAATCCTGGATGCCCCGTTTGATGCTCAGAATCACTATTTACCGCCCCGCCGCAATGTGAAAAGAGGCATAAATTAGCGGAAAAGGTGTGCTCTCACCAAGGCCCTGTACAATTGTAGCAAGACTTCCTTAATCTGATACTCCAACCCCCTTGCAATAAAGGACAACATGCCATTTGCCTTCCTTATTGCTTGCTGTACCCCATTTAGAGAACTACATTTAGTTCTGGGCAGTGCTCCTCATGAAGGCTCTATTGGCCTTGGGGGAGGTGTAGTATAGGTTTACCAGAATGATACCGAGACTAAATGGGTTAGAATATGAGGGCAGGTTGCATAGGCTAGGCTTGTATTTTCTTGCGTGTAGAAGATTAAGTGGTGTTTTAATTGTGGTGTTTAAGATGATTAAAGGAGTTAAAAGGGGAGACAGAGAGATAGAGAGAAGCTATTTCCTCTGGTAGTGGAGTCCAGAACAAGGGGATACAACCTTAAAATTTGAGTTAGGCCGTTCAGGGGTAATAACGGTTCGTGGAAATCTGGAATGTTCTCCCCCAAAAAGCTGTTGAAGCTACATCAATTTAAATTTTTGTTGGACAAGGGTATGAAAGGTTGCGGAAACAAGGCGGGTAGATGGAGTTAAAATACAGATTAGTCATGATCTAATTGAATAGCGGAACAGGTTCGAGAGGCTGATTGGCCTACTCCTGTTCCTATGTTCCTAGAATAATGAATTCTGTATATTGTTAAGACTTTGTGGTTCCCTGAAAAACAGAGGTAGCTGCAGCACTGAAAATGGAGAGAGAGTGAATTGTGAACCATGACATCATCATCATCTTAGGCAGTCCCTCGAACTGAGGATGACTTGCTTCCACGTCAAAAAGTTCACAGGTGTTTCAATGATGGACCTAAAATTCCAGGTCCGAACTAAATCTTGAAGGGTGGAAGATGCCTGTGCTTGGATTTTTTTAACCGTTGCACACCAGCCACCGCACGTACTTGACAGAGTTAGGTCTTGGTCCAGTAGAAAGGATTAACCAAGACAACTGGAGACCTGCTCTGCTGCACGGACCTAGTGCGTACACATATCGCAGTGTGGGCTGGCCCGTGCTGCCCCTGGGCCCTCACCTCTTCTGGGCTCTGAACTTGCGCCAGGCCTGGGCCCCGATCACATTGCTCTACAGTCTCTCGCCGCTCCTTCGCCCCGATCTCGCCGCTCCTGATGTACCTGCCCATGACAGGTACATCAGGTTGGGAAAGTACAAAGGGAAGAAAATGAGAGACTGAATGGAAACAAGTAATTTGTATGCATGCATCGGTGTGTTCCATAATACTGAACAACCCCAGCCAAAACTATAACGCAGTTTCAATGTTCAGTCATATGAGTGATATAAATAGAAAACCGCACTGGGAAACAATATGTTCAGATTGCTCCATAGCTTCTGGGAAAGACATTCTCATCTTGTGCATCCTGGATGTTCCACAAACAACGTAAAGCATCCTCTCTTCAGAAAGCTATATTTTATTTTTGCTGCAGAAATGCTGGTAGAATCCTGAAAAAGTGTTAATACATGAAATAATTTTCAGAGGTTTTCAAATGCTTGCCAGCATTTTACTAGAGCTGCTCTTGTGCTGTTTCATCATTTGAGCACAATCAATCACTCTCTTATGATGTGCAGTGTTCACAGCTTGGTATAGTTTATTAGCCAAGTGAGATTTATGGAGTGAAGAAAAAAATTACATATTGGAGCTATATAACTTAGACACACTGCATAGCCAGGCTGTGTGAAAAGTCAGACTGTATCCCTATGCTTTTTTAAGACTTAATTGTACATTTATTCTGGGCTGCCTCATCCATGAGACAAAAGATGACAAAACTGCATTTTACTGGCACAATTATTACTTCGACAAGATTGCGAGACTGGGAAAATAAATCATGCGAAAAATATGAATACTGCTACATAAGAAAAAAACATTTGTTCTGTGGATGATGAGAACTACTGAATATGAGTCACCAGCAGTAGTTTTATAATACTGTCATTAGCTTCTAGGGTGCCATTGCAACAATGCAGCAGCAACCCCGACAGGCTGATTTGCATTGGCAGTTTACAGGATTCTACGGTAATGAGGAGAGAGTAGGTAGAGCTTAAACAACTATTGCCCTTATTTAATCCACCCACATCTTTTGGCCATTTACCGCCACGTCATCCAGCTGGTTGGATGAACAGGCATGTCAACAAATTTTACCACATGTTGTGTTGAATACACAGGCCAGAAAAAATGATTTCTGTGCGAATAGAAGGAGCTCTGCTCCATGATGGGAAGCAGCTGAGAACCCTGCCGAGGATAGCTGGAACCTGTACTACATATGACTGACCAAGTTCATCAGCAAACCCATAACAATTTTGCTGTGAAATACTAGGCAGGGTTATTTTGGCAAAAGGGGGAAAAACAGTATGTGCTGTACTAATAAGACAAGCCTGTTTGAAAGTCTGGTCTCAGCCTGCAATTTTGGGCCTAGTTGCTGATTACCATAATTTGAACTTGCCTGGAGGTGCTAAAGCAGACACCTGCAGGTTTAGCATTCAAGTGCTGATTAGACACAATTTTTGTGGAACGGTATATGTGGACTTCACTCACCCACTTCCACTGAAGGTGTGGAGTGAAATGGTTGACACACAGTAGCACATTGGAGGATGGCTCAGGGACTGATGGAGAAGGGGCACAGGTTCTCAGATGTGACACTGGAGTCCTGGTGAAGCATGTCCAGAGGAGAAGGGATGTCCTGTGTCTGCAGGGGGAGAACCCCATGTCCTCCTCCCATTCCTCCTGCAGATCAAGGGGGACCCTGGCAAGATGCCCATGGCCAAGCACTCCCTTTCTCCTGGTAACTCCTCGGCCTCCTGTCCCTCTCTCCTGCAGAAGCTGGTACTGCTCTGCCTAGCTCCATGTCCTCCTCCCATTCCTCCTGCAGACCAAGGGGGACCCTGGCAAGATGCCCATGGCCAAGCACTCCCTTTCTCCTGGTGACTCCTCTAAAGTGTCCAATAAGGTAGAGTAGCACAGCACTCACTCTTTTTAGGTGAAGTCGTCAGAGAATTTCCGGAATAAATGTTGAGTGTTGGTGAAATCTTGACAAAGTGTCACAAAAAGTCGCCCAATGTGTTACAAAGGCGCTCAAAATCCTCAGCAATGACTTGATTACCCTCAATCAACTGGTTGCTGTTAGGAGAGAGTGTTAATTGAACCAATATCCACCAATATGCCATGTAGCCTCTTTAATGAGCATGAGCAAGCAATTTAAGTGGCAATCAGCCCCATAACGATCCTCCAGGCGGCCGTTCCTAGCGCAAGCTTGACTCCTTTACCAAGATGGCGTCTTGTGCTAAACGGGGGCTGTACTGGTGTTTCAGCTCAATTAAGCAAATGTAAGTAAGCAAATTAAGTAATGTCATTTGTCCTTTTTTTGCAATCAGCAAACACAAGCTATTGATAATGTGATTTAATAGTTGAGTTAAAAGAATTGTTCAAGGAGTGAATCAAGACACAGGATTATTGATCGATTTCATGTACTACTCCTTTTTATGAGCTCCTGTAGAGCTGTTCCTCCAGGAATCTGGAACATCAGTATGGCTCCTGAAGTTCACCAGTCTACACCAGCCATTGTGTTAAATCATCAAATTTACTGGTGATATATTACATAAGATACCTGACTGATACTGAAAAAAATAAGCTCCACATATATAATGGCCCTGAAATTAGGTAGAGGTATTGCAGGAGGTAACCAGGAGAGTTAGAAACATAGAAACATAGAAAATAGGTGCAGGAGTAGGCCATTCGGCCCTTTTAGCCTGCACCGCCATTCAATGAGTTCATGGCTGAACATGCAACTTCAGTACCCCATTCCTGATTTCTCACCAATAGAAACAGAGAGTTGATGAAGGCAAACTGTATGATGTAGTGTATATGGATTTTAGCAAAGCTTTTGATAAGGTCCCACATGGCAGACTGGTCACAAAAGTAAAAGCCCATCGAATCCAGGGCAAAGTGGCAAGTTGGATCTAAAATTGGCTTGGAGGCAGGAAGTAAAGGGTAATGGTTGATGAGTGTTTTTGCGACTGGAAGGATGTTTCCAGTGGGGTTCCGCAGGGCTCAGTAGTAGGTCCCGTGCTTTTTGTGATTTACATCAATGATCTATACTTGAATAAAGGGCAGAAATCGCGAGTGGGAGTTGTGTACAGACCACCAAACAGTAGTAATGAGGTTGGGGACAGCATCAAACAAGAAATAAGGGATGCGTGCAATAAAGGTAAAGCAGTTATCATGAGTGACTTTAATCTACATATTGATTGGGCTAATTAAACTGGTAGCAATGCAGTGGAGGAGGATGTCCTGCAGTGTACTAGGAATGGTTTTCTAGACCAATATGTTGAGGAAGCAACTAGAGAACTGGCCATACTAGGCTGGGTGATGTGTACTGAGAAAGGACTAATCAGCAATCTTGTTGTGTGAGGCCCCTTGGGGAAGAGTGACCATAATATGGTAGAATTCTTTATTAAGCTGGAAAGTGACACAGTTAATTCAGAAACTAGGGTCCTGAACTTAAGGAAAGGTAACGTCGATGGTTGAGGCGTGAATTGGCTAGAATAGACTAGCAACTGATACTTAAAGGGTTGATGGTGGATATGCAATGGCAAACGTTTAAAGATCACATGGATGAACTTCAGCAATTGTACATCCCTGTCTAGAGTAAAAATAAAATGGGGAAGGTGGCTCAACCGTGGCTAACAAGGGAAATTAAGGATCGTGTTAAATCCAAGGAAGAGACATATAAATTGGCCAGAAAAATCAGCAAACCTGAGGACTGGGAGAAATTTAGAATTCAGCAGAGGAGGACAAAGGGTTTAATTAAGAGGGGGAAAATAGAGTATGAGAAGAAGCTTGCCAGGAACATAAAATCTGACTGCAAAAGCTTTTACAGATATATGAAGAGAAAAAGATTAGTGAAGACAAACATCTCCCTTGCAGTCAGAGTCAGGTGAATTTATAATGAGGAACAAAGAAATGGCAGACCAGTTGAACAAATACTTCGGTTCTGTCTTCACAAAGAAAGACACAAATAACCTTCCGGAATTACTAGGGGACCGAGGGTCCAGTGAGAAGGAGGAACTGAAGGATATCCTTATTAGGCGGGAAATTGTGTTAGGGAAATTGATGGGATTGAAGGCGGATAAATCCCCGGGGCCTGATAGTCTGCATCCCAGAGTACTTAAGAAAGTGGCCCTAGAAATAATGGATGCATTGGTGATCATTTTCCAACAGTCTATCGACTCTGGATCAGTTCATATGGACTGGAGAGTAGCTAATGTAACACCACTTTTTAAAAAGGGAGGGAGAGAGAAAACGGGTAATTATAGGCTGGTTAGCCTGACATCAATAGTATTGTGTTCCTAACACAGATGAGGCTGCACACAGGGAGGTTAAAGTAACAGTGATCTCAGTCTTTAATAAGACACTGCAGAGTGAGGAACAGGCCTTAGGGGCCGGCTTCTATACACTGCTCCCAAGGGATGCTGGGATCCCTTGGGACTTCAGGGGATGAACTCCCTGGTGGCGGAACATGGGAATGCATGCTTTACAGATACACAACATCACTCCCCTGCCAAAGTCAAAGTGAAAACGATTTACAAGGTGAGGCGGTCGGGAGCCTTTCTTTCCCTGGTGGACCACCTCGGTACAAATGTCTGTTCTGGTGTGTTGGCTGTGCCCTCGCTGGGCTAGCGTGTTGTTGGCCCTGCAGGGCTGCTAGGTGAGCCTGGTCTTGCTGGGCTGTTGGGTGTGATGGGTTTGATTTCCTGGTCCGACATGGTGTCATTGATCCTTTGGGTGTGTGTTGTGGGCTCGAAAAAGATGGTGTCTGCTGTGGGTTGTTCAGGACAGTCTGTGAACCGCAACCTCGTTTGGACCAGGTGCTTCTGCAAATTTGTCCATTGTCTAGTTTGACTACAAACACCCTACTCCCTTCTTTAGCTATCACCAAGCCTGCGATCCACTTGGGACCATGTCCATAGTTCAGCACATACACAGGGTCATTCAGATCAATTTCCCGTGACACAGTGGCGCCTGCTCTCTACCTGATCGTGCAGGTTGGGGTGAACCAGCGAAAGTCTGGTTTTAAGTGTCCTTTTCATTAGTAGCTCAGCCGGGGGCACCCCTGTGAGTGAGTGGGGCCTTGTGCGTTAGCTGAGCAGTACTCGGGACAGGCGGGTTTGGAGTGAGCCTTCTGTGACTCGTTTAAGGCTTTGATGGTTTGTACTGCCCGCTCTGCCTGCCCATTGGAGGCTGGTTTAAACGGGGCCGAGGTGACATGTTTGATCCCATTGCGGGTCATGAATTCTTTAAATTCAGCACTGGTGAAACATGGCCCGTTGTCACAGACCAGTATGTCAGGCAGGCCGTGGGTGGCAAACATGGCCCTCAGGTTTTCAATGGTGGCGGTGGCGGTGCTTCCCGACATTATTTCACATTCAATCCATTTTGAAAAAGCATCCACCACCACCTGGAACATTTTACCGAGAAACGGGCCCACCTAGTCTACATGGATCCTCGACCATGGTCTGGAGGGCCAAGACCACAAACTTAGTAGTGCCTCTCTGGGCGCGTGGCTCAACTGAGCACATACGTTGCATTGCCATACACAGGACTCTAAGTCAGAGTCGATACCGGGCCACCACACGTGGGATCTGGCTATCGCTTTCATCATTACTATAACTGGGTGTGTGCTGTGGAGATCTGAGATGAACGTCTCCCTGCCCTTTTTTGGTAGCGCTACATGGTTACCCCACAACAGGCAGTCTGCCTGAATGGACAGCTCATCCTTTCGCCGCTGGAACGGCTTGATTGGCTCTTGCATTTCAACGGGAATGCTGGCCCAGTTCCCATGTAGTGCACAGTTTTTTACTCGGGACAGCAGAGAATCTTGGCTGGTCCAAGTCTTAATCTGGCGGGCCGTGACAGGTAATTTATCATTTTCAAACGCTTCCATGACCAGCAACAAGTCTGCGGGCTGCGCCACCATCAACAAGTTTGCAGGCTGCGCCATTTCCACCCCCGTGGTGGGCAATGGTAGCCGAATGAGAGCATCCGCACAGTTCTCGGTGCCTGGCCGGTGGCGGATGGTATAGTCATACGCTGATAGCGCGAGTGCCCACCTTTGTCTGCGGGCTGAGGCATTAGTATTTATCCCCTTGTTTTCAGCGAATAGGGATATGAGGGGCTTGTGATCGGTTTCCAGCTCAAATTTGAGGCCAAACAGGTACTGATGCATTTTCTTTACCCTGAACACACACTAATGCCTCTTTCTCAATCATGCTGTCGGCCCTCTCGGCCTTAGACAAGCTCCTGGAGGCATAGACGACAGGTTGCAACTTCCCCGCAATGTTAGCTTGCTGTAATACACACCCGACTCCGTATGACAACGCGTCACATGCTAGCACAAGTCTTTTACACGGGTTATACAATACAAGCAGCTTGTTGGAGCATAAAATGTTGCTGGCTTTCTCAAAAGCAATTACTTGTTTTTTTTCCTCAAACCCAGTTCTCACCTTTACGCAATAACACATGTAGGGGCTCTAAGAGGGTGCTTAACCCCGGTAGGAAGTTTGCAAAATAGTTGAGTAGTCCCAGGAACGACCGCAAATCTGTGACGTTCTGTGGCCTGGGCGCATTCCTGATCACCTCTGTCTTGGCGTCTGCAGGCCGAATGCTGTCCGCCGCGATCTTTCTCCCCAAAAACTCAATTTCTGTTGCCATGAAGACGCATTTCGACCTCTTCAGCCGCAGCCCTACACGATCCAGTCGCTGGAGGATCTCCTCCAGGTTTTGTAGGTGCTCGGCGGTGTCCCGACCCATGACCAATATGTCGTCCTGAAACACCACCGTGTGTGGTACCGACTTGAGTAGGTTCTCCATGTTTCTCTGGAAGATCGCTGCGGCCGACCGAATTCCAAACGGGCATCTGTTGTAGATGAACAGTCCCTTGTGCGTGTTGATGCAGATGAGGCCCTTTGAAGACTTCTCCAGCAACTGCATCATGTAGGCCGAAGTCAGGTTGAGCTTGGTGAATGTCTTGCCTCCTGCCAATGTCACAAATACGTCGTCTGCCTTAGGTAGCGGGTATTGGTCCTCTCGCGAGAAACGATTAATAGTTACTTTATAATTGGAGCAAATCCTGACCGTGCCATCACTTTTGAGTACTGGAACAATCGGGCTAGCCCACTCGCTGAATTCCATGGAGGAGATGATGCCCTCGCGTTGCAGCCTGTCCAGCTCGATTTCCACTCTCTCCCTCATCATGTGAGGTACCGCTCGCGCCTTGTGGTGAATGGGTCATGCCTCTGGGACCAAGTGGATCCGCACCTTCACCCTGGAAAAGTTTCCAATGCCTGGCTCAAAAAGGGAAGGAAATTTGTTGAGATCCTGGGTACATGAGGCCTCATCGACATGTGATAGCGCTCGGATGTCATCCCAGTTCCAGCGGATTTTGCCCAGCCAGCTCCTTCCAAGCAGTGTGGGGCCATCGCCCGGGAAAATCCAGAGTGGCAGTTCGTGCACTGTGCCCTCGTAGGTGACCTTGACCATGGCGCTGTCCAAGACAGTGATAAGCTCTTTGGTGAATGTTCTCAGTTTTGTGTGGATGGGGCTCAGGGCTGGTCTGAATGCCTTGTTGCACCACAGTCTCTCAAACATATTTTTACTCATGATGGATTGGCTAGCGCCAGTGTCCAGTTCCATGGCTATGGGTAAGCCATTCAATTTTACGTTTAGCATTATAGGTGGACATTTCGTCAAAAATGTGTGCATTCCTGTGTACTTCAGCATCTGCCTCCTCTCTCTCAGGCTCAAAATCGCTTTGATCCACCATGCACCGATCTTCCTCTGCCACGTGGTGGTTAGCAGGTTTTGCAGAGCTTGCAGCTCGTTTGCAAGCTTGTTGGAGGTGCCCCATTGTTGCACAGCTCTTGCAAACATACCCTTTGAAGCGGTATGAAAAGGCTGAATGGAAGCCTCCACAACGCCAACAAGGTGTGAATTGCCTTGCATTCATCCTTTGTTGGGGACTCTGAGTCATCTGGGTCACCTGAGGCCTGCTGACAGTTGCAGACTCGTGGGTACTGCCCTGTACATTTCTGCTTGCAAACACCGTTCCAGTTAATTTATGAACATTGCTAGCACTTGTGTGCTGAGAGATTTGTTTGGTATTATCACTGATGGACATAAACGCCTGTGCTATTGCAATGGCCTTACTGAGGGTCGGTGTCTCTACAGTCAAAAGTTTTCGTAGGATGGTCTCGTGGCCAATGCCCAGTACAAAAAAGTCTCTGAGTATTTGCTCCAGGTAGCCATCAAACTCACATTGTCCTGCAAGTCGCCTTAACTCGGCGACATAGCTCGCCACTTCCTGACCTTCAGATCGCTGGCACGTATAGAACCGATACCTCGCCATCAGCACGCTCTCCCTCAGGTTAAGATGCTCCCGAATCAGTGTACACAGCTCCTCATATGACTTATCTGTGGGTTTCACCGGAGCCAGAAGATTCTTCATGAGGCTGTGGGTCAGTGCTCCGCAGACTGTGAGGAGGACCGCTCTCCTTTTTGCAGCGCTTCCTTCTCCGTCCAGCTTGTTGGCTACAAAATACTTGTCTAGCCGTTCGACATAGGCTTCCCAGTCCTCACCCTCCGAGAACTTCTCCAGGATGCCCACAGTTTGCTGCATCTTTGCGTTGGATTCGTATTCTCGCCGCCAGTTATCGTGTTCCTAACTCAGATGAGGCTGCACACAGGGAGGTTAAAGTAACAGTGACCTCAGTCTTTAATAAGACACTCCAGAGTGAGGAATAAGCCATGGGGGCCGGCTTATATACAATGCTCCCAAGGGCTGCTGGGATCCCTTTGGACTTCAGGTGTGAGCTCCCTGGTGGCGGTACATGGGAGTGCATGCTTTACAGATACACTACAAGTAGTGGGAAAAATGTTGGAATCAATTATTAATGGCAGCACATTTGGAAAGCAGTGACAGGATCGGTCCAAGTCAGCATGCATTTATGAAAGGGAAATCATGCTTGACAAATCTTCTGGAATATTTTGAGGATGTAACTAGTAGAGTGGACAAGCGAGAACCTGTGGATGTGGTGTATTTGGACTTTCAAAAGGCTTTTGACAAGGTCCCACACAAGAGATTGGTGTGCAAAATCAAAGCACAAGATATTGGGGATAATGTACTGACGTGGATAGAGAACTGGTTGGCAGACAGGAAGCAGAGAGTCGGGATTAACGGGTCCTTTTCAGAATGGCAGGCAATGACTAGTGGAGTGCCGCAGGGCTCAGTGCTGGGACCCCAGCTCTTTACAATATACATTAATGATTTAGATGAATGAATTGAGTGTAGTATCTCTAAGTTTGCAGATGACACTAAACTGGGTGGCGGTGTGAGCTGTGAGGAGGATGCTAGGAGGCTACTGAGTGACATGGACAGGTTAGGTGAGTGGGCAAATACATGTCAGATGCAGTATAATGTGGATAAATGTGAGGTTATTTACTTTGGGGGCAGAAACATGAAGGCAGAATATTATCTGAATGGTGGCAAACTAGGAAAAGGGGAGGTGCAACGAGACCTGGGTGTCATGGTTCATCAGTCATTGAAAGTTGCCATGCAGGTACAGCAAGCGGTGAAGAAGGCAAATAGTATGTTGGCCTTCACAGATAGGGGATTTGAGTATAGGAGCAGGGAGGTCTTACTGCAGTTGTACAGGGCCTTAGTGAGGCCTCACCTGGAATATTGTGTTAAGTTTTGGTCACCTAATCTGAGGAAGGACGTTCTTACTATTGAGGGAGTGCAGCGAAGGTTCACCAGACTGATTCCCGGGATGGCTGGGCTGACATATGAGGAGAGACTGGATCAACTGAGCCTTTATACACTAGAGTTTAGAAGGATGAGAGGGGATCTCATAGAAACATATAAGATTCTGACGGGATTGGACAGGTTAGATGCGGGAAGATTGTTCCTGATGTTGGGGAAGTCCAGAACCAGGAGACACAATCTTAGGATAAGGAGTAGGCCATTTAGTACTGAGATGAGGAGAAACTTCTTCACTCAAAGAGTTGTTAACCTGTGGAATTCCTTGCCACAGAGAGTTGTTGATGCTAGTTCATTGGATATATTCAAGAGGGAGTTAGATATGGCCCTTACGGCTAAGGGGATCAAGGGGTATGAAGAGAAAGCAGGAAAGGGGTCCTTCGAGAATGATCAGCCATGATCTTAGTGAATGGTGGTGCAGGCTCAAAAGGCTGAATGGCCTACTCCTGCACCTATTTTCTATGTTTCTATGTTCCTACGTATGATAAAGAAGTTTGCAAATAATACTAAAATTGGCTGTGGTTTATAATGAAGAAGAAATTTGCGGACTGCAGGAAGATATCAATCAACTGGTCAGGTGGGCAGAGCAGTGGCTACAATGGAATTTAATCCAGAGAAGTGTGAGGTAATGCATTTTGGAAGGGCTAACAAGACAAGGGAATTCACATTAAATGGTAGGATACTGAGAAGTGTAGAGGAACAACCTTAAAGTGCATCCCTGAAAGTAGCAGGCCAGGTAGATAAGTTGGTTAAGAAGGCATACGGAATGCTTGCCTTTATTAGGCGAGGCATAGAATACAAGAGCAGGGGGTTATGCTTGAACTGTATAAAACACTGGTTCATCGGCGGTCCCTCAAATGAGGATGACTTGCTTCCACATGAGTTCACAAATGTTTCAATGAAGGACCCGATATTCCAGTCCTGAACTCCAGTTGAAGGGGTGGAAGATGCCTGTGCGTGGATTTTTTTAATGTGTGGTGACTGTTGCACATCAGCCACCACACAGGCTTGACAGAGCTAGGCCTTTATCCGGTGGCAAGGGTTAACCAGGACAACTGGAGACTGCTCTGCTGCACGGACCTAGTCTGCACACATACCGCAGTGTGGGCTGGCCCGTGCTGCCCCTGGGCCTTCGGCTCTTCTAGGTTGATCGAGTGTGGTCAGTACTTCGATGCTGGGGATGTTGGCCTGAGCGAGAACGCTGATGTTGGTGCACCTATCCTGCCAATGGATTTGCAGGATCTTGTATAGGCTGCATTGGTGGTACTTCTCCAGTGCTTTGAGGTGCCTGCTATACATAGTCCATGTCTCTGAGGCATATAGAAGGGCGGGTATCACTACTGCTCTGTAGACTATGAGCTTGGTGCCGGGTTTGAGGTCCTGGTCTTCAAACACTCTCTTCCTCAGGTGACCGAAGGCTGCACCGGCACATTGAAGGCAGTGTTGGACTTCGTCATCGACGTCTGCCTTTGTTGACCAGGTATGGAAAATGATCCACGTTGTCCATGGCCTCGTCATGGATTTTGAGAATCGGGGAGCAGTGCTGCATGGTGGGGGCAGGGCAGGACCTTTGTCTGTCAGATGTTTAGTGTAAGGACCATGCTCTCTTACGATTTGGTGAAGGTGTTGACGATGGCTTTGAGTTCGGTCTCCAAGTGTGCGCAGACGCAGGCATTGTCTGCGTACTGTAATTCAATCACAGAGGATGGGGCGACCTTGGATCTGGCTTTGAGGTGGCGGAGGATGAACAGTTTTGTTGTATAGTTTAGCTCCACTCCAGCGGGGAACTTACTGAATTTGAGATGGAGCATTGCAGAAAGGAAAGTCAAGAAGAGCGTTGGTGCAATGACACAGCCCTGCTTGAACCCGGTCCAAACATGGATTGGTCTGTGGTGGATCCATTGGTCAGGATCACGGCTTGCATGTCGTCGTGAAGCAGGTGAAGGATGGTGACAAACTTTTGGGGGCAGTCGAATTTGAGGAGGACGCTCCATAATCCCTCATGGTTGACAGTGTTGAAGGCCTTTGTGAGGTCAAAAAAAGCCATGGTGCTGTTCTCTGCATTTGCCTTGGATTTGCCATGCGGTGAAGATCATGTCCATTGGGCCCTTTAGTGGGCCGAATCCGCATTGTGACTCCGGGAGCAGTTCTTTAGCCACAGGGAGAAGGCGATTGAGGAGGATTCTTGCGATGACATTCCCTGTGGCGCACAGCAGGGAAATTCCTCTGTAGTTACCGCAATCGGACTTGTCGCCTTTCTTGAAGATGGTCACGATTACCGCGTCTCTGAGATCCTCTGGCATGCTCTCCTCCTTCCAGATGAGAGAAATGAGATTGTGTATTTGCTCCAAAAGTGCTTCCCCGCCATGTTTTAGTGCTTCGCAGGGATTCCATCTGCTCCTGAGGCCTTGTTTTACAGTTGTCGGATGGCCTTTTCTACCTCATGCTGGGCTGGGGTTGTGCTGAGATGGTGGCAGGTAGCATGCTGCGGGATGCAGTCGAGGATGCTCACGTCGAAGACAGAGTCTCGGTTGAGGAGATCTTCGAAGTGCTGCCTCCTCGAGCAGACTGCCTCTCTGTCCTTGATGAGTACCTCTCTGTTCTTGGCCAGCAGTGGGGGAGGGCCTTCAGTGCTTGGGCCGTAGGTGGTCTTAACTGCACTGAAGAATCCATTCATGTCGTGGTTGTCGGCTAGTTGCTGGATCTCCTGTGCTTTCTCCACCCACCATCTGCTCTTTAGATTGTGAGTTTTTTGTTGGACCTCGGCCTTCAGATGTAGAGCTGCTTTCTTGTTCTCGAGTTGTGTTGCTGTTTCCTTTCCAAGAATACCTTGCGCTTCCGGCTTATTAGCTCCTCGGTCATTCTCGTCGAATCAGTCTTGGTGTTTCCTGGTCGAGTGACCGAGCGTCTCTTAACAGGTGCCAATTATGGAGGCCTTGAGGGCAGATCAGGCGCTGTGGACATCCTCCATCTCTAGGTCACTGGGAGTCGCCAGGTTGGCAATGAGGCACTGGCTAAATAATGCTTTCTTAGCCGGGTTGTGGAGTGCTCCAGCATTGATTTTCCTGTTGCATTATTTCTGTTGCCATCACTGTTTTGGGGCTACATGATGGTGATGACAGAATGGATTCGGGGATGGTCTGTCCAGCAGTCATCGGCTCCTGTCATGGCATAGGCGATACACACGTCCTTGTGGTCCCTCGCTTGGACGATGACGTAGTCTAGCAGATGCCAGTGCTTGGAGTGAGGGTGCTGCCATGAAGCCTTATACATCTTTCTGACGGAACAGGGTGTTCGTTATGACAAGGCCATGTTCTAAGCATTTTGTCAGGAGGAGGGTACCATTGGAGTTGGTTTTCCCTACCCCCTCTCTGCCAATCACACCTCCCCAGAGGTCTGTGTCCTTCCCAACTCTGGCGTTAAAGTTACCCAGGAGGATCAGCTTATCATCCGTTGATACTCGGGATAGGTATTGTGCGAGGCTGGATTAAAACTCCTCTTTGGACTTGTCTGTAGCTTCTAGTTTTGGGGCATATGCACAGAAGACTGCGCACTGGTTCCAGGCTTGGTTGAGCCAAAGGGTCATGAGTCGTTCGTTTATCCTGCAAGGGGAGTCTCTGATATAGCCATCTAGCTAATTTTTTAAGGCGAAGCCAACCCCCTGGAGGCGGCGATCTTCATCTGGTTTACCTTTCTAGAAGAAGGTGTAACCACCACATTGTTCCTTGAGCATGAGCCAGCCTGAGAGTGCGACAAAGGCAAAGCGGACGACAAATCAGATGTCACAGCATCCCAGGTAGCTGATTGGTTGGTGTCTCTTGGTGCAAGATTAAACCCAGCGGTGGGGTTGGGGCCCAGAAGTGATCGGAAGGCAGTGGGAGGCCTGGAGGTCGGAGGGCAACAGGTACTGGGGGATCAGTACTGGGACCCCTACTGTTTCTGCCCTGGATGCATAAACACAAAGTATGTTGCAAAATTCACAGCTGATACTAAACTAGGGAAGGTAGAGAAGTACCTAGAGTCTGATAGTGCAGCTAATGACCGAGGCAACATTTACAACTGGGCAGAACTATGGTAGATGAAATTAAATACAGATAAATGCAAGGTCTTATATATTGGAAAAAAAATGGAGGACATACTCAATGAGTAGTGCAAAATTAGCTCGGGCAGAAGTTGAAAGAGATTGGAGGGTATTAGCAGACTCAACCCAAACCATGAGTAGTGACTTCACAACATCAATTAACAAACCATGCAGAATGCTACGCATTATTAACAAATCATCAGAATTGAAGTCTGAGACTATCATACTGAATCTGCATTTTCCTTTCGTCAGACTATGGGCGAGAACCTCCACTTTTTTTGCATGCTTAACGCCTACTTGACGGCCATTTTACCACTGAAATGAGGTATAACGCCTATATATCGCCCATTTTGGCACAAAATGGATACCGGCGGGCAATTTTCGGCAACTTATTGCCGAGTGTTACTTTCCCCATGTGCTTAATGCTGGGAAAAAATACTACTGCCCGCCGATGTTTTTTGGGCAGAATCATCAGAATGTGCGAATTCAACACCCACAATATCGCCCAGCATTACTTTCCACACGGATTTAATGCCGAAATTCAAGATTAATGCCCACTCACATTTTTTTGTCGTAAAGAGCACATTTGGCAAAACTAACGCCCAGGAGATCGCCCACCGTCACTTTCCCCACCTCGCCCACATATCGCCCACAATGTCGCTCGCCCAAAAAACACCCACAAAAAGTGGAACTGTTCTGAACGAAAGCCAGCAGTGTGACTGGCATTTTTAAAATCCCACTCTTACATGAGGAGCTGAAATCTGAACGATTTGCCTGAAAGAGCATTGATGTAAGTAACAACGCTGCCACACTGCTGTGTGTGTGCAGCTCAGACATCAATGGTGCCCATTATCTTGGTGCCAGTTAAAGTTTATGTTTATTGATGTTAAGTTATCTTTAACCCTTTCATGTTAAGGAATCAACAGTGTGTAACAGTGCAGCAATCTGAGACAATGCGCAACAAGGTTATGTTCAATAACAAAAATGTTATACTAACATTGGTCTGAAATCATAAGTATCACAGGCAATAACACCCAAACCCCGCCCACACCTCACCTTTTCCACCATTGACATCAATCACATGATCAACATGTCCAGCAACACAGAATACAAAGGCAAAGCAGGAGCATGGTCCCCAGCCCCCCCCCATACATTACAACAAATTGTATACACTGAGATGGAGATATAACACAGCCATCACCTGCGGACGTGTACCTCACTTTCCTTCCCCCCTCCCCTTATTCTTCCCACCTCTACCCCTTTCCCTCCTCGCTCCATGGCGCCTGGCCGAGGAGCTCCTCAGGCGGTGCCTCATTGGGGAGGATGAAGGCAGATGCAGTCGTTGCATGGGTACGGGAGCGGGGAATGCTGAGGGGGCAACATTCTTTGATGCAGAAGCATGATCTTGGTCCTTGCTCTCATTTGTGGTTCGCAGCGGTGGTGCGGAACCTAGGGGTGGAGTGCCGTGCTCTGGAACCACTGGGAGGCCTGTGCCAGCAGTGTTCCTGGCTATTCTATCCAGGGCCTCTGCCATCCGAGGAATGTACTCGGTCATGGTGGCCAGCTGTCAGGATATGCCCCCCAATGCTTCGATGAGCTGGTCACCAATGTCTACAATCCTCCTGGACACTGTACCATCTCTCCGCTGTCATGTGGCGCTCGTGGAACAGACCTGCCGCATCCACGAGACCTCCGTGGGGTCAGCGCCATCCTGGGGATAAATGGGGTGCCCTGTGGTGAGGTGCTTCAGCCTGGTACCTCCAGAGTGGAAGCGGGAATGACTGGAGGACCACTGGATGGCCTTGGGGTGGAATGGCTTCTGGAGCGTGGCGATGCAGGTTCCTCGAAATCCGCGCTCTCATCCGTGGAGAACAGACCCAGCGGAATGACGGGCGAGAATCGGAGCTCCTCAGCAGCAGATATAGGATCGTCCGTCGACTCCTGACCCACGATCCCACCTTCTGGCCTCTGTGGTCTTGCCTTGGGACGTGCTGCTGGCTGAGCTGAAAAACACAAATGTGGTTATTTGAGGAGAAGGGGGTGCTCGGGTCACATGGTGAGTCCAGCGCTACACACAGCATATGCATGACAAAAGCACCACCGCTCTCAAAATCATCACAGACATCACATTTCATGACCATCATCACATTTGCATTCCAATAAGTTTCATTAGGCCATCATTATTTGTATGACAATTTTAGAAATCATCTATCATATATGATTGTTCGGATATGAGTGGGTGTGGCCTCTATCGACTTTACATTATGCAATGGTGAAAGCTTTACTCACGTGGCATCACTTCAGGGTCTGCAGAAGCGTCCATGACTGTCCGGGGGTGCTTCCCCACGAGTGCGAGCACACGCTCCTCCATGTCAGTGATGTCGCTGGGGACTGGTGGCCGCCGACCCGTTCGCCTCTGTACGGACCTCATCGTAGATAGCTTCTTCTGTAAAAGGTGACAGGACAACATCGCATGAGATCATTGTGTGATATCATTGCTAGGTGCTGTCACAGAGACTGATACAACACACAACCGACAGATGTAATCATCATTATTATGAAAATTATCATTCTTCACCGAAAGACGAGCACGGTGACCGCAGGCTTTGTGTAAAACCTTCCGGGTAAAAGTGAAAGACCTCACATCTGATGATAGTCACTCATGACTGTTAGAAATCAAGTTATATAAATACATAAGTACATGTAAATCAATGTAATATTTACTCTTGTGGATCCCATATGGTCATGCCATCATTTGCGGCATTGGTAGCGCTCACGCACCTCGTTGGTCACCGGCGAGACCACCTTTGCTATCTCGGTCCATATCTTCTGGTATGCTTCCCGCGCCCTTCCTGAGTCAAATCACCCCAGCATAACTCAACCTCCTGCAGGAGGGAGGCATTTGCCTCGTCCGAGAATCTTCTGGCTCTTTTGCGCCCTTCAATGTGCTCCTCTCCCACCTCACTGCTCTCTCCAGCGTCAGTCTCCACAGCGTGCTGTGAAGCCTCCTCCTCTCTCTCCATTGTAGGCCAAATTCTGGCAAATATGTGGCTGGTAACAGCTACTTTTTGTTTTCCTACTTGCTGTGAAGTTTTAAAGTCTCCCTCCTTTCTCCCAAAGCAGCCACAGCACACCCAGACATGCCTTCAGTCCCGCTGACCTCCCTCTCTCTCTGCCTTCTCTTCTGTGCATGTCATGATGGCCCTTGACCTCCAGAATTGCGGGAATCGAGCGTTGCCATGCCGTTGCTAAGGACGGCCACACTTTATGGCAGAAGGTCAAAAAAATGTAATGCTACCGCCCATTTTATATCGCTCGCGGTAATGCCCATTTTCAAAAGTGGAGACTAGGTTTTGGGAATGGGCGAGAAGCCGGTGATCTAAAAACGTTTTTTAATGCTCACGCTGGAAATAACGCCCATTTTTGGGTGATAAGCACAAAAATGGAGGTTCTAGCTGTGATATCTTCACAGAGCACAGCACACACAGCTCCTAACATGGCAGGCAGCTCTCTCGGAAGCCTCCGGAAATCTGCCTAGGTCTATTTATTATTAACCCTGCATTTGCAGTACACAACACGTCCACATCCACAGTGTGGAGCTACAAACATTACAAGCTTACAGACATTACACTTCTCCCTCCTTAATGAAGAAGTTATTAAAACAAACATCACACATAACTTTCGTGATTATACATAGCACAGGATATAAACTTATTTTTTTTCCATATTTACAAATTTAACTTTACCACTTGTATTCTGTTTCGAAGAGGATACCTTTGCTCTCGAACAGAACCTTCCAAACATGGTGTTGAATCTAAACTCATTCGAGGCTCATCCTCAGGAACGTTTTCCTCCACGGAATTTCCTTGATTTTCATTTGAACTCACTCTAACGTCAGGCTCTTTGTTTTCCTGACTCGGACTCAGACTTTCATTCTGAATCTCTCCTGAATTTGTTTCCAGTACATTGGATTTAGGATTTGCTACTGGTGTATTAAAACTATCTGATGAGTCAGAAATAATTGAATCATTCCCACCTTCAACTCCTTCCATGTCTGTAGGTAAAATATGATCAATATGAACAAACCGAACCTGTCCATTATCAAACATCTTTACCAAATATGTGCGAGGACCACATATCTTCACCACTCTTCCTGGTAACCACTTTAACCATTTATGGTGATGGTTCTTCATTCTCACCTTCTAGTTTAATTTCACACTTCTCTCTTTTACTCTATCTCTATCATGATTCTCTTTCTGTCTTAATTGTGTCTCTTCTACGGACTGTGCCAAATTGGGCTTTAACAACGAGAATGTGGTTCGTGGCTGTTGTTTGAGAAACAACCAGTAGTTGTATGAGGAGTATTTCGATATGTAATCAAAAAATTAGCCAATTTGTGATCCAATGACAACTGTCGTTTCCTTGGATTTGGATCTAACATTTGTTTTATGAGGGCACGTTTTACAATTTGTACAGTGAGCTCTGCTGCACCATTCGAAGCAGGATGGTATGGTGGAACCTTGGTATGTTTCACACCATTTTTGCTCGTGAATTGTGCAAATTCTTCTGAATGTAATTGTGGTCCATTATCCGAAACAATTTCTTCAGGGAGGCCAAATGAAGAAAAGAATTTTCGTAAAATGTCCATTGTTTTACTTGTTGTTATTTTCCACATTGATAACACCTCAACCCACTTCGAATGGCTATCAATCACAATGAACAATTGTTGTCCTTCTAACTCAGCAAAATCAATATGTAGCCTTTGTCACACCCTGGGAGGCCATTTCCATGGCTGTAATGGTATTGGTGGTGTTTGCTTGCTTGCCGATTGACATGTCGTACACTGACTCATGAGGTATTCTATATCTTTATCAAGACCTGGCCACCATAAATAACTGCGTGCAAGACTCTTGGTCAAGCACATTCCCAAGTGCTGGTCATGGAGTTCTCCTAATAATTTGGACCTAAATTTATTTGGTATAACCACTCTTGCACCCCACATGATACAATCTTTATCGACTGATAATTCATTCCGACGAATGAAGAATGGATGTGTATCTTTGTCTGTTACCAGGTTTGGCCATCCATTTGCAATATACTCATACACCTTTGACATCACTGGGTCATGTTTGGTTGCTCTACCAATCTCTTCAGCTGTGACTGGCTGTTCATCAATGTGAACAGTATCGGGTGTAACTTGTGATGGGGAAGGCAATCTAGACATTGCATCAGCATCACTGTGATCAGCTGATCGTCTGTATTCAATATCATATGTATATGCTGACAAAATCAAAGCCCATCTCTGCATTCGGGCTGCAGCTAATGTTGGAACTGGGGACTTTGGATGGAGGATTGCTGTTAGGGGCTTATGGTCCATAACAATGTTAAACTTATGACCATACAAGTATTTGTGAAACTTCTTGACCCCAAAAATTAATGCCAAAGCTTCCCTTTCAATTTGCGCATAATTACTCTCAGTGGCACTGAGAGTGCGTGAAGCAAAAGCAATTGGTCTCTCCTCCCCACTATTTGATACATGAGAGATCACTGCCCCAACTTCATATGGGGAGGCATCACATGCTAGCTTAATTTACTTAGAAATGTCATAGTGAACTAACATGGTGCTCTCTACCAATTTGCTTTTACACTCCTTGAATGCTGTATCACATTCTTTTGACCACTTCCAATGGATCTGTTTTTCCAAAAGTTCATTCAGTGGATGTAATACTGTAACCAAATTTGGTAGGAACTTCCCATAATAGTTCAAAAGACCCAAGAATGAACGAAGTTCAGTGACATTCCTGGGAGTGGGTTCATTTCTAATTGCATCCAAATTTTCCATGGCTGGATGTAAACCATCTTTGTCTACTCTGTACCCTAAGTACTCCACTGAGTTTTTAAATAACTCACACTTACGAGCAGACACTCATACTCTGTGCTTCTCTAGCTGTTTGAGGACTTCATTCAATATATTATTATGAATTTGCCTATTTGGTGCTGAAATTAGTATGTCATCCAAATAACATACTACCCCTTCAATACCTTGCAAAATCTGGTTCATCACCCCTTGGAATATGGCAGGGGCGGAAGACACTCCAAACGGTAGCTTATTAAATTGATATAGGCCTGGATGAGTATTTATAGTCAAACATGACGAGGACTCCTCATCTAGTTCAAGTGTAAGTAGGCATTTGTAAGATTCAGTTTTGAGAAGATCTGACCACCTGTCAGTGTTGTGAACAAATCTATAATCGGCAATGTAATGGGGACATTACCCTCTCGAACCTGGTTTACGGTTATTTTATAATCACCATACAATCTTACCTTACCATCGGACTTAGGTACAACAACAATGGGTGTAGCCCAATTACATCGATCTATCTTACAAATAATGTTCTCAGTCTCTAGGCTTTTTAGTTCTTGCTCAACTTTCTCCTTGAGTGCATATGATACGGAACGTGGCTTGTAGTAAACCGATCTAGCGTCCTTCTGTACCCTGACACTCGCCTTGAAGCCTTGGATCAGATTGCCCGTTTTGCAGAACACCTTCGGATACTTCTTGATAACCTCATCCGTTGATGAAAATCTCGCTTCCACACAGAAAATCTTACTCCGATCGTAGTACATGTTTTGCCGGTGACGCCGAGTTTCCACATGATCATTAAGATCCGGGTGGACTAAGGCGAGCCTGGTTTTGAGTGCTCTCTTCATTAACAATTCCGCCAGGGTAACCCTGGTAAGCGAGTGGGGTCACGTCCGGTAGCTGAGCAGAACCCGAGATAAACGGGTCTGTAGGGAGCCATCCGTCACTCATTTCAAGCTGTGCCCGTTCCGCTTGACTGTTGGATGCGGGCTTAAACGGGGAAGACCTGACATGCTTAATTCCATTGTGGGTCATAAACTTGTTGAATTCCGAGCTGGTGAAACACAGTTCATTGTCACTGACAAGGACGTCGGGCAAGCCATGGGTGGCGAACATGGCCCGGAGGCTTTCAATGGTGGCAGTGGACATGCATGGTGATATGATTACGTATTCAATCCATTTAGAGTAAGCATCCACTACTACTAAGAACACCTTTCCTAGAAGGGTTCCAGCGAAATCTACGTGGACCCTGCACCATGGTTTGGAGGGCCACGATCACAGACTCAGTGGAGCCTCCCTTGGTGCATTGTTCAACTGTGAGCAAGTGTTACATTGGTGTATGCATGACTCCAAATCCAAGTCAATGTCGGGCCACCAAATGTGCAACCTGGCGTTAGCCTTCATCATGACTATGTCTGGGTGGATACTGTGTGTGTCACCTATAAACGTTTCCCTGCCTTTTTTTGGCAAAACCATGCGATTACCCCATAAGAGACAATCCGACTGGATGGACATTTTATTTTTAAGTTGGTGAAATGGCTTAATTTCATCTTGCATTTCCCCGGGAACAGCCGACCAGCTCCCATTGAGGACGCAACTGTTTACTCGTGATAGTGCAGGGTCCAGGCCAGTCCAGATCCTGATCTGGCGAGTCGTGACGGGTGACCCCTCGCCCTCAAAAACATCCATGACCAGAAGCAAGTCTGTGGGTTGCACCATTTCTACCATGGTGGTGGGCAATGGTAGCCGACTGAGGGCATCAGCACAGTTCTCCGTGCCTGGTCTGTGGCAGATAACATAGTCATAAGTGGATAATGTTAGTGCCCATCTTTGGATGTGGGACGAAGCATTGGTGTTTATACCTTTGCTCTCTGAAAACAGCGAAATGAGCGGTTTGTGGTCGGTTTCAAGCTCAAACCGGAGTCCAAATAGATATTGGTGCATTTTCTTAACCCCATATATACATGCTAACGCCTCTTTCTCGACCATACTGTAGGCTTTTTCAGCCTTAGATAGACTTCTAGACGCATATCCAACCGGTTGCAGTTTGTCCTGATACATTAGTTTGCTGTAACACACACCCGACCCCATACGAAGATGCATCACAAGCTAGCACTAAATGTTTACACGGGTCATACAATACAAGTAACTTGTTAGAAAATAGCAGGTTTGTGGCCTTCTCAAAGGCTGTCTCTTGAGATTTACCCCAAACCCAGTCGTCACCCTTATGTAGCAACATGTGCAATGTTCCAGCAAAGTGCTCAACCAGGGTAGAAAGTTACCAAAATAGTTGAGGAGTCCCAGGAACGAACGCAGCTCCGTCACATTCTGTGGTCTGGGTGCATCCTTGATGGCCTCCATCTTTGAGTCCGTGGTTCTGATGCTGTCTGCCACAATTTTTCTCCCCAAAAATTCGACCTCTGGCACCAGGAAAACACAGTTAGAGCATTTCAGCCTGAGTCCCACTCTGACTATTCGAATTAGAACCTCTTCCAGGTTGTGTAGGTGTTCAATGGTGACACAACCGGTGATCAGGATGTCGTCTTGAAATACAACGGTGCGCGGAACTGATTTCAGCAGACTTTCCATGTTCCTTTGGAAGATGGCAGCAGCCGAGCGAATCCCAAAAGGGCACCTGTGGTATATAAACATTCCTTTGTGTGTGTTGATGCACGTCAATCTTTTCGAAGATTCAACCAGCTCCTGTGTCATCTAAGCGGGGGTGAGATCCAATTTGGTGAATGACTTCCCCCCTGCTAACGTTGCGAACAGGTCATCAGCCTTGGGTAATGGATACTGGTCTTGTAATGAGACTCGGTTGATCGTTACCTTGTAGTCTCCACAGATTCTGACTGTGCCATTGCTTTTCAACACCGGAACAATTGGGCTGGCTCACTCGTCGAACTGAACTGGCGATATGATTACCTCTCGTTGAAGTCTGTCCAATTCGATATTGACTTTCTCCCTCATCATATATGGAACCGCTCGAGCCTTGTGATGAACAGGTCATTCATTAGGGACTAGATGGATCTGCATCTTGGTGCCTGTGAAGTTGCCGATGCCTGGTTCAAAGAGCGACAGAAATTTGCTCAGCACTTGAGCGCACGAGACGTCATCCACCGAAGATAGTGCTTTGATGTCATCCCAGTTCCATCGAATCTTTCCTAGCCAGCTTCTGCCGAACAGCATTGGGCCATCGCCTGGTACAATCCACAGTGATAAGTCATGCATAGCTTCATCGTACGATACCTTCACTGCTGCACTGCCAATGACTGTTATGAGCTCTTTGGTATAAGTGCACAGCTTTGTATAAATCGTGCTCAGTTTGGGCCTTTGTGCCTCGTTGCCCCACAGTTTCTCAAAAGCTCATAATTGACTGACTCGCCCCCGTGTCGAACTCCATGTAAACTGGAATGCCATTTAAATTGACTTTCAGCATATAGGAGGGCTCTTGTTGGTGAAGGTGTATCCCCCATACACTTCTTCCTCGGTCTCGGGTTGAGTTGCCTCTCTTACTCGTTCTGCGTGATCTGTTTCGAATCGACCATCTTCTGCCGACTCTGCCACGTGGTAAGTTGCAGCACATTTGCACAATTGCTGGAGGTGCCCCATTGTTTCACAGCCTTTGCACACATAGTGCTTGAATCGACATTGATGGGCTCTATGATCCCATCCTCGTCGCCAATTGTTATGTTTAGAATAACTCTGCAAGACTGAGTACTGTCAGCTTAAACTGAAGTGACCTTAGTCTCTTTAATAAAACTCCGGAGTGCCAAACAGCATGGCAGACAAACTTTTATACTCACTTGCATGAGGTGTGCAGGTGACCCTTGGGCCTCCAATAGGTGCACCATCTGGTGGCAAGTATTACACAGTTATAATATTTACATACATTACACTAACCACCTGTCCTTGACATTCAACAACATTACTTTTGCCAAATCCCCCACCATCAACACCGTGGGAGGTAACCATTGACCAGAAACTTAACGGGACCAGCCACATAAATACTGTGACTACAAGAGCAAGTCAGAAGTTGGGTATTCTGCGTAGGGTGTCTCACCTCCTGACTCCCCAAAGTCTTTCCACCATCTACAAGTCAGGTATGTGACAGAATACTTTCCACTTGTCTGGATGAGTGCAGCTCCAACAACACTCAAGAAGTTCGACACCATTCAGGACAAAGTAGTCCGCTTGCTCGGCACGTCATCCATCACCTTAAACTTTCATCCCTCCACCACTGCTGCAACGTGGCTGCAGTGTGTATCATCTACACGATGCACTTCAGCAACTTGCCAAGGCTTCTTTGACAGCAGCTCCCAAACCCACGATCTATATCACCTAAATGGACAAGGGCAGCAAGTGTATGGAAACACCACCCCCTCCAAATTCCCCTCATATACCAAGGTTCTCTGATGCAGCACTGGAGGCATTGATGCAGAAGGTCAATAGGAGGAGAGAGATCATCTTTCAATATGATCTTTCAATCTGATGGGAATCAGGAGGAAATCGCTCCACTGGCTGGAGTCATACCTAGCACAAAGGAAGATGGTTGTGGTGGTTGGAGGTCAATCATTACAGCCCCAGGACATCAGTGCAGGAGTTCCTCCGGGCAGTGTCTTAGGCCCAACCATCTTCAGCTACTTCATCAATGACCTCCTCGCCATCATAAGGTCAGAAGTGCGGATGTTCGCTGATGACTGGACAGTGTTCAGTGCCATTTGCAACTCCTCAGATAATGGAGCAGTCCATGCCTACATGGAACAAGACCTGGATGACATTCAGGCTTGGGCTGATAAGTGGCAAGTAATATTCGTGCCACAAAAATGCCAGGCAATGACTATCTCCAACAAGCGAGTGTCTAACCATCGCCCTATGACATTCAACGGCATTACCATCGCCAAATCCCCCATCATCATCATTGTGGGGGTCATCATTGACAAGAAACTTAACTGGACCAGCCACGTAAACACTGTGGCAACAAGAGCAGGTCAGAGGCTGGATATTCTGCGGTGAGTGTCTCACCTCCTGACTCCCCAAAGCCTTTCCACCATTTACAAGGCACAAGTCACGAGCGTGATGGAATACTCTCCAGTTGTCTGGATGAGTGCAGCTCCAACAACACTCAAGAAGCTCAACACCATGCAGGACAAAGCAGCCTGCTTGATTGGCAGCCCATCCAAATCCTTAAACATACACTACCTCCATTACCGATGTACCGTGGCTGCAGTGTGTACCATCTACAAGATGCACTGCAGCAACGCACCAAGGCTTCTTCAGCAGCACCTCCCAAACCCGCGACCTATACCACCTAGAATGACAAGGACAGCAGGTGCATGGGAACACCATCACCTCCAGGTTCCCCTCCAAGTCACCCACCATCCTGATTTGGAAGTATATCGCCATTCCTTCATCGTCGCTGGGTCAAAATCCTGGAACTCCCTCGCTAACAGCACTGTGGGAGTACCTTCACCACAAGGACTGTAGTGGTTCAAGAAGGTGGCTCACCACCCCCTTCTCAAGGGCAATTAGGGGTGGGCAATAAATCCTGGCATTGCCAGCGACGCCCTCACCCCAAGAATGAATTAAAAAAATAAAATAGCGGACCAGACAACAGACAATGTGCAATGGGAGTAGATAGCCAATGTTGTCCCGAGGACATGGACGCAGTGCAGGAAGAAGTTTAATGACGTCGCAAGAGTGGTCAAGGTCAGTGAATTCATCTTCAAATGCACCACAAACCTCAACTACTGATCAATGTACCAGATCCCCTTCACTCACCTACCAATAAGCTATACCAAACATGACTTATACCTCACCTTCATAGCTTCACCTCCCCCTCACACACTTACCACTGATGCAAGCCTCACACCCACATCTCACAGCGTGCACACACTGCCTACTATTCAACCATGACAGAAACATCAACTAAACACATTGCACCACACTAACTGACACACTTCCTGTTCTTTTGCAGGACAAGTTGGCATATAAACGGTGCCAGCAGAACCTAACTGGTGGGGGACAGGCTTGTTAAGTGTGGAAGAACTCAACAAGACTGAGTACTGTCAGCCAAAACTGATGTGGACTTAGTCTCTTTAATACAACTCCAGAGTGCCTAAGCAGCATGGCAGACAACCTTTTATACTCCCTTGCAGGAGGTGCGCAGATGACCCTTGAGCCTCCAACAGTTGCTCCCTCTGGTGGCAAGTCTTACACAGTTACAATGTTTACATACATAACATCACTACCTCTCCCCCCCCAAAAGTCTTTGATACTAATTATTTACAAGTTGAGACGATCCGGGGCCCTTCGCTCCCTGGTTGATCGTCTGGGTTCAAACTCTGGCATGGGTGAATTGGTTGGACCATTGCTGCACTGCAGCGCGGCTGGTCTAACAGGACTGTTGGGAATGGTGGGTTCATCCTCTTGATTGACAGCGAGGTCGATTGCTGATTGGGTGTACGTTGGTGGATCGATGATGGTGATGTCCTCTTCAGGTTGTTCCTGGTTGTCGGTGAACCGCAGTTTGGTCTGATCCAAATGCTTTCTGCACGTTTATCCATTCAATACTTTGACTATATACTCTGTATTCCCCTCCTTGGCCAAGACAGTGCCAGTGACCCATTTAGGACCATGACTGCAATTAAGGACAAACACAGGGTCATTAACATCAATGTCACGCGATACAGTCACGCGATCGTGGTACATGTTTTGCCGGTGACGCCAGGTTTTCACATGATCATTGGTATCCGGGTGGACTAGGGAAAGCCTTGAGTGCTCTCTTGATTAACAATTCTGCAGGGGGAACCCCAGTGAGCGAGTGGGGTCGCGTCCGGTAGTTGAGCAGAACTCGAGATAAGCGGGTCTGCAAGGAACCTTCCGTCACACGTTTAAAGCTCTGCTTGATAGTTTGGACTGCCTGTTCTGCTTGACCGCTGGATGCGGGCTTAAATGGGGCAGACCTGACATGCTTGATGCCACTGTGGGTCATAAACTTGTTGAATTTCGAGCTGGTGAAACATGGTCCATTGTCACTGACAAAGACGTTGGGCAAGCCATGGGTGGCGAACATAGCCTGGAGGCTTTCAATGGTGGCAGTGGATGTGCTGGATGACATGATTACGCATTTAATCTATTTAGAGTGAGCGTCCACTACAAATAAAAACATCTTTCCAAGAAAGGGGCCAGCAAAATCTACGTGGATCTTGGACCACAGTTTGGAGGGCCATGACCACAGACTCAATGGAGCCTCCCTTAGTGCATTGCTCAATTGTGAGCACGTGTTGCACTGGTGTACGCATAACTCTAAGTCCGAGTCAATGTCTGGCCACCAAACATGCGACCTGGCTATAGCCTTCATCATGACTATGTCTGGGTGGGCATTGTGTAGGTTGCGTATAAACGTTTCCCTGCCTTTTTTTGGCAAAACCACACGATTACCCCATAAGAGACAATCCGGCTGGATGGACTTTTCATCTTTGCATCGGTGAAATGGCTTAATTTCATCTTGCATTTCCCCGGGAAAGGCCGACCAGCTCCCATTGAGGCCGCAACTTTTTACAAGTCATAGCACAGGATCCTGGCTGGTCCAGGTCCTGATCTAGTGAGCAGTGACGGGTGACCCCTTGCTCTCAATAGCATCCATGACCAGAAGCAAGTCTGCGGGCTGCGCCATTTCCACCCCGGTAGTGGGCAATGGTAGCCAACTGAGGGCATCAGCACAGTTCTCCGTGCCTGGTCTGTGGCAGATAGCATAGTCATAGGTGGACAATGTTAGTGCCCATCTTTGGATGCGGGATGAAGCATTGGTATTTATACATTTGTTTTCTGAAAACAGCTAAATGAGCGGTTTGTGGTCGGTTTCAAGCTCAAACCGAAATCCAAATAGGTATTGGTGCATTTTCTTAACCCCATATACACATGCTAACGCCTCTTTTTCGACCATACTGTAGGCTCTTTCAGTCTTAGATAGACTTCTAGACGTGTATGCAACTGGTTGAAGTTTGCCCGATACATTGGTTTGCAGTAACACACAGCCGACCCCGTACGAAGATGCATTACAAGCTAGCACTAATCGTTTATACGGCTCATTCAGTACAAGTAGCTTATTAGAACAAAGTAGGTTTCTGGCCTTCTCAAAGGCTGTCTCTTGAGATTTACCTCAAACCCAGTCATCACCCTTATGTAGCAACACGTGCAAAGGTTCCAGCAAAGTGCTTAACCCGGGTAGAAAGTTACCAAAATAGTTGAGGAGTCCCAGGAACAAACGCAGCACCGTCACATTCTGTGTTCTGGGTGCATTCTTGATGGCCTCTGACTTTGAGTCTGTGGGTCTGATGCCGTCTGCCGCAATCTTTCTCCCCAAAAATTCGGCCTCTGGTGCCAGGAAAACACACTTGGAGCATTTCAGCCTGAGTCCCACTCTGTCTAGTCGAATTAGAATCTCTTCCAGGTTTGCAGGAGTTCTGTGCTGTCACGACCGGTGATCAGGATGTCGTCTTGAAGCACAATGGTGCACGTAACTGATTTCAGCAGACTCTC
Organism: Pristiophorus japonicus; assembly: GCF_044704955.1. Taxonomy (NCBI): domain Eukaryota; kingdom Metazoa; phylum Chordata; class Chondrichthyes; family Pristiophoridae; genus Pristiophorus; species Pristiophorus japonicus. Next base: position 312,223,229 of record NC_091978.1, on the reverse strand, counting down.
CATGTTCCTCTGGAAGATGGCAGCAGCCAAGCGAATTCTAAAAGGGCACCTGTGGTATATAAACAGTCCTTTGTGCGTGTTGATGCACGTCAATCTTTTCGAAGATTCAACCAGCTCCTGTGTCATGTAGGCCGAGGTTAGGTCCAACTTGGTGAATGACTTTCCCCCCCGCTAAAGTTGTGAACAGGTCATCCGTCTTGGGTAGTGGGTACTGGTCTTGTAATAAGACTCGGTTAATCGTTACCTTGTAGTCTCTGCAAATTCTGACCATGCCATCGCTTTTCAACACCAAAACAATTGGACTGGCCCACTCGTTGAACTCGACTGGCGATATGATTCCCTCTCGTTGAAGTCTGTCCAGTTCGATCGCGACTTTCTCCCTCATCATATATGGAACCTCTTGAGCCTTGTGATGAACAGGCCTTGCATCGGGGACTAAATGGATCTGCACCTTGGCGCCTGTGATGTTGGCGATGCCTGGTTCAAATAGTGACGGAAACTTGCTCAGCACTTGGGCACATGAGGTATCATCCACTGAAGATAGTGCTTTGATATCATCCCAATTCCATCGAATCTTTCCCAGCCAGCTTCTGCTGAATAGCGTTGGGCCATCGGCTGGTGCAATCCACAGTGATAAATCATGCACAGCTCCATCGTACGATACCTTAACTGCCGCACTGCCAATGACTGGTATGAGCTCTTTGGTCTTTGGTGTAGGTGCGCAGCTTTGTCTGAATCGGGCTCAGTTTGGGCCTTTGTGCCTTGTTGCCCCACAGTTTCTCAAAAGCCTTCTGGCTCATAATTGACTGATTCGCCCCCCCGTGTCCAACTCCATTGATACCGGAATACCGTTCAATTTGACTTTCAGGTGTGTACCCCATACACTTCTTCCTTGGATTGAGTTACCTCTCTTGTTTGTTCTGCATGATCCACGCCGGATCGATCATCCTCTGCTGCCTCTGCCACGTGGTGAGTCGCAGCACTCTTGCTCATTCGCTGGAGGTGCCCCATTGTTTCACAGCCTTTGCACACGTAGTGCTTGAATCGACATTGATGGGCATCGAGTCCATCAATGTCGATTCGAGCCCATTCACGCCCGATGGCGGACTCTGAGTCATCCTAGGTCTTGCAGCTGCAGATGTGTAGGCCCTGCCTTATGCAGTTCTGCCTGCTAGTGACGTTATTTTATGCACAATGCTTGCCAGTGAGCTTCAATGCTGGGAAGATATCTGTCTGGTATTATCGCTCGTGGATATAAATGCCTGGGATATCGTAATGGCCTTGCTCAGGTCTAGGGATTCGGCGGACAGCAGCTTGCGAAGAATGACCTCGTGGCCAATGCCAAGCACAAAAAAGTCCTGCAGCATTTCTCCCAAAAATCCAGCAAATTCGCAAGTTCCCGCAAGGCGTCTCAGGTCGGCAACATAACTCGCCATGTCGTGGCCCTCGGAGCGGTGGTGTGCGTAGAAGCGATACCTGACCATTAAGACGCTCTCCTTCGGCTTGAGATGTTCCCGAACCAGCGTACACATCTCTGTATATGTCTTCTCCGTTGGTTTCTCCGGTGCTAGCAGATTCTTGATGAGGCTGTATATTGTGGACCCACACATGGTGAGGAGAATCGCCCTGCGCTTGATCGCTGTATCGTCCCCATCTAGCTTGTTGGTCACGAAGTACTGGTCGAGATGCTTAACGAAGGCTTCCCAATCATCACCCTCTACAAATTTCTCTAAAATCTTACACAGTTACAATGTTTACATACATAACAAGGCTCACTTGCATCACCACATCCTCTTGGAGGAGATGGTGCTGGCCATTATTGGGAGATGCAACCTAGGCAAAATGGGGCTGTCTGGAATGTTTCCTTTCTTCCGCTTCCTCCTATAACCTCTGCTTCCTCCTCCTCCTCCTCAACTGGCCATCTTATGCCTGATGGCAAGGGCTGGGCCCTCCTGATTGCAAAGTTTTGGACCATGCTGCAGACCATGATGAATCTTGAGCCGCCTTCTGGTGAGTACTGCCAGGCTCCTGCCAACATTTCCAGGCAGCAGAAGTGTTGGTTAAGGGCGCCAATGGTCTGCTCTATCAGAGTCCGTGTGGCAGCATGGCTCTCATTGTACGCATGCTGCCACATGTGGTTGGGTTGCGGAGCGGAGTCACCCTCTGCTTTGTCGTGGTGGCTCAAAGACTGAGGGAACAGTGGACTATCATACAATGAAAGCTTCATGACTGTTGCCAGAATACCGTGCATTCACCATCATGATAGGCTGAGCGTGGTAGCACACCAACTGCACATTCAGCGAGTATAAACCTTTACGGTTGTGGTACATCTCAGCATTTAGATGCGGTGCTGGCAAAGCTACATGTATGCAGTCGATGGCGCCCTGCAGCATGGGGAAGCCCAGTATCCTGGTAAAGCCACGTGCACGCTCTGGCTGCTTCTCTCTGGTCAGAGAGAAGGCAATGAGCTATCCTCTCCTGGCATAAAGAGTGTCTGTCACCTCTCTTATGCAGCAGTGGATGGCAATCTGGGAGATGTTACAGATGTCACCTGCTCCAGCCTGGAAGGATCCCGACATAAGGAAATTCAGGGCCACGGTTACCTTCACAGCCACTGGCAGCACTGTCCTTGCCTTGGAGTGAGGCTGCAGGTCTGGTTGCAAATAGTGACAGAGTTCTGTAGGCAACTCATTCATAAGGTGCAGATGCCTCAGACACTGCTCTTGGCTCAGGATGAGGTAAGAGAATTGCTCTCAGAAGACCCTAGGTGGGTAAGGCCTCCTGCTGAGAACCATTCTCCCCCTGCTCCTTCTTCCTCTGAGAGCTGCTTGTCCTCTTCTATGCTGTCTCTGATCCAGCTACCTGTCATGCTGCAGGCCAAGAGGGATGACAATTAGAGTACACATGACTGGGAGCAAGTGGCCTGACTAGAATCCCTGAAGAGAGAAGTAAGACCTTCTCTATTTATAGCACCACTCCCTGTCACCTCACCAACTTTAAACAACTCTAGAAAGCTCCAAACACTTCCACAAATTTATACAGAGCAAGTAGTAACTAATCAGTAACTGACCTGAGAGTGGTTGATGATCCCTTTAAATATCACTAGTAGGGGATCCTTGCTGCTGCTAAATGCATGTTCAGTTGTGCGAGGTTAGCACCGGTTGTTACTTCCAGTTTGAGCACAAAAATGGGAGCACTGACTTCAAATCAGCATTGCACGCTGATTGACGTCACGATCTGCCTACTCTATATACTTCTGACTCATGCTCCCCTCGCCGACGCTACTGCCCTCACCATCGTGGACTGCACCAGAATTGTGCGCACGCAGCTCAGATGCCATTTTCGACCCAATACGGCACCCTTAGTTCCCAAACAATGGTCACTATGCAATTGAATTTCTAGGCCATTGAGTCTGTGGAGATTGGAATACCACAATAAAATTGTGCAAAGTACTATTTTAATCAGATATTCTAGTATTTTAATCGGATATTCTAATATTATAGTAATGCAAAATGTTTCCAAAATTCTATATTACAGGCTATAATGGGGCAGAAATTTAACTCATGATTGTCCGTTTTGTGTCCCACCCACTTGAAACGGGGGTACACTGCTTTAATATGCAAACTGTGGTTCATACAAATTATGATTTGTATGTTACATTACATAAATATGTCTGTACACACTGATTGTGCACTGACTGGGGCAGCATATCAGTCGGTCTATTGAGTTTTGTGCTGAGCATGGTTCCTATGTAGCCTGCTAAGTAAGATTTCATTTGTAATATAAATTAAACTGCTGAATTAGAGCTAGAGTTATGGATTCAAACTGGTAATTGATAATTTTAGGATAGATACTAGGAAATTATTTTTTTACACAAATAGCAATCAAGGTGTGATATGGACTTCCAAATAAAGTATTAGATGTAAACACCCTGGATTCATTTAAGAAACACATGCTACAATAGGGTAAACTTTAGCATTTCTCTGGATGGATGTACTAAGATGGGATGAATGGTCTTTCTCATCTATAATTAACTTGTCATCTTGAAAATGAGTTCTGGTGCCCCAAATGCATCTGGGGTGCCTCAGAAGCACTTGGTCACTCTGTAGTCTTTTGCAAATGAGTATTACTCCTGCTCCTTCTGGCTCCAGATAAATACAACTTTGAAAAAGTTTAGTGCCGATTTATGAATGGCCTCTGGTGGTCCCTTTAAGGACAGCTGGGTTAGGTTGCTCAAGACGTGTGACAACTAATGCACCACAGGCTTCATCCATTTGTACCTGCGTTTTCCATTGGTATCCTACAATTGGCGTAAAACCACAATTTGCATATTAAAGCAGTGTACCCCTGTTTCAGGTGGGTGGGGCACAAAACGGACAGTCATGAGTTAAATTTCTAACCCATTATAGCCTGTAATATAGAATTTTGGAAACATTTTGCATTACTATATTTGCTGATGTTGTCTCAGTACACCAGAGTATATGAATTAGTGATTTTGAGTCGGCAAAATACAGAAGAAAAACTGTCAATAAATCCATTATTTAATTACAAATGACTTTGGCTAATTGTAACTGTTTTATATACACAGAAAGGTCTTCCATCTTTGTCATACTAATTGTTTTGATAAGATTTCAATAATAGATTTTCTTTTTGTATAGTTAATCAATTGTCCTTCAGACTAAAGTAGTTACAAAACACAATTCCTGTACCAACAATATGGGCTGAATTTTCCCCAAACCTTTTTTTGGCATACTTGAAGAGTTCCGCCTTTTTTTGGGGGCTCCAAGTATGCAAAAAAAAAATGTTCCAAGTTTCCCCGTTTGATTTCTTCATTTTGGCGCAGCTTAACCTGCCCTTTAGTTTTGGGGGTGGAGCCTTGATCTGCGCCAAAAACATCGGGTTGCCAGGGGCACAATGCAGGCTGAGCCTGGAAAGTGAAACATATAGCCAGCTCGCAACCTGCACAAGCACATTAAAATACATTGCAGCAACTTCATAAGCACAAATACATTGCAGCAACTTACCTCCATTAAATTATTAAAGTCTCCCGCCTCCCGATGCCAGTGCCGATCCCCACTCCTATCCCAGGGCAAAGGGCCTCCTGGTCCTCTCCTCCACACCTAGCCTTGGCGGAATGGCCTCCTCCCTCCTGGTCCCGCACCTAGCCCTGGCCGAGTGGCCTCCAGGTCCACTCCCCCGCACCTATCCCTGGCCGAGTGGCCTCCAGGTCCGCTTCCCCGCACCTAGTCCTGGCCGAGTGGCCTCCAGGTCCGCTCCCCCGCACCTAGTCCTGACCGAGTGGCCTCCAGGTCCACTCCCCCGCACCTATCCCTGGCCGAGTGGCCTCCAGGTCCACTCCCCTGCACCTATCCCTGGCCGAGTGGCCTCCAGGTCCACTCCCCCGCACCTATCCCTGGCCGAGTGGCCTCCTGGTCCGCTCCCCCGCACCTAGTCCTGGCCGAGTGGCCTCCAGGTCCACTCCCCCGCACCTATCCCTGGCCGAGTGGCCTCCTGGTCCGCTCCCCCGCACCTAGTCCTGGCCGAGTGGCCTCCTGGTCCACTCCCCCGCACCTAATCCTGGCCGAGTGGCCTCCAGGTCCACTCCCCCGCACCTAGTCCTGGCCGAGTGGCCTCCAGGTCCACTCCCCGCACCTATCCCTTGCCGAGTGGCCTCCTGGTCCGCTCCCCTGCACCTATCCCTGGCCGAGTGGCCTCCAGGTCCGCTCCCCCGCACCTAGTCCTGGCCGAGTGGCCTCCTCCCTCCCGGTCCCCACACCTAACTGTATCCGAAAGGCTTCTCCCCCTCTCTCTTACCTCTCCTGCTACTGCTGTCCGGGCATCTGCTGCACTTACCTGCACCGATTTCCTTACCTGTGCCGATTTCCTTAATTCTCCAGAAGGTTTTTCTACAGAAGCCACATACGCGGGCCTAAGAAGAACTGGAGTAACTCTCAGCTGGCCAAACTTGCCCAACTGGCCAGAATTGGCGCGGGTGGCAGTTTACGCCCCCTTTGGCTGAAAAAATAACTTACCTAAAAAAATTGTAACTAACTGAGTTGTGCTGGTGCAAATTAATCGGGAAAACTGTGCTTTATTAACTTAGGCCAAAAAAAGCGGCCTGAGCGAAAAGTACGGCGCAAATCACTGGGGAAAATTGAGCCCTCTAAGTGGCAATTTTCTGAATTTGCACTCCAGGGCCGGCATCTTACCAGTCCTGCGAGTGCGAGTTTGGAGGCGGGTCCACTGTCAAAATGACCGTGATTTACAGCGGAAGTCCATTCTGAGCCCGCCTCCTTGTGAATTTCCAAAGTGCCGACTCTGGCTGCGGTTTGCAGACCCAGCACTAAATGACGGGTCAGGCAATTGTGATAGTTAAGAAGCTGCTTTAAGCTATTTAAGTAGCATTTTACAAGGGCCAAATGATTTTCCCAAGTTTTTCATGAGGTTTATGTCCCTTGGGGATCACGTCAGGTAAGTGTATTGGGTTCTCGACAAGTTTGGATTGGTTTCAATAGGTGACAGCTCCAAAAGTGGTATAAAAGCTACCATTTCACAGCTGTTCATTTTCCAATCTCAGAAGCTGGAGCCTTCAGTATTTGGAAGAGACTTTTCAGCTTCGTGCAGTTTGGAAGTCTTTGTGGTAAACTCTATATTCACTGTCACCTACTTGGAAAAACATATCTGACCATTGACAGATTGCTTCTGTCATCTCAACTACAGCTGGTATATCTAAAATCAGATTACTCACGATTCATGCTCTCTCACCTTGGTCCTCTGAGTCTTTTGAGTGCACTGAAGCCCCACTGCATCATCGAACCATCCCAACTGGTAACCACTACCCAACGTTGTGGCTTTAAGGACTTGGGGGTTAACAGGGAAAGAGCCAAGCCAAAGCACAGCCAAGGTGCAAGGGCTATTGGCACTTAAGTCTGGGGAGAGCTAAGCCAGAGCACATAGTGCAAAGGTATTGGCACAATAGACTTGGGGGAGAGTGATGATACATATGTATACTATAGATATACTCTGTGTAGTCACTGTATAGTTGCATAAGATGGAGACTTGTTTACCGGAGGTACCATCAACAAGGTTCACACTGTATACACTATGCTGGCACCACCAGAGGGTGTAACTGATGGAGGCCCAAGGGTCACCTGTACACCACAGGTACCCAGGTATAAATGAGAGTCCACCATGTGGTATCCTCACTCTGGAGTTATATTTAATGGACTAAGGTCACTACAGTTCAAGTACAATACTTTGCCTCGTGGAATCATTATCAGAGCATCTAAAGACATAACAAGGGGAATATATACATTTTTTTATGGGGGAAAGCAGTGCAATGTATTATCACATGCTTTGTTAGGAGCTTGCTCAGTTTGCTTTGGCCTAATAAAAAAGCACATGGACTAGCAACTCATCATGACTCTGTCCTTCATTTGTTCTACCCACATATATTACAGCCAGTACTTCTGCTGCCGCCATGATGAGTTTTGGGCTTCTAACCTCAGACCATTTGAATGGCAGAACAGGCTCGACAGGCTCAATGGCCTACTCCTGTTCCTATGTTACCATGTTCCTGTGTCATCCATTACCTCTCTGGCTGTTTCTGATTCTTGTGCCAGTTGTAATAATAACCAGCACTTCTCTGTCCTCATGTCAGGGCTTGGGCTTTTCCCCTCAGGCCACCTTTCCAACTGCTTCTCATCTTCGTGACAGTGGGAAAGCAAGAAGCAGTTGTGCTGCTGTCATGTCAGCTTTGAGCATTTGCCTCTCGTTCTAAGTTTTTTTTTGCCAGTTTCCTAACTGGAGTCAACCATATGTGTTCAAAAGTGCTATACTGTTTAAATTATTGTATAAGAATTTTAAGTACATAAAGCTTTATACTGGAATACAGGCTTTCAGCGGTTGAATTTCCATGGGAGTTCTCCCAATCATCCACTGTAACTTCAGTGTAAAATCCATGGAAATCCAGGAGTTTACACCCTTTCTCCGGGGCTTCTGTGGATATTACAACAAAGTTATGGTGCATGATTAAAAGAATTTTGGAAATTCAATGCCTTAATTTTTAAATTTTAGAGTTCTACAGATGCAGAGAGATGCAGAAAGGTTAGGTGAATAGGGAAAACAAAATGGGAATAGCTGCAGGAAAAAATTATAAATGAGCAGATATGGACTCAACAGAAGGGAGCAGGAGGCAAATGAGAAAGTCTGGTGTAGGTGAATGAAGAGGGCAGAGCAAGGGGAGCAGAGGAGAGGGAAGAGAGAGTAGTGGGTGGTGGATCGAGAGTGGCAGACAGGGGAACAGGATTAGCATGGGAAGAAAAGGGAATCATCCACGTTACCATAAGCAGCATCATGCTATCGTATTAAAATCAGCATCTAGCATCCACTGCAGATTTACACCTAGCATGTACTTCTTGTTTGTCACACTTACATCTTATGACATCACACTTTCACCATTACACTTTGTCGACTGGCTCAAAGTAAAACAGAATCTAATTAGAACTGAATACGAAGCGAAGAACACAACTAGAAACAACTGCCAATAAAAAATTACTAAGATCTTTTGAAAAAATACAACCTCGAATAATCAGTCAGTTAAAGAAATTTATATAGCACCTTTCATGACCACCAGACGTCCCAAAGTGCTTTACAGTCAATGAACAAAATTTTTTTTAAACTATAGTCACTGTTGTAATGTAGGAAATGCAGCAGCCAATTTGCACACAGCAAGCTCCCACAAACTGCAATGTGATAATGACCAGATAATCTGTTTTTTAGAGATGTTGATTGAGGGATAAATATTAGCCAGGACACTGAGGAGAACTCCCCCGTCTTCTTCAAAATTTGTCATGAGATCTTCTACGTCCACCTGAGGGGCCTTGGTTTAATGTCTCATCTGAAAGAAGGTGAAGCAATTGAATCACTCAAAAGATTTTTTGAAAAATAAATCCAGTTCCATTTATTTTCTCAGTAACTGAAATTTCGAATATAAAAAATAAAAACATCAAAACATTACAGGTGCAAAATTCGGATCCATAACACTGTTTTTGGGCACTATGAGTGCCCTTAGAGGTCAAAAATGGCATCCACGATGTGCGCACACGCTTCTGGTGTGAATCGCGGTGGATGCCATATGGGTGAGGGCGTTAGTGTACGTGCAGTGAGCATCCTCCGGAAGCTTGCACAATAGGCAGATCACGATATCAATCAGCATGCAATGCTGATTTAATGCCAGTGCTGCCATTTTGGCGCTCAAGCTGCAGCTAAGACCCTTTCTTAAGCTCGCACAGCTGAACACGCATTCAGCAGTGGAAGGTACTCCCCTCCAGCGCTATTTAAAGTGATCATCACCTACTTACAGGTTAGTTGCTGGTTGATTTCTACTGACTTGCTGTGATTGTACAAACTTTGGGCCCAAAATTGTTGAACTTACCGTCCGCTGTTTCCCTGGTTTCTGGGCGGTCTCCCCTCCGAGCGAATTTGGTGGAGTCCTCCCGCCGGCAGGGAAAGAACACTGCTGGGTACCGTCCGCTGATGTGCACCGGTGTGCAACGCCCACAAGAGTCCTCCTGCCCGCTACGTTGCCAGTTTGGTCCGGGTGGTCCAGGCGCTCCAGCGGGGGAAAAGACCGTCGTGCGGAGGCAGGTCTAACCTCAACGGTAAGTATGAAGACCTGCAAAAAAAGGTTAGTACACTTCTTTTCTTTATTTTGTTTGCAGAGATTTAGGTGGATGAGGTCCTATGAAGGATTTCTGGTGGGTTTTTTTTACGTTTTGGAAATTTTTTATTTTATCAGTTCCCCCCTCCCTGGGCCAGACTTAATCCTCGGCAGTAGCTTGCCGAGAATTGCATTTGCCGCCGAGAATGGGAGCTACCACCCGCTGCTGCCCAGAATCGGCATGCAAAGTCCATTTCCCAGATTTTTTCATGAAACTTCCACCCAAAGTACCGTCAGGATCTCAGCGGTCCTTTGGACCGTACTTGGGCGGAACTTAGTTTTCACCAATTTTGGGCCCTAGTGTTTGGTGCTTTCTACAGTTGTTTACGTTGCTAAAGTCTACAGGGAATGGTGTGGTACGTGCTGAAGGACTTTTTCCTGACTGCAACGTTTCTGCACAAACCACTTGCTGACAGACATAGGTGTACAAGGAAGAATTCCCCTTGAAATATAGCATAACTTGGAGAATGAACAGAGGGCCGCAGAGCAGGGCAAGTTGCTGGAAGAGGAAGAAGGAGTTGGAGGGGGAAGAAGTGTTCTCAGTAGGAGGCCATATCCACCCAGGTGTTCAGGGAGCAATACTCCTACCTGAACCTCAGCGAGGAACAGTTTGTCAGACGTCTGCGTTTCAGTAAGGAGGTCCTCACTGAAATCTGCCAACTGCTGCAGCCACAACTGCAACCTCAGAGCAGGGCAAGGACCGATTGCCACTGGCTGTGAAGGTGACCATGGGGATGAACTTTTATACGTCGGACTCCTTCCAGGCTGAGCTGGAGATATTTTCAATTTCTCAAAGTTTACTGTCCATTGTTGCATAAGGGAGGTCATTGAGGTTCTCCATTCAAAAAAAGCTGACTACATTACTATTGTGTCTATAAGCACTCTAGTAACGACTCCACGAGGTAAGGTATTGCACTTGAACTGTTGTGACCTTAGTCCTTCTAATTGCAGCTCTTGAATGAGGGTACAGAAAGGTGAGCTCCCATTTATACTTGGTTATCTGCAGTGTGCAGGTGACCTCGAGGTCTCCACCAGTTGCACCCTCTGGTGGTACAGGCATATTGTTTACAGTTTGAAGATACATTCAAAGGTCTCATGTAACTAACTGTACATTAAGTGTACAGGATATATACATACACAACATCACTCCCCCCTAAGTCTTGTGCCACTGGCCTTTGCACTGTGTGCTCTGGCCCTCGATTTGAGTGCCCAAAGCCCTTGCACTTTGTCTGTGCTTGGGAATGGCTCTCACTCTGTTGACCCCCAAGTCCTAATTGCCACGACATTGGGAAAAGGTCAGCAGTGGATGGTTGGAGGTTGTAATGGGGATTGTGTGGGTTCTGGGTGTGATCCATGTGTGTCCTTGGCTACATACATCCATTTTGCCCCTCCATAGACCACGTGTGTGGCTCAACATCTGCATTGGCATGCATGTACAGAAACTGAAGAATAGGATGAGTTATGTGACTGTTTGGGTTCAGCAGTGTGGAACAAGTACATATTACAGGTAAGGTACATACATGGTATTGCAGTCTTGCCCCTGGGGTGCAGGTGCAGGTGGGTGAGGATGCTAGTTTCAGAGCAATCGGACTGTGTCCAGGTTGTTTGATGGCGGCGCTGCGCGCCCTGCCAGCTGGGTGGGCTCGGATCGCTCACCTGGCTGAGTCTCAGGGTCTTTGCCATTGCCGAGTGGTGGGCAGAGCCACAGGAATGTGTGGCCTCCCTGTCCTCCATTGAGGGTTGCAGGGTCTCCCTGCTGCCCTTCAGCGGTGGTGGGAGCCTGGTCATCCCAGGCCTCTTGCTTCCGGTGCTGGCCCTGGTGGCCAGAGAGGTAGGGCCGACCTGGGGCAGGGTACCAGTAATGGTGCCTGTGCCGTCTGCTGATCACTGGCCCTGCAGTGGGTATGCTTCCACTGTGTGTATTCAGACTCCTTGGGACATCTCATTGCTCCCGGAGACGCCGGCTACATGATCGGGTAGCCCGCTGGACCTGGGTGCTTCCCACGGGGTTGCCCTTGATTTTGTCGCCGTACATGTTGAACCTGGCATCGCACATTATTCCATCATTTACATGCATGCTACATTGGCTCCGATCGCAATCACCCAACTCGACATTGTTGGTTGTCTTTAAAAAATCATGTTTGTCAATTACATCTTTTCCCTCAGTTACATCTTTTCCCTGAATGCTACCAGCATCGCTGTGCAATATTACATTTAGATACTTGTATCCATAAATTAAATTTTTTGCACGTATCCTACTGGCATCACTGTTCAAAGGTACATTTATATATTTGCATTTGTCAATTACATCTCTTACATTAGTATCACCAGCATCGCTGTACAAAAAGTGGAACTGTCCCTTTAGTTGTTCTGGGTTGCCAGTCTCCTTTAAGAGGGCCTTGCAATCTTTACCCCAATCCGGCTCGCTGCTCGGCATCATGTGTTGCTCCCGCAACGCTGCTCTTCGTGGTCTGGTCGCGGCCATCTTCATTTCAGGTACTTCACCTCGTGGTGCGGGCACCATTTTCTCTCTCTCCATGAGGTAGACTGCGGTGATCCTTTTCTCCCCACGTTCTGCCACAGAAGCCGGGAATTTACCTTTTGCGTCGATCTTCTTCCCTCGGAGTCCTGCCACTGGAGCCCGGAAGGTGAGGTCTGGTTGTTCGGGTTGGATCATCTCGCCGTTGGGTAGTGCGGTCTGTGTCGTCGCCGCGCAGTCGAGTTGGATGGTAGGATCTTCAGGTGCTGCGATGGATCCAAATTTAGGACCGCATAGGACGTCAATTGCCAGGGCCTGGAGGCTTTTCCAGCTCCAACAGATTTGGATTTGTTTCATCCATCTTCCCAGCAGCGTTGGACCATCACCAGCAACGATCCACAAAGGTAACTTGTGCATCGCGCCGCCATAGGACACCTGGACATCCACGCTGCCAACGACTGGGATGGTGTCTTTTGTGTAAGTGAGCAGCTTCGCCTGGATCGGGAGCATTTTAGGTCATTCGGCACGATTGTCTCAGAGTTTCTCGAAGGCCGCCTGATTCATCAGCGATTGGCTTGCCCCTGTGTCGATCTCCATCGAGAATGGGACACCATTGATTTTGACTTCTATTTTCAATGGGAAACTCTCGGTGAAGCAGGTATACACTCTGTACACCCCTTCCTGGAGCTGAGCTGCCTCCTGGACTCTCTCTTTGTCTTTATCAGCGCTGGAGCCCGGGTGATCGGTGAACTCTTCAGTGACTCGGTGAGTAAAGTTTCTTTTACACATTCGCTGTAGATTGCCTTTAGTATTGCAGCCTTTGCAAGTATAGTCTCTGTATCTGCATTGGTGGGTTGTGTGATTTCCACCACAGCGGGGCTGGCCAGTTGGCCCCTTGCGGCGGGCTCAGGGTTGCGGGGCTTGGGGTCGCAGCCTTGCCTTAGAAAGGCACCATTCGATGCACGGTGCTTGCCGGGTTAGAGTCCTGGGGTTGAGTCATCATCCTTCTGGAATCGCAGACCGAGGCCATGAATGCCTGGCTGACGCTAATTGCCTTCTGCAGGGTGACCATGGTGTCTGCAGAGAGCAACCTGTGGAGCAGGCTCTCGTGGCCAATTCCAATAACAAAGATGTCCCTCAGTTCTTCGGTGAGGTGGTCGCCAAAATCACACGGTGCAGCCAATCGTCTCAGGTCTACGGCATATTTTGCGATTTCTTGGTCTTCGGGCCTCCGGTGTGTATAGAACTGGTGTCTGGCTGTGAGGATACTCTCTTTAGGCTTGAGCTGTTCCTGTATGAGTTTTACGAGTTCCGGGAACGGTTTGGTTGTCGTCTTCTCTGGGGTGAGCAAGTCCCTGACAAGGCCATGAACGGTGGGCCCACAACTACTGAGCAGGATGGCTCGGCGCTTATCAGCCAGTGAGGTTGGTGTGTCTCCAGTCAGGTCGTTCGCGATGAAGTATTGTTCTAGCCTTTCCACAAAGGCATCCCAATCTTCCCCATCAGCGAATTGTTGAAAGTTGCCAAGGTTAGCCATTTTACGCGTGGAAATTCGTAATCTCGTTGCCAATTGTTGTGTCAAAAAGCACTCTAGTAGTGACTGCACGAGGTAAGGTATTGTGCTTGAACTGTTTTGACCTTAGTCCTTTTAATTGCAGCTCCTGAATGAGAGTACAGCAAGGTGAGCTCCCTTTTATACTCGGTTACCTGCAGTGTGCAGGTGACTTCTAGGTCTCCACCAGTTGCACCCTCTGGTGGTACAGGCATATTGTGTACAGTGTGAAAATACATTCAAAGGTCTTATGTAACTGCACATTAAGTGTACAGGGTATATACATACACAACAATTACATTCTCTTTTGCCAGCGAGAAGCAGGCGGAGTGAGTACAACAGTTTGCAAGAATTGCAGCAGTCCCCATGGTGCAGGCTACCATTGACTACATGCACATCGCATTGCTGGCGCCACATGTCAATGCTGCCAAACGGAAGGGTTTCCACTCCCTCAATGTCCTGCTGGTGTGTGACCATAGGCATTGAATCATGCAGTTCAATTCATAGTATCTTGGCAGCAGTCATAATGCCTTCATTCTGCAGCAGTCTGCTGTACCATCTGCACTTGAGCCATCAGAGCAAACCAATGGGTGGCTACTGGGCAACAAGGGCTATCCGCTGACGACATGGTTCATGACTCCGGTACAGTGGTCAGCGTGCATACAGTGAAAGCCACGGTGCCACACAAAATGTGATAGAGCAGACCATGGACGTGCAGTAACAACGCTTCTGCTTCCTGGACTGCTCTGGAGGAGCCCTGCAAGGTGTCAAGATTCATGGTGACTGCTGCATGCTGCACAATCTCGCCATCATGAGGTCGCAGACCTTGCACCAGCTATACGACGTGCAGAGGGACAGGAGCATGAGGAGGAGGAGAAGGAAGAGGAGGAATAGGAGAAGGAGGAATGGAGGAGGCAACATAGACGGCCACTTTCAGGTCGGACTGTCCCTGAAGAACTCATCTATGTGCAATACCAGTAACCTGAACTCCAATTTGCCATTCGCTAACTATCTCACACCTTACCTCCCTCTTGGCCACGATGCAAAAATAAAAGCCGACACAAAATATACATTGCAAACCAAATTTATAAATCAAATCATGCCATATTGCATACAAACATAAACTAATCACCCTTGTGCATTCCCTTAGTGCTTTTCTTCCATGTGCCTTTGCCTGTCCTAGCACCCCAGTGGCAGCAGCATGGCTGGTGTAAGATGAACCTGCAGGACAACCTCGAGCAGCTCTGGGCCTACAAGGCCCAGCTGCGGACTGCACTCTCTCAGCATGGGCAGCAGGAGTCTGAGCTGGTTGGCTGACAGGCAACAGCAAGGGCACTGGTGGAGTGGCAGTGGTGGGAGGACGAATGCTGTCATCCTGAGAGAGGACAGCAAGTTCATGCTCCACGGAGCCACTGTCACTCCCCCGGGCGGCACCTCAGCAATCCTAGTATTCTGCGAGACTGCTGTGACACTCCGCAAGCCCCTTAAAACACAGGAACCCAGAGCCATGATGGCAGCAGTCTGAGCTTCCACTGCAGCACTCAGACGTTGGGTGGCTGCTGCTTGTGCTGCAACATGGTTGGATCCGTGTGCTAATGGATCTGCCTACCCCTTCCATGCTGGAAAGGATGGGCTCCAAGCACTGCACAAAGCCCTGTGCCAAGTTGGTGCTGGTCTTCTCAATGCTCTTTGACATTGCACGCAGGCTTTCTTGCAAGCTCTCCAATGCACCAAGCATTTCATTGTGCATACCTCTCAGCATTCTTCTGTAGCCTGCCCCATCAAAGTCTTCATCTGAGTCCTCTGCAGCAGAAGTTGTGTGTGACCTGCACTATTCTTGCCCCCTGCCCTGGGTGCAGGCCACTCATGCGGTTCTCTCACCACGTGCAGATCCCACCTCTATACTATCCTCTAAATTACACGCTGTGTCAGTATCTGAGTTGGTGGCTGTGACTATGAAATCAAGTGACGGTGTTTCTTTATTATCACTGTCTTCTTGCTCTTCCACCTATTGTTCTTCTGCCACTGCTGGCCAGATTGCAGTTCTTGGATATCTGAAAAGAGAAATGCACAAGGGTAAGGGAGTGGGGAAAGCAAGTGGTGCATACTTACACCACCTGCAGCTTAAAACCAGAAGAGATTGTGGGATGAGGGGAAAGTGGGATGTGAGGAGGACTGGGTATGAGGAAACCACATCTTTGATGATTTCAGCCCTGCCACTGGTCATGGACTCAGCAATGACCATTCCAATGATGGCCAGCACCGCCTCCTCCATGGGGGTAAGGACATGCAGGCATGGCCGTCTCCCGCTGGTTAGTTCCTGCTGCCTTTGGTTGTGCGCCACTTTGTCCTGCAATAGAGAGGGATATGCATCAGTGAGTGTCGTGTGATTAATTTGGGTAATGCACCTGTCATGGTTGAATAGCTGGCAACGTGTGCAAGTTGTGAGATGTAGGTGTGAGGCTTGCAGCACTGCTAAGTGTGTGAGGGTGAGGTAAAGCTATGAATGAGAGGTATCAGTCCTTATTGCTAGAGATCATTTGTAGGTGAGTCCTCGGGTCTTGACTCCTGTTATTGACCGCCATGTCTATCTGCTCCTACTCCATTCTGAGCGTTTTTCTGGAGGGCCTCCTGGCTCCCTGTAAATACAGCAGATCTGTCCTCCTTTCCACCTCCTCCCTGAAGGCCATCAGTGCAGCATTAGATATCTTGGAGCCTGCGCTTTCTGTTATTGTGTCATTATTGAGTGTTTCCCTGGTTAGAAGTTGTTGTACAATGCATTGCACCACCTGCTCCAGCCACAATGCACCTCCCCTTTAAGAAGTGCAAGCTGGCTTTAACGAATGCAGGCTAGATTTAAGTGACGCTAATCCCTCATGATTTTGGTGCTGATGTGTGCAACCAATCAACAGCCTTTGTGATGGACTGAGACGCTTTCTGACATTTCAGAGACACCGTGCTATGTTTTACCATTTCCTGCCACTGGGTGATGCCCTTTTGGATTTCGGACAGAGTGAAGCCATTTTGCTCTCCATTTTGTTGTGAAATCTTCAACTTATTGTTAGATAGGAATTAGAGCTATGTTTATGTGACCCCTCCAGAACCACAGGTATGTAAGTAATTTATCTTTATTGCTGCTTTATGTGATATATTCAAAGAACACAGCACACACAGCTCCGAACATGGCAGGCAGTTCTGTTGGAAGCCTCCGGAACAGCGTGGTTCTGTTTATTATTAACTCTGTAGTTGCAGTACACAATACGTCCACATCCACAATGTGGAGCTACAAACATTACAAGCTGACAGACATTGCACTTCTCCCTCCTTAATGAAGAAGTTATTATAACAAACATCATACATAACTTTCATTTTTATACATAACAAAGGATGTAGACTTATTTTTTTTCCATATTTTCAAATTTAACTTTACCACTTGTTTTCTGTTTTGAAGAGGATACCTTCGCTCTTGAACAGAACCTGCCAAACATGGTGTCAAAACTAAACACATTCGAGGCTCATCCCGAGGAACATTTTCCTCCACGGAATTTCCTTGATTTTCATTTGAACTCACTCTAACTTCAGGCTCTTTGTTTTCCTGACTCAGACTCAGATGTATATTCTGATTTTCTATTTGATTTGTTTTCAGTACATTAGATGTAGGATATGCTACTGGTATATCAAAACTGTCCGATGAGTCAGAAATAATTGAATCATTCCCACCTTCAACTCCTTTCATGTCTGTAGGTAAAATATGATCAATATGAACAAACCTAACCTGTCCATTATCAAACATCTTTACCAAATATGTGCGAGGACCACATATCTTCACCACTCTTCCTGGTAACCACTTTAACCATTTATGGTGATGGTTCTTCACTCTCACCTTCTGGTTTAATTTCACACTTCTCTCTTTTACTCTACCTCTATCATGATTCTCTTTCTGTCTTAATTGTGTCTCTTCTACAGATTGTGCCAAATTTGGTTTTAACAACGAGAATCTGGTTCGTGGCTGTCGTTTGAGAAACAACTCTGCTGGTGTTCTACCAGTAGTTGTATGAGGAGTATTTCGATATGTAATCAAAAAATTAGCCAATTTGTGATCCAATGACAACTGTCGTTTCCTTGGATTTGAATCTAACATTTGTTTCATGAGGGCATGTTTTACAATTTGTACAGGGCGCTCTGCTGCACCATTCGAAGCAGGATGGTATGGTGGAACCTTGGTATGTTTCACACCATTTTTGCTCATGAATTGTGCAAATTCTTCTGAATAAAATTGTGATCCATTATCCGAAACAATTTCTTCTGGGAGGCCAAATGAAGAAAATAATCTTCGTAAAATGTCCATAGAAACATAGAAACATAGAAACTAGGTGCAGGAGCAGGCCATTCAGCCCTTCTAGCCTGCACCGCCATTCAATGAGTTCATGGCTGAACATGTAACTTCAGTACCCCATTCCTGCTTTCTCGCCATACCGCTTGATCCCCCTAGTAGTAAGGACTTCATCCAACTCCCTTTTTGAATATATTTAGTGAATTGGCCTCAACAACTTTCTGTGGTAGAGAATTCCACAGGTTCACCACTCTCTGGGTGAAGAAGTTTCTCCTCATCTCAGTGCTAAATGGCTTAGCCCTTATCCTTAGACTGTGACCCCTGGTTCTGGACTTCCCCAACATTGGGAACATTCTTCCTGCATCTAAACTGTCTAAACCCGTCAGAATTTTAAACGTTTCTATGAGGTCCCCTCTCATTCTTCTGAACTCCAGTGAATACAAGCCCAGTTGATCCAATCTTTCTTGATAGGTCAGTCCCACCATCCCGGGAATCAGTCTGGTGAATCTTCGCTGCACTCCCTCAATAGCATGAATGTCCTTCCTCAAGTTAGGAGACCAAAACTGTACACAATACTCCAGATGTGGCCTCACCAAGGCCCTGTACAACTGTAGCAACACCTCCCTGCCCCTGTACTCAAATCCCCTCGCTATGAAGGCCAACATGCCATTTGCTTTCTTAACCACCTGCTGTACCTGCATGCCAACCTTCAATGACTGATGTACCATGACACCCAGGTCTCGTTGCACCTTCCCTTTTCCTAATCTGTCATCATTCAGATAATAGTCTGTCTCTCTGTTTTTACCACCAAAGTGGATAACCTCACATTTATCCACATTATACTTCATCTGCCATGCATTTGCCCACTCACCTAACCTATCCAAGTCACTCTGCAGTCTCATAGCATCCTCCTCGCAGCTCACACTGCCACCCAACTTAGTGTCATCCGCAAATTTGGAGATACTACATTTAATCCCCTCGTCTAAATCATTAATGTACAATGTAAACAGCTGGGGCCCCAGCACAGAACCTTGTGGTAGCCCACTAGTCACTGCCTGCCATTCTGAAAAGTGCCCATTTACTCCTACTCTTTGCTTCTTGTCTGACAACCAGTTCTCAATCCACGTCAGCACACTACCCCCAATCCCATGTGCTTTAACTTTGCACATTAATCTCTTGTGTGGGACCTTGTCGAAAGCCTTCTGAAAGTCCAAATATACCACATCAACTGGTTCTCCTTTGTCCACTTTACTGGAAACATCCTCAAAAAATTCCAGAAGATTTGTCAAGCATGATTTCCCTTTCACAAATCCATGCTGACTTGGACCTATTATGTCACCATTTTCCAAATGCGCTGCTATAACATCCTTAATAATTGATTCCATCATTTTACCACTACTGAGGTCAGGCTGACCGGTCTATAATTCCCTGTTTTCTCTCTCCCTCCTTTTTTAAAAAGTGGGGTTACATTGGCTACCCTCCACTCCATAGGAACTGATCCAGAGTCAATGGAATGTTGGAAAATGACTGTCAATGCATCCGCTATTTCCAAGGCCACCTCCTTAAGTACTCTGGGATGCAGTCCATCAGGCCCTGGGGATTTATCGGCCTTCAATCCCATCAATTTCCCCAACACAATTTCCCGACTAATAAAGATTTCCCTCAGTTCCTCCTCCTTACTAGACCCTCTGACCCCTTTTATATCCGGAAGGTTGTTTGTGTCCTCCTTAGTGAATACTGAACCAAAGTACTTGTTCAATTGGTCTGCCATTTCTTTGTTCCCCGTTATGACTTCCCCTGATTCTGACTGCAGGGGACCTACGTTTGTCTTTACTAACCTTTTTCTCTTTACATACCTATAGAAACTTTTGCAATCCGCCTTAATGTTCCCTGCAAGCTTCTTCTCGTACTCCATTTTCCCTCCATTTTCCAATGTTTTACTTGTTATTTTCCACATTGGGAACACCTCAACCCACTTCGAATGGCTATCAATCACAATGAACAATTGTTGTCCTTCTAACTCAGCAAAATCAATGTGTAGCCTTTGCCACACCCTGGGAGGCCATTTCCATGGCTGTAATGGTACTGATAGTGGTTGCTTGCTTACCGATTGACATGTCGTACACTGACTCACGGTGTACTCTATATCTTTATCAAAATCTGGCCACCATAAATAACTGCGTGCAAGACTCTTGGTCAAACACATTCCCAGGTGCTGGTCATGGAGGTCTCCTAATAATTTGGACCTGAATTTATTTGGTGTAACCACTCTTGCACCCGACATGATACAATCTTTATCGACTGATAATTCATTCCTACGAATGAAGAATGGATGTGTATCTTTGTCTGTTACCTGGTTTGGCCATCCATTTGCAATATAATCATATACCTTTGACATCACTGGGTCACGTTTGGTTGCTCTGCCAATCTCTTCAGTTGTGACTGGCAGTTCATCAATGTATGAAAAATAAAATACTTCTTCCCTATCGGGTGTAACTTGTGATGGGGAAGGCAAGCTAGATATTGCATCAGCATTACTGTGATCAGCTGATTGTCTATATTCAGCAGCATATGTACATGCTGACAAAATCATAGCCCATCTCTGCATTCGGGCTGCAGCTAATGTTGGAACTGGGGACTTTGGATGGAGGATTGCTGTTAGGGGCTTATGGTCCGTAATGATGGAAAACTTACGACCATACAAGTATTTGTGAAACTTCTTGACCCCAAAAATTAATGTCAAAGCTTCCCTTTCAATTTGCGCATAATTATTCTCACTGGCACTGAAAGTGCGTTTAGCAAAAGCAATTGGTCTCTCCTTCCCACTACATGATACATGAGAGATCACTGCCCCAACTCCATATGGAGAGGCATCACATGCTAGCTTAATCTCCTTAGATATGTCACAGTGAACTAACATGGTGCTCTCTACAAATTTGCTCTGAATGCTGCATCGCATTCTTTCGACCACTTCCAATGGACCTGTTTTTTCAAAAGTTAATTCAGTGGATGTAATACTGTAGCCAAATTTGGTAGGAACTTCCCATAATAGTTCAAAAGACCCAAGAATGAATCAAGTTCAGTGACATTCCTGGGAGTGGGTGCATTTCTGATTGCATCCAGTTTTTCCTTGGTCGGATGTAAACCATTTTTGTCTACTCTGTACCCTAAGTACTCCACTGAGTTTTTAAATAACTCACACTTACGAGCAGACATACGTACCTTGTGTAAGGGGGTAGTCTCTATGAGGGGGTCAGGTTCCCTTCTGACCAAATTGAGCAGTTCACATCGCTCCCACTCCCTTGGGTTCTGCACTCTGGATTTATCTGGAGGGTGTTGTGTATCTGTTAAGCATGCACTCCCATGTTCCGCCACCAGGGAGCGCATCTCCTGAAGCCCCAAGGGATCCCAGCATCCCTTGGGTGCACTGTATATAAGCCAGCCCCTAAGGTCTGTTCCTCACTCTGGAGTGTCTTAATAAAGACTGAGGTCACTGTTACTTTAACCTCTCGTGTGCAGTCTCATCTGTGATAGGACACAATAACTGGCGACGAGTATACGAATCTTATGCAAAGATGCAGCAAACTGTGGGCATCCTGGAGAAGTTCTCGGAGGGTGAGAACTGGAAGCCTATGTCGAACGGCGAGACCAGTACTTTGTAGCCAACGAGCTGGACGGAGAAGGAAGCGCTGCAAAAAGGAGAGCGGTCCTCCTCACGGTCTGCGGGGCACCGACCTGCAGCCTCATGAAGAATCTTCTGGCTCCGGTGAAACCCACAGATAAGTCGTATGAGGAGCTGTGTACACTGGTTCGGGAGCATCTTAACCAGAGGGAGAGCATGCTGATGGCGACGTATCAGTTCTACACGTGCCAGCGATCTGAAGGTCAGGAAGTGGCGCGCAACATCGCTTAGCTAAGGCAACTTGCAGGACAATGTGAGTTTGATGGCTACCTGGAGCAGATGCGCAGATATTTTTTTGTATTGGGCATTAGCCACGAGACCATTCTATGAAAACATTTGACTGTAGAGACACCGACCCTCAGTAAGGCCATTGCGATAGCACAGGCATTTATGTCCACCAGTGATAACACCAAACAAATCCCTCAGCACACAAGTGTGAGAAATGTTCATAAATGAACAGGAACTGTGCTTGCGAGCAGAAATGTACAGGGCAGAAACCACGAGTCAGCAACTGCCAGCAGGCCTCAGTTGACCCAGGTGACTCAGAGTCTGCAACAAAGGATGAATGCAAGGCAGACGAGCTGCAAGCTTTGCAAAACCTGCTAACCACCACATGGCAGAGGAAGATCGGTCCATGGTGTATCTAAGCAATTTCGAGCCTCAGAGAGAGGAGGCAGATGCTGAAGTGCATGGAGTGCACACATTTTTGATGAAATGTTCACCTATAATGCTAAATGTAAAATTGAATGGCTTACCAGTAACCATGGAACTGGACACTGGCGCTAGCCAATCCATCATGAGTAAAAAGATGTTTGAGAGACTGTGGTGCAACAGGGCACTCAGACCAGCCCTGAGCCCCATCCACACAAAACTGAGAACGTACACCAAAGAGCTCATCACTGTCCTGGGCAGCGCCATGGTCAACGTCACCTACGAGGGCAAGGTGCATGAATTGCCACTCTGGATTGTCCCGGGTGATGGCACCACACTGCTTGGAAGGAGCTGGCTGGGCAAAATCCGCTGGAACTGGGATGACATCCGAGCGCTATCACATGTCGATGAGGCCTCATGTACCCAGGTTCTTAACAAATTTTCGTCCCTTTTTGAGCCAGGCATTGGAAACTTTTCCGGGGCGAAGGTGCGGATCCACTTGGTCCCAGAGGCACGACCCATTCACCACAAGGCGCGAGCGGTACCTCACATGATGAGGGAGAGAGTGGAAATCGAGCTGGAAGGCTGCAACGTGAGGGCATCATCTCCCCAGTGGAATTCAGCGAGTGGGCCAGCCCGATTGTTCCAGTACTCAAAAGTGATGGCATGGTCAGGATTTGCGATGATTATAAAGTAACTATTAATCGTTTCTCGCTACAGGACCAATACCCGCTACCTAAGGCAGACGACCTATTTGCAGGAGGCAAGACGTTCACCAAGCTCGACCTGATTTCGGCCTACATGACGCAGGAGCTGGAGGAGTCTTTGAAGGGCCTCACTTGCATCAACACGCACAAGGTACTGTTCATCGACAACAGATGCCCGTTTGGAATTCAGTCGGATGCAGCGATCTTCCAGAGAAACATGGAGAGTCTACTCAAGTCGGTACCACGCATGGTGGTTTTTCAGGACGACATATTGGTCACGGGTCGGGACACCGTTGAGCACCTACAAAACCTGGAGGAGGTCCTCCAGCGACTGGATCGCGTAGGGCTGCGGCTGGCGGTCGAAATGCGTCTTCAATGCAACAGAAATTGAGTTTTTGGGAGAAAGATCGCGGCGGACAGCATTTGGCCCACAGATGCCAAGACAGAGGCTATCAGGAAAGCGCCCAGGCCACAGAACATCACGGAGCTGCGGTCGTTCCTGAGACTCCTGAACTATTTTGGTAACTTCCTACCGGGGTTAAGCACCCTCTTAGAGCCCCTACATGTGTTATTGCGTAAAGGTGAGAACTGGGTATGGGGAAAAAAACCAAGTAATTGCTTTTGAGAAAACCAGAAACATTTTACGCTCCAACAAGCTGCTTGTATTGTATAACCCGTGTGAAGGACTTGTGCTAGCATTTGAAGCGTCGTCGTACGGAGTCGGGTGTGTATTACAAGCTAACATTGCGGGGAAGTTGCAGCCTGTCGCCTATGCCTCCAGGAGCTTGCCTAAGGCTGAGAGGACCTACAGCATGATTGAGAAAGAAGCATTAGCGTGTGTGTTTGGGGTAAAGAAAATGCATCAGTACCTGCTTGGCCTCAAATTTGAGCTGGAAACCGATCACAAGCCCCTCATATCCCTATTCGTGAAAACAAGGGGATAAATACTAATGCCTCAGCCCGCATACAAAGGTGGGCACTCGCGCAATCAGCGTATAACCATACCATCCGCCACAGGCCAGGCACCGAGAACTGTGTGGATGCTCTCAGTCGGTAACCATTGCCCACCACGGGGGTGGAAATGGCGCAGCCTGCAAACTTGTTGATGGTGGCGCAGCCCGCAGACTAATTAATGGTCATGGAAGTGTTTGAAAATGATAAATCACCTGTCACGGCCCGCCAGATTAGGACTTGGAACAGCCCAGATCCTCTGCTGTCCCGAGTAAAAAACGGTGTACTGCAGCTGGGCCAGCATCCCCGTTGAAATGCAAGCGCTAATCAAGCCGTTCCAGCGGTGAAAGGACGAGCTGTCCATTCAGGCAGACTGCCTGTTGTGGGGTAACCGCGTAGTGCTCCCCAAAAAGTGCAGGGAGACATTCATCTCGGATCTCCACAGCACACACCCGGGTATAGTAATGATGAAAGCGATAGCCAGATCCCACGTGTGGTGGTCCGGTATCGACTCTGACTTAGAGTCCTGTGTGCGGCAATGCAGTGTGTGTGCTCAGTTGCGCAACGCGCCCAGAGAGGCACCACTAAGTTTGTAGTCCTGGCCCTCCAGACCATGGTCGAGGATCCATGTCGACTATGCGGGCCCATTGCTCGGTAAAATGTTCCTGGTGGTGGTGGATGCTTTTTCAAAATGGAGTGAATGTGAAATAATGTCAGGAAGCACCACCACCATTGAAAGCCTGTGGGCCATGTTTGCCATCCACGGCCTGCCTGACATACTGGTCAGTGACAACGGGCCATGTTTCACCAGTTCCGAATTTAAAGAATTCATGACCCGCAATGGGATCAAACATGTCACCTCGGCCCCGTTTAAACCAGCCTCCAATGGACAGGCAGAGCGGGCAGTACAAACCATCAAACAAAGCCTTAAACGAGTCACAGAAGGCTCACTCCAAACCCGCCTGTCCCGAGTACTGCTCAGCTACCACACGAGACCCCACTCACTCACAGGGGTGCCCCCGGCTGAGCTACTCATGGAAA
The DNA here is from genome assembly GCF_044704955.1 of Pristiophorus japonicus. Taxonomy (NCBI): domain Eukaryota; kingdom Metazoa; phylum Chordata; class Chondrichthyes; family Pristiophoridae; genus Pristiophorus; species Pristiophorus japonicus. The sequence continues at coordinate 312,198,112 of NC_091978.1, read as the reverse complement.
GGACACTTAAAACCAGATTCTCGCTGGTTCACCCCAACCTGCATGATCAGGTGGAGAGCAGGCGGCAGCAACAAAATATGTCACGGGAAATTGATCTGAATGACCCTGTGTATGTGCTAAACTATGGATGTGGTCCCAAGTGGATCGCGGGCACGGTGATAGCTAAAGAAGGGAGTAGGGTGTTTGTCGTCAAACTAGACAACGGACAAATTTGCAGAAAGCACCTGGACCAAACGAGGCTGCGGTTCACAGACTGCCCTGAACAACCCACAGCAGACACCACCTTTTTCGAGCCCACAACACACACCCAAAGGATCAACGACACCACGCCGGACCAGGAAATTGAACCCATCACGCCAACAGCCTAACAAGGCCAGGCTCACCCAGCAGCCCTGCAGGGCCAACAACACGCCAGCCCAGCGAGGACACAGCCAACACACCAGAACAGACATTTGTACCGAGGCGGTCCACCATGGAAAGAAAGGCTCCCGAATGCCTCACTTTGTAAATAGCTTTCACTTTGACTTTGTGGGGGGGGGTGATGTTGTGTGTCTGTAAAGCATGCACTCCCTTGTTCCACCAGCAGGGAGCTCATCCTCTTAAATCCCAAGGGATCCCAGCATCCCTTGGGAGCACTGTATATAAGCCGGCCCCTAAGGCCTGTTCCTCACTCTGGAGTGTCTTCATAAAGACTGAGGTCACTGTTACTTTAACTTCCCTGTGTGCAGCCTCATCTGTGTTTGGAACACAACAGCGGGTGTGACAAAAGTGCAAAGGACACTGGTTTGATGCAAAAGAACTTTGGTTTTATTATAATCAATGTAATACAGGTTTATTACTCGAGTAAGAAAATACAAGGCCAAACTTACAATTACTCCAATAAAGGACAATCCAAGGAAAAGTACAAGGTCAAACTTAAAATCACTCTAGTAAAGAACCATGCACTACACATTCAAAGGGGGTTTCAGTAAATTATACCTCCCACCTCCCAATACCTAATTCTAGCTAGATTAGACTCCAGAGCAGGCAGGGACTATGCTTCCCAATCCTTTTGATAGTTAACCGTAGTTCGCGGTTGTTTTTCCCTCGATACCACGTTGACTGTGGTCGGTCGCTGCTGCGATGGTGATGTTCTTCCTTCCTTCAGGATTTCAGGACTTCGAGGCTGGAGAAGTTAGTTTACAACTGTCGCGTTGGTTTCTCTCCTTGTCGTGATGACATACTCGCAGTATAGCACCTGGTGTAGTATGGCACCTGAGGTAGTAGCAGCCTTGTAGCTACCTAACAACCACCTAACCTCTGTTGAAAACAGGGGCCAGTTATACGATTTCAGTGTTCTAATCTTGCCGCCAAATCTGTTCAAAATCTATTGTATAATTTTGGCGGGCTTGGCTCTTCTTTGTAATATTTTGGTGGGCTCATTAAAAGTTGATATGTCTTGGGTGGGTTGATGTTCGAAAACTGTTTCCTGATGGAAATATTAGTTTGGTAATTGGAATGTCCTTTTATGCTTAGTCTTTCACATACAGGCTGGATTGGGCTGTATATGCTGAAATGGCTGTCCAGACCCATGTTGATGGGTAACTACCTCTGGGTGATTTTGTGATGTTAATGTCTCTTGTGGGGGAAGGATTTTTGAATACTCATTCTTCCAGACAGGTTAACTAAGTCCTCACACCCAGGTAACTTCACTTAATTAGACTGTCTCTTGCTAGTTCCCTAGGTCCGCCCACAGCCTTGAGTTTGTCTTTTAAAATCCAAAATTCTATTAAAGTTTGTAGTTTCTTCCATAAGCACTTTAGAGTTCCAAACTTTTTGGTAGATAGTCCCAAATTAAATTTCGTTTCAAATGAGCCCAAACACAGGGGGGGTTTCTTGTGAATTTTGCACCTTTCATTCCCCCCTGTTGACACTCCACACTCTTGAGTGTCAATCAAGGTAAGCAAAATTTCTGCTCTGGAGAATCAACCTTCCCTGCATTTACACTAGGTAAAACATTACCCTGCATGCCCCATTGAAAAGCAAATGCAATTTACAGGCGAATAGAGTCATTGTAATTCGGTTATACCATAGAGGGGGTATGATGTCCCTCTTTTACTCGGTTTTCATCGTAAAATAACGGTATACAGTCAAACACAGTTTAAGTAAAGTAAAATAAAAGCACATAGTCAAAACACATTCTAAGTTCAGTAAAATAAAGATACATGATCAAACACATTTTAGGTAGCATTCTCACAACACTTGAGATTTTGCGGTTTACAACAGGTAAAATCAAACACAAATTAAACATGGTAGTATGGTGTCACCCCTCCCTGCGCGATTCCCAAGTTTGGCCAAGGAGCGTACAGCACCATTTGGTGCCTGACCTGATGGCCTCTGCGTTTCACTCGGCAAGTGAGACACCATAAGTAAAGTATAATCGCGAGTTGACAAATAACTAAAGTGTGGGAAGTGATTCTGATCCAGACTGGGACCTCTATATTTCTGAAAAGGTCCCACCAAGGCGGAATGGTGATCTCGAGAATCTTTTTCCCTATCTCAATGGTTTTCTGTTCTAGAGTGTAGAAGTGTTTTTGTGAGATAATTACAGCTTTTAGCAGAGCGGTAAGATGTTCGGGTAGAGGGGGAATTGCATAGCCAAAATGTACAACATAATCCTACAGGTTTGTAATGTTTTCCTTCACAGTGAGGTGGACAGTGGAGGGTTCAGGAATGGGGACAATCCGTTCCTGGGTCACTTGAACTGGTGCCTCAGGTTTGAAGCAAAAACTGCTGTCACTTACCGGACACCAGAAGTGTCCATGTTGGTAGTGGGGCGCACTGGTGGTGACACAATATGTCCCACCCCCTATGTATGTTACCTGTGGAGGGACATGGTCGTGTGCCGTTACCTCCATGGTACAGTTAATAGGCTGTGCGCCAGCAGCTTTAAACACACACTGTGACTTTGAATGGGGACTGCTGGCTGGGGGTCCTTGTCTTTAATGCGGTTTACAGTTTTTGCCTGTCCCTTACATTTAGCTGCTGCCCCTGGGTTGAAAAGTTTGCACTGGTTTATGTGGAACCACTTTGTTCAGCGGGGCAATTTTATGGCACAGACTATGGGGCTTGCCTTGTCGACAATGTGGTACAGTCCCATGTAAAGTGCCTCAAAGACCCCTACTCAAGCGTAGTTTCTCACCATACCTGGTCCCCTATCTCCCACTCATGGTGTTTGCGGGGTTTGAGCAACAGTCGGTTGCTCCGATGTTGTTAGCAGCCTGCCAGTGAATCTGTTTAAGGTGTTCAAACAGATTCCTGACAAAGCTGTCCCAGTTCGCTTCCCTAAGCTGACCTTCCGAGAGTACCGGGGCTAACACATGGGTGGGGTTCGCATGGCTCTGCCAGTCATGAGCTCATACGGGGAGTACCCCGTGCTCATTGGCTGGCTGGCCCAGATCCCCATGAAGACTAGTGGCAGGACCTCTACCCACCCTTTGGGTGAGTCCCCTGTCTCTTTGCGCAGCCTTTCTTTGATAGTGCAGTTTAAACGCTCCACAGGCCCGGATAACTGCGGGTTGTGGGTGACATGCCATTTCCCTTTGATGCCGAGTACCTTAAGGGTCTCCTGCATCATCTGCCCAGTGAAGTGACTCCTTTGGTCGGACTCCATGTATTGCGGTCGTCCCCATCGAGAGAACAATTTTTTGACCAGGATCCTGGCTGTTCCCAGGACAGTGGCTGACCGGCATGGGAAGGCTTCCAGCCATTTGGTGAATACATCCACCAATACTAGGCAGTACTTGTAACCTCCCTGGGCAATGGGTAGGGGCTCGATGTAATCGATTTGGATCGACTGCCAGGGTCCCTCTACCCTCCTGATATGTCCCATAGACACTTTTCTTTTCTGGGGGTCAGGGTTGTTGGCAGCGCACACCAAACAGCTAGCACAGAACTCGTGGACATCTTCCCTGAGTCCTGGCCACCACCCTGCATGTTCCACTCGTTGCCAAGTGGTCTCAGGTCTGGGGTGTCCTGCTACTGGACCCTCGTGGGCCAGCTGGAGGAATTCTCTCCGGTGTTGTTGCGGTACCACCCATTGCTCCCCCCTGAACAGCATGCCTTCTTTAATGGCAATTGCTGCGATGCCGTACGGGCTGTCTATCCTTTCCCCTTTAGCTTGCGTTTTCAGGACAGTTTTGAGGACGGGGTCTTGGGTCTGAACCGTTATTAGATCCGTGGGCAAAGCTATCCCTGCCTTCCCTACCATCCCAATCCTGCCCCTGACTGCTGCTATGGGTCCTGGGTTGTACGGATCCCAGAGCTTGCCCGTGCGGGCCCCCTGCTTGGCCAACATGTCAGTCTGCTGGTTTCTCTTGCTACGGGGTTCAGTGGTGGAATGTGCCTTCACCTTATGTATATAGATATTCCCTTTCCCCCCAACGGCTTTCATGATCTTTTCCAGGAGGTGCTTGATTGCCAGGGGTCTCCCATCTGTGGATTTGTATCCGCGGTGGGACCAGATAGCCAGGTACTCCGTGCACGAATTGCATGTGAACATACTGTCCGAGCAAATCGTGTATGGGGTAGGGAATTCTTCGGGGTGTGTGACTACGTACACCACCGCAGACAGTTCAGCGTGCTGGGCACTCATAGTACTGGGGAGTTTAATCGCCAGGGCAATGCTTGCCTTGGGGTCATAAACTCTGCAGCCTGTGAGTAGCTCACCTGCAGATACCGTGCTTGAACCGTTCACATAGATCTCTCAGCCTGTGGGGTGTAACCCAGCCCGAAAGCCGATGTTAATTTCCCATACCCCTTCTACGGAACACCGGTAGGCTGTTCCTGGATAAATCATGTTGGCTGCGAGTCTAGGCTCGCAGAGACCCTTTACCCTTAAGTCTATTTGGAAGAGGAGCAGGGTCCAGCGAGCAATGAGGGCACTGCTCACTGTCCCGTCCTTGATTCTCCCATCTAGGAGTATTTGGCTGGGCGTATGGTGGGTAAGGAGTGTGATAGGGCTCCCCCTGTGAAGATCAGTGATCTTTTCACAGCCCAGTGAGTGGCTAGGAGGCGCCGCTCACAGTTGGAGTATCCCTTCTCCATGTCCGTGAGTATCCTGGAGGAGTAGACCACTGGTCTCAGCCAGCTCTTGGAGCAGTACTGCACTCAGGCTGTCCCCATTGGTTGCTACCTCCAGGAAAAACTCTTTACCCCCATCGATGACCCCTAGAGCCGGCGCGGTCTGCAGGTCTTTCTTGAGTTGGATAAATGCTGCCTCGCAACCTTTGTCCCATTCCCATTCCACTCCCTTGTGTCGGAGTCGGAGCAGAGGGGCTGCGGTGGCTGCATAATCCTCAATGAAATCTCTGCAGTACCCAGTTAGCCCCAGAAAAGATCTTACTCCTGTCACTGTGTTAGGGGCAGATAACTTCTGCACTGCTTCCCTTCTAGCTTTGTCTATGGCTCTTTCCCCAGCACGCACAGCCAGTCCCAGGAATTTTACTTCCTTCAGGCCGATTTGTGCCTTCTTGGGGTTTACTTTAAATCCTTCTTCTTTCAGCAGCTCCAGCAGCTCAGCCAGCAGTGGGCCATGCTCCTCCCCCTCATCGGTGAACAGGAGCAGGTCATCTACATACTGTACTAGCTGCTGGGGTCTGCTGAAACTCTTTAAACAGTTGGCCATACACTGATGGAAAATACTGGGGGTTGTCATGGAAGACCTGAGGGAGACAGTTCCAAGTGTATTGCTGTCCTTTAAAGGTAAAAGCAAACTTGTACTGATCTTCCCTTCTTAAAGGTATGGACCAGAATCTGTTGGAAATATCCAGCACCGTGAAGGTGGTCGCGGAGGCTGGGATACTTCCAATGAGGTCGGTGACAGCAGCAACAGTGGGTGCACAGGTGGGGATGTTACGGTTGAGTACTCGATAGTCCACTGTGGCTCTCCAGGAGTTGTGCGGTTTCTTAAGCGGCCACAGTGGAGAGTTCACATGGGTAGCTATTGCTCTCAGCATGCCCTGTTTAATCAGCGAACCCAAGGCTGTTTCCATGTCTGCCTCCGCCTCCCTGGGGAAGTTGTACTGTTTCTGTGGTCGGGTCATGGGATCCCCATCTATGCTAACTTCAACCCCGTTTATTCTCCCGCAGTCGTGTTTGTGAGTGGCAAAAGCTGCAAGATTTTTCCTCACATATTCTTGATATTCTACAGGGGTGTTACTGACCAGTGATTCAAGGTCCTAACCCTCCTTTGGTTTCATGGTGCACACCGTCCCTTTTCCCTGTTTCCCCAGGATAACCATCACCTCACTCTCCTGTCCCGTACAGACTGACCCCCAAAGACAGTGGTTTCTTAAATCCACCATGATCCTGTGGCCTAGGATGAAGTCAGCCCCCAGGATCCCTCTCTCTTCCTGCTCCCACTTCATCAGGACACAAGTCCACTTCGTGTGGAGTGTACCTAAATGAATGGAGAGTGGAACGGAGAATGAGCCAGTCTGTTCAGTGCCTGTAAAACCTACCAATCTGTAGGGGACCCCATTAGACAGAGGTGAGGTGGCGGGGTTAGCTACATAGACAAGGGTGCTTGAGGCACCGGTGTCCAGCAGGTAAGTCCCTTTCACCTTTTCCACAGAGGGAACACAGGTGGACAGCGCCTGTCCTAGTCACGGTTTTGGTTGGTAGGGGCAGATGGGATCTCGGTACCGGTGTCGGTGGCTATCTAACATGGCTCGGCGCACAGTTAAAAAGGTCTCAAACGAGTGGGGAGGGACTGGCTTATCTGTCTCGGTCTTTTGGGCAGGGGCTGGAGAATTCTTTCCCTGCGTTATTCTTTCATGGATTTTTACAATCATTTCTCCAGTGCCTACTCTTTCCGCACCCAAAGCAGGTATGTTTTGTATTGGCGGGGTTAGCCCCCTCATGGCGCCATTCCCTCTTATCTTGGCTAGATTGGATTTCGTGAACCCTTCCCTTTTGTGGGTGCTCTTCTGTCCCTCTGCCGTTTCTGTAAGCCACGGTCAGTTGCCTAAGCACTCCCTGTTCGGTGGCTTGGGGGTCTCTTGGGTCGAACCAGACCTCAGCCTTAGTTCTTATTCTGGGTAAACTGTTGGCTACTAGGCTGCAGAGCCAGTGTGCTAATTCGTCCGGGCTTAAGTTATCCCTGTCTATGTCCCCACTACAGGTGCTTTTGTACACAGGCCACAGTCGATCTGCGAAAGCCTGTTGGGTTTCTCCTGTGAGCTGCACCATTTTCTCTACTCGAGAGAAGGGACACCCGTCATTGCAGCCCATAGCTTCTAAAATGTCTATTAAAGTTCGTAGTTTCTTTCATAAGCACTTTAGAGTTCCAAACTTTTCAGTAGATAGTCCCAAATTAAATTTCCTTTCGAATGAGCCCAAACACGGCGGGGGTTCTTGTGAATTTTGCACCTTTCATCTGTGCTTCTCTAGCCATTTGAGGACTTCATTCAATATGTTATTATGAATTTGCCTATTTGGTGCTGAAATTAGTATGTCATCCAAATAACATACTACCCCTTCAATACCTTGCAAAATCTGGTTCATTACCCCTTGGAATATGGCAGGGGCAGAAGACACTCCAAACGGTAGCCTATTAAATTGATATAGACCTAGATGAGTATTTATCGTCAAACATGACGAGGAATCCTCATCTAGTTCAAGCTGTAAGTAGGCATTCATAAGATCCAGTTTTGAGAAGATCAGACCACTGTCAGTGTTGTGAACAAATCTTCTATATTCGGCAATGTGTTGGGGACCCCTCTAGAACCTGGTTTACGGTTACTTTATAATCACCACACAATCTTACCTTACCATCAGACTTAGGTACAACAACAATGGGTGTAGCTCAATTACATCGATCTATCTTACAAATAATGTTCTCAGTCTCTAGTCTTTTGAGTTCTTGCTCAACTTTCTCCTTGAGTGCATATGGTACAGAACATGGCTTGTAGTAAACTGATCTAGCGTCCTTCTGTACCCTGACACTCGCCTTGAAGCCTTGGAGCGGACTGCCTATTTCGCAGAACACCTTCGGATACTTCTTGATAACCTCATCCGTTGATGAAAATCTCGGTTCTACAAGGAAAATCTCACTCCAATCCATCTTCAGTGATCTCAACCAATTTCTTTCTAGTAAGGCAGACTTGTCTCCTTTCACTAACATTAGAGGCAAGTTCTGATATTGATCTTTATATTTCACCGGTAAGGTGATATGACCTGCCACATGAATTTTCTCTCCCGAGTAGCCTCGCAGCTCTATCTCCAGTTAGAAATCACGCAATTTGTCGAGGTACAGCGACTCCGGTACTACACTCATGGATGCACCCTTGTCGATTTCCATTGGTATCTTGAATCCCGCAACAGCGATTTGGATTTTAATACTTTCCAAATCGCTGTCCATTAACCTTGTGCTCCTGATGACGTGTAACTCTAACATCTCCTCGTTCTGTTGTTGTTCTTCCATACTATGTAGTCTCTTGGGATTTCTACTCATAGCTTTGAATGCTGGACTCATATCTTTAAAAACTGGTTTACCCTTCAGTTGGCATGTCTTCGCAAGATGTCCAGTCTTTCTGCAGAAGAAACACTCTGCCTTCACGTATGGACAATTTTGAGCAATGTGTTGTCCCAGGCACCTATAGCACGACTTCAGTGCTCTGTTAGAATTTCCAGTTTCTGAGACTTTGGGCCCCCACCATCTTTTACTTTGAACCAGCAGATGATTCACCTCAGTTGACCGACGACCGTAATTGTTATTTAATTCTCGGGAATATTGTTCAGCCATGCCCATCGACCTCGCTGTCTGATAAGCAATCTCAAAAGTCAAATCTTCCGTTGTCAATAATCTCCTTCTGATTGCATCATTTTTCACCCCACAAACGAAATGATCCCATAATGCTCAGTTTTGAAAGTTTCCAAATTACAGCATCGATAGCTTTTTTAATGCTACGATGTAATCACTGATACTTTCATCAGCATTTTGATTCCGAATCCCGAAACGATAGCATTCAGCAATTTCTAATGATTTGGGGTAAAAGTGCTGCTCCAGCTTCATTAACATCTCTTTAAGCATTGAGTCCTTTGGCTCGTCAGGCACAAGCAGATTTACCAGTGTTTCATACAATGCCGGACCTGCCTCCGATAAGAAGATTGCTCTCTTATGTTCCAACACAGCCCAGTTCTGGACTGCATTGTCTGGAACTTCAATTATGTTATTTGCAGTGAAATAAATTTCTAGCCGACCCACATTTGCTTTAAAATGTTCTCGGTCGTGTCTATATTCACCCAAATGTGCCATTACACCTGCCATTTTCATTTCTAGCTGTGCTGTATTTTAACTCGGATTTTTGTAGCTTTTTCCAAAGACAGAAATTTCCAAAGTCTCTCTGTCGGCTGGCTGAATCCTTCACCAATAAAATGGAAGTTTTATATCATCCGAAAAATCCCATCTCATCGCCAAATGTGATATATTCACAGAACACAGCACACACAGCTCCTAACATGGCAGGCAGCTCTGTCGGAAGCCTCTGGAACAGCCTGGTTCTGTTTATTATTAACTCTGCAGTTGCAGTACACAATTATGTCCACATCCACAGTGTGGAGCTACAAACATTACGAGCTGACAGACATTACACTTTATCCAATCATTCTGGGATTATTGTAGCTTTCCCTTTGATGTACTGTAAGAAATCTAGAATCTCTCTTTTTGTTTATATTTTACAGTTCACCACATATATTTATTAAAGGATTTGGATTCTGAAGCTCTGATCTTTCGCCATATTTCTTGGTGTTGTGGTTGACACTAGCTGGGGAAATAAGAGTTATTGCTTGCCACAAGCTACATTCTTACAGAACCCAGTACAGCATTGGCTGTGTGGAAATCAGCAGGTAGCCTAAAGTTGGCATGCTGCCTGCATCAAAATGAACAGGTGTGGGTTAATTGCGCTTCGTATTCCATATGGGCTATTGAATTTCGCACAATAACAAAGTAAATTTAATTGTCTTTCGTATCTTTTTAATACCTTCATTTAAGTTTTTTACATTTCAAGGCCTCAACCTATCTCAAATGCTTATGGTTCAATGAGATAATTGTTCACAGAAATATTGAAGGAAGATAGCAACCAAGGGGGAGAAATTCATGAGTGCCCGGTTTGGGGCGTTAACTTTTAAAAGTTGAAAAAATTAGCTCAAGGCGCTAATGTTTTTCAGCTTTAAAAAATTCAGGATTTGTGCTCCAGGAAGGAAGTGGAGAGCTAAATCAAGTGCTCCACTTCCTTCCTCGAGCGCAACAGGCAGCAGGGGGGGTGGTAAGTGGAGCAGCACTGCACAATGGGCCGTGCAGCGCTGCCGCGTCGAACAGCTCCTTCCCTCCCTTAAAGGGAAGGGCCATTGCTGCAGACTCTGCAAGGCAAAAACTTACCTGGCCCCGATGGCAGCCGTGATACGGCCCTATCAGCCCGATGCACTGCAGCAAAGTGCTGGACTGATCGATCGGGAGCGAAGACAAAAGAAAAAAAAAAGAGAAAGAGCATTTTAGAATTTTTTTTACTTACCTCGGCCACCTCACCATTAAGCATTGGCCCCAAAGTACCCGGCCTCCCGATGAATGCCTCCTGCAGCTGTCAGTGTTTTCACCGGCAATGGGGTTTGGGGCTACCGGGGTGATGCGCAGGGCGATGACGTCACGATCTCCGGGCGAAGGAGAGCGGGGCGCAGCACCATACCGCCGGCGCAAACCTCCTGCCGAATTTAGCTGGAGTTGTTCATCTCACCACATCCGCTCGGTAAGTGCTTAGCGCCCTGTTATCGCTCCCCGGAGGCAATAACGGAGGCGCTATGGAGACCAATTTCTCAGCCCAAATCTGTGGATTCTGAGCATGTGTAGCTTGCAGTTTCTCAACATGCTCTTTGTCTGAATTCAAGTAGAATGGTATCTACCCTTATTCTGTGAGGACTCATCCATTTCTTTCCTTTTTCAAAATACTTCAAAACTGGAGATAGGGATCTCAATGCTTTATTTCAGGCAAGTTTCATATTTAAATGCTTCATATACTCCTTTTCGATTATGATTTATTAAATATTTTACCCACCAGACAATTGAACACCACCTATGTTTAAAAGTACCTGTAGTTTCTTTTACTAATATGTAGAAAGTAAATCAAAAAATTGATTTATTTTTCTCAGTTCTGAATCCTAGGACCTTCTCTGTAGAATTCACGTTCCCCATCCCACTCACTGATCCGGGTCTCCCTTGTGTCAATAAACTGCCTTGCATTGCTCCTAAATCCTGGGAAATATCCAATTCTGCGCCTCGAATGGGGGCGGTAATCAGCTGGGGCCGACACTTCCCGCCCTTGGTGTTGAATTGGGCTTATCACCCCTCAAAAAGAAGCCGAGCGCAATCTCCTACTTTCCCAGGGTACTACTGGGGCGATGAGTCAAGCGCTATGCGGATGCTCTGCGCAGCGCTTCAACGTCCCTCCCCTTCGCTTAAAGGGGAGGGCCGCTGCGCACTCTGTAAGGCCTCTAATTGCCTCCACTAGGCCACCAGGGCAACATTGGACAGGGCCTGCAGCTCGGCACCCAAAACGGAGTGCTGGGCTGCATGATGGAGGTTCCTGACCACGCTAGGGCCGCCATCGTAGAGCCGACCCGAGAGTCGGCAATCAAAAAAAGATGGCAGCCCGGGGTACCCTCCCTTTAAGGAGCATCCCGAGAGCAGATGTCAGCCAGCTTTGTGATCCTGCCTTGGCAGCGCCTCCGCAAACTCCTGGTAAATTTCCAGGGAGTTCGTTGCGCCCTCCTCCCTTGGGTAAAAAGTTTACTCCACCCTGTTAGAGCCCACGGAGGCACTAACAGGGCTTTAAAAAGGCACAATTCTGCCCCCTAGAACTCTTCCCAATATACTCAGATTGCAGGAGCCTTCTTGCAATGTACTAGATCCTTAGACCTGTCTCAGTGATCCCAAAGTTCTTCTATTGCTCCTAGATCCCAGACTACTCTCAAAGAGCTTTCAGACTCTGGGAATCCCTCTTGAAATATTTCCTCCAGCTGCACCCTCACCACCAACTTCAGCCCCTTCCCTGCCCTTTATCTCAGGGTAAACTAGATTATTCGGCCGCAAGCTTAGTTTCTGACCCCATATCCTCTCCATTCCAAAGATTGCCAACTTCCAACTCTCTAACATTGTCTACCTTTGTCCTTATCTCAGTCGACTGGCTAATGAAACCCTCATCCATACCTTTATTTCCTGCAGGCTCCATTACTCCAATGTTTTACTGCTGGCCTCTCATCCTCGACTCGCTATAAACTTCTGCTTATCCAAAACTCTACTGGTCATGTTCTATCCTACACCAAGTCCCTGTCCTCACTGATCTACATTGATCCTGATTTCCCAGTGCCTCAAATTTAAAATCTTCATCCTTGCAGTTAAATCCCAATATCTTTCAACCCTTCGTATCTCTATAACCTCCTACACCCCTCCCAGCACCACCACTTTCTTTGTTCCTTTGATTCCAGCCTCCGTTGCATTCCCCATGTCTAAGCCACCCCCACCCCACCCCCATAAATAAAGGTTGTCTTCCCTAGAATTTAGAAGGTTAAGGGGTGATCTGATCAAAGTTTTCAAGATATTAAGGGGAACAGATAGAGTAGATAGAGAGAAACTATTTCCACTGGTTGGTGATTGTAGTATTAAGGGGCAGTCTAAAAATTAGAGCCAGACTACTCAGGAGTGAAATTAGGAAGCACTTCTACACACAAAGGTGGTAGAAGTTTGGAACTCTCTTCCGCAAATGGCAATTGATCTCGATCAATTGTTAATTTTAAATCTGAGATTGATAGCTTTTTGTTAAACAAAGGTATTAAGGGGTATGGGCCAAAGGCGGGTAGGTGGAGTTAGTTCACAGATCATTCATGATCTCATTGAATGGTGGAACACGTTTGAGAGGTTCAGTGGCTCAACTCCTGTTTCTATGTTCCGATGTTCCATCCCCCACTTGAGGCTGTGCCTTCAGTAGCCTAAGCTCTGCATTTTGTAATTCGTCTCTTCGCCTCTCTCTCCTGTTTTAAGATAATACTGAAATCTACTTCTTTGACCAGGCTTTTGTTCACTGCTCCTAATTGCTTATTCTTTGGCTCAGTCTCCATTTCTGCGTTGCCCCTCTGTGAAGTATTTTTTTCTATGTTAAAGGCACATTATAAATGCAAGTTGTGATCGTAGTGTAGGGTGAGATTATACAGATTATACAGCTTGATTATGCATGTTATTGTCATGTATCCTACATGGCTACTGTTGGCACTATCACAAGGTGTGCCACCAGAGGGCACAGCAGTGGGAGACTTGTAGGTTACCTATACAGGTGTGCCTGGCCTAGTATAAAAGGCAGGCCACCATGAGTGATCCTCACTCTGGAGTTATCAATAAAGAACTAAGGTCACTACAGTTCAAGTACAACACATTGCCTTGTGGAGTCATTATCTGAGCATTTACAGACATAACAATTGACGACGAGATTACGGACTTTCGACGGGAAAATGCTTACCCTTGGTACGTTGCAGCAGTTCGCTGATGGTGATGATTTGGATGCCTTTGTGGAGAGGCTGGAATATTTCTTCACAGCAAACGACCTGGCAGGAGACAACCTGGCCACACTGGCTGGCAAGCGCAGAGCTATCCTGCTAACCAGTTGTGGGCCCACCATTTATGGCCTCGTCAGGGACTTGCTGGGACCAGCGAAGACAACGACCAAGACATACGAGGAGCTTGTAACACCGATCCATGAGCAACTCAAGCCCAAGGAGAGCATCCTCACAGCCAGACACCGGTTCTACACCCACCGATGGCCCGAAGGCCAGGAAATCGCGAAATACGCTGCAGACCTCAGGAGCCTGGCGCACCATGTGATTTCGGTGACCACCTCACCAAAGCGGACTCGGCCATGAGGGTCTTCTTCATAAGCTACTGTCGGCGGATACCACAGTCACACTGCAGAAGGCCATCTCTGTGAGCCAGGAGTTCATGACCTCGACCTGCGGCTCCAGGCAGATGACTCATCCTCAGGACTCAATCCCGGCAAGTACTATGCACGGAGTGGTGCTTTTTAGGAGGCTGGACTGTAGAACGCAAACCTTCTCAGGGAAAAGAGAACAGGCCCCCGAGTTCCTTAACTCAGAGTCTGCCGAGGGGGGCTTACTGAGTAGCCCCATGCTGGCGTTGTGGAGGGAATCACAGGGCTCACCAGTGCCGTTTTAAAGACTATGCATGCAAAGGCTGCAGTACAAAGGGCCACCTCCAGCGAATGTGTAAGAGAAATATGACTCACTGTGTCGATGAAGAGTCTGCAGATGGCCATGAATCCAGCGCAGATTATGAAATGATAGGCAGAGAGGCAGCTAAGCCCCATGATGAGGTACATAGCATGTTTACCTGCACCACCGAATGTTCCCCATTGAGGATGGAAGTCAAGATAACCGGCGTTTCGGTCTTCATGGAAGTGGACACGGGGGCGAGCCAGTCAGTAATGAATCAAGAAGCCTTTGAGAGGCTATGGGATAATCAAGCTGAACGACCCAAGTTGGTCCCGGTTCAGGCAAAGCTGCGCACCTACACCGATGAACTTATCCCAGTCATTGGTAGTGCGGATGTAAAGGTACTCCATGATGGCACAGTGCACAAGTTACCTCTGTGGATTGTTGCAGCTGATGGACCAAAGCTACTCAGAAGAAGGTGGATGGAGAAGATCCATTAGAAGTGGTAAGACTTCACCCCTCCAGCGAGCAATGTCCTCTGCAATCAGAGGCAAAGCAAGCCCTCATCTGAGGTTGGATCCTGCACCAGAGAGCAGACCAGCACAGCACCCGAGGCACAGACTGCTCAGCACGACTGTGTGGAGATGATCCAGCTGAGACGACCCGAACGCACCTTCCAGGCCCCAGTGGCAGGACTCCGGAGGAAGAAAATCAGATCCAAAGGCGACTTCCCAGCTTCTGTGGCAGAACCCGGAGAGAAGTTGACATCATGGATGGAGGAAAGATGGCACCTGAACCACGAGGTGATGCGCTGAAGAAAAAGATGGCGGTGGCCAGACCACGAGGTGCAACGCTGATGGAGCAACACGTGGCACCAAACGGAGAAGAGGATTGGGGTAAAGATAGCAAGGCTCTCTTAAAGGAGGCCTGCAACCCACCACACTTAAAGGGACAGTTCCACACACTCAAGCAATGTAATAGCAACTGTGAGTTAGATATAAAATGTGTAATTGATGATCTGAGTTGTGTACATGCAATAAGCAAGGAAATGTCGCGCGATTGTGATCATGTAAAATGTGTGATTGATGATCAGTGTTGTATATATGCAATAAGCAAGGAAAAGTTGTGCGATTGCGATCGGAGCTACAGCTTATTCGCAATAAGTAATGAAAAGTTGTGCGATGTAGGATTTCAACTGCATACAGCCAATGCAGCGGGCAAACACCCATCAGGAGCACATAGGTCCAGCGAGCTACCCAACGCTGTAGCCTGCATCCCAGGGATCAGAGTGATGCACCACGGAGTGTGGCCACAAGCAGCTAATATAGACAGGCTGCATAGCAAGCGATCTCAGGAGGGCAACGACAATGGTATCAATACCCTGCCCCCGATCAGCTCCGCCTTGCAGGCACCCGATGGCACCAACTGCCACGAGCCTGAAAAACCAAACTGTGCTAAGAGGCAGCCCCCAAACTCCATCGCCACCAAGGCCATATCCAAGAATGAAGGATCACCCGCTACAGTTCTCCCAAAGGGGACCGGGACCAGCCAGGATACCAACCCAAACAACGCCCAGGCAAGTGAGTCAGTAGTTCCCTGTGCACTGCTAGACAGCTCCTCAGGGAGCAGCAGAGACCCAGGGCGCAAAGAAAGAACAGGGAGGTCACAGACATCTGTGAACTTGCCCGACGCTAGGAGCAACGGCAACAGCCCCGAGAGCAGGCAACCTGAGGCAAACGGATTCCCATTGCCAGCACTTGGCACCTCACCGCCACCAGACTAGCTGGACACCATCAAGCAGTTCTGGAACTAGCCTGTCCTCACGCACTGGTTACCGATCACCAGTACGTATCGATAATGTACTTGGTCTCACAACGGAACCACAAATGTAATGCAAACTTGTTTTTCTGGACTTGAATGTATATGAATGTAATGAGCCTCCAGCATAATCTACATGTGGTGGGATGAGAATGGAGTGGTCAGGGACACACACGAAACACCAACCACTCACCCAAGATAGAAATGACCCACCAAGGGTCAACCAGATAGAGCGAAGCCCAGAGCACAATCAATGCAGAGGCGATTTGCACTAAAGGCTTGGGGGAGAGTGATGTCATGTATCCTACATGGGTACTGTTTGCACTATCACAAGATGTGCCACCAGAGGGCACAGCAGTGGAAGATGTAGGTTACCTGTACACGTGTGCCTGGCCTAGTATAAAAGGCAGGCCACCATGAGTGATCCTCACTCTGGAGTTATCAATAAAGGACTGTCATTACAGTTCAAGTGCAACACATTGCCTCGTGGAGTTGTTATCTGAGCATTTAAGGACACAACAGTTATTATGTAACTCGGGACCCACAGAGAGCAGGAAGCTGTTTCTTCCAGACAGCAGCAACTTAAGCATAGTATTTTTTGAAGACTGGAATGTTCTCATCCTTGTGTCATTAAAGTTCTCATGTCCATTACTCCACAAGCCCCAATATTGATGGCCTTAGCGCCTGCTGCCGCTGACTGCCACCGAGTTTTGCTGCTGGTCTCCCCTCTTTGCCATTTTCCACTTGGGCTGGAGCAGGTGGGAGGGTATTACCGCTGGGAACCGCCCTCTGATGTTCTCTGGCAGCCAAGTAGCATAAGTGGCCTCCCGCTCATCAAGCTGCCAGATTGGTGCGGGTGGGAGTTGGCTCCAGCAGGGAGAAGGACCGCTGCATGGAGGCTGTTCTAACCCCGACGGTAAGTATGAAGAATGTAAAAAAAAAGGTTAGTGAACATATTTTTTACATTTTTTTTACAGCAACTTACCTGGATGAGGTCCCCTGAAGGTGTTGCGGTGTTTTTTCTTTTTGCTATGATTGTTATTTGCAAGTCTTCCTCCTCAACCCACCAGCCCTCCCTCTCCCTGGGCCAGACTCCATCCTCAGTGGCACTTGGGCGGCAAGCGCATTTGCCGCCGAGATTGAGAGCTCCCACCCGCTGCCGCCCAGATTGACGGCGTAAACCGTTGTTTGACCGCTGGGCGGTAATGCCACCTCGTTTAGAGGAATCTTCCAGGCAAAGTACCACCCAGTCTCTTGATGGTCATCGGTGGTCCTTTGGGCGGCACTTGGGCAGGCCTTGGCTTCGCCCGAGTTCGGGCCCCAAATGTCCATTGTAAATAAAATAGTGTTGTCCAATAGAGAGTGCTGACTAGCCACAGTGCGCAGCCTGTCCTCGCCACACTGCACTGCCCCCCAGATCCACGGCGCGGCCCTGGACACCGTGGACCACTTCCCATATCTCGGGAGCCTCCTATCAACAAGAGCAGACATTGACGACGAGATCCAACACCGCCTTCAGTGCGCCAGTGCAGCCTTCGGCTGCCTGAGGAAAAGAGTGTTTGAAGACCAGGCTCTCAAAACTGACACCAAGCTCATGGTCTACAGTGCCGGGGTAATACCCGCCCTCAGAGACATGGACCATGTACAGTAGACATCTCAAGTCACTGGAGAAATACCATCAACGATGTCTCCGCAAGATCCTACAAATCCCCTGGGAGGATAGACGCACCAACATTAGCGTCCTCAATCAGGCCAACATCCCCGGCATCGAAGCACTGACCACACTTGATCCGCTGGGCAGGCCACTAGGTTCGCATGCCAGACACGAGACTCCCAAAGCAAGCGCTCTACTCTGAACTCCTTCACGGCAAAAGTGCCAAAGGTGGGCAGCAGAAACGTTACAAGGACGCCCTAAAAGCCTCCCTGATAAAGTGCAACATCCCCACTGACACCTGGGAGACCCTGGCCAAAGACCGCCCTAAGTGGAGGAAGCGCATCCGGGAGGGCGCTGAGCACCTTAAATCTCGTCGCCGAGAGCGTGCAGAAATCAAGCGCAGGCAGCGGAAAGAGCATGTGGCAAACCTGTCCCACCCACCCTTTCCCTCAATGACTATCTGCCCCACCATGACAGAGACTGCAGTTCTTGTATTGGACTGTACAGCAACCTGAGAACTCATGTTAAGAGTGGAAGCAAGTCTTCCTCGATTCCGAGGGACTGCCTATGATGATGAGTGTTGTCCAATAGAGAGTGCTGACTAGCCACAGTGTGGCTACAATGACAACAGTTTAGCCACGTGCAGTAATTTTAATAGAAAATGCCTCACTCGAACACTATAGGTTGCTGTCGATCACGTGTATAATTACTTAACAAACATCTGCCATCAATCAGTAACTAAGGAAGTAATGCATTCACAATGGTGAAAAAACACTTGCAAAGTTTGGTTTTTGTCTTACCATTTAACCAATAAATGCAAAGAAAGGTTAAAGTACACGTACATATGCAATGAGAATATGATGAGAATATTACTCATTTTTCTTTTATTAATCAGAAATGCAATTTGTCACATCTGGATTTCTGTTGAGCCACATGTGGCTATTGGCTCACACATTGGACAACACACTGTAACCAGGGCTAGTGAATGAGAAGTGAATTGTTACTTCTTTCCTTTGATTATTTATTTCTCCTTGTATACAGAAAGACAGCTACATCAGGGCAGTAAGCGATGCTTCCTCAACCTGAATCAATGAAACCAGAATCTTGTTCAATGACATAAAAATATATGGAGAGGTGCACAAAAAAGGAAATGGTGAGAAGAGTTCATGATATATTACAGTAACATTAAAATTAAGGAAACTTCTCTATTAGACATTGAATATTGTCAGTCCTGAATCCACAAGGTTATTGATTTGTTTACTATTTTGCTGCTTGTTCAAGCCCAATCTGTTATTTTCTAACGACATTTAGTTCTGATGCCTTTACCTAGCTTTGGCAAAGCTTCAACAAGTTACGTTAGCCCACCATCCAGCCAAGTAATTGGAGATTCTTGGCATGCTCAGGGTAGGAAACAAACCATCAGCATTCAATATTAAAAAGGCAATTCATTGGTGAAATACTTTGGACAATATGTTTTGTCAAATAGCATAAACAATAGACTCATGTACAATACACTGCCAGTGCATTATGAGGCAGTAAATTATTAGTCAGCTGATGCAAATAGAGTTAATAAGTCAAATAATTCAAATTGCTCTTGCTTTCTATATCTGAACTTGTTAACATGTTGCGTGGACATTTTTATCCTACAAGCAAATACTATTATTAAATAAATAGCAATATAAATGATTTGTCTCTATCTGTAATGTTCATCCTGTGGTGGAGTATGTAGAATTTACCAATATTTCTCAAAAATTACTGGTACCTTTCCCCTGCAGATGAGAAGAATCCCTTTCTGGACTTTTAAAATGGACAGAAAAAAACATTTGAGTTTAAAGGGGCAGACGACGCCTGCAGGGGATAAAAGGGGATGCATTCATGGAGACCCCCCCCCCCACCCCAAGTGTTTGGACTCATAGGAAAGGGAATTTAATTTGGAACTCGATGAACATTTTTTAATCCGAGGAAAAACTCTGAGGAAGATACCTAAGAACTTTACAAGTTTAAGATCTCTAAAGGAGCATTTTGGAACAGACTGCCAGAACAGGGGGATGGGACTTCACTCAGTTTGGACATTGAAGCTAATCAAATTGTCAGGGAACTGTTCACCCTCGAAACTTGCCCCGAGAAAACATTAGCATTTAAACAATCAACCATGGAAGAAACAGTATCACCCCACCCAGAGGATCCAAATGTCACATACATATTCCAACACCTTTTCAACAGGCATAGAAATATCTGGCTCAGGCCAGACGAGCACAATGGACGAGAGCTCATCAACTTCGAAAAGCCTATTAACGCCAGATTAAAACCACTTTATCAAGTTCCAGTTAGCTGGGTTGCACAATTGAAACAAAGAGCTGGGCCAGATTCGGTGGGAGATAAGGAAGCCTTTTTTGGGGGTATATCTATTCCCAGTTTTACAAGGAAAGATACACAGACTTGGACACAGAATCGGACACAGATAGGACACAGACAGGACACAGACTCAAACACAGACACCGACACAAGCAGCAGGAGCTGGGGAGTGAAGAAATGGAATAATGAAGGAAACGACTAGAGCTCATCATGAACTGACCGAGCACGAGGCCCATGAAACGGAAGGTTGTCAGCAACCAAATTGACAACCACTCTACAATCTACTTCTGAACGCCCCAAAGGGTGAGAAATTACCAAAAAGGACTAACTAAAACTATTCCGAACCAAAGAAAGTAGGTACTTACCCCATACATCCAAAACGCAACTTACTACATCAACGGACGCACCCCAACTAAAGACTACGCAGTCCAAAGTCTTCTCCTCCACCGGGGTATGGCTCGCCTAGAAGGCCAAGTGCAGCGAACCCTGAAACCACGATTCACCGGCAACTGTCAAAAGGGATTGGTGAGCATAGCCCCTGAACCCCCAGAGCTATGACTTAGTTAATTATGGGAATTGAGAGGAGGAGGCTGGGATAACTTGTGTAAATGTACCTGCATTCTCCTCTTTACCCCATTTAGAGTTTTAGCTGTTTTCTTTTCCCCACAAGCTGTAATTTAACACTTTATTCAATGTGTTGTACCCCTCAGTAAAATGGAAGAGGGGATTTCCTCGTATGTGTTTAAGAGGGTGAATGTGGCTAAAGAGTGGGTACTCCATCTATTGTATGCTGAGCATCCAGAAGATACTGCAGCTCAATGGACCGAGAACAAGGACCATAAAAAGTCGATAGAGAAGGCCAATTGGCTAATTTGCCTTCAGCGACAGATCTGGCTTCTAGATGAGGAGAATGAGAAATTAAAGGGAGTATTGAGGCAAGGCAGAAGAGAGGTCCAGTGCAAGGGCCACAGTCGGGGAAAGGCTGTGGACAGAGGTGGGGCAGTTAAAGGAAAGTCGAGAGCTCACTAAAGAAAGGTACAAAACCCAACTGGACCTTTTACAGTGTCAGATTATTGAAGCCAAGAATAGCGAACTGGTGTTACGGGAAGAGAATTCCTGCCTCGCCAAGCAAGTTAAAGAGTACGGGGAGAGGGTGAGAGACATTCAGGTAGCCGAAAAGGTAGCCAGTACCAGGGAATTTGAGGCAGGAGACCACGGCCCCTGCCAGCAGCAGATCCAAAGCTTGAACCTTGCTCTATCCCGGGCTAAAGGCATGGTGTGCCTGATAAACCCGGGTTTAGCCCAGGAACACCTGGTAGAGCAAGGAGAAACCCTTCTGTCACCGCCTGCAGCCCCCAGGAGCAGCCCGGAGCAGCAGGGGTGTCAGCCAGAGTGTGGGGCAGGCAAGGATTGTTAACTACCAACACCGGCGGCCCCGAGTTTTAACTCGGCTTGACAGCAGGGAGAAGCGGGCGAGCCAATACAAGGAGGGCCAGAACCAGGGCCAATGCACCCAGTCCGGCAGCAGAAGTTTGGCCCACCTGACGCCAATGGGGCAGCAGGACCCCTAGAAAGCAACTTCGTAGTCCCCACGACACCCAAAAACTGAGGGCTATGATAGGCCACCCGACAGGGGGATCCCTCAGTATACTTCCTGGAAATGGAAAACACAGGGGATATTAACGGGTGCGATGATTCGGAGCAGGCTAAGCTGTTGCTCTTCTCGTTCGACACCAAGCTGTGCCATTCCCTCTCCGCAGCCAGCAGAAAGGGCCGAAACACATATGCTACAGTTAAAGAGGAGATTCTAGAGGCCATGGGTACGAACGACGGGAGTCCTTTCTCCCGAGTGGAGAAAACAGTGCAGCTCTATGGGGACACTCCACAGGCTTTCGCCGACAGGTTGTGGCTGCTCTACGAAAGGGCCTGTAGTGGGATTCTTGACCGGGCCCACCTGAACCCTAATGAGCTGGCTCACTGGCTCCGCAGCCTGGTGGCAAACAGCTTACCTGGAGTGAAGGCAAAAGCCGAGGTCTGATTCGATCTAAGAGATCCCAGAACCACCGAGGAGACAGTGGTCAGACAGTTGACCCTGGCTTACCAGAACGGTAGAGGGACAGAGGAGCCCTCCTCTAAAGGGAGGGTCCATGAGATTAAACCCAGCCAAGGCAAAAGAGAGTGGCATCTGGAAGATGGGAACCCTCCCCACAAAGGGGGCGAGTGTTTTGGGCGTGGGAAAAGTGGGCACTGGAGGAAGGACTGTAGGAACCCCGAGAAAGACTAAGGGAAAGGCCACTCCAGCCCCAGCCCGTAAGGCCAGGACAGAAACACCCGACTCATATGAGACACTCGTAGCCGCCCTACAGACACTCATAAATGGACAGGGAGCAGTAGCTATTGCAACTGGTGCAGTAGCCGGTATGGTAAAACCCTCTGCTCCAACCCACCCAAATGCATGACTGAAGCCTGTGTACCTGTGTTCCCTAGAGTACGATGCCTGGAAGAGACCATGCATTACGATAGAGGTGGAGAAAGTGAACGGGACCTACCTGCTAGATACTGGTGCTTCCAGCATCCTTGTATATGCAGATAACCCAGCTACCTCACCTCTATCGAACAGGGTCCCGTACAGTCTAGTGTGGTTCACAGGAAATGAGCAAACTGGTTCTTTTTCCATCCCGCTCACCATTCAGTTAGGGACACTCAAAACCAAATGGAAGTGTGTCCTGATGAAATGGGAGCAGAAGGGAAAAGGGATCCTGGGAGCTGATTTTATCATTAGCCACCAGATCCTAGTGGATCTGAGGAATCACTGTCTATGGGGAGCCATAGGGGCTGACAGGGAAGGTGAGGTGGCGGTGATCCCAGAAAAAAGGGCCAAGGGAACGTTGTGTACCGTGAAGCCAAAGGAGGGTTACGACTTGGAATTACTTGTCAGTAACACCCCAGTGGAGTACCAGGCATATGTACAGGCACACCTTGCAGCATTCGCCACCCACAAACATGACTGTGGTAGGGTAACGGGGGTGGAAGTTAGTATAGTAGGGGACCCCATGACCCGACCACAAAAGCAATATAACTTCCCCAGGGAGGCAGAGGCAGACCTGACAATGGCGCTGGGATCACTGGTAGAGCAAGGGGTGTTAAGACCAATAGCTACCCATGTGAACTCTCCACTGTGGCTGGCTAAGAAACCGGACAACTCATGGAGGGCCACCGTGGACTATCGAATACTAAATAGAAGGAAATCAAAAGGTGACGTCACAGCCAACGTGGTAAGTGATTGGCTGCTGATTGGTGAGTAGTTTTTCTTTTTCTTTATTAGTCAGTAACTTTTAACATTGTTGTCGGCAATTTAAGTGTATCTAAGGGTTAAGTCATGGCAGGACAGCTCGGTCACGTGATATGCTCCTCCTGTACCATGTGGGAACACGGGGACAACACCAGTGTCCCTGACGACTACATGTGCGGGAAGTGTGTCCACCTCCGGCTACTGACGGTCCGCATTGCGGAGTTGGAGCTGAAGGTGGATTCACTCTGGAGCATCCACGATGCTGAGAATGACGTGAGTATCACGTGTAGCGAGTTGGTCTTACTGCAGGAGAAGGGTCCACAGCCAGCGAGGGAATGGAAGACCAGCAGGAAGAGTAGTGCAAGGAAGGTAGTGCAGGCGTCCCCTGTGGTCATCCCCCTGCAAAACAGATACACCGCTTTGAGTACTGTTGAGGGGTATGACTCATCAGGGGAGGGCAGCAGCAGCCAAGTTCATGGCACCGTGGCTGGCTCTGTTGCACAGGAGGGCAGGAAAAAGAGTGGAAGAGCGATAGTGATAGGGGATTCAATTGTAAGGGGAATAGATAGGCGTTTCTGCGGCCGCAACCGAGACTCCAGGATGGTATGTTGCCTCCCTGGTGCAAGGGTCAAGGATGTCTCGGAGCGGGTGGAGGACATTCTAAAAAGGGAGGGAGAACAGCCAGTTGTCGTGGTGCACGTTGGTACCAATGACATAGGTAAAAAAAGGGATGAGTTCCTACGAAATGAATTTAAGGAGCTAGGAGCTAAATTAAAAAGTAGGACCTCAAAAGTAGTAATCTCGGGATTGCTACCAGTGCCACGTGCTAGTCAGAGTAGGAATCGCAGGATAGCTCAGATGAATACGTGGCTTGAGCAATGGTGCAGCAGGGAGGGATTCAAATTCCTGGGGCATTGGAACCGGTTCTGGGGGAGGTGGGACCAGTACAATCCGGACGGTCTGCACCTGGGCAGAATCGGAACCAATGTCCTCGGGGGAGTGTTTGCTAGTGCTGTTGGGGAGGAGTTAAACTAATATGGCAGGGGGATGGGAACCAATGCAGGGAGATAGAGGGAAACAAAAAGGAGGCAAAAACAAAAGACAGAAAGGAGATGAGGAAAAGTGGAGGGCAGAGAAACCCAAGGCAAAGAACAAAAAGGGCCATTGTACAGCAAAATTCTAAAAGGACAGAGGGTGTTAAAAAAACAAGCCTAAAGGCTTTGTGTCTTAATGCAAGGAGTATCCGCAATAAGGTGGATGAATTAACTGTGCAAATAGATGTTAACAAATATGATGTGATTGGGATTACGGAGACGTGGCTCCAGGATGAGCAGGGCTGGGAACTCAACATCCAGGGGTATTCAACATTCAGGAAGGATAGAATAAAAGGAAAAGGAGGTGGGGTAGCATTGCTGGTTAAGGAGGAGATTAAGGCAATAGTTAGGAAGGACATTAGCTTGGATGATGTGGAATCTATATGGGTAGAGCTGCAGAACACCAAAGGGCAAAAAACGTTAGTGGGAGTTGTGTACAGACCTCCAAACAGTAGTAGTGATGTTGGGGAGGGCATCAAACAGGAAATTAGGGGTGCGTGCAATAAAGGTGCAGCAGTTATAATGGGTGACTTTAATATGCACATAGATTGGGCTAACCAAACTGGAAGCAATACGGTGGAGGAGGATTTTCTGGAGTGCATAAGGGATGGTTTTTTAGACCAATATGTCGAGGAACCAACTAGGGGGGAGGCCATCTTAGACTGGGTGTTATGTAATGAGAAAGGATTAATTAGCAATCTCGTTGTGCGAGGCCCCTTGGGGAAGAGTGACCATAATATGGTGGAATTCTGCATTAGGATGGAGAATGAAACAGTTAATTCAGAGACCATGGTCCAGAACTTAAAGAAGGCTAACTTTGAAGGTATGAGGCGTGAATTGGCTGAGATGGATTGGCGAATGATACTTAAGGGGTTGACTGTGGATGGGCAATGGCAGACATTTAGAGACCGCATGGATGAACTACAACAATTGTACATTCCTGTCTGGCATAGAAATAAAAAAGGGAAGGTGGCTCAACCGTGGCTATCAAGGGAAATCAGGGATAGTATTAAAGCCAAGGAAGTGGCATACAAATTGGCCAGAAATAGCAGCGAACCTGGGGACTGGGAGAAATTTAGAACTCAGCAGAGGAGGACAAAGGGTTTGATTAGGGCAGGGAAAATGGAGTATGAGAAGAAGCTTGCAGGGAACATTAAGACGGATTGCAAAAGTTTCTATAGATATGTAAAGAGAAAAAGGTTAGTAAAGACAAATGTAGGTCCCCTGCAGTCAGAATCAGGGGAATTCATAACGGGGAACAAAGAAATGGCGGACCAATTGAACAATACTTTGGTTCGGTATTCACGAAGGAGGACACGAACAACCTTCCGGTTATAAAAGGGGTCGGGGGGTCTAGTAAGGAGGAGGAACTGAGGGAAATCCTTATTAGCCGGGAAATTGTGTTGGGGAAATTGATGGGATTGAAGGCCGATAAATCCCCAGGGCCTGATGGACTGCATCCCAGAGTACTTAAGGAGGTGACCTTGGAAATAGTGGATGCGTTGACAGTCATTTTCCAACATTCCATTGACTCTGGATCAGTTCCTATGGAGTGGAGGGTAGCCAATGTAACCCCACTTTTAAAAAAGGAGGGAGAGAGAAAACAGGGAATTATAGACCGGTCAGCCTGACATCGGTAGTGGGTAAAATGATGGAATCAATTATTAAGGATGTCATAGCAGTGCATTTGGAAAGAGGTGACATGATAGGTCCAAGTCAGCATGGATTTGTGAAAGGGAAATCATGCTTGACAAATCTTCTGGAATTTTTTGAGGATGTTTCCAGTAGAGTGGATAAGGGAGAACCAGTTGATGTGGTATATTTGGACTTTCAGAAGGCGTTCGACAAGGTCCCACACAAGAGATTGATGTGCAAAGTTAGAGCACATGGGATTGGGGGTAGTGTACTGACATGGATTGAGAACTGGTTGTCAGACAGGAAGCAAAGAGTAGGAGTAAATGGGTACTTTTCAGAATGGCAGGCAGTGACTAGTGGGGTACCGCAAGGTTCTGTGCTGGGGCCCCAGCTGTTTACACTGTACATTAATGATTTAGATGAGGGGATTAAATGTAGTATCTCCAAATTTGCGGATGACACTAAGTTGGGTGGCAGTGTGAGCTGCGAGGAGGATGCTGTGAGGCTGCAGAGCGACTTGGATAGGTTAGGTGAGTGGGCAAATGCATGGCAGATGAAGTATAATGTGGATAAATGTGAGGTTATCCACTTTGGTGGTAAAAACAGAGAGACAGACTATTATCTGAATGGTGACAGATTAGAAAAAGGGGAGGTGCAAAGAGACCTGGGTGTCATGGTACATCAGTCATTGAAGGTTGGCATGCAGGTGCAGCAGGCGGTTAAGAAAGCAAATGGCATGTTGGCCTTCATAGCAAGGGGATTTGAGTACAGGGGCAGGGAGGTGTTGCTACAGTTGTACAGGGCATTGGTGAGGCCACACCTGGAGTATTGTGTACAGTTTTGGTCTCCTAACCTGAGGAAGGACATTCTTGCTATTGAGGGAGTGCAGCGAAGGTTCACCAGACTGATTCCCGGGATGGCGGGACTGACCTATCAAGAAAGACTGGATCAACTGGGCTTGTATTCACTGGAGTTCAGAAGAATGAGAGGGGACCTCATAGAAACATATAAAATTCTGACGGGGTTAGACAGGTTAGATGCAGGAAGAATGTTCCCAATGTTGGGGAAGTCCAGAACCAGGGGTCACAGTCTAAGGATAAGGGGTAAGCCATTTAGGACCGAGATGCGGAGGAACTTCTTCACCCAGAGAGTGGTGAACCTGTGGAATTCTCTACCACAGAAAGTTGTTGAGGCCAATTCACTAAATATATTCAAAAAGGAGTTAGATGAGGTCCTTACTGCTGGGGGGATCAAGGGGTATGGCGAGAAAGCAGGAATGGGGTACTGAAGTTGAATGTTCAGCCATGAACTCATTGAATGGCGGTGCAGGCTAGAAGGGCCGAATGGCCTACTCCTGCACCTATTTTCTATGTTTCTATGTTTCTAAATAAGAATATCCCTGCCTGTGCACCCACTGTAGCAGTCATAGTGGACCTCATAGGGAGTATTCCAGTATCTGCGACCACTTTCACGGTGCTGGATATTTCAAATGGGTTCTGGTCCATTCCTTTAAAACGGGAGGACCAGTACAAGTTCGCCTTTACCTTCAAGGGCCAACAATACACGTGGAACTGTCTTCCCCAGGGCTTCCACAACAGCCCCAGCATTTTTCACCAATGCATGGCGAACTGTTTAATGGGCTTTAGCAGACCCCAGCAGTTGGTGCAGTATGTGGATGACCTGCTTCTGTTCACCGATCAGGGGGAGGAACATGGCCCACTGCTGGCCGAACTGCTGGAGCTGCTAAAAGAAGAAGGGTTTAAAGTAAACCCCAAGAAGGCACAGATCGGCCAGAAGGAAGGCAAATTCCTGGGCCTGACTGTGCGCGCTGGGGAAAGGGCCATAGACAAGGCTAGAAGGGAGGCAGTACAGGAGTTACCGGCCCCCAACACGGTGATAGTGGTAAGATCCTTTCTCGGGCTCACCAGGTACTACAGAGACTTCATTGAGGATTATGCAGCCACCGCAGCCCCTCTGCTCAGGCTCCTACACAGGGTGTAGAGTGGGACTGGGATGAGGGTTGCGAGGCAGCATTTAATCAGCTCAAGAAGGACTTGCAGACCGCGCCAGACTTAGGAGCGATAGATGTAGGAAAGGAGTTTTTCCTGGAGGTGGCAGCCAGCGGGGATAGTTTGAGCTCAGTGCTGCTTCAAGAGTGACACGGCTAGCTGAGACCGGTGGTTTACTCCTCCAGGATCCTCACAGATGAAGAGAACATAGAACATAGAACATAGAAAATAGGTGCAGGAGTAGGCCATTCGACCCTTCGAGCCTGCACCACCATTCAATAAGATCATGGCTGATCATTCACCTCAGTACCCTTTTCCTGCTTTCTCTCCATACCCCTTGATCCCTTTAGCCGCAAGGGCCACATCTAACTCCCTCTTGAATATATCCAACGAACTGGCCTCAACAACTCTCTGCGGCAGGGAATTCCACAGGTTAACAACTCTCTGAGTGAAGAAGTTTCTCCTCATCTCGGTCCTAAATGGCTTACCCCTTATCCTTAGATTATGTCCCCTGTTCTGGACTTACTCAACATCGGGGACATTCTTCCCGCATCTAACTTGTCCAGTCCCGTCAGAATTTTATATGTTTCTATGAGATCCCCTCTCATCCTTCGAAACTCCAGTGAATACAGGCCCAGTTGATCCAGTCTCTCCTGATATGTCAGTCCAGCCATCCCTGGAATCAGTATAGGTAAACCTTCGCTGTGCTCCCTCAATATCAAGAACATCCTTCCTCAGATCTCCACTTCTGACATTATCATGGAGGGAGGGACATTGTTGAAGCAGCTGAAGATGGTTGGACCTTGGATTCTGCAATGTCCTGGGGCTGTGATGATTGATCTCCAACCACCACAACCATCTTCCTTTGTGCTAGATATGACTCCATCCTCAATTAATGATCATGCCCAGCACTTCTGTTGAAAGGTCGTGGTCCTGAGACGTTAACTATATTTCTCCCTCCACCTTCAGAGTGTTTTCTGGCATTTTCTGTTTTCCATTTCAAATTTCCCCCCCACTCCCTCACCCTGAGCCTCGAGAAGGGGTACTCCAACGGTGAGAGACACCTCCTAGCCACACATTGGGCAGTGAAAAGATCCTTGATCTTCATGGGAGGGCCTCCTCTAACACTCCTAACCCACCAAACACTGACTCTGATGCTGCTAGATGGGAGGATTAAGGACGGGACAGTGAGCAGTGCCCGCATTGCTCACTGGACCCTGCTACTCTCCCAGATGGACCTCAGAGTAGAATGCCCCAGTGAACCAAGGCTCGCAGCCAACCTAATCTACCCAGGGAAAGCCCACAGGTGCTCCATAGTAGCATGCTGAACTGTCCACCGTAATTGTCATGTATTCAACCAGCATTGTAACCCATGTATAATCTGACCTAAGTTGTACACTGTGAGAACAATGACCACTAGGTGGTGAACTTGTGGGAGACACTCCTAACCTGGACCTTCAGATATAAAAGGGGAAGCTCCACCCACTTCCATCACTTGAGTGCTAAGGAATAAAGGACAAGTCTCAGGTCCCACACTACTGGGGAGGAGTTGGCTTGCTGTCATGAACTGGAAATGGGGCGATTTCAATGCAATTTCCTCTGTGGAGCGAGTATCATGCTCACAGATCCTGGACAAATTTGACTCATTATTTCAACCCGGCATTGGCACTTTCATGGGGGCCAAGGTAGTGATTCACATAAACCCAGACGCCAGGCCAGTACACCACAAGGCCAGAGCGATGCCGTACGTGATGCGGGAAAAGATAGAAGGTGAATTGGACCGCCTGCTGAGGGAAGGCATCATCTCGCCAGTTGAATTCAGTGACTGGGCGAGCCCGATTGTGCTGGTGCTCAAGGCGGATGGGTCGGTCAGGATATGTGGTGATTACAAGGCCACCATCAATCGGGTGTCACTCCAAGACCAGTACCCGCTACCGAGAGCGGAGAACCTCTTTGTGACGCTATCCGGTGGCAAACTTTTTTCAAAATTGGACCTGACCTCAGCTTACATGACCCAGGAGCTGGCGAGTGAGTCGAAGAAGCTGACCACCATCACGACACACAAGGGGTTGTTTGAGTACAACAGATGTCCGTTCGGGATTCGCTCGGCCGCCGCGATCTTCCAACGAAATATGGAAAGCCTTCTCAAGTCTATTCCAGGGACAGTGGTTTTTCAGGACAACATCCTCATCACGGGTTGCGATAGTGAAGAACACTTCCACAACCTGGAGGAGGTGCTACGCAGACTGGACCAGGTAGGGCTGCGACTGAAAAAGGCGAAGTGCGACTTCCTAGCTCCAGAGATACAATTCCTGGGGATGAGGGTAGCAGCAGACGGGATCAGCCCTACTCTGTCCAAGATGGAAGCGATCCAGAGAGCACCCAAACCCCGTAGCAAGACGGAGCTGCATTCGTTCCTGGGGCTCCTGAACTATTTTACTAACTTTCTTCCCAAATTGAGCACGCTGCTACAGCCGCTACACGTGCTCCTACGCAAAGGTCGCGAATGGGTCTGGGGGGACAGCCAGGAAAGGGCTTTTAATAGAGCAAGCAATTTGTTATGTTCCAACAATCTGTTAAAGCTATATGACCCATGTAAGAAACTTGTGTTAATGTGCGATGCATCGTCCTATGGTGTCGGGTGTGTGTTGCAGCATGTCAATGCCAAGGGTCAATTACAGCCGGTAGCTTATGCCTCCAGAAGTCTGTCCCAGGCAAAAAGGAGCTACGGGATGGTAGAAAAGGAGGCGCTCGCATGTGTATATGCGGCAAAGAAAATGCACCAGTACCTGTTTGGCAGGAAATTTGAGCTGGAGACAGATCACAAACCCCTAACGTCTCTTTTGGCCGACAACAAGGCCATAAATGGAAACGCATCGGCCCGCATACAGAGGTGGGCACCCACATTAGCCGCCTATGACTACTCAATTCCGCACAGACCGGGCACTGAAAACTGCGCCGATGCACTCAGCAGGCTCCCACTAGCCACCACTGAGGGAGCTACCGAGCATGCTGCTGAGATGGTCATGGCTGTTGAAGCTTTCGGAAGCGAAGGCTCACCCGTGACAGCCCATCAGATTAAAGTCTGGACAAATAGAGACCCGCTATTGTCTCTCGTCAAGAAATGTGCTCTGAATGGGGACTGAGTAGCCACGTACAGGGCATGCCCTGAGGAATTTAAACCATTTCACAGGCCTGCGCCCTGAACTCTCGATTCAGGCCGATTGCCCACTGTGGGGAAACTGCGTAGTCATGCCCCAGATGGGCAGAGAGGTGTTCATCAGAAAACTCCACAATGAGCACCCGGGCATTGTCATGATGAAGGCAATTGCCAGGTCACACGTTTGGTGGCCAGGGATAGACACAGATCTGGAACTTTGTGTTCGCAGGTGCCCAGCTGGGCAATGCGCCCAGGGAAGTCCCCCTTAGCCCCTGGCCATGGCCCGCCAAGCCTTGGTCACGCATCCATGTGGACTACGCAGGTCCTTTCATGGGGAAAATGTTTTTGGTTGTAGTAGACGCCGACTCCAAATGGATCGAGTGTAACATTTTAAATTCAAGCACACCCTCTGCCACGGTAGAAAGTCTACGGGCAATGTTCGTCGCCCACGGTTTACCAGACATCTTGGTCAGTGACAATGGCCCGTGCTTCACAAGCACTGAATTCCAGGACTTCATGGCAGGCAATGGAATTAACCATGTCAGAACGGCACCGTTCAAGCCGGCCTCAAACGGCCAGGCAGAACGAGCAGTGCAGGTAATCAAACAGGGGATGCTCAGAATCCAAGGGGGTTCCCTACAATGCCACTTATCACGCCTCCTGTTGGCCTACAGATCCCGACCACACTCGCTTACAGGAGTTCCACCCACACAGCTGCTAATGAAAAGGACGCTCAAAACCCGGTTATCCCTTATACACCCCACCATGAAAGAAATTGTCGCGAGAAGCGGCAGTCACAATATGACTACCATGACAGAAATGCGAGGGCGCGATGTATTGATGTAAATGATCCTGTTTTTGTCCTCAACTACGCTGCAGGGCCCAAATGGCTCGCAGGCACTGTGATTGCCAAAGAGGGAAATAGGATTCTGGTAGTTAAACTTACCAATGGACAAATCTGCCGCAAACATGGGGATCAAACAAAAAGGAGGTTCAGCAACCCCATAGAAGAAGCAGAGGAAGAACACGATGTAGAGTTCACTCCTCCACAGGTGACCAAACACAGGAACCAAAGGGAGGAGAGCCCAGTCACTGTGGGCAGTCCGGACAGGCCTGAGGCACCGCAAACAGCAGACACTCAGGCCAGCACCCAACAACCGGAGCCCCAACTTAGGCGCTCTACAAGAGAGCGTAAACCACCAGAGAGACTCAACCTGTGATCCCAATCAGACTTTGGGGGGGGGGGGGGAGGTGATGTCATGTATTCATCCAGCATTGTAATCCATGTATAATCTGACCTAAGTTGTACAGTAATGTAGGTGGTGACCTACCCCGAGGAATTCCTTACACCGTACACGATTTGCTCGGACAGTATGTTCACCTGCAATTCATGTACGGAGTACCTGGCTATCTGGTCCCATCGCGGATACACGTCCGCTGATGGGAGACCCCTGGCAATCAAGCCCCTGCTGGAGAAAATCATGACAACGGTGGGGGAAGAGGGAAAGGTCTACATACATAAGGTGAAGGCCCATTCAAAAACCGAACCCCATGCAGAGGAAAATCAACAGGCTGACAAACTGGCCAAAG
This sequence comes from Pristiophorus japonicus, assembly GCF_044704955.1. Taxonomy (NCBI): domain Eukaryota; kingdom Metazoa; phylum Chordata; class Chondrichthyes; family Pristiophoridae; genus Pristiophorus; species Pristiophorus japonicus. Next base: position 312,165,255 of record NC_091978.1, on the reverse strand, counting down.
AAGGTGCCCGCAAGGGAAAGTTCTGGGACCCCTATGACACCGGCTGCATAGCCGCGGTCAAGAATAAGAACAGGGCAGCAGAGAGTACAAGGATAGCTTTGGCCCCGGACTTAAAAACAGTTCAGGCACAGGACCCGGTCCTGAAAGCTGTCCTGAATGCGCTAGCTAGAGGAGAGAGAGTAGAAGGTCCGTACGGCACAGCAGTCATTACCGTTAAGGAAGGCCTGCTGTTTAAAGAGGGACAATGGGTCGTGCCACAGCAGCACCAGAGGGAATTCCTAAAACTGGCCCATGAGGGTCCAGGAGCGGGACACCCCGGGCCTGAGACCACCTGGCAACGGGTGGAACAGGCAGGATGGTGGCCGGGACTCAGGGAGGACGTCCGCGAGTTCTGTGCGAACTGCCCGGTGTGTGCTGCGAACAACCCTGACCCCCAGAAAAGGAAGGTGTCCCTAGGACACGTCAGGAGGGTAGAGGGACCATGGCAGTCAATCCAAATTGACTACATCGGGCCCCTATCCACCGCCCAGGGAGGCTACAAATACTGCCTAGTCCTGGTGGACGCGTTCTCAAAATGGGTTGAAGCCTTCCCCTGCCGAACAGCCACCGCACTAGGGACAGCTAAGATTCTAGTGAAGGAAGTGTTCCCCCGGTGGGGACTCCCACAGTATGTGGAGTCGGACCAGTGCAGCCATTTCACCGGACAGGTAATGCAGGCAATCCTTAAGGTGCTCGGCATTGAGGGGAAATGGCACGTTGCCCACAACCCACAGTCATCAGGTATTGTGGAGTGTTTAAAGCGCACCATTAAAGAAAGGCTGCGGAAGGAGACGGGAGACTCACCCCAAACGTGGGTGGAGGTCTTACCGTTGGTCCTAATGGGGTTCCGAGCCAGCCAGTCAAATAGCACAGGGTATTCCCCATACGAGCTCATGACTGGCCGGATCATGCGGACCCCCACCCATGTCCTAGCCCCGGTGCTCACAGAAGGTCAGCTCAGAGAGATGAACTGGGACCGGTTTGTCAGAAACCTGTTTGAACACCTCAGACAGATTCACTGGCAGGCTGCTAGTAATGTGGGCATGCAGCATCAGAGTAACCGATTGCTGCTCGAACCCAGCAAACACCACGAATGGGAGATAGGGGACCAAATCATGGTGAGGAACTATGCTCGGGTAGGGGTTTTTGAAGCATTATATATGGGGCCATACAGCATTGTGGACAAGGCAAGCCCGATGGTCTATGATATAAAGTTGCCCTGCCGTACTAAGTGGTTCCACATCAACCAGTGCAAGCTGTACAACCCAGGGTCAGCCAAGCACAGAGGGCAGCCGGGAGGGGTGAACCGTCCTCAGGACAGGGGCCCTCCGTTGGCCACCCCCGACGGTGGAGGACCCACAGGGAATGTGGCAGGCTCAGAAACCGTGCCCATAGGGGCGGTGAATTGCATTACTGGAGGGGCTATCCCACCCATCGTTTGGGATTCGGACGCACCCCCAGTAACCCAAGCCCTGAGAAGGACCCTCCGTACACCATGGCCAAAGATACCGTGGTCACCTGCATCTGAGCCTCGGCGATTCTACCGTAGGAGAAGGGCAGCCTGACAGGGAAGGCCAAAGGTCAGAAGTACAGAGGCCGCTCAGAGTAGGGACCCCCAGCCAGCTGCCTCCAGCGGTGAGAGTCTCACAGGAGCAGTAGCAACGAGCTGTCCCAGAGACAAGGGTCTCCAGCTCACTGGCTGCGGGGAAACCCTTGCATCCAGGCGGCTATCAGGCCGCACAAGGCATGGGCCTGACAGGGATTAACCTGGCCACCCGGAGACGGGTGGCGGTTGTACATAGCTCTAATTTTTAGTTTAAGGCAGTTGACTGCACCGTTTTACATTTTGAGTTTCGCTTAGAATTAAGGTTAATGTTTAGGTGATTGTTTTGAATTTGTCTTGTGTGTCAGCCAGCCTGAGAGCAGTTCTCAAGGGCAGGATCCAGACATTACCGGGTGATGGACAAACCTCAGGAGACCAATTGATGTTGTTTAATTTTAATCTATGTTCTTCCTTCTGTAATGTGGTTGTACGTTGCCTACATGCTGGTGAATATAATGTAATTGAAATGGAATGTAACTGTGCTGAAATGCAATTGTTGTGATTGAACCCCCGCTCCAAGCTGTAAGGGTGTAAATGTAAAAAGTTTGTACCTGTAAAGAGAAAAGTGTGTATCTATGGTGATGTTGCATAATTGTAATGCATATTTTGGGTATTAGTTTAGTTAATTTACGGGGAAGGTTATCTCTTGGGAGTCAGGAACTTTGCTCACCTGGAAGATGATACCATGAGTGATATGGTATCACAGCAGGGAGTGTCGAATTTACCAATATTTCGCAAAAATTACTGATACCTTTCCCCTGCAGAGGAGAAGAATCCCTTTCTGGACTTTTAAAATGGACGGAAAAAAAAACTTCGGGACACAAATGAGTTTAAAGGGGCAGACAACGCCTGCAGGGGATAAAAGGGGATGCATTCATGGAGACCCCCACCCCAAGTGTTTGGACTCATAGGAAAGGGAATTTAATTTGGAACTCGATGAACATTTTGGTATCCTAGGAAAAACTCTGAGGAAGATACCTAAGAGCTTTACAAGTTTAAGATCTCTAAAGGAGCATTTTGGAACAGACTGCCAGAACAGGGGGATGGGACTTCACTCAGTTTGGACATTGGAGCTAATCAAATTGTCTGGGAACTGTTCACCCTTGAAACTTGCCCCTAGAAAACATTAGCATTTAAATAATCGACCATGGAAGAAACAGTATCACCCCACCCAGAGGATCCAAATGTCACATACATATTCCAACACCTTTTCAACAGGCATAGAAATATCTGGCTCAGGCCAGGCTAGCACAATGGATGAGAGCTCATCAATTTCGAAAAGCCTATTAACACCAGATTAAAACCACTTTATCAAGTTTCAGTTAGCTGGGCTGCACAATCGAAACAAAGAGCTGGACCAGATTCGGTGGGAGATAAGGAAGCCTTTTTTAGAGGTATATCTATTCCCAGTTTTACAAGGAAAGATACACAGACTCGGACACAGACTCGGACACAGACAGGACACAGACTCAAACACAGACACCGACACAAGCAGCAGGAGCTGGGGAGTGAAGAAATGGAATAGTGAAGGAAACAACTAGAGCTCATCAAGAACTGACCGAGCACGAGGCCCACGAAACGGAAGGTTGTCAGCAACCAAATTGACGACCACTCTACAATCTACATCTGAATGACCCAACGGGTGAGAAATTACCAAAAAGGACTAACTAAAACTATTCCTAACCAAAGAAAGTGGGTACTGACCCCATACATCCAAAACGCAACTTACCGCATCAACGGACGCACCCCAACTGAAGACTACGCAGTCCAAAGTCTTCTCCTCCGCCGGGGTACGGCTCGCCTAGAAGGCCAAGTGCAGCGAACCCCGAAACCGTGATTCACTGGCAACTGTCAAAAGGGATTGGTGAGCATAGCCCCTGAACCCCCAGAGCTATAACTTAGTTAGTTAGGGGAATTGGGAGGGGGGAGGCTGGGATAACTTGTGTAAATGTATCTGCATTCTCCTCTTTACCCCATTTAGAGTTTAAGCTGTTTTCTTTTTCCCACAGGCTGTAATTTGACACTTTATTAAATGTGTTGTACCCCTCAGGGTGTATTCGTATTACTATTCTGTGTGTGTTATTAAAGGTATGCCTTTTTTTTTAAACTTCTTTTTAAACACAATAAAGCCAAACCTGCTTCCGACCTTGAAACCGATTGTCTGTCCAAGTCTGTCACAGTCCCTTCATAATTCGAGTGTCTGGAACCAAGGGTGTGGGAGCGATTCGGAACCGCTCATATAAGGTCAGAAGGGAAAGCTGACCCCCTGAAAACCACCCCTTACAAGTACTTAAAATAAACACTCAACACCTTGTCTGGGTTCGAAGATTCAAGTAGTCTTTATTTTGCACTGATGGGGAGCTTGCCTGATGGTTGTCTGTAGCCAGGCCTCTCCAAAGATACAAAGTTCCAAGCAACCTGAAGGGTTGCAAGATTCGTGGGAGAACCCCCCCAGTGTTTGAACTCATTGGAAAGGAAATTTAATTTGGAACTATCTACCAGAAGGTTTGAGATCCTAAAGTGCACATGGAAGAAACTACGAACTTTAATCGAATTTGGAATTTTACAAGGCAGATTGGGTCTGTGTGGGCAGGGCTAAGAGCTAAAGGAACTATTCTTCAAATAAGCCAGTTTGAGTATTGAAGCTGTCTGGGGTATTGAAGCTAAAGCAAATTGTCTGGAGAATTGTGAATACTCGAAAACCCTTCTCCCCAGGAGACGTTAACATAGCAACAATTAACCCAGAGATAGCTAACCATCATCTTGACCTGGAAAACCATTCCAGCACATACATAATAACAATGTCACATGCAGCCCACATGGAAAACCCAAGCACAGACAGACATTGCAAATACCAAAGCTAATATTCCCATCAAGAAAACAGATTCAAAAGATCGACACATCTGAGACAGGGTAACATTTAATGGGCCCGCCAAAATATGACAAAGAAATATCAAGAGGGCCAAAATAAAACAAAGACTCAGGGCTGATTGGGCACGAAGATTAGAACAGCTCCAAAGGTATAACTGGGCCCTGCTTTAACAAAGGGTATGCGATGCTTATGCCATGCTTAACAGAAGATATGCACACAGCAGCATAGCATCATAGAGGATCAAGAAGGGAGACAGATCACCGCAGCAGTTTTAACTAGTTTCTCCAGCCTCGACATCCTGAAATTGGAAAATGGAAGGAAGAACATCACCATCGCGGCAGCAATCGACGACAGTCAACGTGGTACCACCAAAAGCACCACGATTGACCAACTTCGAAAACAAAACTCCGCAAGGAAGAAACCGAAGAATCGAAAGTTTCCACTCTACAACCTAGGCCTGACTACCAAAAGGTGAAAAACATTACCTCAGGCCACCAAACAGTAGTAATGAGGTTGGGGACAGCATCAAACAAGAAATAAGGAATGTGTGCAATAAAGGTACAGCAGTTATCATGGGCGACTTTAATTTACATATAGATTGGGGTAACCAAACTGATAGCATTGCGGTGGAGGAGGATTTCCTGGAGTGTATTAGGGATGGTTTTCTTGACCAATATGTCGAGGAACCAACGAGAGAGCTGGCCATCCTAGACTGGCTGATGTGTAATGAGAAGGGACTAATTAGCAATCTTGTTGTGCGAGGCCCCTTGGGGAAGAGTGACCATAATATTGTAGAATTCTTTATTAAGATGGAGAGTGACACAGTTAAATCAGAAACTAGGGTCCTGAACTTAAGGAAAGCTAACTTTGATGGTATGAGGCGTGAATTAGCTAGAATCGACTGGCGAGTGATACTTAAAGGGTTGATGGTGGATAGGCAATGGCAAACATTTATAGATCACATGGATGAACTTCAACAATTGTACATCCCTGTCTGGAGTAAAAATAAAACAGGGAAGGTGGCTCAACCGTGACTAACAAGGGAAATTAAGGATAGTGTTAGATCCAAGGAAGAGGCATATAAATTGGCCAGAAAAAGCAGCAAACCAGAGGACTGGGAGAAATTTAGAATTCAGCAGAGGAGGACAAAGGGTTTAATTAGGAGGGGGGAAATAGAGTATGAGAGGAAGCTTGCCGGGTACATAAAAACTGACTTGCAAAAGCTTCTATAGAAGAGAAAAAGATTAGTGAAGACAAACGTAGGTCCCTTGCAGTCAGAATAGGGTGAATTTATAATGGGGAACAAAGAAATGGCAGACCAATTGAACAAATACTTTGGTTCTGTCTTCACGAAGGAAGACACAAATAACCTTCTGGATGTACTAGGGGACCGAGGGTCTCGTGAGAAGGAGGAATTGAAGGATATCCTAATTAGACGGGAAATTGTGTTCGGGAAATTGATGGGATTGAAGGTCGATAAATCCCCGGGGCCTGATTGTCTGCATCCCAGAGTACTTAAGGAAGTGGCCCTAGAAATAGTGGATGCATTGGTGATCATTTTTCAACACTCTATCAACTCTGGATCAGTTCCTATGGGCTGGAGAGTAGCTAATGTAACATCACTTTTTAAAAAAGGAGGGAGAGAGAAAACAGGTAATTATAGACCGGTTAGCCTGACATCAGTAGTGGGGAAAAAGTTGGAATCAGTTATTAAGGATGAAATAGCAGCGCATTTGGAAAGCAGTGACAGGATCGGTCCAAGTCAGCATGGATTTATGAAAGGAAAATCATGCTTGACAAATCTTCTGGAATTTTTTGAGGATGTAACTGGTAGAGTGGACAAGGGAGAACCAGTGGATGTGGTGTATTTGGACTTTCAAAAGGCCTCACATAAGAGATTGGTGTGCAAAATCAAAGCACATAGTATTGGGGTAATGTACTGGTGTGAATAGAGAATTGGTTGGCAGACAGGAAGCAGAGAGTCGGGATAAACGGGTCCTTTTCGGAATGGGAGGCAGTGACTAGTGGAGTGCCACAGGAGTCAGTGCTGGGACCCCAGCTCTTTACAATATACATCAATGATTTGGATGAAGGAATTGAGTGTAATATCTCCAAGTTTGCAGATGACACTAAACTGGGTGGCGGTGTGAGCTGTGAGGAGGATGCTAAGAGGCTGCAGGGTGACTTGGACAGGTTAGGTGAGTGGGCAAATGCATGGCAGATGCAGTATAATGTGGATAAATGTGAGGTTATCCACTTTCGGGGCAAAAACACGAAGGCAGAATATTATCTGAATGGCGGCAGATTAGGAAAAGGGGAGGTGCAACGAGACCTGGGTGTCATGGTTCATCAGTCATTGAAAGTTGGCATGCAGGTACAGCAGACGGTGAAGAAGGCAAATGGCATGTTGGCCTTCATAGCTAGGGGATTTGAGTATAGGAGCAGGGAGGTCTTACTGCAATTGTACAGGGCCTTGGTGAGGCCTCACCTGGAATATTGTGTTCAGTTTTGGTCTCCTAATCTGAGGAAGGACGTTCTTGCTGTTGAGGGAGTACAGTGAAGGTTCACCAGACTGATTCCAGGGATGCTGGACTGATATATGAGGAGAGACTGGATCAACTGGGCCTTTATACACTGGAGTTTAGAAGGATGAGAGGGGATCTCATAGAAATGTATAAGTTTCTGACGGGACGGGACAGGTTAGATGCGGGAAAAATGTTCCCGATGTTGGGGAAGTCCAGAACCAGGGGACACAGCCTTAGGAGAAGGAGTAGGCCATTTAAGACTGAGATGAGGAGAAACTTCTTCACTCAGAGAGTTGTTAACCTGTGGAATTCCCTGCAGTAGAGAGTTGCTGATGCCAGTTCATTGGATATATTCAAGAGGGAGTTAGATATGGCCCGTACGGCTAAAGGGATCAAGGGGTATGGAGAGAAAGCGGGAAAGGGGAACTGAGGTGAAGGATCAGCCGTGATCTTATTGAATGGTGGTGCAGGCTTGAAGGGCCGAATGGCCTACTCCTGCACCTATTTTTTATGTTACTAAGCGACTTTGAACCTATTTCTAATGAAATAAAGCGGGTACTTACCCCATAGTCGAAAACACGCCCTACCGCATCAGCAGACATCACCCAACTGAAGATTGTGCAGTAAGTAGTCTTCTACAATATTCGGGGTATGGCAAGCAGAACCTACTGAATCCAGCGAACCCTGAAATAGCGAACCACCGCCATCTACCAGTAAAGGATTGGTGAGCATAGTCCCTGTTTGCCCTGGAGGTTAACCTAGTCAGTGTTAGGCACTGGGAGTTGGGAGGTGTATTATTCACTGTAACCCTTTTGAATGTGTGGTGTACTGTTCTTTGCTTGAGTGATTAAAAGTTTGACATTGTATTTTCTTGCCTTTAATAAAATCAAATTTCTTTTGCACCAAACCAGTTTTCTCTTGCACTTTATCACATCCCCCAAATAAATCCAGAGTCTAGAACACAGGGAGTGGGAGCGATTCGAACCGCTCAGAAGGTCAGAGGTGAACCTGACCCCACACACCACACCTACAGAAATGGCGACCGCGGCAGGACTCTGTTATAAGGGATGCGATGCAGAGAGTACTGTTTTGGAAGAAAGAACCAAGATGGAAGAGAAGATTTCCTCCTATGTGTACAAGAAAGTGAATGTCTCTAAGGAATGGGTGCTTGGTCTATTGCGCGCTGAGTGTCCAGGAGACGCTACAGCCCAGTGGACAGCAAGCAAGGACCATAAAGAATCGGTAGAAACGGCAATTTGGCTGGTCTGTCTACAGTTAAAACCATCGAGTCTCTACAGGCTGAACTATGGGAATGTGCAGAGGCATCACATGAAAGGGCTATGGCAGGAGACAGGTTATGGGGAGAACTCCGTAAGCTAAAACATGGAAAGGCATAGCTAATGGAGAGGTTTAAGAACAGTCAGAACTATTTTCAGTGTCAGGTTACCGAGGTTAGGAATAATGAAAAGATACTGCAGGAGGAAAACACTCGCCTCACCCTTCAAGTAAAAGAGCTGGAGGAGAAGTTAAGTATCGTACAGGCAGCTTATAAAGTAGCCAGCACTAATGGGTTTGAGTCAGGAGACCATGGTCCCTGCCAGCAACAAATCAAGAGTTTAACCCTTGCTCTGTCCAAGACAAAAGGCATGGTATGCCTAATAAACCCGAGTACGGCCCGGGTAAACCTGGAAGAGAAGGAGGAAACTGTTCAATCACCACCTGTGGCGCCTGTGGTTCAGCAAACAAGTTGCGGGGCGGACAGGGATAACGGGCCACCACCTGTGGCGCCGAGGTTGAGCTCGGTTTTGCAGCCGGGAGGGGTGGGCAAACCAGAGCAGGAAGAGCCAGAGCCGAGGTTCGATGTGCCCGGTCCGGCAGCAGAAGTTCAGCCCACCCACCAGTGCTGGGGGTCAGGGGCTCCTGGAAAGTCAAGTTATGGTCCCCCACACTACCCAACAGCTTAGGACTATGAAATGTCACCTGGGAAAGCTCACTCCAAAGGGAGAACCCTCAGTGCACTTTATGGAAGTAGAACAAGCAGGGGATATTAACGGGTGTGATGATGCCAAGAGAGCAAAAATGCTCCTCCTCTTACTGGACGGCAAACTGTACCAATTCCTCTCTGCCGAGAGCAAAAGTTGGCAGAGGACATGTGCCGCCGCCCAGGAAGACATTCTAGAAGCCATGGGCTGTAATGACGGGAGTCCCTTCTCTAGAGTGGAGAAGACAGTGCAGCTCACAGGGGAAACTCCATAGGCTTTCGCAGACAGACTGTGGCCTGTGTACCAGAGCGCCTGTGGAGGGGACCTCAACCGGGGTCACCTAAGCCAGGACGAGAGAGTCCACTGGCTCCGAAGCCGAGTGGCAAATAGTTTGCCACGAATAAGAGCAAAGGTTGAAGCCTTGTTTGACCCGAGAGATCCCCAGGCCACCGAACAGGGAGCGGTCAGGCAACTGACCCTAACCTACAGGAACGGCAGGGGGACGAAAGAGCACCCACCCAAGGGAAGGGTCCACGAAATCAGACCTAGTCAGGATAAGAGGGAATGGAGCCACGAGGGGGGCAACCCCTCCGATACAAAATGTACCTGTTTTGGGTGTGGAAAAGTTTGGAGAAAGGATTGTAGGGATCCATGGAAGAATAGCGCAGGGAAGAACTCTCCAGCCGCTGCCCAAACGACCGAGACTGAGAAGCCAGTCTCTCCCCACACGTTTGATACATTCATGACTGCGCTCCGAACAATGCTAGATGGCCCTGGGAGGGTAGCCACCGCCACTGGTACCGAAATCCCATCTGCCCCATCCCATCCAAAACAGTGACTAGGACAGGCGCAGCCTGTTCACCTGTGTTCCCTTGAGTACGATGCGTGGGGAGACCGACCGTTCAGATGGAAGTGGAAAAGGTGAAGGGGACTTATCTGTTGGATATCGGTGCATCAAGCACCCTCGTCTATGCAGCTAACCCCGCCACCTCACCTCTGTCTAGCGGAGTCCCCTACAGCTTAGTGGGTTTCACAGGCGCCGAGCAGGCTGGCTCATTCTCCGTTCTGCTCTCTATTCATTTGGGAACACTCCACACCAAGTGGACTTGTGTCCTGATGAAGTGGGAATAGGAAGGGAGGGGGATCCTGGGGGCTGACTTCATTCTAGGCCATGGGATACTAGTGGATTTAAGAAACCACTGTGTTTGGGGAGCAGTATGTACGGGACAGGAGAGTGGGGTGGTGGTTATCCCAGAAAAACGGGGAAAAGGGACGGTGTGCACCATGAAGCTAAAGGAGCGTTATGATCTTGAATCACTGGTCAGTAACACTCCGATGGAGTACCAAGAATATGTGAGGGCAAACCTTGCAGCTTTTGCCACTCACAAACACGACTGTGGAAGGATAAACGGGGTCAAGGCTAGCATAGATGGGGACCCCATGACCCGATCGCAGAAACAGTATAACTTCCCCCGAGAGGCGGAGGCAGACATGGAAACAGCCTTGGGTTCTTTGGTTAAGCAGGGGGTATTGAGACCAATAGCTACCTGTTGTGTATGGAGAAAAAGTCAGACTGAACACTGAGCTCAAAGTAAAGTGTGACCTTCGTCTTTTATTGCAGGTCTCCAGAGTGCCTCTCCAACCTGTGAAGCCTCCTTAAATACCTGTGCTTCCAAGGGATTATGGGATCCCTTGGGACTCCAGTGGATGAACCCTCTGGTGGCTATACAGAGTAAATACAAGTCCAAATATATAACACCACTCCCCCCCTCCACCCCGCCACCCAAAGTCAATTGTGTAACTATTTACAATGTGAGTCGATCTGGGGCCCTTCTTGCCCTGGTTGATCGTCTCGGTGTGAAGTCTGGTGTTGTTGAATCATTTCTTGGGCCCTCTCTGGGCTGCTATGCAGCTGGCCTTGCTGGGCTGCCTGGTGTGTTGGGCCCTGCAGGGCTGCTGTGGATGATGAGTTCTGCTTTGTGGTCAACCGTGGTGCTGGTTGCCACTGGTGTGTGTGTTGGGGGATCAAAAAAGGTAGGGTCCAAGATGGGTTGCTCAGGGTAGTCCGTGAATCTGAGTTTGATTTGGTCCAAGTGTTTCTGGTGAATGAGTCCATTTGAAAGTTTGACCCGAAACACCCTGCTCCTCTCTTTGGCCACGACAGTGCCGGGAAGCCACTTGGGACCTTGTCCGTAATTTAATACAAATACAGGATCATTGATTTCAATCTCGAGTGACACATTTGCACTATCACGGTATGCACTTTGTTGAAGCCCTCTACCTGTTCATGTAGATCAGGATGAACTAATGAGAGCCTTGTCTTAAGTGCTCTTTTCATGAGCAGTTCAGCAGATGAGATCCCAGTGAGTGAGTCGGGTCTCGTGCGGTAGCTAAGCAGGACTCGGGATAGGCGAGTCTGCAGTGAGCCTTCAGTTACCCTCTTCAAGCCTTGCTTGATGGTTTGCACTGCTCTCTCTGCCTGACCATTGGACGCTGGTTTAAATGGGGCAGATGTGACACGTTTGATTCTGTTATGGGTCATGAATTCTTTGAAATTAGCACTGGTAAAACATGACCCGTTGTCGCTCACCAGAACATCGGGTAAGCTGTGAGTGGCAAACTTGGCCCACAGGCTATTAGTAATGGCAGCGGATGTGCAAGCCGACATTATCTCACATTCAATCCACTTGAAGTACTCGTCTACAACTACAAGGGACATTTTACCCAAGAACCGGCCTGCATAGTCGACGTGTACCCTCGACCACGGTTTGGAGGGCCAAGACGATAAACATAGCGGCGCCTCACTGGGTACATTGCTTCGCTGCGAGCATGTATTACATCTGTGAACGCAGGACTCTAAGTCCGCATCGATACCAGGCCACCACACGTGGGGTCTGGCTATCGCTTTCATCACTACGATGCCTGGGTGGGTACTGTGGAGGCCAATGATGAAGGTGTCTCTGCCCTTCTTGGGAACCACTAGACGATTGCCCCACAGAAGGCAGTCTGCCTTTATAGACATTTCATCTTTGCGCCGCTGGAACGGCTTTATCTCTTCCTGCATTTCCACTGGGACACTGGACCAGCTCCCGTGAAGCAAACAGCTTTTGACTAGAGACAATAAGAGGTCTTGGCTTGTCCAGGTTTTGATCTGCCGGGCAGTGACGGGTGATTGGTCACTCTCAAATGCTTCCATAACCCTGGCTAGATCTGCGGGCTGCGCCATTTCCACCCCCGTGGTGGGCAATGGCAGCCTACTGAGAGCATCGGCGCAGTTTTCTGTGCCTGACCTGTGGCGGATGGACAACTACTGGATGCGGGCCGATGCATTGGTATTCATCCCTTTACTCTCGGAAAACAGGGATATAAGTGGCTTATGGTCAGTTTCCTATTCGAATTTGAGCCCAAAGAGGTATTGATGCATTTTCTTTACCCTATGGACACACGCTAACGTTTCTTTTTCAATCATGCTGTTGGCTCTCTCAGCCTTAGACAGACTCCTGGATGCATAAGCAACCATTGGCAGTTTCCTGAAATCATTAGCTTGTTGCAATACGCACCCGACACCATATGACGACGCATCACATGCTAGTACCAAACGCTTACATGGATCATCCAACACAAGCAATTTGTTTGAGCATAACAATTTTCTCGCTTTTATAAAGGCATTTTCTTGGCTTTTGCCCCAAACCCATTCGCTCCCTTTTCATAGTAGTTGTTCGAGCAGTGTGCTGAGACCCGGTAAGAAGTTACCAAAGTAGTTCAAGAGTCCCAGAAACGACTGCAGCTCCGTCACGTTCTGTGGCCTCGGTGTGTTCTTAATTGCCACCGTCTTCTTATTGGTGGGCCTGATGCCATGCGCCGCAATCCTCCTTCCCAAGAACACCACTTCAGGCACCAGGAAAACGCACTTCGAGCGTTTTAACCTGAGCCCCACCCGGTTGAGTTGACTAAAACCCCCTCCAGGTTCTGCAGGTGCTCGACTGTGTTCCAACCTGTGATCAAGATGTCGTCCTGGAAGACCACGGCGTGTGGGACTGACTTCAGTAAACTTTCCATGTTTCCCTGGAATATTGCCGCCACTGATCGGATTCCAAATGGGCATCTGTTATAAACAAAAAGACCTTTATGTGTGTTGATGCAGGTGAGGACCTTCGATAATTCCTCCAGTTCCTGCATCATGTAGGCTGAAGTCAGATCCAGCTTCGTGAACGCCTTTCCTCCTGCCAGCGTTGCAAAGAGGTCGTCGGTAGCGGGTATTGGTCCTGCAGGGTAATGGTCCTGCAGGGAGAAACGATTGATAGTTGCTTTGTAATCGCCACAAAATCTAACGGTGCCGTCTCCCTTGAGGACTTGGACAATAGGAGTGGCCCACTCGTTGAACTCTATCGGTGAAATAATGCCCTCTCTTTGCAGCTGGTCTAGCTCGATCTCAATCCTTTCTCTCATCATGTACGATACTGCTCTCACCTTGCGATGGATGGGTCGCGCCCTCGGAATTAGGTGGATCTGCACTTTTGCTCCTTGGAATTTCCCGATGCCTAGTTCTACAGCGAAGGAAATTTGTTTAAGACCTGGGCACATGACATGTCGTCAGCGGGCGGTAGCACTCGGGTGTCGTCCCAATTCCAGCGTATCTTTCCCAGCCAGCTCATGCTGAGCAGCGTGGGACCATTGCCCGGTACCACCCAGAGAGGTCGCTTGTGCACCGCTCCATCATAGGAGACCTTTACGGTAGCACTGCCGATTACAGGAATCAGTTCTTTAGTGTAAGTTCTTAGTGTCGTGCAAACTGGAGTTAAGACTGGCCTTGAGGCCTTGATGCACCACAACCTTTCGAAAGTCTTTGTGACCATGATGGACTGGCTTGCGCCTGTGTCCAGCTCCATTGACACCGGGAGTCCATTTAGTTCAACATTCAGCATTATCGGGGGATAATTCGTGTTGAATGTGTGCACCCCATGTACCTTTGCCTCCTCTTTCTGAGGCTTTGGTTCGTCGTGATCCTCCGTGGATCGGTCCTCCTCTGCAACATTGTGGTTTGCAGGTTTAACAGGCTTTGCAGCTCGCCTGCACACTCGTTGGAGGTGTCCCATTGTTCCACAGCCCATGCAAACGTACTCTTTGAATCAGCATGAATGGAAACAATGATCACCCCCGCAGCGCCAATAAGGTGTTAATGGCCTTGCATTCATCACCCTTGATGGTGGACTCTGAGTCATCTGTGGATGTGCAGCTGCAGGTATGTGTGACCTGCCCTGTACGTTACAATTCACAAACAACATCACTTTGTTCACTGTACTTGTAGCAGCACTTGTGTGCTGAGAGATTTGCTTCATATTGTCATTGGTGGCAATAAACGCCTGGACTATCGCTATGACCTTACTCAAGGTTGGGGTTTCTACAGTCAAAAGTTTGCGAAGTATGGTTTTGTGGCCAATGCCAAGTATGAAAAAGTCTTTGAGCATGTGTTCCAAATGTCCTTCAAATTCGCAATGTCCTGCAAGGCATCTTAGCTCGATGACATAACTCGCCACTTCCTGGCCTTCAGAACTTTTGTAGGTGTAGAACCGGTACCTCGCCATCAGAATGCTTTCCTTCGATTTCAAATGTCCTCGGACCAGTGTGCACAAATCATCATATGGTTTCTCCGTGGGTTTCACTGGAGTGAGCAGATTCTTCATGAGGTCATACGTTGGTGCCCCACAGACGGTGAGGAGGATCGCCTTTCGTTTGGCAGCGCTCTCTTCCCCATCTATCTCGTTGGCCATGAAGTATTGGTCGAGTCGCTCCACAAAAGTTTCCCAATCATCTCCCTCTGAGAATTTCTCCAGGATGCCCACTGTTCTCTGCATCTTTGGGTTTGCTATCTGTATCTCGTCGCCAGTTGTTGTGTATGGAGAAAGAGTCAGAATGAACACTGTGAGCTCAAAGTAAAGTGTGACATTAATTTTTTATTGCAGGTCTCTAGAGTGCCTCTCCAACCTATGAAGCCTTCTTAAATACCTGTGCTCCCAAGGGATTATGGGATACCTTGGGACTCCAGGGCATGAGCCCTCTGGTGGCTGTACAGTGTAAATACACGTCCATATATATAACACTACCCATGTGAACGCCCCATTGTGGCTGGTTAAGAAGCCGTACAACTCCTGGAAAGCCACAGTGGACTATCGAGCACTCTACCGTAACATCCCCGCCTGTGCACCCACGGTTGCTGCCGTCGCGACCTCATTGGAAGTAGTCCAACCTCCGCAACCACCTTCATGGTGGTGGATATTTCCAAAGGATTTTGGTCTATACCTTTAAGAAGAGAAGATCAGTACAAGTTTGCTTTTACCTTTAAAGGTCAGCAATACACTTGGAACTGTCTCCCTCAGGGCTTCCACAACAGCCCTACCTTTTTCCACCAATGTATGGTCAACTATTTAATTAACTTCAGCAGACCCCAGCAGTTGGTGCAGTATTTCGACGACCTGCTCCTATTCACCGATGAGGGGGAGAAGCATGGCCCACTGCTGGCTGAACTTCTGGAGCTGCTGAAACAAGAAGGATTTAAAGTGAATCCCAAGAAAGCACAGATCGGCCTGAAGGAACTAAAATTTCTGCGACTGGCTGTGCGCGCTGAGGAAAGGGCCATTGACAAAGCTAGAAGGGAAGCAGTGCAGAAGTTATCAGCCGCCAACACAGTAACAGGAGTAACATCTTTTCTAGGGCTAACCGGGTACTGCAGAGATTTCATTGAGGATTATGCAGCCACCGCAGCCCCTCTGCTCCAACTCCTACACAAGGGAGTGGAGTGGGATTGGGATGAAGGTTGCGAGGCAGCATGTATCCAACTCAAGAAAGACCTGCAGACCGCGTCAGCTCTAGGGGCCATTGATGGGAGTAAAGAGTTCTTCCTGGAGGTAGCAGCCAGCGGGGACAGCCTGAGCGCAGTACTGCTCCAGGAGTGGCAAGGCCGGCTGAGACCAGTGGTCTACTCCTCCAGGATACTCATGGACATGGAGAAGGGATACTCCAACTGTGAGCGGCACCTCTTAGCCACTCACTGGACTGTGAAAAGATCACTGATTTTCACAGGGGGGTCCCCTCTCACACTCCTTACGCACCATATGCCCACCAAAATGCTCCTGGACGAGAGAATCAAGGACGGGACGGTGAGCAGTGCCCGCATTGCTCGCTGGACCCTGCTCCTCTCTCAGATGGACCTAAGGGTAAAGGGTCTCTGCGAGCTAAGACTCGCAGCCAACATGATCCATTCAGGGACAGTCCACCGGTGTACCGTAGAAGGCGTATGGGAAATTAACATAGGCTTTCGGGCCGGGTTACACCCCACAGGCCAAGAGATCTATGTGGATGGTTCAAGCACGGTATCTGCGGGCAAACAACTCACAGACTGCGGAGTGTATGACCCAAAGGCAGGTATTGCCCTGGCGATTAAACTCCCCAGTACTATGAGTACTCAGCATGCTGAACTGTCAGTGATGGTGTACGTGGTCACATAGCCCGAAGAATTCCCTACCCCATACACGATTTGCTTGGACAGTATGTTCACATGCAATTCGTGTACGGAGTACCTGGCCATCTGGTCCCATCGCGGATACACATCTGCAGACGGGAGACCTGGCAATTAAGCCTTTACTGGAAAAGATCATGACAGCCATGGCGGAGGAAGGAAAGGTCTACATACATAAAGTGAAGGCACATTGCACCACTGAACCCCGTAGCTAGGGAAACCAGCAGGTTGACATGTTGGCCAAGCAGGTTGCCCGCACGGGCAAGCTCTGGGATCCATACAACCCAGGCCCCATCGCAGCAGTCAGGGGCAGCATTGGAACGACAGGAAAGGCAGGGGTAACATTGCCCCCGGACCTGAAAATGGTTCAGACCCAAGATCCTGTCCTCAAAACTGTCCTGAACGTGCTAGCTAAAGGGGAAAGGTTAGACGGCCCGTACGGCACCGCAGCTATTGCTATTAAAGAAGGCATGCTGTTCATTGGGGCAGCAATGGGGAGTGCCGCAACAACATCGGAGAGAATTCCTCCAGCTGGCCCACGAAGGTTCTGGAGCAGGACACCCCGGACCTGAGACCACTCAATCACCTTTTGTCAAGCCAGAGAGCTTTTCTCAGGGCTGGACTATCTGTTTTATGTGCCCCTACAGGAAGGAGAACAACATGAGAAGGGTCCTGTTCCTGCTTGCCCTGATAAGGATGAGCAGCGGCGGCCGAGGAGACGTGGAAGTATCCCTCATTTACGACTGCTCGGGAGAGAGAGCACCGATCGTGACTGCAGTGGGTGGCACCGGGCGTGGAAGAGCTCGCCGTTTATGCCCATGAAAGGAGGTAGCCAGGGTGGCTGGGGTCTATTTCCACTCGCTACTCCAGCCAGGAAGAGCTTGCCTATGGGGAGGCCTCCGTTCCATGCCCCAGGATATGGGTTGTTGCTGTGCAGGTCAGTGTTACGGAGGGAAAACGTGTGTGTTTGACTTGTAAAGGACAGATTCCCCTGGGTAGATGCTGGTGGCTCAGGAAGCTGAGCAAGGATGCGGTGGATCAGGAATCTGACTGGGAAAGACTCGGTAATGACATGTACCATACCATCACAGGGACACGGGGAGGAGTGAAGGTGTGTTGGAACAAGTGGTGGGAGTCTGAACAGGGAATTTACGTCTGCTTGTGGGGGTCAGAGGAGATCTGTCCCGCAGGCATATCAATCACCTTCGCCAGGCAATGGCAAGATGACGGGGAATGGATGGGGTGGAATTCCAGCTTACACGGGTGTGCAGTCCCACATTCCTCACTCCTAATTAACACCACTGAACTTAGAGCACACATTAAGAAACCCCTACCCATGACTCCGCCAATGCGAACAATAATAAAAAGGTGTCTTAACACCACCAAGGGACCAGGGAATGGATTAGTATTGGTACCGACCGAAAAGGTGTTATACCAGGGGGTACACTATGCAGTAGCTTCAGTTATCTTAAACCTTACCGAGGTGCACTTACCTGTATGGTGCCCGAAGGAAACAGAGCAGCTATACCAGGCCCTACTTGGAGAAATGTTCAAGAAATTTTACGAGTTAGACTTTCTGAACGTAGACAAAGCAAATCCATACACCCTATATGTTAGGGACACCATGGGCATGGGGAAACCTAGAAGGGGAACCTTGAACAACATTTTTACTGCATATAATACAGGATCCTCTGTGATAAATAGCCTAGATGATATCGAACTGCAAATGCTGATAAATGGTCTAAAGAACCAACTGAGAAAGATCCTGAAAGAGGAAAACACAGCAGTAGGCTCAGAGCTACCCGAGGACCAGGCTATGATGGTCCATTTAAAGGAGATTGTGGCTGAGCTGGAAAAACATGCACCGACAGTGAATGCACTCATACGGGAGGAACCGAATGCTTCTGATCAGGCTGCACAGAACAGGCCGCAACCTGGAGGATTTAAAACAAGCTTTAGTCCCCTCCTGGATCAGTAAAAAGCACCTCACAGCCCTCCACCCGTATAGTAATTCACTAAGCCTGTGTCAGCTCCATCTTGCTTCTGAAGCTTACCCTGTCCCAGTAGATTGCGGGCGTTCTAATCATACCATCATGGGGAGAGTACTAAGGATGCTGGTCATGGGTGTCCAGTGAGTGACAGCAGTTTTTGCTTTAAACCTGAGGCATCAGTTCAAGTGGCCCAGGAACGGAGTGTCCCCATTCCTGAACCCTCCACTGTTCACCTCACTGTGAGTGAAAACATCACAAACCTGCAGGATTATGTTACACATTTTGGCTATGCAATTCCCCCTCTACCCGAACAGCTTACCGCTCTGTAGAAATCTCACAAAAGCATTTCTACACTCTGGAACAGAAAACAATTGAGATAGGGAAAAAGATTCTGGAGATCACAATTCCACCTTGGTGAGACATTTTCAGGAATATGGAAGTTCCTGCCGGGATCAGAATAGCTTCCCACGTTTTGGTTGTCTGTCAACTCGCGATTATTCTTATGGTGTCTCACTTGCCGAGTGAAACACAGAGGCTGCCAGGTCAGGCACCAAAGGGTGCTGTACGCTCCTTGGCCAAACTTGGGAATCGTGCAGGGAGGGGTGACACCATACTACCATGTTTGACTTGTTTTAATTTTCACTTGCTATAAAAACACAGAGATCGAGTGTTGTAAGAATGTTATTTAAAAATGTGTTTGATTATGTACCTTTATCTTTACTGTAAAAATGGTGTGATGGAGGGATGTCAGACCCCCTCTATGCTGTAACAGAATTGGAATGACTGTAATTGCCTGTAAACTGCATTGCACTTCAAAGGGGGATGCACATTAAAGTTTTAGCTAGATAAATACAGAGAAGGTTGACTCTGAGGAGATCAGGAATTTTGCTCACCTAGCATGACACTCAAGTGTGTAGAGTGTCACAGGGGGGACTGAAGGGTCGCAAAATTCGTGGGAGAACCGCACCCCCCTCCGCCCCCCCCCCTCCCTCCCAGTGTTTGGACTCATTGGAAAGGAAATTTAATTTGCAACTATCTACCAGAAGGTTTGAGATCCTAAAGTGCACATGGAAGAAACGACAAACTTTAATCGAATTTGGGATTTTACAAGGCAGATTGGGTCTGTGTGGGCAGGGCTAAGAGCTAAAGGAACTATCCTTCAAAGAAGCCAGTTTGAGTATTGAAGCTGTCTGGGATATTGAAGCTGAAGCAAATTGTGTGGAGAATTGTGGATACTCGAAAACCTTTCTCCCCAGGAGACATTAACATAGCAACAATTAACCCAGAGATAGCTAACCATCATCCTGACCTGGAAAACCATTCCAGCACATACATAATAACAATGGCACATCCAGCCCACATGGAAAACCCAAGCACAGACAGACATTGCAAATACCAAAGCTAATATTCCCATCAAGAAAACAGATTTAAAAGATAGACACATCCGAGACAGGTTAACATTTAAGGAGCCCGCCAAAATATGACAAAGAAATATCAAGCCCGCCAAAGTTAAACAAAGACTGGGCTGATTTGGTGTCAAGATTAGAACAGCTCCAAAGGTATAACTGGGCCCTGCTTTGACAAAGGGTATGCAATGCTTATGCCATCCTTAACAGAAGATATGCACACAGCAGCATAGCATCATAGAGGATCAAGAAGGGAGACACATCACCACAGCAGTTTTAACTAGCTTCTCCAGCCTCGATGTCCTGAAATTGGAAAATGGAAGGAAGAACATCACCATTGCGGCAACAACCGACCACAGCCAACGTGGTACCACCAAAAGCACCACGATCGACCAACTTCGAAACAAAACTTCGCAAGGAAGAAACCGAAGAATCGAAAGTTTCCACTCTACAACCTAGGCCTGACTACCAACAAGTGAAAAACATTACCTCAAGAGACTTTGAACCTATTTCTAATGAAAGAACGTGGGTACTTACTCTATAAATCCAAAACACGCACTACCACATCAGCGGACACCACCCAACTGAAGATTGCGCAGTAAGAAGTCTTTTATGACGTTCAAGCAGAACCTACAGAATCCAGTGAACCCCGAAATCGTGAAGCACCGCCAACTACCAGCAAAGGATCGGTGAGCATAGTCCCTGTTTGCGCTGGAGTTTAACCTAGTCAGTGTTAGTCATTGGGAGGTGGGAGGTGTATTATTCACTGTAACCCGTTTGATTGTGTGATGTACTGTTCTTTACTTGAGTGATTATAAGTTTGACATTGTATTTTCTTGCCTTTAATAAAATCGAAGTTCTTTTGCACCAAACCAGTTGTCTCTTGCACTTTATCACATCCCCCAAATAAATCCAGAGTCTAGAACACAAGGAGTGGGAGCGATTCGAACCGCTCAGAAGGTCAGAGGTGAACCTGACCCCACCCCCTTTTATACACTTAATGATGCATGTCAGCCTTGTGCATGAATCCCCCGCCCCCTACCCTCCATGCCGTTTAATTGGCCCAAAGCCCATGCACAATTGTTGATTAACTAATTCCCTTTCACATCACACAATCAGTCGCCTAAGTCTCATACCAAATGGAGTTTTTCCAGCGTGTCACTTTTGATCCCTTGCCCTGTTTAATTGCCCCTATGGGCCTCCTGTGGTTCAACAGTTTTGCTATTTGTAATTATCCTCAGGTTACACAGCTTGTAACAATTAATCATTGTTATGTCCCTTTAAACACCTTCAGAAAGTTGACCACTACAAAATCCTATGTCAGCTCGTTTTAGTTCCGAGATCCATTCTTAACCCTTTAATTATAACAGAGCTCGGAAGCCCCACTTCAGTCCCCCCTTTTGGTACTTGGCTACCCAGCCCAAGATTACCAACCTAATTCTACTTCATCCTGTGCCCCCTGCTCCGTTCTGTGGTGATCAGCCACGCGGTTTGGGGGACTCGGGATGTGACCTATGTCTCAACATATTTCAGGGCAATCGGCTAACAACTTTCGCTGTTCCATAATTAAAGCTTTTGCTTTCCTTCCCTGTTGCCTCTTCCTGCATGCCATGCATAACCCAATTCCCCATCCGACAGCGAGCCCTAACTGTATGACCACCAATATGTGAGAGGCTATATGAATCCATGGATGGATATTCACATTCATTCCCCAATTCCATACATGTTCCCACCATTGAGTGTCTCCCAGGGTTTCTTCAATGTCCTTTGAATGCTGTATGGAATCTTCCAAAATTTCATGATAATGAAGTATGCTTTTCTCAGTGTCCTTTTTCAATTGCGTCAAATGTTCTTTGAGACGGGGAATGCCCACTTGGTATGTCACGTTGTTCCATTTCATCATCCCATCTCGGGTTGTTTAAAGTGATGTTCTCGATGCGTTCCTCTCTTCGTGGGAATAGGTATCGATGGCCTAGTTTGACCACAGCTTTAGGCGTAAAACAGAAATTAGGTTATGGCATCGCACATATGATATTACCCTGCTTGTACTCATTTTCCTTGGTAGATATGCTGTCCGGGCTGCCACCTCAGTCCCTCCCTGACTAAGGGGGCTGATTTCCAACATGCAATTAACCGCCTGAGTGAACCCGCACGCTTTACGTTGTCCTCCTTCTATGGGGTGTGCGCACACTATCACATCCAAATATTGCGTGCAGCCGTCGATGTGCACCCCTTGGAATGGGCCACAGTTTCACCGCATAGGGCGGCGTATCGTGGAACTGAACCCAGGATTGGCCTTGTATCTCACTTATATTCTGTACTGTCTACAGAGGTCCGGCCGCTACACCTTCTATCTGTGGGATAGCTAGGACCATACCTATCAATTTAATTTCTCTGCTAATACAATTACTTGGGGACAAGAACACTTGTGTTGTCTTGCGAACATCGCAGAGGGTAGTACCGTCCTTAGTTCATTTGGACAACTGCTCATTACTTATCCAATCGGGTATTTTTCCCTGTTTTATCTGGTTTACAATGTATCGGATATTCCCTAGTAACCACGTGCCATATATTGCACATACTAGTTCTTTATGTGTTTCTTGGGCTAAAGTATGTAGTCGCGCACTAATCTTATTAATAGTCTGGGCATGGGGCTCTAGGATCTCCTCGACTTTCAGCATTTGTCTGGCGACCTCGTCCCCTGTTTCTGACAACTGAGAAGTCAGACTGGTTCCCCTTAGTAAAAGGGTTCTTAAGTGTTGGACTAAGTCTTGGACCTCTTAGTCTATACTGGCTATGTCAAATGTGTTGACGGTTGCTGCCCCTGCTCCTACCATCTCTAATACTCCCCTCTTTTTTCTGTTTAACCACCCTTGGGGTCCCTGTAATTGGAAAATTTTCCCCAACAAATTTTCCCATAATCCCATGGTAAGGCTATCATATTGCTTTGGTAAAGTTAACCCACTAATATTGAGGACAATTTTAACAATTCTGTGGGGCACTTCAAAATATTCCACTTTCTTGGTTTGCTTCATCACCAGGTCTCTCTGGGCTCCTTCTGTTACTTTAGGACAAGGCAGAGGGGCTGGTCCCGTCCGCTTTTTATCCGGTACTTTCCATTTCTTTGCTCTCATACATCGCTATCATCATACAGATCCTGGCGTTGCCGTCGAGGTGTCAAGTCTAGGCATTTAAGGGTCATCTTATCTACTCGTAGCGTCTTTTTTCAGACGAGCCTGGACGGGTAGCCCCCATCGAAATACCAACAGACATATCCTGCGGAATTCCATTTTAGTACCACCCTAACTCCTATATTCCCCACCCCCACCGGTGATTGGAACATGATCTCTGTCACATCTTCAAAGCTTCAGCCTCCCACGCATTGCGCTTGGAGTTCAATCCCATCATTCACATTCAGGTGCCCATCATGGTCACACCCCTCCAGATGGTTTGGCATGTAATATAGAGACTTATCCCCACTAGCAAGAGTGAGGGTGGTGAGAATCATCCATTGGGTTATTGCCATATCGATTAACCTGTGGATTAAGACATACTTTGGTCGTCACCAGGGGTTATTATTTCTTCTTATCCTATCCTAACTCTTCTTTTTCTAACCGGTCCTGCAGGGATCGATCAGTGATCGAGCAGACCCATATCCTTTTGTCATCCATGACTATATCTGCCAATGCTCCGCTGGTACCGCTGAAACAAAATAGTTAAGACATGTGCTAGTCGTCTACCTGTGGTCTGATTTAACTTTGACTGTCTCATACCTTTTTAATTGGGTCTAGTGTTTCCATCTACCCTTACCTTTCATGTCCACACAGACACATGTATCACTGGTCAGGATTAGCCCATACGGTCCGGTCCATCTGGGTCGAACCCCGCTCGCCCAGGTCCTACCCGGTACAGATCCTACTGGTCCCTTACTCTGAGCTTCCTGGTCCTTAATAGTCTGCTGTTCCTTCACCTCCTGTCTTCAGTCTTGTAACTGTTCATCTAAGAGTCGCACATAGTTTCAAATGCGATCCCTTATTGAACCTAAGTCCTTACTACCGGTAGTTACTCCTTCCGGTAAGCGCATGGCCCGTCCAGTCATAAGTTCGTATGGGGTCAGTCCAGTTGTCCGACTTGGTGTTGCCCAAAGATGCATTAGTATACTTGGGGGGACGCCTAGCCACTCCCGTTCTATTTCTGTAATGGCCTTACTTATGGCTGTTTTTAACATACGATTCATTTGTTCTACCACTCCCGAGCTCTGAGGGTGGTACGGGATGTGGAATCGTGCTGAACCCTTAACAATTGGCAGGCTTCCTTCATGACCTTTCCCGTGAAGTGTGTACCCTGATCAGAATCTATCTGAAGGGGAACTCCCCACCAGGGAATTATGTTGTACGCGAAGATCTGGGCCACGGTTCTAGCGCTACAATCTCGGGTGGGGATTGTCTCCACCTATCGGGTGAATTGATCTATCACTACCAGATAATATATCTTTCCTCGGCTTTGGGGTAATGGTCCCGTAAAGTGTATCTGTAAATTCTCCCACGGGCCTTTGGGTCATGGCTGGTGTGCCATCTTGACCCTTATTGGTCTTCCCGGATTATATTGACCACACACTATGCAACGTTGGCAATGCATGGCTACATCTCTTCCTAACCCGCTCCACCACCAGTCCCTACTTAGCCTGTCAATCATGTCATTGCGCCCTCCATGGTCGGGTCCATGGTATATATTCCGAATGAATACAGTCAGTCGCTACCACCCATAGATCGTTCCTCTATATTCCATCCCCTCCTTTTACAGCTCCTTTCCTAGTCCATAATTCTTGTTCTTCTATGCTCGTGTCCTCCTGTAGCTTGTGTATATTCATTTCCCCAGATCCTATGGTGGCTGCTGCGATCTTAGTAACTGGTTCCATGCCCGCAGCTTCTTTGGCAGCCTTATCTGCTGACTTATTGCCTCTTTGCTGGGCATCTTCTACCTTCCTGTGGGCTTTTATCTTTATCACTGCTGCTTCCACGGGTTCCTGGGCAGCTTCTACTCATCGTCTAACAATAATCTTGTGTTTTATCTTTCCTCCTCTCGAGGTTAGATACTCCCTCCTATTCCATGCTGTCATATAGTCATGTACTACTCCAAACGCATACAGGCCTATCAGTATAAATATTAACCTTTTTTCCCTTAGTTAATTTTAACACCTCGGTGGGGCCACCAATTCTGCAACTTGTGCTTATAAGGTTCCCTCCAATCCTCCTTTTGCTACAATTTTTCAGTCTTGATTAACGATAGCCCAACCTGTATGGGGTTCTCCATTTATAAACCTGCGTGATCCACCTACATATAAGGTTCGGTCCGGGTTCTCCATGGGTTCATCTAACATGTTTCCCTGTATGTCATCAGCTATTGTCAGTTGACATTCATATGCCTCTCCCTCGGATAGTATACCGTCTGCTGGATTCACGCTGCCATCCTTCACTCTCTGGCTGTCTGAAATGGACTGTAGTTTACCAGTATTCAATAAATCTACTAGGGTATGTTGCGTGTACAGCACTATCTGTCCAGACATTACCACTAGTTCGCAGACACTGACTGCCCAGGCTGCACAGTCTAACGCAGCCACACACCGAGCCATTCCACTGACCATTGACATTTGTTGTGTGGAGTAATACGCTATTGGTTGCATATTTCCCCCATGCTCTTGTGCCACCACAGCATTATAGAAGTTGCCTTCTATGCTGCAATGTATGTGGAAAGGTCAGGTTATATTTGGGAGTCCCAGGGCCGGTGCTGATACTAAAGCATTTTTTAGTTCGGTATATGTTACATCTTGCTCTGGTCCCCATTCTATTTTATCCATGGAGGCCTTCCCTCCCTTCGCCAGCTTCTGGATGGATTCTGCAATAGCCATGAAATGAGGTATAAAGGGCTCGACTTTCTACTTCGAGATCGCTAGGGCCCAAAAAATGGGCAATGTTCCTGCCTTAGTGATGTTTCAGCTCTCAGGATCGCTGGAAGATCGCCCATTTTTCGGATCGCAACTTTCGGTATTTTATTTCCAGGGATAGCCCAGCGATAACTAGTGATGTGGATTGGGCCTTAGTGATGTGAAATGGGCCCCAGCGATGTGGAAGGCAAGGTGTCCCTAACAACAGCTGTTGTGTCCTTAGATGCTCTAGTAATAACTCCACGAGGTAGTGTGTTGTACTAGAACTGTTTTTTATTTGTTAATTCCAGAGTGAGGATCACACCTGGTGGCCTGCCTTTTATACTAGGTCAGGTACACCTGTACAGGTGACCTACAAGTCTCCCACTGCTGTGCCCTTTGGTGGCACACCTTGTGATAGTAGCCATGTAGGATACATGACATCACTCTCCCTGAGCATTTAGTGCAAATCGCCTCTGCATTGACTGCTCTGGGCTTAGCTCTATCTGGGCTCTATCTGGTTGACCCTTGGCAGGTCGTTTCAATCTTGGGTGAGTGGTTGGTGTAGTAGAGTGCTGGTGGTTGCTGTTTGTGTGTGTCCCTGACCCCCACATATAGATTATGCTGGAGGCTCATTGCATTCATATACATTCAAGTTCAGGAAAACAGGTTTGCATTACATTTGTGGTTCCATTGTGAGACAAGTACGTTAGACTGGTGAGATACCTTATCAATGCAGTGACCGGTGCATAAGGACAAGCTAGTTCCAGAGCTGCTGGATTGTGTCCCTGCAGTCTGGTGGTGGTGCGGTGCCCAATGCTGGCAGTGGAAGCCAGGTTGGCTCAAGTTGCCTGCTCTTGGGGCTGTTGCCGTGGTCCCTAGTGTTGGGCCAGTTCACAGATGCCTGTGACCTCCCTGTCCTTTCTTTGCGCCCTGGGTCACTGCTGCTCCCTGAGGAGCTGTCGTCTAGCAGTGCACAGGGCACTGCTGACTCGCTGGCCTGTGCGTTGTTTGGTTTGGGATCCTGGCTGGGCCCGGTCCCCTTTGGGGGAACTGTAGCAGGTGATCCTTCGTTTACGGGTATGGCTGTGGTGGCGATGGGGTCTGGGGACTGCGCCTTAACACAGTCTGTTCCTTCAGGCTCGTGGCAGTTGGTGCCATCGGGTGCTTGAGAGGTGGAGCCGATCAGGGGCAGGGTATTGATACCGGTGCCGTTGCCCTGCTGACGTTGCTTGCTCTGCACCTCATGTGTGTTGGCTGCTTGTGGTCACACTCCATGGTGCATGACTCTGGTCCCCGGGACGCAGGCTACAGCATTGGGTAGCTCGCTGGACCTGTGTGCTCCCGATGGATGTCTGCCTGGTGCATTGGCTGCGTGCAGTTGAAATCCTACATCACACAACTTTTTATTATTTATGATGGACACTGTGGGTCCAATCGCGCTCGTGCGACTTTTCCTCGCTGGTTGCATGTGCACAATTCAGATCATCAATTACACATTTTACATGATCAATTACGCATTCTGTCTCTGATTACAGTTATTATTACATTGCTTACAGTGTGGAACTGTCCCTTTAATTGCAGTGAGTTGCAGGCCTCCTTTAAGAGAGCTTTGTTTGCCTTACCCCAATCCTCTTCTCCGTTCGGTGCCACGTGTTGCTCCATCAGCGCTGCACCTTGTGGTCTGGCCGCCACCATCTTTGACTTCAGCGCATCACCTCGTGGTTTGGGCGCCATCTTTCTTCCATCTATGATGTCGACTGCTGTGATCCTCTTCTCCCCGGGTTCTGCCACCGAGGCTGGGAAGTCGCCTTTGGATCCGATTTTCTTCCTCCGGACTCCTGCCACTGGAGCCTGCAAGATGCGTTCGGGTCATCTCAGCTGGATCATCTCCACGCAGTCCTGCTGAGCGGTCTGTGCCTCGGGTGCTGTGCTGGTCTGCTCTCTGATGCCGGATCCAACCTCAGGCGGGGGCTTGTTTTGCCTCTGAGCGCGGCGGACTTCGATCGCTGGAGGGGTGAAATCTTCCCATTTCCAATGGATCTTCGCCATCCACCTTCTTTCGAGTAGCGTTGGTCCATCACCTGCAGCAACAATCCACAGGGGTAACTTGTGAACCGTGTCATCATGGAGTACCTTCACATCCGCACTACCAACAACTGGGATAAGTTCATCGGTGTAGGTGCACAGCTTTGCCTGAACTGGGACCAACTTGGGTCGTTCAGCCTAATTGTCCTATAGCCTCTCAAAGGCTTCTTGATTCATTACTTCCACTTACATGAAGACTGGAACGCCGGTTATCTCAACTTCCATCCTCAACGGGGAACATTCGGTGGTGCAGGTAAACATGCTACATGTCTCATCGTGGGTCTGAGCTGCCTCTCTGACTATCGCTTCATAATCCGCGCTGGATTCATGGCCATCTGCAGACTCTTCATCAACACAGTGAGTCATATTTATTTTACACATTCACTGGAGGTGGCCCTTTGTGCTGCAGCCTTTACATACATACTCCTTAAAATGGCACTGGTGAGCCCTGTGGTTCCCTCTGCAACGCCAGCATAGTGCTACTCGATTATCCCCCCTCAGCGGACTCTGAGTTAAGGGACTCGGGGGCCTGTTATCTCTCCCCTGAGGACATTCATATTCTACAGTCCAGCCTCTAAAAAGCGCCATTCTGTGCACAGCACTTGCTGGGTTTGAGTCCTGAGAATGAGTCATCCGCCTAGAACCGCAGGCCGAGGTCATGAGTGCCTGGTTCATGGTGATGGCCTTCTGCAGTGTGACTGTGGTGTCCGCAGACAGTAGCTTGTGAAGCAGGCCCTCGGGGCCGATTCCAATGACAAAGATATCCCACAGCACTTCGGTGAGGTGGTCACCAAAATCACACGGTGCTGCCAGCCTCCTGAGGCCTGCAGCATATTTCGTGATTTCCTGGCCTTCGGGCCATCGATGGGTATAAAATCGGTGTCTGGCAGTGAGGATGCTCTGTTTGGGCTTGAGTTGTTCTTGGATCAGCATTACAAGCTCCTCGTATTTCTTGGTCGTTGCCTTCGCTGGTGCCAGCAAGTCACTGACGAGGCCATAGATGGTGGGCCCACAACTGGTTAGCAGGATAGCTCTGCGCTTATCAGCCAGTGTGGCCAGATTGTCGCCTGCCATGTCATTTGCTGTGAAGAAATGGTTGAGCCTCTCCACAAAAGGCGTCCCAAACATCACCATCGGCGAACTGCTGCAACGTACCAAAGTTAGCCATTTTCGCGTGAAAGTCTGTAATCTCATCGCCGATGGTTATGTCTTTATTGCTCTGATAATGACTCCACGAGGCAATGTGTTGTACTTGAACTGTAATGACCTTAGTCCATTTAATGTAATTCCAGAGTGAGGATCACACATCGTGGCCTGCCTTTTATACTAGGCCTGGCACACCTGTACAGGTAACCCACAAGTCTCCCACTGCAGTGCCCTCTGGTGGCACACCTTGAAATAGTACAAGCAGTAAACATGTAGGATACATGACAGGAGATGTTATGGAAACAGAGGAGAATGGCCCATGCATCCCTGTGAATGTTGTACCTGCGGCCACTTTGTCGTCTTCGACAGAAGAAGTAGCGGGCCCAAGCAGCTTGCAGCAGATGACTCCAAGGCGTACAGTGCCCACAACCCCACGGAGGTTGAGTCAGCGAGATCGATACACGCTAAGATGGGCAGATCACAATGAGGACATGAGCACACTGTGCAGGGAGAGCGTCGCCAGAAGTCGAGAGCTCCTCCAGGCGTTTGGTGGGTTGACCGGGAACATTGGCAGAATGTCCGCTCACATATTGGAGGGTATCGAGCGCATGATTGTGGAAATAGGCCAATAGACCGCCGCCATCCATGCCTTGCGGCTTATGATACTGTCGGGAGACGGTACTGCACTCAAAGGTGCCATCCCACCAACCGCCAGCACAGATGTGAGTCAGGAGGAAGAACTTCCTTCTTGCTCAGAAATCGTTTCATCCGAAACGTCTTCTCCTCCTCCACCCACTGAAAGGATTCTGCCACTGTCACCACCCCCACAGCATCAGACCTTGAGGTCGCCTACTGCAAGTCGTCCTGGTCCCTTTACCCGATTACAACGGGGGGGTATATTAGGATCTGGAGGGAAGCATGGCCGCAGGTAGGGGGGTGGGGGTGTTATTGTTATTGTTCTTATTGACAGGACGGGACAGGTTAGATGCGGGAAGAATGTTCCCAATATTGGGGAAGTCCAGAACCAGGGAACATAGTCTTAGGATAAGAGGTAGGCCATTTAGGACTGAGATGAGGAGAAACTTCTTCACTCAGAGAGTTGTTAACCTGTGGAATTCCCTGCCGCAGAGAGTTGTTGATGCCAGTTCATTGGATATATTCAAGAGGGAGTTAGATATGGCCCTTACGGCTAAGGGGATCAAGGGGTATGGAGAGAAAGCAGGAAAGGGGTACTGAGGGAATGATCAGCCATGATCTTATTAAATGACAGTGCAGGCTCGAAGGGCCGAATAGCCTACTCCTGCACCTATTTTCTATGTTTCTATGTTTCAATGTTGTTGTTGGATTTTAAATTTATTGTTGGGTGACTGTTAGGTGTGGCCGGGGGCGGGGTGGGAGGGTTTGAGTTTAAAAAAAAAATTAAATTGTTCAATTATTAAAATTTTTTATTGCATTTTACAATTGTTGTGCAATGTCTTATAATAACGTAAGGTAAGGTAAAACATGAAACAATTGTTGGAAAACAATGGCCAGGTCAGGATGAAATGTAACGCAACTGCAACTGTTGTCTTTCTGTAACTGTAACTGTAACTGTCACCAATGTAAGTTCATGCAAAGTGTTCATTTATGAGCTGCTGGCGCAAGCGTTTTGCAGCTGCGTCACTCCCACGGGGCTTTTCCAGTCTTGCGGGGCGGGGGGGAGGGGGGGGAGTGGGAGCAGAGGGGCATGGGGGCATGGGTTCATCACCAGGCCAATTGTCTTCCCTGAGGTCCTCGTCATCCTCCTCCTTCTCGTCTTCCTCTTGTCCTCTCTCCTGAGGTGGACCGGTAGCCCCATCTGGCAATTGTTGTCCTTGCCTTATAGCTAGGTTATGCAACATGCAGCACACCACAATAAACTCAGTGACATGGTCAGGGTGGTATTGTAGGCTGCCTCCAGAGTGGTCCAGGCATCTGAAGTGCTGCTTAAGCACTCCAATTGTCTTTTCGACGATATTGCGTGTAGCTATATGGCTTTCACTGTAGAGCTTCTCGGCTTCCGTCTGGGGAGTACACAGGGGGGTCATGAGCCAGCTGGCAAGGTCATATCCTTTATTCCCCAGCATCCAACCGTGACCTTGTGGCTGACTGTTAAACAGGTCAGAGACAGTGCTCTCACGCAAGATGTGCACATTATGGATGCTGCCTGGAAAATTAGCATTTATTGCCATGATTATTTGGTTGTGGCCAACAACGAGCTGCACATTCAGGGAGTGGAATCCCTTTTGGTTACGAAACACCTCTGCATCCTGTAAAGGTGCTCGCAGGGTGATGTGTGTACAGTCTATTGAGGAAATTTGCTATGCTCGAGAACCCCAAAGCCCTCTCGGTCTGTATTACCCTCGTCATAGGGACGTTTATAAAGTCCATCCTACGGGAGTAAAGGGCTTTAGTCACCTGTCAAATGGAGCAATGTGTGGCATGCTGAGAGATACTGCAAATGTCACCAGCTGAGGCCAAAAAGGAGCCCGATGCATAGAAGGAAAGTGCCGCAGTAACCTTTACCTCAACGGGCAGTGCGGTTCTGATGGTAGACTGCAGATCTCGCTTGATGAGCTGGCATACCTCAGCGATGACCTCCTTTTGGCACGTATTATCGGACAAGTTCAGGTATGATTGCTTTTCCCTGTAAGTTCATCGGGTGCAGCATACCTTTCGGTCCTCGGGTAGGGCTTTGGAACCTTGACTTATTTTATGTCCTAAATGGGTGACTCCTACTTGAACTTTCTTGGGGTTCACCTGAAAGCCAGCTTGTTCCAAGGCCTGTCGGTGAACAACAGTGCTCCCATATGCCCTTCCTGACTTTCAGATGCAATCAGAAGATCATCCACATACTGCACCAGGGTGCTTCCATACTGTGTCAAATCTATGTGCTCTAGTGCTTGACTCATTACCCGGTGAAATATATTGGGACTGTTATGAAATCCCTGTGAGACTTTTGTCCAGGTGTATTGCCGGTCCCCCATCGTAAAGGAAAACTTATCATGGGACTCGCATGCCAGGGGAATCAACCAGAACCTGTTGGCTATATCTAGGACCGTGAAGATCCTGTGTTTGGGTTTCAAGCCGTTGAATATGGTTGACTGGCTGGCTACTATGGGATGTTCTCTGGGGGTTACTTTATTCAGAGCCGTATAATCGATACTCAAACGGTATGATCCGTCCGGCTTCTGGACCGGCCATACCGGGGAATTGGTAGTGGAAGTGGCTTCTCTCAATACACCCTGTTCTACCAACTCTCATACTATCTCCTGCACCGCCCTCCTCGCTTTAGGTTTTATAGGATATTGTCCATGTGCATTGTGGACGGCGCCTGGAATTATAATGTGGTCTATTTTTAACCATCCGCATTCCTGTTTTTTACCCGCCCCAGTCCGTTAACAGCTTCGCACAGTATTCCCGATTTCCCCTCTTTAGTCCAGACTCTCCCCAAGGGTTTCACACTTTCTAGTTTTGTTATATACAGGGCCAGAGCCCTATTTCACCCCCACCTGTTACTTCTGTCCACTGAAATCAACCCATATCAATTGTCTATTCCTTGGGTTGATTAGTATGTTTAATTCATTCAGAATATCGACTCCTAAAATAGTTCCTTCCGGGTTTTTGCATACCCATAACTGAACTGGTAATAATACTCCTTCTACCTCTAATAGCTGTGTTTCACTTTTATATGCTCTTGTTTGGTTTCCCCCCACTCCTTGGATAAGTATGGAGTGTTTGGTAAGGGGGAAGATTTAAATTAGTTATTGACACTGACATCCCTGTATCTACTAACATATCGCACTGTTGGCCCCCTAACAGCGCGGTGATGTACATGCGGGTGTCCTGTCCCTTTCTGAAGGCCAATACTACCTACACTTTTGTCTGTGCCAGAGACTTTATGATCTCAATCAGCTGGTCTCTAGTCATGTTGTCCTTGCTTGCTTGGGGGTAGGCTTCGCTGTCCTCTGGGTCCCTGCCCCTTGCTACCTCCTCCCTTTGCCCAACAATCCCTGGCCTCATGTCCAGGCTTGTTGCAATTGTAGCATTGTCTTGCTATCTTCCTTGAGGCTCTACACTCATTACGCCGGTGCCCGGGTTTGTTACTGTTGTAACACACTTTGCGTTTCCCGACCACCCCTACCATCCATAATTCGTTCGCAGCGGCCACCTTTATTTTCTGCAGGTTGTCTAGTTTGGCTGACCATCGTACCAGGTCATCATCATCATCATCATCATCATCATCATCATAGACAGTCCCTCGAAATCGAGGAAGACTTGCTTCCACTCTAAAAGTGAGTTATTAGGTGACTGAACAGTCCTATATGGGAATTACAGT
Source organism: Pristiophorus japonicus (assembly GCF_044704955.1). Classification (NCBI taxonomy): domain Eukaryota; kingdom Metazoa; phylum Chordata; class Chondrichthyes; family Pristiophoridae; genus Pristiophorus; species Pristiophorus japonicus. The sequence continues at coordinate 312,131,807 of NC_091978.1, read as the reverse complement.
CTCTGTCACAGGTGGGACAGACAGTCGTTGAAGGAAAGGGTGGGTGGGACTGATTTGTCGCACGCTCCTTCCGCTGCCTGTGCCTGGTTTCTGCTTGCTCGTAGCGATGAGACTCAAGGTGCTCAGCGCCCTCCCATTTGCAATTCCTCCACTTAGGGTGGTCTTTGGTCAGGGACTCCCAGGTGTCGGTGGGGATGTTGCATTTTATCAAGGAGGCTTTGAGGGTGTCCTTGAAATGTTTCCTCTGCCCATCTTTGGCTCGCTTGCCATGTAGGAGTTCCAAGTAGAGCGCTTGCTTTGGGAGTCTTGTGTCAGGCATGCGAATAATGTGGCCTGCCTAACGGAACCGGTCGAGTGTGGTCAGTACTTCGATGCTGGGGATGTTGGCCTTATTGAGGACGCTAACGTTGGTGCGTCTGTCCTCCCAGGGGATTTGCAGGATCTTGTGGAGACATCATTGGTGGTATTTTTCCAGCGATTTGAGGTGTCTACTGTATATGGTCCACATCACTGAGCCATACAGGAGGGTCGGTATTACTACAGCCCTGTAGACCATGAGCTTGGTGGCAAATTTGAGGGCCTGATCTTCGAACACACTTTTCTTCAAATGGCCGAAGGCTGCGCTGACGCACTGGAGGCGGTGTTGAATCTTGTCGTTGATGTCTGCCCTTGCTGATAATAGGCTCCCGAGTTATGGAAAGTGGTTCACGTTGTCCAGGGCTGCGCCGTGGATCTTGATGACTGGGGGGGGCAGTGCTGTGTGGCGGGGTCCAAGAGCTAATAAATCGCAAGCGCAGGGCATTCCTGAACCTAAAACAACAACCCAACTCGGGAGCAGCAAAGTAGCATTACTTACGGCTTAAGGCTGAGGTCCAACAAAAAGCCCATAACCTAAAGAATAGATGGTGGGTGGAGAAAGCACAGGAGATTCAACAGCTGGCCGACAGCAATGATGTGCGAGGATTCTTCACTGCAGTTAAGGCCACCTATGGCCCAAAAACCCAAGGCCCCACCCCACTGCTGGCTAAGAATGGGGAGACACTCATCAAGGACACCGAGGCAGTGAGGACCCGCTGGAAGGAGCATTTCGAAGATCTCCTTAACCGAGACTCTGCCTTTGACTCGAGTGTCCTCGACTCCATCCCACAACATGCTGTCCGCCACCATGTCAGCAAAACCCCAGCCCTGCACAAGGTAGAAAACGCCATCCACCAGCTCAAGAACAACAAGTCAACGGGAGCGGATGAAATCCCCGCTGAGGCACTGAAGTATGGTGGAGAGGCACTATTGGCACTAATGCATGACCTCATCGCTCTCATCTGGAAAGAGGAGAGCATACTGGGAGATCTCAGAGATGCAGTAATCGTGACCATCTTCAAAAAAGGGGACAAGCCCGTCTGCAGCAACTACAGAGGAATCTCCCTGTTATCAGCCACTGGGAAAGTCGTCGCTAGAATTCTCCTCAACCGTCTTCTCCCTGTGGCTGAGGAGCTCCTCCCAGAGTCACAGTGTGGATTTCGTCCTCTACGGGGTGCAACGGACATGATTTTTACAGCGCGACAGCTGCAAGGAAAATACAGGGAACAGCACCAAGCCTTGTACATGGCCTTCTTTGAACTTTACAAAGGCCTTTGACACTGTCAACCGCGAGGGACTATGGAGCTTCCTCCTCCATTTCGGCCGCCCCCAAAAGTTCATCACCATTCTCCGCCTGCTCCACGACATCTTGCAAGTTCTGATCCTGACCAACAGATCCATCACAGACCCAATCCATGTCTGGACCGGGATCAAGCAGGGCTGCGTCATTGCGCCAACCCTCTTCTCAATCTTCCTTGCTGCAATGCTACACCTCACACTCAACATGCTCCCCGCTGGAGTGGAACTAAACTACAGAACCAGTGGGAACCTGTTCAACCTTCATCATCTCCAGGCCAGATCCAAGATCGTACCAACCTGTCATTGAACTACAGTATGTGGACGACGCTTGCGTCTGTGCACATTCGGAGACTGAACTCCAAGTCATAGCCAACATCTTCACTGAGGTGCACGAAAGTATTGTGTATGTATATACCCTGTACACTTAATGTACAGTTACATAAGACCATTGAATGTATCTTCACACTGTATACAATATGCCTGTACCACCAGAAGGAGCAACTGGTGGAGAGCTTGAGGTCACCTGCACACTGCAGGTAACCGAGTATAAAAGGGAGCTCACCTTACTGTACTCTCACTCAGAAGCTGAAATAAATGGACTAAGGTCACAACAGCTCAAGTGCAATACGTTACCTCATGGCATCATTACTAGAGTGCCTACAGAGACAATAGAAAGTATGGGCCTTACATCCATAAGACAAAGACATACATTTGCATTGTGACCAACCCAGTTTTTAATATGGCTTGGTGGACGCTGATCAATCCGTCTTTGTACATCTTTTGAAAAGTTAGATTGTCCCTGTTAGGTTGTGGTATGCCTGAATGGTCCATTTTCATTCTCCATATTCATGCGATGATTCTCCTTTATTTTGTGTGACCCTCATTATTATTTCCCAGTTTAAAGGTACTACTCCCATGACTCATGTAACATCAGCTTTAAACAGATCATAGTCTGCCGCCTGTTGGGCAGCTATGGGTGCCACTTTGGCACACCACATCCCATCCCTGAAATTTTGGGCCAGTCATTGCCACATATCTTCACTCATTTTTGCTCTGACTAATCCTCACACATCACGGTTAAGAAAATTATAACATATTTGCATTTCCCTCATTTTTTGCCAAAAGATTGCTTTGTCTGGGTTTTAAATCTGGCAGTATCTGTAGTAGTTTTAATTTGTCATCCGGGGAGAATGACACATATGTAGTTTTGACCTGGTCTGCTACTGCTGGGAGAGCTACTGCCTGTCCCTGGGCTGGGACTGCGGGAGCTCCTGGGATGAATTCTACCTTCATGGGGGCCGCTGGCAGTTGTTTTTCATAGTGGGGTGGTTCGACCCACTCGTGGTCTTGATTGTATTCAGCTGCCTTTCTGCCTAACACCCCCTGTCTATATCGTCGTCCTTTTCCTGTATCCTGACGGGTGCTGTCGCAATTACTTCTACTGTCGGTTTATCGCTATTTCGTCGCTTTTCAGTCAATAGTCTAGTCCGCCTACTTAATTCATAATACGCGCGAGTGACTAAAACAAGGGCTTTCTCCTCCTTTTGTTTCTTTTCCAACTCCTACCATTTTCTTTGTTCAGCGGGTGGGTCATTTGGTTTCCAATTTTGTTTAATCATTATTTCAATTAGTTTTCAATTTTTGTCTGCTAGGTACCGTGTCAGAGACCCTTCTGGTCCGGATTCGAGTTTCTCACTTCCCATGGCTATTGGTTGTCAGTGATACATCCCTTACTTACTCGCCCTGAATGAGACTAATACTTGCAATCTATTGGTCGGAACGTCCCTTACATACTCCTCACGAGTGAGATCATCACTTGTAACCTACATTAATTATAATCGCAACGTTACACAGACACACTTCTATATAACCGATTGTAATTGTTTCACCTTGCCAGACCTGCAGATTCAGATTCTCAGGCAGCTGACACCAGACAGATTTCTGCCCTTGTACTAACTGTGCATGGTAATTAAAATGTATTCACGCCTGTGACATGGCTTCCATCTGCTGGTGTCCATCATCCGCTTGAGATCCTGCTGATTACACCAATTGTAGTGGAGTATTTAAAATAAACACTCACCACCAGGTCTGGGTTCGAAGATTCAAGTAGTCTTCATTTTGCACCAGTGGGGAGCCTGCCTGCTGGTTGTCTGTAGCCAGGCCTCTGTAAAGTTCCAAGCAACCTTTTATAGACTTAATGATGCATGTCAGCCTTGTGCATGGCCCCCTCCCCCTCATGCCGTTTAATTGGTCCAAAGCCTGCATGCACAATTGTTGATTAACTAATTCCCTTTCACGTCACACAATCATTCACCTATATCTCATACCAAATGGAGTTTTTCCAGCGTGTCACTTTTGACCCCTTGCCCTGGTTAACTGCCCCTCTGGGCCTCCTGTGGTTCAACAGTTTGGCTATTTGTAATTGTCCTCAGGTTACACAGCTTGTAACAATGAATCATTCTGACATGTTATGTCCCTTTAAACACTTTTAGAAAGTTAACCACTGCAAAATCCTATGTCAGCTCGTTTTAGTTCCGAGATCCATTCTTAACCCTTTAATTATAACAGAGCTCGGAAGCCCCACTTCAATCCATTCTAAGTAAATAATCATTCTTGTTAGGTTAATATTACAATTGACATTTTCATATTTGTAGTCTAGACCACATAGAAGCTCCATTAACGTGAGAATTGCTGAACTAGATATGATTGAGTTGGGTCTGTACTATTCCTCACTTTGCTCTGCAGCAGATCAATAAGCTTGGACTCCTGAATGCAGACTATATGCAGACACATCGAGATGCTAAAGCAATGGTGTGTTATTAGGATATTTGACAATCCTGTTGCCTGAAAATTCAAGTGGGATCATTTTAACTTTTATTACAGTGTGAAAAATGATCGAGAGCGAATCAGCAGCCTGGTTTATACCTCGCCCGATTTTCCATTCCACAATGGAAAAGAAAATTGGTGGAGGTGTAAGACAGACTGCCCATTCACTAACATCAGTTTCTCACCCTGCAACAAAAGTTAAAATTACCCTCCTGTTAATGCCGATCCAAGATTATCGAATTCATCTGGTTGCATGTATTTTGCTCATAAGCATTCAGGAGACGAAAAATATTTTTCAAATGTTGTTGATTGTTAGAGTTTAAAGAGGTCTAAGCATTGATTAAACCTATTAAGCAAAGAGAATCAGATAAATAAGAGAGGGGGAGAAATTGGGTTATATAGCGCCCATTTTTTGAGCACTACGAGGCCCCTTAAAGTTCCAAAATGGTGAATGCGGTGTGCACGCACACGCCAAACACGAAGCTCGCTGGATACCATATTGGTAAATGGGTTAGCGCTAATTATCCCTCTAAATTGTCTTTGTTGTGTGCAGTCTGTTTATTTCAATGCGCAGTTCCTTTAACTTTCTATGCTATTTCAAATGGAAAAGCTTATGAGTGGCCTGCGTGGTACCTTGCAGATTGTTGCATGGCTGCGCACGCACGTAGTTTAGAGGGAACATTGGTTAGGACACACACCTAACGTCTGCTGGAAGTATGCAGAACAGGCAGACCATGACATCAATCATGAAGCAATGCTGATTTGATGCCAGCGTTGCCATTTTGGAGCTACACCCTCTAACCCTTAACCTTGCACAGCTAAACACACGTTCAAAGGCATGAAAAACCAGTGCTTTTTAAAGAGCTCATCAACTACTTACAGGTAAGTTGCTGGATTAATTATTCTGGCTGTTGCTGCAATTCTACCTGTTTTGGGTACTTTTCGATACTTTTTAAAAGTTTCAATAGTCTACAGGGAGTGGCCTGGCTGGAGCTGAAGTACATTTTTGCTAACTTAAAGGCTTGTGAAGAAATAATAATAAAATAGAAACTTTTATTTATATAGCGCCTTTAACGTAGTAAAACATCCCAAGGCACTTTACAACAGTCTTACAACATGTTAGATATTGACAAGGGAGGCAAAGAGAGAAAAAGTGGGAGAAGGAAGTATAAAAGAGTTAAAAGGCTCGGGTCTGAAAATCAGTTCCTTGCAGACATGGGTGGACTAGTAAACCTTTCTCTTGGAATCGAGCATGACTGGGAGAATGAGCAGAGGCCCGGCAGAGCAGGATAAGCTGCTGGAAGAGGGCGGAGGAGGGGGGGAAGAGATTTCAGCAGGAGGCTATATCCAAATAGGATGTTCAGGGAGCAATTCTACCTGAATTTCAGCAACAACCAATGTTAGAGCCATCTGCACTTCACTAAGGAGGTTGTCACTGAAATCTGCCAACTTCTGCAGCCAAAACTGCAATCTCAGAGCAGGGCGAGAACATTTATGCTTCTGGCTCCTTCCTGGTGGGAGTTCTTCATGCCTTTGAACACGTGTTCAGCTGTGTGAGGTTATGGGTTAAAGCGTGTAGCTCCAAAATGACATCGGTAGAAAGAGAGATGAGGTCCTGCAGACAGAGTTTAGAGAGCTAGGAAAGAGATTAAAAAGCAAGACCTCAGAGGTAGTAATCTCCGGATTACTCCTGGTGCCACACGTGAGTGAGTATAGAAATTGGAAGATAGAGCAGATGAATGCATGGCTGAAGAGATGGTGCAGAAGGGAGGGGTTCAGATTCCTGGGGCATTTGGGGCAGGTTCTGGGGGAGGATGGGTTGCAGCTCAACAGAGCAGGTACCATTATCTTTGCAGGCAGGTTTGCTAGTGCTGTTGGGGAGGGAAGTTTGCTAGTGCTGTTGGGGAGGATTTAAAGTAAGTTGGCAGGGGGAATGGGCACCAGGATGTAGCATTAGAAAGGAGAAACAAAAGGCATAAAGGATTGGATGAGACGGATAGCATTAAAGCAAGAAAGAGTAAGGTATTCGGTGGGGTCAGACTAAGAGAGAACACAGGATGGTCTAAGATAGGTTTACAGTGCATGTATGTGTACGCACAAAGTATAGTAAACAAGGTTAGTGAGCTGCAGGTGCAGCCACCTGGGAATATGATGTTCTGGCAATAATGGAGACCTGACTCGGGTAGGATTGGGTATTAAATATTCGTGGATATATGGTGTTCAGGAAGGATAGGGAAGGAAAGATATGAGGTGATGTGGCAGTATTGATTACAGTGAATGTTACAGTTCAGGAGAGAGATGATGTCCTGGAAGGGTCAAGGACAGAATCTATTTGATTAGAGTTAAGAAATAATACAGGTGCCATTACCCTACGAGGTGTATTCTATAGGCCACCACCTAGTGGGAAAAGTATGGAGGAGCAAATTTACAAAGAAATTACAGAGAGATGCAAGAACTATAGAGTAGTGATAATGGGGGACTTCAACTATCCGAATATAGACTGGGATAGTAATAGTGTCAAGGGCAGAGAGGGGGAAAGAATTTCTGAAGTGTGTTCAGGAGAACTTTCTTGATCAGTATGTTTCTGGCCCAATGAGGAAGGAGGCATTGCTGGATCTGATTCTGGAGAATGAGGTAGGTCAAGTGGAGCAAGTGTCAGTTAGTGAAACTTTAGAGAAAGTGATCATGTATCATAAGGTTTAGATTAAATATGTAAAATGAATTGGAGGAGGGCCAATTTCAGTGGGATGAGAACGGATCTGTCCCGGGTAAATTGGAATCAAACATTGGCAAGAAAAACTGTAATGGAACAATGGGCTGCCTTTAAAAAGGAGATGGTTTGGGTGCAGTCGAGGTCAATGTTCGCTCTAATTTTTTTTTGTACTGTATGGGGTACAAATTCCTTTGTGTGTGCCCTTTTTTATATACTATAACTTTTACATCAACAACTTTTACAACAACGACAGCAACAGCAACCACTTAAAAGCATATATACAGTAATGGCATATTGCAAATGCAACATCTCACATTGTGAGATCAGGCAAGGTTCTATACAATTTCGTCTAGAAATGAACCCCAATGCTTTATTTGCATTTTTATGGTTTTTTAACCTGTGTTGCTACTTTTAATGATTTGTGAATCTATAGCCCAGATCCCTCTATATCTCTACTCCATTTGGACTCTTATTTTCCAAGCAGTTAGTAGCCTCCTTATTCCTTCTACTAAAATGCACCACCTCACAGTTATCAATATTGAAATTTACACAACATTCTTCATTTGTTTACAGTAGAATTAATTACAAACTTTTAACTCATCATGTACAAACTCTATTTAATAAATTACTTGTCAGAAATGACTGGGATATTTAGGAACTGCATAAGTAAGCATTAACACTTCAGAGACGTCACTCAGTTACACGGTTATGCATCGACAAACAATCCAAAAGCCCAAGCTGAGCTGAAATAGGCATATCTATTCATACAATTTACATTAATTTTAAAGTTTGCAATGTATTAGCCCACCCCTCATGCACAAGCAGCAGGTGCAGCGGCTTTTCCTATGGTGGACATAAGTAAATAGATTATTAATCACAATGCAACCAGACAACCAACAAATATAAAGTGCTGTAGTTGTTTAGTTCACAGTATTAAAAGGAATTGAACAAAAATGGGTATCTGTGTTTCCAACTTCAATCACTGCCATTAATAAATGTGGTCTTCTTGAACCAGCACACCCTCCTGTTAGAAATCAGGGATGCCGAAAAATGTATAAAACTGTTATGAATGTATAAAATTGATACAATGCTGTGTTTAAATCATTGTTTTGAACTGCAGATGGAAAGTCTATTCGAATCAGAGAAATGCTTCAAAATGGAGGGTATAGTTATTTGTACTATATACAATCTCCCTCTCGAAAAGTGATTATCTGTTGTTTTTAAGTTAATACTTGAACCTTGTTTATGTATTTTATGTATAATGCGAAGGGTAGTTAGCTTAACAAAACTGCTGGCAAAGATAATGGATGGAAGTTGAGAGATTTAATGTAAACATGTTGCTACGTCGTAAAAGAGATAACGATTCTAAAGTGGGCAGTTTTCTGGTTTGGCTTCATGGTATCAAAGAAAGGATAGGGACGAAACAGATGAGAGAGATTTCCACAGGAAGAAATCCTGGGTTAGTGTAAACAGATAGTGAAATGTGGTTAAAATCATGACATTTTTAAGGTAGGTTCTTGAAACAAGAATCGAGACAAAGAACTAGAAGCGTTATTGGATAGTAAGTTTTTAGGGAGACCTCTATAGGTCAAAAGGTCTTGTCAATATCCAGGGTCAGGCCCACCCCTAAAAATAGAATAAAAGTAATACTTAAGAGATCTTTTCACCACAGACAGTGTGAGGGGAGGGCGAAACAGAAGTCAAGCTGGTCAAACACTTTTCGAGTGATCGCATGCTTTACCGAAGGAAGCTGTAAACAGAAAGAGACTGCAAGCCAGAGAACTGCTCACGTGCGCCATCCATTTGTCTGATCGGGATGGGTATTAATTACCTCTTACGGTTGTATGTTTTTGCTGTATAACTAACGTATTATATTCCATCTTAAACTCTGATTAAACACAATATATCCACCAGATTGGTTTACAGTCGATCCTGATTATTAAAGTGACTAGAAATTGGCTTAAACTTGCATGTTAGAAATGCAACACTTATTCACAAATGCAGAAAAATATATACACAAAAAGCAGGAAAAGCTTTGATTTAACAGAAATAAATATTCACCATTCTTCCTGGACAGGAGAACCAATCAGACTGACTTGGAAAAGTTTGCTAACATGTTGACGTATAGATGTTAATTTATGAATTTTGGTGAATGTTTTTCTCTCAAATATTCTCCACAATATTAATCCCTGCTCCTATCATGAAACATGTTGAATGCTTTTAGGTATTTCCCAATTAAATAATGGGAAACAAACTTCACTGTACTCTCAATTTTTAATCTCCTATTTCAAACATTTATACCAAATCAAAATTATACATTATTAGTTTAATCAAAGTATTTTCTGTGTCTTTCTCAATAAACAAATAGTAGTTGCTTCTAAAGTAGCTTCCTGCAATTTTTATACGTCATTTCATAATTCTTGTTACTATTAATACTCCACTAAATATTTAAGAGGTAATCTATATTTACATTATTCCTGGAACTTGTTAGGACTATGGAACGACAGACAAAATAAAATGGTTTGTGTTTTTTCCCTTTTTTGGTTCTCTTTCTAAATGTCTTAATGATATTTTTTAAAAAGTCAATAAAAAATATGTAACTCCTACAAATCCTCCCCTGCCCTCCCCCTCCTCAACAGCATGGTTGCATGTTTGTGTAAAACTACTCACCCTCAATCATTCAAAATCAAATACTGAGAAATTTCATTGTTTAAATGTTTTAAGCATTTCAGACATTTTTTAAAAGGGTTTAGACTTCACAGCCTGGTTGAAACATGTTTAGATGAGGGGAAAATTGAATTTTGTTTCTGTTTCTTCCAAAATCATATTTGAAACTTAGGGGGGAAAATGTGTTTTTAACACTTATATTTTGCAAAAGGTTCATTAAAAATCTTTAAATTCTTTCAAGTCTCATAGCTTTGACGGAAGAAGTTACTCCAAGTTTCTCTTTGCCTCTTCAACACTGTTATTAAACACAACAAAAGAAAATAAACTCTCATTCCAAAAGGAGCTCAAATAAGAAAGTGAATAAAGTGGTTAAACTTCCTAAGAAGGCAGTGAGGTTATTTACTCCCAGCCTTGTCGATGAGTTGGGATCAGTTTTGGAGAAGTTGTGGCTGAAATTGCCCACCATCGGAAACACAGCGCACCTACCTTGTTTCAGCTGTTTTTACCACGCGGTGGATGCGGTGGCCTCTTGAGCGAAATTCTGCTTCGACTTTTTTTTTCCAGCGGCCCAGAAGTCGCTCGTAATAGGGACGGAAGTGCAGCGGTGAGCGGAAGTTCGCACGTTAGAGGGGCGGAAGTTGGGGAGCGGTCGGAATGTCCTCCGCTGTCTGATGACATCATCGCACTGGCGCGTCACCACATTTCTCCCCTTCACCTAAAGGGGAGAGCCTGTGATTCTTGAAGTTCAGTCCACTGGACCACTAGGGAAGGTTTCAGCCGGGCCAGCGGCCTGGCACCCAAGAGAGGGTGTCAGGTGCCTGTTGGTGGTCCGGCCAAACCTTGGGGGCTTAATTGTCATCCCGACAGTAGATCCTCCCCTTGGATGGCAGCTGTACCGCCATTTTAGAAGCACTGCAAACACAGTGGACTGGAAGAAAAATCTGTCGGTGGCACCGAGCAGCGGCAGCAAGATTTTCCCCGTGGAATTTTGCGATTGGGAAGGAACATTGGCGGTACACGCTCTGATGACGCACTTAGGACGGATCGGCAGCAGCGGAGTGGTCGTGGGGGGAGCATGTCACCGCAGGAGGGCAATTTTCAAAATGGCGGCTATTCTATGAAAATTCGGCAGCCATTACACACCCCAGCATGGCCACCAATTTCCTGCGGTAACATGCCTTAAGGGAAGGGGTAATATCTGCCCCGCTGTTTCCTCTTTTTCTGCTGCCGTTCCGTTTCACAGACTCTGAGGTACAAACAGGGGGCACAAACTCTTTCCCCTCTCTCATAACATGATTTAAATAACCCTGATAAATTCTTTCATAAAGGGGACAACACCTGGCAAAATTTAACTGTAACTTTCCGCGGGTTATTCAACATCACCTTCCCATATTTTTTCCGGCTTTAAACAATTTTCTTAATTTTATGTAATATTCTGATTTTTGTTTCACCGGCCTTAAACTTGTTTGCTTCAGCCTCCTTCCAGTGGCCATTGTATACGTGCTGCGCCTCCACCTGTGTTGTTCCAAAGTGCGTCTGCCGCTCAGACCCCAGGAATGGACTACATGCGTTTGGACTCTCTCCGTCTGTTCAACCAACCTCGCCCTCCCCCGACCATCCCCCTCCCACTCTCCATCCGTCCCCCCCTCTCGATCTTTCTGTCCATCTATTTCCTCTCTCTCCGTCTGTCCAGCCCTCTTTATCACTCCCTATCCCCTCCTCTCTCTCCATCCCCCTCTCTCTCTCTGTTTTCGTCCCTCTCTCTCTCTCCATCCCTCACTCTCTCTCTCCGTCCCCCTCACTCCCTCTCCATCCCCCTCACTCTCTACTTCCATCCCTCTCTCGCTCTCCTTCCGTCGCCCCCTCTCTCTCCTTCTGTGCCCCCCTCTCTCTCTCTCTCCTTCCCCCTCTCTCTCTCTCTCCCTTTGCCCCCCCCTCTCTCTCTCTCCTTCCGCCTCTCTTTATCTCTCTCCTTCCCCCTCTCTCTCTCCATCCCCTTCGCTCTGTCTCCATCTCTCACTCTCTCTCCATCCCTCTCTCTCTCTCTCTCTCTCTCTCTCTCTCGCCATCCGTCCCTTTCTCTCGCCATTCATCCCTCTCTCTCTCCATCCATCTCCCTCTCTCCCCACACTCTCTCTCCCCACGCTCTCTCTCCTGTGCTCTTTCTCCCTGCGCTCTCTGTCGCCCCTCGCTATCCCTCATCCCTTGCTCGCTCTCACCTCGTGCTCTCCCTGTCCCCGTGCTCTCTCTCGCCCCACGCGCTCTCTCACCTCCCAGTCTCTCTCTCGCCCCGCACTCTCTCTCGCCCCGCGCTCTCTCTCGCCTCCCAGTCTCTCTCTTTCTCTCTCCCAGTCTTCCTCTCTCTCTCTCTCTCTCCCAGTCTCCCTCTCTCCCAGTTTCTCCCTCTCTCTCTCCCAGTCTCCCCCTCTCTCTCTCTCCCAGTCTCCCTCTCTCTCTCTCGCCCAGTCTCTCTCTCTCTCGCTCCCTCTCCCAGTCTCTCTCTCTCTCTCCCCACTACCCATTCTTTTTCACACTCACTCTCTCCCCCATTCTCTCTCCCCAGTCTCGCTCTCTCTCTGTAATGTATGCATTTCTAAGTATGCTTGTAGGTATGTAGCGCTGGTGACTCCCTCGGGAGCCAGCGCCTCACAACTCGGGGAAATCCCCTTCGTGCCTTTCAGTTTTGCATGGAGGGGATTCCTGTACGGGCTGCTCTTGCACATCCTCCACGATGCCATCCTCATCTGCCATCCGGACATGCCATGGCGCACCATTTTGCCATCTGGAGGAGGCGGGGGTCCCCAATGGAGTGCACTCTATGCGGGAGTCCTCCTACTATTTATTTGGGACATGGCCTGGAGGGTGGTGCGTGGAGCAGAACCATGCAATAAGTTTTTAAGTCGATTAATGTAACCCCACTTTTTAAAAAAGGAGGGAGAGAGAAAACAGGGAATTATAGACCGGTCAGCCTGACATCGGTAGTGGGTAAAATGATGGAATCAATTATTAAGGATGTCATAGCAGCGCATTTGGAAAGAGGTGACATGATAAGTTCAAGTCAGCATGGATTTGTGAAAGGGAAATCATGCTTGACAAATCTTCTGGAATTTTTTGAGGATGTTTCCAGTAGAGTGGACAAGGGAGAACCAGTTGATGTGGTATATTTGGACTTTCAGAAGGTTTTCGACAAGGTCCCACACAAGAGATTAATGTGCAAAGTTAAAGCACATGGGATTGGGGGTAGTGTGCTGACGTGGATTGAGAAGTGGTTGTCAGACAGGAAGCAAAAAGTAGGAGTAAATGGGTACTTTTCAGAATGGCAGGCAGTGACTAGTGGGGTACCGCAAGGTTCTGTGCTGGGGCCCCAGCTGTTTACATTGTACATTAATGATTTGGACGAGGGGATTAAATGTAGTATCTCCAAATTTGCGGATGACACTAAGTTGGGTGGCAGTGTGAGCTGCGAGGAGGATGCTATGAGCCTGCAGAGCGACTTGGATAGGTTAGGTGAGTGGGCAAATGCATGGCAGATGAAGTATAATGTGGATAAATGTGAGGTTATCCACTTTGGTGGTAAAAACAGAGAGACAGACTATTATCTGAATGGTGACAGATTAGGAAAAGGGGAGGTGCAACGAGACCTGGGTGTCATGGTACATCAGTCATTGAAGGTTGGCATGCAGGTACAGCAGGCGGTTAAGAAAGCAAATGGCATGTTGGCCTTCATAGCGAGGGGATTTGAGTACAGAGGCAGGGAGGTGTTACTACAGTTGTACAGGGCCTTGGTGAGGCCACACCTGGAGTTTTGTGTACAGTTTTGGTCTCCTAACTTGAGGAAGGACATTCTTGCTATTGAGGGAGTGCAACGAAGGTTTACCAGACTGATTCCCGGGATGGCGGGACTGACATATCAAGAAAGACTAGATCAACTGGGCTTGTATTCACTGGAGTTCAGAAGAATGAGAGGGGACCTCATAGAAATGTTTAAAATTCTGATGGATTTAGACAGGTTAGATGCAGGAAGAATGATCCCAATGTTGGGAAGTCCAGAACCAGGGGTCACAGTCTAAGGATAAGGGGTAAGCCATTTAGGACCGAGATGAGGAGAAACTTCTTCACCCAGAGAGTGGTGAACCTGTGGAATTCTCTACCACAGAAAGTTGTTAAGGCCAATTCACTAAATATATCCAAAAAGGAGTTAGATGTAGTCCTTACTACTCGGGGGATCAAGCGGTATGGCGAGAAAGCAGGAATGGGGTACTGAAGTTGCATATTCAGCCATGAACTCATTGAATGGTGTTGCAGGCTCGAAGGGCCGAATGGCCTACTCCTGCACCTATTTTCTATGTTTCTATGTCTATGTTTCTATGTTCACGGGTTCCCAGGCCGCCTGCGATTTATGCGATTTCTGGAAGAGACCGTGTTCCATGTTTTTATTAAATGTGCGAGGTTGCAGCCCCTCTTCTAATATTTGAAGGGGCTGCTCCTCAAATTCTGGTTGCACTTCAGTCCCACACTCCTGATCTTTGGGCACCCTTTGCGGAGGGGAGCGGGCAGGTCAGAAGACTTCCTCGTAGGCCAGTCCAGGCAGCGGGTGGTCAAGGGGGTCGTTCAGCCCGACTGCCTGCTTCTCTTTCGTGGTTACATCCGAACCAGGGTGTCCCTGGAGATGGAGCACGCGGTGTCCACCAGTACGCTCGCGGCCTTCCACGATTGGTGGGTGCCGGAGGGACTGGAGTGCATCCATTGCCTCAACATGCAGTTGGTGTTTGATCACAGGAACTGCATCAGGCAGATCAATCCCCAATATCCTGGCAGCAGTCACAAAGCGTTCATTGTGTGGCAATCTGCTGAGCCAGCTCTATTTCAACCACCATGGTAAACTAAAGGGTGGCTAATGGGCAACAATGTCTATCTGCTGATGACATGCCTCATGAATCCATTTGCAATCCATGCACATGTGCGTAGCAGACATACAATGAGAGCCATGCTGCCACAAGAAATCTGATAGAGCAGATCATTGGCATCCTGAAGCAACAATTCCACTGCATGGGCCACTCTTGAGGAGCCCTGCAGTACTCGCTCAGCAGTTCTCAAGATTTATCATGGTATGCTGCATGCTGCATGTCATGTATCCTACATGGCTACTGTTGGTACTATTTCAAGGTGTGCCACCAAAGGGCATAGCAGTGGGAGACTCATAGGTTACCTGTACAGGTGTGCCTGGCCTAGTATACAAGGCAGACCACCAGGTGTGATCCTCACTCTGGAGTTAACTAATAAAGGACTAAGGTCACGACAGTTCCAATACAACACACTGTCTCGTGAAGTCACTTTGGAGCATCTAAGAACACTATAATTGCTGATGAGATTACGAACTTTCATGCGGAAATGGCTACCCTTGATATGTTGCAGCAGTTCGCCGATGGTGATGATTGGGATGCCTTGGTGGAGAGGCATTTCTTCACAGCAAATGACCTGGCAGGAGACGACCCGGCCACACTGACTGATAAGTGCCACGCTATCTTGCTAACCGGTTGTGGGCCTGTAAAATTTGAAGTTTTCTCAAAATTCAAAGATTTCCCCTCTGTGAGAAGAAACCCCAAGGAAAGATCATTTTGGAGTCACTTAAAATGAACCTTGGGATTTTAAAAAGATGTATGGGTCTGCAAGGGAAAACGGCTGCAAACCAGGGGATCACTAACGTCTGAAAAGCCAGTCTTTGGGTATTGGAGCTGTCTGGGATATTGGAGCTAAACAAATTGTCTGGGGAATTGTGTAAACTCCAAAGCTCTGCTCCCTAGGAGACATTAACATAGTAACAATTGATCCAGAGATAGCCAGCCATAGCTCTAAGCATGAAATCGATCCAGCACATGCATAATGCTAATCACCAATCTGGCCTGCATGGAAAACCCAGGCCTAGGCAGACAACGTAAACACCAAAAATAATTTTTACAATCGCAACTCGAATTCAACAGATAGACACATCCTAAACAAGTTATCGTTAATGAGCCCGTCAAAATTCAACAAAGAATTACCTAGCCCCACCAAAACTAAGACAAAGAATTGGGTTTGATTTGGCGCGCAGATTCGAAAAGCTCTCAAAGTATTATTGAGGCCCTGTTTTACGGGTTAATCAGCCTTCTGGTAAGCCTTCTGAGCAACTAAGACTCCTGGGTTACACTGCTCTGCTACCGAAGAAGAAGGAAGTACATCATCAAAAAGGCAGAAGGAAAAGCAGTTCCCAATGACTGCAGACATCACCAACTCATTGCGGCAACAACTGACCACAGCCAATGTGATAACATTGAACCACCGTGATTGACGAATCCTAAGAAAGAAACTACTCGAGAAGAAACCGAAGATTCGAAAGTTTTCCACTCTACAATCTATTCCTGGCTTATAATGGGTGAAACATTACCTAAGGTAACCCAAAGCCCTACTCCTACAAGAAAAAAGTGGGTACTCACCCCATAAATCCAAACCGCGCCTTACCGCATCAGCGGACTCAACCCAACTGAAGACTATGCAGCAATAATTCTTCCACGACATTCGGGGTACGGCAAGCAGAACCTACAGAATCCAGCAAACCACTGCTAACTGTCAATAAGAGGATTGGTGAGCATTATCCCTGTTGCCCTAGAGTTTAACCTAATCAGATTTAGGCATTGGGAGGTGGGAGGTGTATTATTTTCTGTAACCCCTTTTGTATGTGTGATAAAGTGTTCCTTATTCTAGAGATTGTAAGTTTTGACATTGTACTTTTCTTTCCTGAATAAAATCAAAGTTTCTTACACCAAAACCATTTGTCTGCTGCAATTTGTCACATCCCCAAATAAATTCAAAGTCTAGAACCCAGGGAGTGGGAGCGATTCGAACCACTCAGAAAGTCAGAAGTGAACCTGACCCCCACACCAACCCCTACAGGCCCAATGTTTATGGCCTCATCAGGGACTTGCTGGCACCAGCGAAGACAACGACCAAGTCGTACAAGGAGCTCGTAACCCTGATCCAGGAGCAATTCAAGCCTAAGGAGAGCATCTTCACAGCCAGACACCCATTCTGCACTCACTAACGGCCCGAAGGCCAGGAAATCGCAAAGTACGCCACAGACCTCAGGAGGCTGGCTGCACCGTGCACCCACCTCAGCGAAGCGCTGCGGGACATTTTTGTCATTGGAATTGGCCATGAGGGCCTTCTTTACTAGCTACTGTCGGCGGATACCACAGTCACACTGCAGAAGGCCATCTCTGTGAGCCAATCATTCATGACCTCGACCTGCTGCTCTAGGCAGATGTCTCGCCCTCAGGACTCAAACCCGGCAGGTACTGTGCACAGAGTGGTGCCGTTTAGAGGCTGGACTGTAGAGCGCGAACCCTCTCAGGGAAGAGAGAACAGGCTCCCGCGTCCCTTAACTCAGAGTCTGCTGAGGGGGGCTAATTGAGTAGCACCATGCCAGCATTGCGGAGGTAATCACAGGGCTCACCAGTGCCGCTTTAAAGCAAAGGCTGAAACTCAAAGGGCCATCTCCAGCAAATGTGTAAGAGAAATATGACTCACTGTGTCGATGAAGAGTCTGCAGATGGCCAGAAATCCAATGTGGATTATGAATCGATAGGCAGCGAGGCAGCCCAGTCCCACGGGGTGGTACATAACATGTTTACCTGCACCACCGAGTGTTCCCCGCTGAAGATGGAAGTCAAGATAGAAGGAGTTCCAGTCTTCATGGAAGTGGACACGGGGGCGAGCCAGTCAGTAATGAATCAAGGAGCCTTTGGGAGGCTGTGGGACAATCAGGCTGAACGACCCAAGTTGGCCCCGGTTCAGGCAAAGCTGCGCACCTACACCGATGAAATTATCCCAGCCGTTGGTGTTGGAAATGTAAAGGTACTCCATGATGGCGCCATGCACAAGTTACCTCTGTGGATTGTTGCAGGTGATAGATCAACGCTGCTCGGCAGAAGATGGATGAAGAAGATCCATTGGAAGTGGGAAGATTTCATCCCTCCAGCGATCGAAGCCCTCTGCGCTCAGAGGCAAAGCAAGCCCTCACCTGAGAATGGACCCGGCACCGGAGAGCAGACCCACATGGCACCCGAGACACAGACCGCTCAGCACGACTGCGTGGAGATGATCCAGCTGGGACAACCCGAACGCACCTTCCAGGCTCTAGTGGCAGGACTCCGGAAGAAGAAAATCGAATCCAGTAGCGACTTCCCAACTTCGGAGGCAGAACCCGGGGAGAAAAGGATCACCGCAGTCGACCTCGTGGACGAAGGAAAGATGGCGCCTAAACCACGAGGTGAGACGCTGAAGACAAAGATGGCCGCGGCCAGACCACAAGGTGCAGCGCTGATGGAGCAACACATGACACCAAATGGAGAAGCGGCAAGGCTCACTTAAAGGAGACCTGAAACCCACTACAATTAAAGAGACAGTTCCACACACTCAAGCGATGTAATAGTAACTAAGTCAGAGACAAAATGTGTAACTAATCATGTAAAATGTGTAACTGATAATCTGAATTGTGTACATGCAACCAGCGAAGAAACGTCACGCGATTATGTAAAATATGTAATTGATGATCTGAACTATGTAAAAAGTGTAATTGATGATCTGAACTGTGCACATGCAGCCAGTGAGGAAAAGTTGCGTGATCGCGATCGGACCCACAAAGTGTCCATCATAAGTAAGGAAAAGTTGTGCGATGCAGGATTTCAACTGCACGCAGCCAATGCAGCGGGCAGACACCCATCGGGTGCACACAGGTCCAGCGAGCTACCCAATGCTGTAGCCTGTGTCCCCTGGACCAGAACCATGCACCATGGAGTGTGACCACAAACAGCCGACACACACGAGCTGCAGAGCAATCGACCTCAGCAGGGTAACGGCACCGGTATCGATACCCTGCCCCGGGTCGGCTCCACCTCTCAGGCACCCGATGGCACTAACTGCCACGAGCCTGAAGGAGCAGATTGTACTAAGGCGCAGTCCCCAGACCCCACCACCACCAAGGCCATACCCCTAGATGTAAGGTCACCCGCCACTGTTCCCCCAAAGGAAACAGGCACCAGCCAGGATTCCAAACCAAACGACGCTCAGGCCAGCGAGTCAGCAGTTCCCTACGCACTGCTTGATGACAGCTCCTCAGGGAGCATCAGCCACCCGGGGCACAAAGAAAGGACAGGGAGGTCACAGGCATTTGTGATTTGTCCCGATGCTAGGGACCACGGAAACAGCCCCAAGAGCAGACCACGCGTGCCAACCGGGTTCCCCCTGCTAGCACCGGGCACTGAGCCACCACCAGACAGCAGGGACACAACCCAGCAGCTCCGGAACTAGCTTGTCCTCACGCGCTGTCACTGCATCGATAAGGCATCTAAAGCACTTGTTGCACCACAAAACCACACACAAATATAAATGAAAACCCATTTACCGGAACTTGAATGTACATGAATGCCAGAAGCCCCCGCCATAATCGATGTGGGAGGGGGGCGGAGAAAAGAGTGGTCAGGGACACATACACACAAACAGCAACCAGCAGCACGCTACTGCACCAACTACTCACCCAAGGTTGAAGTGACCCGCCAAGGGTCAACCAGACAGAGCCCACTTAGAGCTAAGCCCAGAGCACAATCAATGCAGAGGTGATTTGCACTGAGGGCTCAGAGGGGAGTGATGTCATGTATCCTACATGGCTACTGTTGGTACTATCTCAAGGTGTGCCACCAGAGGACACTGCAGTGGGAGACTCGTAGGTTACCTGTACAGGTGTGCCTGGCCTAGTATAAAAGGCAGGCCACCAGGTGTGATCCTCACTCTGGAGTTAACTAATAAAGCACTAAGGTCACTACAGTTCAAGTACAACACATTACCTCATGGAGTCATTATTAGAGCATCTAAGAACACTAAACTGCACAACCTTCCCACCATGAGGGAAGAGGCCTTGCCACCAGCTATCAGGTGAGAAGCTGAGGAGCAGGAGCATGAGGTGGAGGAGGAGGAGAACTTGAAAGAGGAGTTGGAAGAGGAGGAAGAGTTTGAGGCAGTAGGGAGGCTGCAACCTAGACAGCCCCTATCTGGTCATGCTGTACGTGAACAATTAATTCAACGGTGATACCAGTAACCTCAACCCAAATTCCCAATTCACCCACAGTCCCACACTCCTTACCTTCTCTCTGTCACTGGCCATCTTTCCCACAAAGCAAAAAAAAGACACAAAATGCACATTCCAATCCAAATTTAGAATTTAAATCATGTAATACTGCTTCCAAAAATTAACTAATCACCCTTGTGCATTCCCTTAGTGTCTGTCTTCTGTGTGCCATTGCCTGTCCTGTGCTCCTACAAGGTGTTGCCACAATGGCTGCAGCATGGCTGGTGGAAGGCTGCTGACTTTCATTGAAGGAAACTGCAGATGGCCTTGGAGGACAATCTCAAACAGCTCTGGGCCTAAAAGATGCGGCTTTAGACTGCATCATCTCGGCATAGGCAGCAGCAGTCTGGGCTGGCTGGCCGATGGGCAACAGCAAGGGCACTGGTGGAGTGGCCGGAGTGGGAGCACAAATGCTGTCAGCCAGAGAGAGGACAGCAGGTTCATGCTGCATGGAGCCACTGCCACTGCCCAGGGATGACACCTTAGCAATACTGGTAATCTGTTGGGAGAATAGATTGCTGGACTGCTGCGATGCCCTGGAGGCCTTTTTAAAAACTGGTTTCTAGAACCATGATGGCAGCAGTTTGAGCTCCAACTTCAATCATTGGGTGGCTGCTGCTTGTGCTGCAATGGAAGCTGAGACATTGACCATCAGACCATCATAGTTTGTTGCACATGTGTGCTAATGGAGTTGCCCACCGCTTCCATGCTGGAGAGGATGGGCTCCAAGTTCTGCGCAAAACCCTGTGCCAAGTTGGTGCTGGACTCTTCCATGCTCCTTGACATTACATGCAGGCTTACTGGCAGGCTCCTCATGCAGCAAGCATTTGGGTGTGTACACCCATCAGCCTTTTTCTGTAGCCCGGCCCATTGCCGTCCTCATTTGAGTCCTTTGCAGCAGAACTAGTATGCGATCTAAACCTCCGATGTGCTGGCACCTGCGCTCTCCTTTCCCCCTACCCTGGCTGAAGATCACTTGTGCCCAGTGTCTCACCACTTATAGACCCTGACTCTATGCTATCCTCCAAATTTCATGCAGTATCTGTATCTGAGCTGGTGGCTGTGATTGAAATCGAGTGATGGTCGAGTGTCTTCATCTTTACTGTCTTCCTGCTCTTCCAACACTGCCTGGGCAGGTTGCAGTTCTTGGATATCTGAAATGAAAAAGGGACAAGTGTTGGGTTGTGGTGAGAGGAGAGGAGAAAGGAAGGAGTGCAAGCTTACACCATCTGCAGCTTGTAAGTCAGAAGAGAGTTTGGAATGAGGGGGAAGTGGGATGTGAGAAGGGGAATTAGATATGAGGATTCAGCCCTACCAGTTGTCAGCAATGACCCTTCCCACAATGACCAGCACCGTCTCCTCCATGGAGGTTAGAACATGCAGTCACTCCTTTCCGGTTAGTTGCTACTCTGGTTGTGCGCCACCTTGTCCTGCAAGAGAGAGGGAAGTGTGTCAATGAATGTTGTGCAATTTGTTTGGGTGATGTGGTTGTCATTGTTGAATAGCTGACAGTGTATGTAAGCAGTGTGATGTGGGTATTTGGCTTGCAACAGTGCTATGTGTGTGAGGGTGAGGTGAAGCATATAATGTAGGTATCAGTCCAGATTGCTAAAGATTAGAAACATAGAAACATAGAAAATAGGTGCAGGAGTAGGCCATTCGGCTCTTCGAGCCTGCACCACCATTCAATAAGATCATGGCTGATCATTCCCTCAGTACCCCTTTCTTGAACGTATCTTCCATTGCTTGGCCTGGAGCAGGAGGAGGGAGTTCGGCTACAGTGGGTACACTTGTCCTCACAGCCAATCAAGTCCAGATGAATGGTAACACCCTTGCTGCGTATTAACTAGGGGCCTTAGCAAATTCAGGAAAACCCATTGCATCTTTACAGATCGCTTGTAATTGACCAGATCTTGATGGCGACAATGCATACAAGACCGTAAGCACTGCCAAGCATCAGCCAGTAACGGGGGACCCCCTGACTTGGAGGACCTGCTGAAACCGTGCGCAGCCAGTAACGGGGGACCCCCTGACTTGGAGAAATTAAAATCCCTGAAGAGGCTGCCACACAGAGTCCCGGGGGTGGGGGGTATCACTTTTACCAAACTCGCCGGGCAGGAATCACCACGGGATGGGATGGGACGCCAGTGTTACCCCATTCCCGATACTGACTCCGGGCTGTAAAGTCAGCACTGGCCCCCCACCCATCCATCCCGGCAGTTCCCCGCGGGGTAGGGTGGCTCAGGATAAAATTGCCCCCCCCCCCCCCCCCCACCGTTCAAAGACTTGTCAGGCTATGTCACCAATTGCTTTGGTAATCAATATGAGAACAATTCATGGGAAAATACTCCAGCAGATCAAAGGGGCTGTATTAACTTTGGGGCAGTTTTTGGGATCGGCTCCTCTAAACAGTCTGTTGCCAAAATCGTTGGCGTCACAGTCGATATCTCTCCAGTTCCATCAAAGGTGAGTAGTAAAGACAAATATGTCAGTATGGCACTGACTGCGTCATCAAGGACCCTTAGGTCGACACAGTGACAAACCTTAACTCTCTTACCTGGCATTGCTCAATTGGGCACATTCAAAGCATTACTTCCAACTGTTAGAGGGTGTGGGGCGGGGGGGGGGGGAGAGAGACAAACAGTTCTTTAGCTCAGAGTAAGTGCTACGCAAGCATTAACATTTGACACAGATCACACATGGCACAATTGTGTTCAGGAACTATGGTTACAAGCTGCCCTGGCTGTAAGTACCTAGGTAACGCTGATGACCCCTCTCCTCAAACATTCACATTCTGTCCTGGCCAGGTTTAGAACTGTTTCAAAAAAATTCATTCACGGGATGTGGGCGTCGCTGGCAAGGCCAACATTTATTGCCCCTCCCCAGTTGCCGTGAGAAGGTGGTGGTGAGCCGTTTTCTTTAATGCTGCAGTCCGTGTGGTAACAACTGAGTGTCTCGCTGGGCCATTTCAGAGGGCAGTGAAGGGTCAATCACATTGCTGTGGGTCTGGAGTCACACATAGGCCAGACCGGGTAAGGGTGGCAGGTTTCCTTCCCTAAAGGGCATTAGTGAACCAGATTAGGTTTTATGACAATCCGGTAGTTTCATGGTGACCATTACTGATTTAACGTTTTAATTCCAGATTTATTTGTTTAACTGAATTTAAATTCCCCAGCTGCCGTGGTGGGATTTGTACTCGTGACTCCGCATCATTAATCCAGGTCTCGGAATTACTGGTCCAGTAATATAACCACTGTGTTACTGTTCCCAATGTTCAGCGATCCAATTTGGCAAACCGACCGGATTAAAGCAAGTGTTGAGAGAAGAAAAGGACGAACCCGCTGATACATGAACCGATCTTTTCTCTTTCAAATACTGACTGGCAGCTGCATGTTTATGGCACTAACCAATTCACTCTGGATACATTCACGAGCTGCACTCAACACCATTTGGCCACCTCCAATGATCAACAATTCTTCAGTGTTTGACAAGATGCCCAGTGAGAGCGGAGAGGGCAATCCACATCATTACTGCAAGCCTATATAGTGCCTTTATACTATGACGTGAGAACTCTTGGTCTGCCTGCACTGGAATGACCAAGAGTTTTATGTACCTGTTCATCTAGATCTTCAGATTATATTTATCCCGTTGCCTTTCCCCATTCTTGGAATTCCGTCAAACCTTCACATCCGCACGAACAGGCACTCATCCAAATGGATGGGGGGGGGTGGGGAGTCTAAGGGGAGAGAAAGACACTGGATATGGGATATCAAGGAGGAGCTGCATTGGCAGCCTGGTACCTTACCTCTCCCCTCCATGCTGTTGTACACTGCAGCTCATTCTGGCGAAGTACCCCAGCACTTTTGCGAGACAGATTGATGCATGGAGGGATATAATCAACAACAACCTGCGTTTATAAGGTGCTTTTACAGGAGTTTGACACCGAACCACATGAGGAGATGCGAGGTCGAGTGACCAAAAAGATTGGTCAAAGATGTCGGTTTTATGGAGCGTCTAAAAGTAGGAACGGGAGGTAGAAAGGAGGAGAGGATAAGGGAGGGAAATTCCAAAGCTTGGAGTCTCGATGATTGAAGGTACGGCTGCCGATGGTGGAGCAGAGCGAAGAAAATCGGGGGGTGCGCATGAGGCCAGAATTGGAGGAGCGCAGAGATCGCGAAGGGTTGTCGGGCTGGAGGAACTAGGGAGAGCTAAGGCCATGGATTACCTGAAGTTTACGATGCTCTCAGACAGGAAGGGAATGTTAGATGCAAAGGTTGTACTGGATTCCAATAATGGGAATACCATATCTAGAGTAGTCAATCCAATATTCTTCCTCATTTGTTCAACCTCCACATACTGCTGCATTAAGCCAGAAAATCAGACGGGAATCTCAATGGCTGAATTGAGGGGCCAATCTGGGCCACTATTGAACTTTCGTTGTCAATTCAAGAACAATACTGTTTTGTAGAAGCATCTAAATTACTCTGCACAGCCGCTTCGCACACAGTGTCAATCAAAACTCTTCTGCATATTGGTCCTGGGCACAATATTGAGCATAGTCGAGTAGGGCTGCGTCTTAACCTTTCCCAGTGGGTCAGCTAAAGAACTGATCAGTGATGGGCTTTTATTTAATTGTTCTCAGGATGTGGGATATTGCCCATCCCTAGCTGCCCTGAGGTGGAGGTGGGCCTTGTACTTGAAGCACCGTAGTCCTGGTGCCGAGGCTGTCCCACCAATGGAAGAGTGGCAACGGACTGACAGCAGTGGAACCCCCACAGAGACGAGTGTGACAGCCAGATAGCTCATGCAGTATCCAACAGCGGAGCTCGCTTCTGAGCGCTGGGACTAATTCATTACCAAAAACAAAAAAACACCTCAGGTTGGCAAATGTCCTCAATGCCATCTAAGGAATCTGTAAACCTTAAGCAAATGACATCTGGTTTGGAATGAGGAAGTGTGCGTGGTGGGTTAACGTTTCGGCACGGTAAATTCCTGAGATTAATTCAGCTCAGATAACTTCTTGAACACAAAGCTCTTAGGAACTTGGGAGCAACTCGTTAGCCATGGATGGGAGTAAGATTCCTGGGCTGCAGGCCAGGCCAAAGTTGAGGGCATCAGCATCAGTTTCTGTAACAGTCGCAATCGATATAATGATGCCCATTTTGGCAAAGGAATGGCCCTCAATGGCACTGGGCCTAAGGCAGTGCTGCAGTGATCCACACGCACCACTTGCTAGCACGGGCGTACGACGAAAGGTGTAATAAGGACCAATCACACGTTTGGCTGGTGTGGAGACAGCAGCAAACGCTTCCTATCAAAGGGAGAATTGTTGGTAGGTGAGTGATGGGGGTGTGGTGAATTGAGCAATGGCTGGCAGAAGTGGTACAGTTGGTAGGATATGGCATTTGAAGATGCATTCACTGACGTTGACCACTCATGTGAGATCATTAAATATCTCTGGTACTGCATTCATGTCCTTGGGGCTATACTCCTGGCATAAACCTCTATGGCTCTCTGTTCCCACTGCTTTTTCATTGTGTCTAGAGAGCCTCTTGCCCACTTGAGGATATAGGACATCTCTCCTCCTTTCCACCTCCTCCAACGACCTCAAGAGCAGCGTCCAAGTACCTTGGGGGCCCTCTCTCTCCATGGTCATCCATTCTTCTCTCTATTCCAGGTCAGATTCAGTTGCAGAATGACTCCAGGTACCTGCTGCAGCCACAATGAATCTTCCCTTTAAAAGGTGCAGGTATTTTTCAGTCGTGCAAGCTAGCTTTAAGTAGTGCAAGTTACTACTGATATCGGAGCCCTTGCTGATGCGGCAGCATGTGAACAGCATGGGTAATGCTAGGGGATTTGAGTATAGGAGCAGGGAAGTCTTACTGCAGTTGTACAGGGCCTTGGTGAGGCCTCACCTGGAATATTGTGTTCAGTTTTGGTCTCCTAATCTGAGGAAGGACGTTCTTGCTATTGAGGGAGTGCAGCGAAGGTTCACCAGATTGATTCCAGGGATGGCTGGACTGACATGTGAGAAGAGACTGGATCAACTGGGCCTTTATACACTGGAGTTTAGAAGGATGAGAGGGGATCTCATAGAAACATATAAGATTCTGACGGGTTAGATGCGGGAAGAATGTTCCCGATGTTGGGGAAGTCCAGAACCAGGGGACACGGTCTTAGGATAAGGGGCAGGCCATTTAGGACTGAGATGAGGAGAAACTTCTTCACTCAGAGAGTTGTTAACCTGTGGAATTCCCTGCCGCAGAGAGTTGTTGGTGCCAGTTCATTGGATATATTCAAGATGGAGTTAGATATGGCCCTTACGGCTAAAGGGATCAAGGGGTATGGAGAGAAAGCAGGAAAGGGATACTGAAGAAATGATCAGCCATGATCTTATTGAATGGTAGTGCAGGCTCGAAGGGCCGAAAGGCCTACTCCTGCACCTATTTTCTATGTTTCTATGTTTCTATAAGAAATGAAACCAGCCTGAATATAAACAAAACAGGAAAGGAGAGCATAGGGAAGTGTAAAGTAAGGGAGGACATTGATGGCAAGGGACTAGATGGAGTTATAGAACAGGAGTGGAAAAATATGGTTAAAATAAAGTGAAAGGAACTGCTATTAAAAATGAGTTAAACAGTCTGTACAGCAATGCACATAGTGTCGTTAATAAAACAGGGAAGCTGGAGGCAATCATGCATTGGGCGTAACCAGACATAGTATGGATTACTGAGACATGGTTACAGAAACATCAGGACTTGGAATTAAACATTGCAGGGTACAACATATTTAGAAAAGATAGAGAGGGAAAAAGGGAGGTGGAGTAACTACATTAGGGATAACATAATGGCAGTAGAAAAAAGTGACGCAGCTATCACCAAGACAGAAATAGAATCCATGTGAATAGAGATAAAAGATAATAAAGGATCAATCACATGAATAGGGGTAGTCTATAGGCCACCTAATAGTGGAAGGGAGATGGAGGAAGAAATATGTAAACAAATTAGGGAAATGAGTAAAAAACATAGGGATCAAAATTAGGTATCGGCATGTTTGGGGGCGGTATCCAAGGCAAGGTGGGATTTCCTGCACCTGGCATGGAAGTCCTGCCCTGGCAGTGAAATTGGAGTTACAGCCTCAGAGAGGAAGTGGGCCCAACCATAATTAGTTGCTTCATCAATGACCTTTCCCCAAAAATAAGGTCAGAATGAGAATATTCGCTGATGACTGCACAGTGTTCAGTTCCATTTGCAACTCTTTAGATAATGAAACAGTCCATGCCACCATGCAGCAAGACCTGGATGACATTCAGGCTTGGGTTGATAAGGGGCAAGTAGCATTCGTGTCACACAAGTGCCAGGCAATGACTATCTTGAACAAAGAGTCTAACCACCATCCCTTGACATTCAACGGGATTACCATTGTTGAATCCCCTACCATCAACATCCTGGGGGTTGCCATTGACCAGAAACTTAACTGGGCCAGCCACATAAATACCGTGGCAACAAGAACAGCTCAGAGGCTGGGTATTCTGCAGCGAGTGTCTCACCTCCTGACTCCCCAAAGCCTTTCCACTATCTACAAGGCATAAGTCAGGAGTTTTATGGAACACTCTCCATTTGCCTGTAAGAGTGCAGCTCCAAAAACTCTAAAGAAGCTCAATACCATCCAGGACAAAACAGCCCTCTTGATTGGCATCCTATCTACCACCTTAAACATTCACTCCTCCACCATCAGCGTAGCGTGGCTGCAGTGTTGCAGTGTGTACCAGCTACAAGATGCACTGCAGCAACTTTCCAAGGCTTCTTTGGCAGCACCTCCTAAACCCACGACCTCTACCACCTAGAAGAACAAGAGCAGCAGCTGTGTGGGAACACCATCACCTGCAAGTTCTCCTCCAAGTCACACACCATCCAAACTTAGAAATATATCACCATTCCTTCAAAGTCGCTGGGAGGAGGATAGTTGATACTGAGGAGGACTGCAACAAATTACAGGAAGACATTAATAAACTTGCAGAATGGGCATATAATTGGAATGCCAATTCAACACGGATAAATGTGAGGTATTACATTTTGATAGGAAGAATAAGGATGTCACTTATTTCTTGGAGAGTGCGGGTCTGGGTAAGGTAGAGGAACAAAGGGATCTCGGAGTACAAATACACAAATCACTAAAAGGTGTGACATGGGTTAACGAGGCCATAGAAAAAAGCAAACCAGACACAAGGTTTAGTCCTAGAGGGATTAAAATTGAAAAATAGTGAAGTTATGCTAAACTTGTAACAAACTTTGGTTAGACTACAGTTGGAATACTGCGTACAATTCTGGTCGTCATAAGAAGGTTATAGAGGCACTGGAGAGCCTGCAGAGAAGGATGAAACCAGAAATGCGATGGTATACCTATCAGGAAAGGGTGACCTAATTGAGATATTTAAATTATAAAAGGTTTTGATAGAATAGATACAGAAAGTGTTTCCACTTGTGGGAAAGAGCATAACTAAAGGCCATCAATATAAGATAGCCACCAAGAAATCCAATAGGGAATTCACAAGCGACTTCTTTACACAGAAAGTGGAGAGAATGTGGAACTCGCTAACATAGGGAGAGGTTGAGGCGAATAGTATGGATACATTTAAGTGGAGGCTTGACAAGCATATGAGGGAGAAGGAAATAGAGGGTTAGGCTGACAGAGTTGGATGAGGAAAGACGGGAGGAGGCTCGAGTGGAGCATAAACCCAGGCATCGACTGATTGGACCAAATGGTCTGCTTCTGTGCTGTATATCCGATGTAATCCTGTGTAATGTAAAAATTCAAGGGCTGCCATGCCGAGTGCAATCAATCTGAGAGAACATAAGAACATAAGAAATAGGAACAGGAGAAGGTTATTTGGCCCCTCGAGCCTGCTCCTCCATTCAATAAGATCATGGCTAATCTGATCTTGGCCTCAACTCCAATTCCCTGCCCGTTCCCCATAACACTTGACATTCAAAAATCTGTCTACCTCCACCTTAAACATATTCAATGACCCAGCCTCCACAGCTCTCTCGGGGTAGAGAATTCGAAAGATTCATAATCATCTGAGAGAGGAAATTCCTCCTCATTTCTGTTTTAAATGGACGACCCCTTATTCTGAAACTCTGCCCCCTAGTTCTAGAATCCTCCATGAGGGGAAACATCCTCTCTGCATCCACCCTCTCAAGCCCCCTCAGAATTTTATACGTTTCAATAAGATCACCTCTCAGTCTTCTAAACTCAAATGAGTATAGGCCCAACCTACATAAGAACATAAGGACATAAGAAATAGGAGCAGGAGTAGGCCATATGGCTCCTTGAGCCTGCTCCGCCATTTAATACAATCATAACTGATCCGATCATGGACTCAGGTCCATTTCCCTGCCCGCTCCTCATAACCCCTTATTCCCTTATCATTTAAGAAACAGCCTATTTCTGTCTTAAATTTATTAACCTGCTAAACCTTTCTTCGTAAGACAACCACTTCATCTCAGGAATCAACCTTGCAAAACTTCTCTGAACTGCTTCCAATGCAAATAGATTCCTCCTTATATAAGAAGACCAAAACTGTACGCAGTACTCCAGGTGCGGTCTCACCAATGCCCCGTAAATTTGTAGTAGGTCTTCCTTCATTTTATACTTCAACTCCTGTAGGGGGTGGTCTGTGGGGTCAGGTTCACCTCTGACCTTCTGAGCGGTTCGAATCGCTCCCACTCCCTGGGTTCTAGACTTTGGATTTATTTGGGGGATGTGACAAAGTGCAAGAGACAACTGGTTTGGTACAAAGAACTTCGATTTTATTAAGGACAAGAAAATAAAATGTCAAACTTGTAATCATTCAAATAAAGAACACTATATCACACATTCAAAGGGGTTACAGAAATAATACACTTCCCACCTCCCAATGCCTAACTCTGACTAAGTCAAACTCCAGGGAAAACAGGGACTATGCTCACCAATCCTTTATTGTCAGTTGGCGATGGTTCACGATTTTGGGGTTCGCTGGACTCTGCAGCTTCTGCTTGCCATACCCCAAACGTCGTAGAAGAATTGTCACTGCGTAGTCTTCAGTTGGGTGGTGTCCGCTGATGCGGTAGGGCGCGTATTGGACTTATGGGGTGAGTACCCACTTTCTTTCATCAGCAATAAGTTTCAAAAGTCTCTTTAGTTAATGCTTCACCTGTTGGTAGTCAGGACTAGATTGTAGAGTAGAAACTTTCGAATCTTCGGTTTCTTCTTTGAGGGGTTTGGTTTCGGAGTTGGTCGATCGCGATGTTTCCGATGGTACCACGTTGGCTGTGGTCGGTTGCTGCCACGATGGCGATGTCCAGAGTTACTGGAGTTGCTTTTTCTGTCGTGGTGATGTTTTTCCTCCTTCTCCGATAGCAGGGCAGTGTGGCCCCAGGTGTGTTGTTGAGGCTGGAGAGGCTTGTTAAAACTGCTGCGGTGGTCTCTCTCCCTTCTTGATGCTTTATGATGCTATGCTGCTGTGTGCATACCTTCTGCTAAGCATTGCAAACCTTTGTTAAAACAGGGCCCCAGTTATACTTTGGGAGCTGTTCTAATCTTAGCGCCAAATCAGCCCTGATTCTTTTTTTGATTTTTGGCGGGCTTGATATCTCTTTGTCATATTTTGGCAGGGCCATTAATGTTAACCTGTCTCGGATGTGTCGATCTTTTAAATTTGTTTCTTGATGGGGAAAAATTCGATTTGGTTTTTGCAATGTCTGCCTAGGCCTGGGTTTTCCATGTGGGCTGGATGTGCCATTGTCAATATGTATATGCTGGATGGGTTTTCTGCTCAGGGTGATGGCTGGCTATCTCTGGGTTGATTGTTGCTATGTTAATGTCTCCCGGGTAGAAGGGTTTTTGAGTTTACATAATTCCCCAGACAATTTATTTAGCTTCTATACCCCAGATAGCTTCAATACCCAAAACTGGTTTCTTTGAAGGATAGTTATCCTTTAGTTCTCAGCCCTTTCCACAAGGACCCAATCTGCCTTTTAAAAATCCCAAATTCAATTAAAACTCCTAGTTTCTTTCATGTGCACTTTAGGATCTCAAACTTTCTAGTTGATAGTTCCAAATTAAATTTCCTTTCCAATGAGTTCAAACACTGGGGGGGGGGGGGGGGGGTTGGGGGGAGGGGTGGGGTGGCGAGGCAGGTTCCCATGAATTTTGCAACCTTACAGTCCCCCCGTGACATTCTACATGCTAGAGTATCATGCTAGGTGAGCAAAATTCCTGATTTCCCCGAAAGTCAACCTTCCCTGTATTTACCTAACTAAAACTTAAACGTGCATTCCCCTTTGAAATGTAATGCAGTTTACAGGTGAATACAGCCATTTCAATGATGTTACAACATAGAGGGGGGTCCAACGCCCCTCCATTACTCCGTTTTTACAGAAAATAAAGGTACATAGTCAAACACCTTTTTAAGTGACATTCTTACAACACTTGATCTTTGTGTTTTTACAGCAGGTGAAAATTAAAACAAATTAAACATGGTAATATGGTGTTACCCCTCCCTGTGCACTCCCTAAGTTTGGCCAGGGAGTGTACAGCACCCTTTGGTGCCTGACCTGACAGCCTCTGCATTTCACTCGGCAAGTGAGGCACCATAAGTAAAGAATAATCGCGTGTTGACAGGCAACCAAAACGTGGGAAGCTATTCTGATCCCGGCAGGAACTTCTATATTCCTGAAAATGTCTCACCAAGGCGGAATTGTGATCTCTAGAATCTTTCTCCCTATCTCAATTGTTTTCTGTTCTAGAGTATAGAAATGTTTTTGTGAGATTTCTACGGTTTCTTGCAGAGCGGTAAGATATTCGGCTCGAGGGGGAATTTCATAGCCAAAATGTATAACATAATCCTGCAGGTTTGTGATGTTTTCACTCACAGTGAGGTGAACAGTGGAGGGTTCTGGAATGGGGACAATCCGGTTCTGGGCCACTTGAACTTCTGCCTCCGGTTTAAAGCAAAAATTGCCGTCACTCACCGGGCACCAGAAGTGTCCATGCTGGTAGTGAGGTGCACTGGTGGTGACACAATATGTCCCACCCCCTATGTATGTTACCTGTGGAGGAACATGGTCTTGCGCCATTACCTCCATGGTACAGTTGATAGGCTGTGCGCCAGCAGCTTTAAACACATACTGTGGTTCAGAATAGGCGTTCAAGTGCTGGGGGCACAGTATTATGTGTGCACCCCGGCTCTGACACCCGGAGAGGTCAGTACCTGTCATAGCGTGCTCCCACTTTATGAAATATGGTGGGACCACTGTGAAACGATCGTGTGCACCTCCTTGAATGACTCCAATGTTCTCCACCCTGTATACCGGTGTAGGTTGGGCTGTCCTACCCATGACCGGCATCCTTAGTACTATCCCCATGATGGTATGATTAGAACGCCCGCAATCTACTGGGACAGGGTAAGCTTCAGAAGCTAGGCAGAGCTGGCACGGGCTTAGTGAATTACTGGAGGGGTGGAGGGCTGCGAGGTGCTTGTTACTGATCCAGGATGGGACTAAACCTTGTTTTAAATCCTCCAGGTTGTTGCGGCCCTCGCCCAACAACCATGCCCCATACAGAACGCACATCTCGTTCTGTGCAGCCTGGTCCGAAGTGTTCCTATCCTCCCGTATGAGTGCATTCACTGTTTGTGCATGTTTTTCCAGCTCAGCCACAATCTCCTTTAAATGGACCGTCATAGCCTGGTCCTCATGTAGCTCTGAGCCTACTGCTGTGTTTTCCTCTTTCAGGATCTTTCTCAGTTGGTTCTTTAGACCATTTATCTGCGTTTGCAGTTCTATATCGTCCAGACTATTTATCACAGAGGATCCTGTATTATATGCAGTAAAAATGTCTTTCAAGGTTCCCCTTCTAGGTCTCCCCGTGCCCATGGTGCCCCTAGCGTGTAGAGTATATAAATCTGCTTTGTCTACTTTCCCAAAATCTAACTCGTAAAATTTCTTTAACATTTCTCTAAGTAGGGCCTGGTATAGCTGCTCTGTTTCCTTTGGGCACCATACAGGTAAGTGCACCTCAGTAAGGTTTTAAATAACTGAAGCTACTGCATAGTGTACCCCCTGGTATAACACCTTTTCGGTCGGTACCAATACTAATCCATTCCCTGGTCCCTTGGTGGTTGTAGGACACCTTTCTATTATTGTTCGCATTGGCGGGGTCGTGGGCAGGAGTTTCTTAATGTGTGCTCTAAGTTCAGTGGTGTTAATTAGGAGTGAGGAATGTGGGACTGCACACCCGTGTAAGCTGGAATTCCACCCCATCCCTTCCCTGTCATCTTGCCATTGCCTGGCAAAAGCGATTGGTATGCCTGTGGGACAGATGTTCTCTGACCCCCACATACAGACGTAAATTCCCTGTTCGGACTCCCACCACTTATTCCAACACACCTTTACTCCTCCCCGTGTCCCTGTGATTGTATGGTACATATCGTTACCGAGTCGTTCCCAGTCAGATTCCTGGTCCCCCCCGTCCTTGCTCAGCTTCCTGAGCCACCACCATCTGCCCAGGGGAATCTGTCCTTTACAAGTCAAACACACACGTTTTCCCTCCGTAACACTGACCCGCGCAACAACGACCCGTATCCTGGGGCATGGAACGGAGGCCTCCCCATAGGTAAACCCTTCCCGGCTGGAGTAGCGAGTGGAATTAGACCCAATCCACCCTGGCCACCTTCCCTCGTGGACATAAACGCCGAACTCTTCCACACTCAGTGTGCCACCCCGGCGATTACGGTCGGTGCTCTCTCTCCTGAGCACCCATAAATGAGGGATTCTTCCACGTCTCCTTGGCCGCCGCTGCTCATCCTTATCAGTGCGAGCAGGAACAGGACCCTTTTCATATCGTTCTCCTTCCTGTAGTGGCACATAAAACAGATAGTCCAGCCCGGAGAAAAGCTCTCCGGCTTGACAAAGGTGATCGAGTTCCAATTTGGGCTCATTTCTTCTCGGAAACGTAATAAAGTCTTTAATCAGCTGGCTGTCTTATCCAGTTCCTGTCAGAACTGATGTCTATTTTTAACTTTTGTCTCATAGCCATTTTACTCTTATTGTTCTTGTAGTGCTTCTTTTACTGCCTACAAGGTGGGGTCTTCTCCTTTCCTCAAAGACTATTACCGGTGCTTCCTTTAATAGTTGCACTCGTTTCACTACTTCCACACACATGGTTTCTTTACGGTCGTAGTGACCTGAAATTACTCTTCCTCAGGTCGTGGTGACCACCTCTGCGCCCCCCGCAAAAATTCTTACACTCATAATCCTACGCTACGCTAAATTCTTATTGTCTTATTTATGTACATCTGCCACCCATCTCCTTTCTTCTCTGGCCTCTGGGTATCCAGCGGGGCCGGTAGTCGGTCGGCCTGTACCGCAGGACCTGGGAGAACGTCCCCTCCGGTGCTGCAGCACACCGCCCCTTTTGGTTCATTTCATCACCTCAGGGTTTTAACTGGTCGAGGGCTGCGGGCTGGGGACTCCCAATTGATGGCTGGTCCACCACTATCTCTTCCGGGGCTCCCTCCTCGCCCAAGGCTACCGGCTGGGGGTCCCTGCTCGCAGGCTGGTCCCTGATCCTCGGTACCCCTTTGCGGCTGGTCCCTCTCCCAGGGCTGAACCACTTAACTTGGGGCACTGGTGATCATGGTGTCTCAGGCCGTGGCATGCAGAGAGTCCTTCTCAGGGTTCTGACTACTGGGGATGCATCTGAGTCCCAAACGATTGGAGGGATAGCCCCACCAGTAACACAGTCCACCACCCCTCTAGGTGCAGTCTGTGGGTCTGTCACGTCCCGTGTGGGATTTCCACAGTCGGGGGCTGCTGGCTGAGGATCCCTGCCTTTAGCACTGTTCAATGTTTCTGACTGTCGTTTACGCTTAGCTGCTATCCTGGGGTTGAAAAGTTTGCACTGAGTTATGTGGAACCACTTTGTACGGCGGGGCATTTTCACGGCATAGACCATTGCCTTGTTGACAATGTCGTGCTGCCCCATGTACAGTGCCTCAAAAACCCCTACTCGAGCATAGTTCCGTACCATGACCTGGTCTCCTACCTCCCATTCGTGGTGTTTGCGGGGTTCTAACAGCAGTCGGTTGCTTCGATACTGTTTTCCCATGTTGTTAGCAGCCTGCCAGTGAATCTGTTTAAGGTGTTCAAACAGATTCCTGACAAAGCTGTCCCGGCCCGCTTCCCTGAGCTGACATTCCGTGAGTACTGGGGCTAATACGTGGGTAGGGGTTCGCATGGCCCTGCCGGTCATGAGCTCGTACGGGGAGTACCCCGTGCTCTTTGACTGTCTGGCCCGGATCCCCATGAGGACCAGTGGCAGGACCTCTACCCATTTCTTGAGTGAGTCCCCCATCTCCTTACGTAACCTTTCCTTTATAGTGCGGTTTAAACGCTTCACAGGCCTGGATGACTGCGGGTTGAGGGCAACATGTCATTTCTCCTTGATACCGAGCACCTTAAGGGTCTCCTGCATCACCTGCCCGGTGAAATGACTCCCTTGGTCGGACTCCATGTACTGGGGTAGTCCCCATTAGGAGAACACCTCCCTGACCAGGATTCTAGCTGTTCCCAGAGTAGTGGCTGTTTGGCATGGGAAGGCTTCAACCCATTTGGTGAATACATCCACCAACACTAGGCAGTACTTGTAGCCTCCCTGGTTGGTGTGTAGGGGCACGATGTAATCGACCTGGATCGACTGCCAGGGTCCCTCTACCCTCCTGATATTTCCCATAGACACCTTTCTTTTCTGGGGGTCAGGGTTGTTGGCAGCGCACACCAGACAGCTGGTGCAGAACTCACGGACATTTTCCCTGAGTCCCGGCCTGTTCGACCCGTTCCCAAGTGGTCTCAGGTCCGGGGTGTCCTGCTCCAGGACCTTCGTGGGCCAGCTGGAGGAATTCTCTCTGGTGTTGTTGCTGTACCATCCATTGCTCCCTCCTGAACAGCATGCCTTCTTTAATGGCAATCGCTGCGGTGCTGTATGGGCCGTCTACCCTTTCCCCTTTACCTAACGTGTTTAGGACAGTTTTGAGGACGGGGTCTTGGGTCTGAACCGTTTTCAGGTCCGGGGACAATGCTACCCCTGCCCTTCCTGTCGTCCCTGTCCTGCCCCTGACTGCTGCTATGGGTCCTAGGTTGTACGGATCCCAGAGCTTGCCCGTGCAGGCACCTTGCTTTGCCAACATGTCAGCCTGCTGGTTTCCCTCGCTACGGGGTTTAGTGGTGGAATGTGCCTTCACTTTGTGTATATAGTCCTTCCCTTCCTCCCCCACAGCTGTCATGATCTTTTCCAGTAAAGGCTTAATTGCCAGGGGTTTCCCGTCTGCAGATGTGTATCCGCGACGGGACCAGATAGCCAGGTACTCCGTACACGAATTGCATGTGAACATGCTGTCCGAGCAAATCATGTTTGTGGTAAGGAATTTTTCGGGGTGTGTGACTACGTACACCACCGCTGACAGTTCAGCATGCTGGGCACTCATAGTACTGGGGAGTTTAATCGCCAGGGCAATCCTTGCCTTTGGGTCATACACTCCACAGCCTATGAGTCGTTCGCCCGCAGATACCGTGCTGGAACCGTTTGTATACATCTCTCGGCCTGTGAGGTGTAACCCGGCCCGAAAGCCTATGTTAATTTCCCATACCCCTTCTACGGAACACCGGTGGGCTGTCCCTGGATAGATTATGTTGGCTGCAAGCCTTGGCCTACAGAGCCCCTTTACCCTTAGGTCCATCTGGGAGAGGAGTAGGGTTCAGCAAGCAATGCGGGCACTGCTCATTGTCCCGTCCTTGATTCTCCCATCCAGGAGCATTTGGGTGAGCATATGGTGGGTAAGGAGTGTGCTAGGGGACCCCCCTGTGAAGATCAATGATCTTTTCACAGCCCAGTGAGCGGCTAGGAGGTGCCGCTCACAGTTGGAGTATCCCTTCTCCACATCCGTGAGTATCCTGGAGGAGTAGACCACTGGTCTCAACCGGCTGTGCCGCTCCTGGAGCAGTACTGCACTCAGACTGTCCCCGCTGGCTGCTACCTCCAGGAAGAACTCTCTACCCCCATCAATAGCACCTAGAGCTGACGCGGTCTGCAGGTCTTTCTTGAGTTGGATAAATGCTCGCAACCTTTGTCCCAATCCCACTCCATTCCCTGTGTAGGAATCGGAGCAGAGGGGCTGCGGTGGCTGCATAATCCTCAATGAAATCTCTGCAGTACCCAGTTAGCCCTCGAAAAGATCTTACTCCTGTTACTGTGTTGGGGGCTGATAACTTCTGCACTGCTTCCCTTCTAGCTTTGTCAATGGCCCTTTCCCCAGCGCGCACAGCCAGTCCCAGGAATTTTTCTTCCTTCTGGCCGATCTGTGCCTTCTTGGGATTCACTTTAAACCCTTCTTCTTTCAGCAGCTCCAGCAGTTCAGCCAGCAGTGGGCCATGCTCCTCCCCCTTATCGGTGAATAGGAGCAGGTCGTCCACATACTGTACCAGCTGCTGGGGTCTACTGAAGTTCTTTAAATAAGTTGACCATACATTGGTGGAAAATGCTAGGGCTGCTGTGGAAGCCCTGAGGGAGACAGTTCCAAGTGTATTGCTGTCCTTTAAAGGTAAAAGCAAACTTGTACTGATCTTCTCTTCGTAAAGGGATGGACCAAAATCCATTGGAAATATCCAGCACCGTGAAGGTGGCTGCAGAGGCTGGGATACTTCCAATGAGGTCGGTGACAGCAGCAACCGTGGGTGCACAGGCGGGGATGTTACTGTCGAGTACTCGATAGTCCACCGTGACTGTTCAGGAGTTGTCCGGTTTCTTAATCGGCCACAATGGAGAGTTCACGTGGGTAGCTATTGGTCTCAATACCCCCTATTTAACCAAAGAACCCAAGGCTGTTTCCATGTCTGCCTCTGCCTCCCTGGGAAAGTTATATTGTTTCTGCGGCCAGGTCATGGGATCCCCATCTATGCTAACCTCGACCTCGTTTATCCTTCCACAATCGTGTTTGTGAGCGGCAAAAGCTGCAAGGATTGCCCTCACATACTCTTGGTACTCCATCAGAGTGTTACTGATCAGTGATTCAAGTTCGTAACCCTCCTTTGGCTTCATGGTGCACACTGTCCCTTTTCCCTGTTTTTCTGGGATAACCACTACATCACTCTCCTGTCCCGTACAGACTGATCCCCAAAGACAGTGGTTTCTTAAGTCCACTAGGATCCCGTGGCCTAGAATGAAGTCAGTCCCAAGGATCCCCCTCCCTTCCTGTTCCCACTACATCAGGACTAAATCCATTTGGTATGGAGTGTTCCCAAACAAATAGAGAGTGGAACGGAGAATGAGCCAGCCTGCTCGGTGCCTGTGAAACCCACCAAGCTGTAGGGGACCCCGCTAGACAGAGGTGAGTTGGCGGGGTTGGCTGCATAGACGAGGGTGCTTGATGCACCGGTATTCAGCAGATAAGTCCCCTTCACCTTTTCCACTTCCATCTGAACGGTCGGTCTCCCCCACGCATCGTACTCGAGGGAACACAGGTGAACAGGCTGCGCCTATCCAAGTCACTGTTTTGGCTGGGATGGGGCAGATGGGATTTCGGTACCGGTGGCGGTGGCTACCCTCCCAGGGCCATCTGGCATTGTTCGGAGCGCAGTCATAAATGCTCGGCCTCGGTCATTTGGGCAGGGGCTGCAGAGTTCTTCCCTGCGCTACTCTTCCATGGATTTCTACAATCCTTTCTCCAGTGCCCACTCTTTCCACAACCGAAGCAGGTACGTTTCGTATCTGTTATGTATTGATGTGTGTATCGTCCTGGTACCTTCAATGTAATGTAAGCACAATGCTACACCACAGAGGGCGCTGTGGTGGGAAACCTGGAAGTACCTGCAACAGGCACTATAAAAGGCTGACCACCACACCTGAGAGGCACTCTGGGGCTGAACAATAAAGGATGAAGGTCACAGCAGTTAGATTTACACCAGACTGTGTGGAGTCAGTGATTTGTGTGCTACATACACCACAGTATCGAAGTGGTTGCCCCCCCCCCCCCCCCCTCGTGGCGCCATTCCCTCTTATCCTGACTAGGTCTGATTTCGTGGACCCTTCCCTTGAGTGGGTGCTCTTCCCTCCCCCTGCCGTTCCAGTAGGCTAGGGTCAGTTGCCTGACCGCTCCCTGTTCGGTAGCTTGTGGATCTCTCGGGTCAAACCAGGTCTCAGCCTTTGCTCTTATTCGTGGTGAACTGTTTGCCACCAGGCTTTGGAGCCAGTGGGCTCTCTCGTCCCAGTTTAGGTGACCCCGGTTGAGGTGCCCACCACAGGCGCTCTGGTACACAGGCCACGGTCTGTCTGCAAAAGCCTGTGGGGTTTCCCCTGTGAGCTGCATTATCTTCTCCACTCTGGAGAAGGGACTCCCATCATTTCAGCCCATGGCTTCTAGAATGTCCTCCTGGATGGCAGCACATGTCCTCTGCTCACTTTTGCTCTCGGGTAAGGCGAGTATTTTCCTCCAGCAGTATCTTTTCATTATTTTTAGCCTTGGTAACCTGACACTGAAAATAGTCCTGGCTGTCTTGAATCGTTCCATTAGCTGCGCCTTTCCATCTTTTAGCTTACGGAGTTCTCCCCGTAACCTTTCTCCTGCCATAGCCCTTTCATGTGATGTCTCTGCAAATTCCCAAAATTCTGCCTGCAGTGACTCGATGTTCTTATCTAAGAGTTGGACCTGTCGCTGTAAGCAGGCTAACCAAATTGCCTTCTCTACTGATTCCTTATGATCCTCGTCCACTGGGCCGCAGCGTCTCCCGGACACTCAGCGCGCAATAGGCCAAGCACCCATTCCTTAGTGACATTCACTTTCTTATATACATAGGAGGAAATCCTCTCTTCCATCATGGTTCTTTCTTCCAAAACAACACTCTCTGCATCACATCCCTTATACCAAAGTCCTGCCATGGTCGCCATTCTGTAGGGGGTGGTCTGTGGGGTCAGGTTCACCTCTGACCTTCTGAGTGGTTCGACTTACTCCCACTCCCTGCGTTCTAGTCTTTGGATTCATTTGAGGGATGTGACAAAGTGCAAGAGACAACTGGTTTGGTGCAAAGAACTTCGATTTTATTAAGGACAAGAAAATACAATGTCAAACTTGTAATCATTCAAATAAAGAACACTATATCACACATTCAAAGGGGTTACAGAATTAATACACCTCCCAACTCCCAATGCCTAACTCTGACTAAGTCAAACTCCAGGGAAAACAGGGACTATGCTCACCAATCCTTTATTGTCAGTTGGCGATGGTCCACGATTTTGGGGTTCGCTGGACTCTGTAGGT
Organism: Pristiophorus japonicus; assembly: GCF_044704955.1. NCBI lineage: Eukaryota > Metazoa > Chordata > Chondrichthyes > Pristiophoridae > Pristiophorus > Pristiophorus japonicus. The sequence continues at coordinate 312,091,436 of NC_091978.1, read as the reverse complement.
TCTGCTTGCCATACCCCAAACGTCGTAGAAGAATTGTCACTGCGTAGTCTTTAGTTGGGTGGTGTTCGCTGATGTGGTAGGGAGCATATTGGACTTATGGCGTGAGTACCCACTTTCTTTCATTCGCAATAAGTTTCAAAAGTCTCTTTAGTTAATGCTTCACCTGTAGGTAGTCAGGACTAGATTGTAGAGTGGAAACTTTCGAATCTTCGGTTTCGTCTTTGAGGAGTTTGGTTTCAGAGTTGGTCGCTCGCGATATTTTCGATGGTACCACGTTGGCTGTGGTTAGTTGCTGCTGCAATGGCAATGTCCAGAGTTACTGGGGTTGCTTTTTCTGTTGTGGTGATGTTCTTCCTCCTTCTCCGATAGCAGGGCGGTGTGGTCCTGGGAGTGTCGTCGAGGCTGGAGAGGCTTGTTAAAACTGCTGCGGTGGTTTCTCTCCCTTCTTGATGCTTTATGATGCTATGCTGTTGTGTGCATACCTTCTGCTAAGCATTGCATACCTTCTTTAAAACAGGGCCCCAGTTATACTTTGGAAGCTGTTCTAATCTTCGTGCCAAATCAGCCCTGATTCTTTCTTTAATTTATGGCGGGCTTGATATCTCTTTTTCATATTTTGGCGGGGCCATTAATGTTAACCTGTCTTGGATGTGTCGATCTTTTAAATTTGTTTCTTGATGGGGAAAAATTAGCTTTGGTATTTGCAATGTCTGCCTAGGCCTGGGTTTTCCATGTGGGCTGGATGTGCTATTGTCAATATGTATATGTTGGATGGGTTTTCTGGTCAGGGTGATGGCTGGCTATCTCTGGGTTGATTGTTGCTATGTTAATGTCTCCTGGGGAGAAGGGTTTTTGAGTTTACACAATTCCCCAGACAATTTGTTTAGCTTCTATATCCCAGACAGCTTCAATACCAAAACTGGTTTCTTTGAAGGATAGTTATCCTTTACTTCTCAGCCCTTTCCACACAGCCCTAATCTGCCTTTTAATAATCCTACATTCGATTAAAACTCGTAGTTTCTTCCATGTGCACTTTAGGATCTCAAACTTTCTGGTTGATAGTTCCAAATTAAATTTCCTTTCTAATGCGTTCAAATAGTGGAGGGCGGAGGTGGGGGCGGGGTTTCCCATGAATTTTGCAACCTTACACACCCTTGCAATAAAGACCAACAATCCATTTGCCTTTCTAATTACTTGTTGTACCTGCATGCTAACTTTTTGTGTATCATGTACAATGACCCCCAGATTCCTCTGTACTTCAGCATTTTGTAATCTCTGCCTATTTAAATAATAATTTGCTTTTTTATTTTCCCTTCCAAAGTGGATAACCTCACATTTTCCCACATTATACTCCATCTACCAAATTTTTGCCCACTCACTGAGCCTATCTATAACTCTTTGCAGAATCTTTGCATCCTCCTCACAACTTATTTCCCACCTATCTTTGTATCATCAGCAAATTTGTCTCCATTACACTCAGTCCCTTCATCCAATTCATTAATATAGATTGTAAATAGTTGAGGCCCCAGCACTGATACCTATGGCACCCCTCTAGTTACAGTTTGCCAACCTGAAAATGATCCATTTATCCCGACTCTTTGACCCTAGAATTCCAGCATCCCTGGATATATACGAAGTTTCTCCGGACCCGGAAAGGCATCGGAAAAGCTGGTTTTCAGCACACAATGCGCATGCGCTGAAAACCGGCTTTTCCGATCTGTCAAGATGCTTGACGGCTCCTCCGCACCTCGGGAGCGAGGACATTTGCAAGGGTAAGATTGTGGAATTTACCCATATCTTGTCCAGCAAGTGTCCTCAAAACTCTTGCGCCTGATAAAAGCAGGTGCACAGCCTACATTTACAGGTGTTAGAGTTTTAAAACACACAAAAACATTGTAAAATAAAGTTTGAAAAACACATTTTATTGATTAAAAACCCTCCCCACTATGGTAAGTGTATTTTAAACCATAATTAAAAAAACTTTTTTAAAAAATTGAAAAAATACATTTTTTTAAAATACATAAATAAATTTAATTTAAATTAATAAAAATATGTTGTGCATTTTTTCTGCCTTATTATTGGTTATGTGTGTTTTGGGGCCTGTTTCTCATTCATAATAATGGGAACTCCAATTTTCGGAGTTCCTATTATTATGAATGAGAATATACTACACCTGATTGGCTGCCCAGAACCATGTGACTCCAGCTCCAGGCCTGCACGCATCCCGATGTGCACGTGCTGCGATGCACAGTCAATGAAGGCCTCGGACAGGCATCTCGCATGGGCGCAGCAGCTTCAGGTAGGCGCGCATCTTTTTTCCAGAATCCAGTCGAACACCTGCGGAAAGGAGAACCGGGATTTCTGGGCCTCCGTTTTCCATTAGACAACCAATCCTCTATCAATGCTAATATATTACCCCCAACTCTGTGAGCTTGTATCTTGAACAGTAACCTTTTATGTGGCATCTTATTGAATGCCTTTTAGAAATCCAAATACACGACATCGACTGGTTCCCCTTTATCCATCCAACTCGTTACATCCTCAAAGAAGACGGAGCGGGGAGATTGAGGCGGCCTACAAAAGGTCCAGGAGTCGGGAGGCTCGGGAGTTCGAGCATCGAGGAGGAGGCGGAGCGGGGAGATCGAGGCGGCCTACAAAAGGCCCAGGAGTCGGGAGGCTCGGGAGTTCGAGCAGCATTGAGGAGGAGGCGGAGCGGGGAGATCGAGGCGTCCTACAAAAGGCCCAGGAGTCGGGAGGCTCGAGAGTTCGAGCGTCAAGGAGGAGGCGGGGCGGGGAGATTGAGGCGTCCTACAAAAGGCCCAGGAGTCGGGAGGCTCGAGAGTTCGAGCATCAAGGAGGAGGCGGAGCGGGGAGATTGAGGCGTCCTACAAAAGGCGAGCTGATGCAGCTGCAGCAGGGAGGCAAACAGAGGTAGAAAGAAATCGAAAGGTGACGTCACAGCCAAGGGGATAAGTGATTGGCTGGTGATTGGTGAGTAGTTTTTCTTTTTCTTTTCTATATCATTAAGTAACATTTAGCCTTGTTGTTGCCAATTTAAGTTAATCTAAGGGTTAAGACATGGCAGGACAGCTCGGACACATACTATGTGAGAAGTCAGGGACACTTCCGGTGTCCCTGACGACTACGTGTGTGGGAAGTATATCCGCCTCCAGATCCTGACGGACCGCATTGCGGCACTGGAGCTGCGGGTGGATTCACTCTGGAGCATGCACGATGCTGAGAATGACATGAATAGCACGTTTAGCGAGTTGGTCTCACCGCAGGTAAAGGGTACACAGCCAGATAGGGGATGGGTGACCAACAGGAAGAGCAGTGCAAGGAAGGTAGTGCAGGGGTCCCCTGTGGTCATCCACCTGCAAAACAGATACACCGCTATGGGTACTGTTGAGGGGGATGACTCATCAGGGGAGGGCAGCAGCAGCCAAGTTCATGGCACCATGGGTGGCTCTGCTGCACAGGAGGGCAGGAAAAAGAGTGGGGGAGCTATAGTGATAGGGGATTCAATTGTAAGGGGAATAGATAGGCGTTTCTGCGGCCGCAACCGAGACTCCAGGATGGTATGTTGCCTCCCTGATGCAAGGGTCAAGGATGTCTCGGAGAAGGTGCAGGACATTCTGAAAAGGGACGGTGAACAGCCAGTTGTCGTGGTGCACATAGGTACCAACGATATAGGTAAAAAATGGGATGAGGTCCTACGAGACGAATTTAGAGAGCTAGGAGCTAAATTAAAAAGTAGGACCACAAAAGTAGTAATCTCAGGATTGCTACCAGTGCCTCATGCTAGTCAGAGTAGGAATCGCAGGATAGCTCAGATGAATACGTGGCTTGAGGAGTGGTGCTAAAGGGAGGGATTCAAATTCCTGGGACATTGGAACCGGTTCTGGGGGAGGTAGGACCAGTACAAACCAGACGGTCTGCACCTGGGCAGGACTGGAACCAATGTCCTAGGGGGAGTGTTTGTCAGTGCTGTTGGGGAGGAGTTAAACTAAGATGGCAGGGGGATGGGAACCTATGCAGGGAGACAGAGGGAAATAAAATGGAAGCAGAAGCAAAAGATAGAAAGGAGAATAGTAAAAGTGGAGGGCAGAGGAACCCAAGGCAAAAAATAAAAAGGGCCACATTACAGCAAAATTCTAAAGGGGCAAAGTGTGTGAAAAAGACAAGCCTGAAGGCTCTGTGCCTCAATGCGAGAAGTATTCGGAATAAGGTGGACGAATTAACTGTACAGAAGCAGTTAACGGATATAATGTAATTGACATCACGGAGAAATGGCTCCAGGGTGACCAAGGCTGGGAACTCAACATCCAAGGGTATACAACATTTAGGAAGGATAGGCAGAAAGGAAAAGTAGGCGGGGTGGCGTTGCTGGCTAAAGAGGAAATTAATGCAATAGTAAGGAGGGACATTAGCCTGGATGATGTGGAATGGGTATAGGTGGAGCTGCGGAATACCAAAAGGCAGAAAACACTAGTGGGAGTTGTGTACAGACCACCAAACAGTAGTAGTGAGGTTGGGGACACCATCAAACAAGAAATAAGGGATGTGTGCAATAAAGGTACAGCAGTTATCATGGGCGACTTTAATCGACATATTGATTGGGCTAACCAAACTATTAGTAATGTGGTGGAGGAGGATTTTCTGGAGTGTATTAGGGATGGCTTTCTCGACCAATATGTCAAAGAACCAACTAGAGAGCTGACCATCCTCGACTGGGAAGGGACTAATTAGCAATCTTCTTGTGCGAGGACCCTTGGGGAAGAATGACCATAATATGGGAGAATTCTTTATTGAGATGGAGAGTGACACAATTAATTCGGAAACTAGGGTCCTGAACTTAAGGAAATTAAGGAACTTAAGGAACTTCGACGGTATGAGGCATGAATTGGCTAGAATAGACTGGCAAAGGATACTTAAAGGGTTGATGGTGGATAAGCAATGGCAAACATTTAAAGATCACATGGATGAACTTCAGCAATTGTACATCCCTGTCTGGAGTAAAAATAAAACAGGGAAGGTGGCTCAACCATGGCTAACAAGGGAAATTATGGAAAATGTTAAACCCAAGGAAGAGGCATACAAATTGGCTAGAAAAAGTAACAAAGCTGAGGACTGGGAGAAATTTAGAATACAACAGAGGAGGACTAAGGGTTTAATTAAGAGGGGGAAAATAGAATACGCGAGGAAGCTTGCAGGGAACATAAGAACTGACTGCAAAAACTTCTATAAATATGTGAAGAGAAAAAGATTAGTGAAGACAAATGTAGGCCCCTTGCAGTCGGATTCAGATGAATTTATAATGGGGAACAAAGAAATGGCAGACCAATTGAACAAATACTTCGGTTCTGTCTTCACGAACGAAGACACAAATAATACAAGGGGACAATGGGTTTAGTGAAAAGGAAGAACTGAAGGTATCCTTATTAGGCGGGAAATTGTGTTAGGGAAATTTATGGGATTGAAGGCTGATAAATCCCCGGGGCCTGATAGTCTGCATCCCAGAGTACTTAAGGAAGTGACCCTAGAAATAGTGTTTTGCATTGGTGATCATTTTCCAACAGTCTATCAACTCTGGATCAGTTCCTATGGACTGGCGGGTAGCTAATGTAACACCACTTTTTAAAAAGGGAACGAGAGAGAAAATGGGTAATTGTAGACCGGTTAGCCTGACATCAGTAGTGCGGAAAATGTTGGAATCAATCATTAAGGATAAAATAGCAGTGCATTTGGAAAGCGGTGACAGGATCAGTCCAAGTCAGCATGGATTTATGAAAGGGAAATCATGCTTGACAAATCTTCTGGAATTTTTTGAGGAAGTAACTAGCAGAGTGGACAAGGGAGAACCAGTAGATGTGGTGTATTTGTACTTTCAAAAGGCTTTTGACAAGGTCCCGCACAAGAGATTGATGTACAAAGTCAAAGCGCATGGTATTGGGGATAATGTACTGACATGGATAGAGAACTGGTTGGCAGACAGGAAGTCAGGATAAACGGGTCCTTCTCAAAATGGCAGGCAGTGACTAGTGGAGTGCTGCAGGGCTCAGTGCTGAGACCCCAGCTCTTTACAATATACATTAACGATTTGGATGAAGGAATTGAGTGTAATATCTCCAAGTTTGCAGATGACACTAAACTGGGTGGTGGTGTGAACTGTGAGGGGGACGCTAAGAGGCTGCAGGGTGATTTGGATAGGTTAGGTGAGTGGGCAAATGCATGGCAGATGCAGTATAAAGTGGATAAATGTGAGGTTATCCAATTAGGAGGCAAAAACACGAAGGCAGAATATTATCTGAATGGCGGCAGATTATGAAAAGGGGAGGTCCAACGAGACCTGGGTGTCATGGTTCATCAGTCATTGAAGGTTGGCGTGCAGGTATAACAGGCGGTGAAGAAGGCAAATGGTATGTTAGCCTTCATAGCTAGGGGATTTGAGTATAGGAGCAGGGAGGTCTTACTGCAGTTGTATAGGGCCTTAGTGAGGCCTCACCTGGAATATTGTGTTCAGTTTTGGTCTCCTAATCTGAGGAAGGACGTTCTTGCTATTGAGGGAGTGCAGCGAACATTCACCAGACTAATTCCAGGGATGGCTGGACTGTCATATGAGGAGAGACTGGATCAACTTGGCCTTTATACACTGGAGTTTAGAGGGATGAGAGGGGATCTCATAGAAACGTATAAGATTCTGACGGGACTGGACAGGTCAGATGCGGGAAGAATGTTCCCGATGTTGGGGAAGTCCAGAACTAGAGGACATAGTCTTAGGATAAGGGGTAGGCCATTTAGGACTGAGATGAGGAGAAACGTCTTCACTCAGAGAGTTGTTAACTTGTGGAATTCCCTGCCGCAGAGAGTTGTTGATGCCAGTTCATTGGATATATTCAAAAGGGAGTTAGATGTGGCTAAGGGGATCAAGGGGTATGGAGAGAAAGCAGGAAAGGGGTACTGAGGGAATGATCCGCCATAATCTTATTGAATGGCGGTGCAGACTCGAAGGGCCGAATGGCCTACTCCTGCACCTATTTTCTATGTTTCTATGTTTCTATGAACTCCAGCAAATTTGTCAAACATGGTTTCCCTTTCATAAAACCATGTTGACTCTGTTTGACTATATTCTGATTTTCCATATGTCCTGCTACTACTTCCTTAATAATGGACTCCAGCATTTTCCCAATGACAGATGTTAGGTTAACTGGTCTACAGTTTCCTGCTTTCTGTCTTCCACCTTTCTTAAATAGGGGCATTACATTTGTGATTTTCCAATCCACAGGGACCTCTCCAGAATGCAGGGAATTTTGGCAGATTACAACTAATGCATCCACTATCTCTGCAGCCACTTCTTTTAAGACCCTAGGATGCAGGCCATCAGTTCCAGGAGACTTGTCCACTTTTAGTCCCATTTCTTTGCCCAGTACATTTTCTCTAATGAGAGTGATTGTTTTAAATTCCCCCTCCCAATAGCCCCTTGATTATCTATTATTGGTATGCTTTTAGTGTCTTCTACCATGAAGACTGATACAAAATATTTGTTTAAAGTCTCTGCCATTTCCGTTTCCCATTATTAATTCCACAGTCTCATCCTCCACGGGACCAACGTTTACTTTAGCTACTCTCTTCCTTTTTATATACCTGTCGAAGCTCTTACTGTCTGTTTTTAAATTTCATGCTAGTTTACTCTCATAAACTATCTCCTCTCTCTCTATTATTTTTTTTAGTCATCCTTTGCTGGTTTCTAAAGATTTCCCAATCCTGCAGGGTTGCAGAAATTTCCCTCTCGACTTCTGATGTCAAACCAAAGCGACTGGTAATACAGAAGCATGCTACGCAAATTAGAATTTGTTTTACCCTGGAAGATTCACCAGATTAATAAATCGAGGTGCTCCTTTATCGTCAATTTAATCAAGTTTCAACAGGCTACATTGCCTGTTGTAATGTTTTTAATCTTAACCACCTATAAGGTTGAAGCTTTAAGTTCTGGAAGTTTGTTTTCAGTTTTAATTTGTCAGAGGAGAAGTCTAAGCAGGAGCAGTTGATTTAAATTTGCCAATTGGGTGTCTGTACATGCAGAAACCCATCCCCCAATGTAAGAGTCGCTAATTCTAGTGTCTTTAACCTATACCTACCTGTAGCATTTGCCCATTATCTCTCTCTCTCTCTTTTCCTGTTTGGATGCACGCCCTCACTAAAATTTGGAGTGCTTAGATGCAGGTGGACAGGGCCAACGTTTAAGGACCCTCAGGTGTGTCTAGGTATATGTTGAAAAAAATTGGGTCTAATGGTGTGGGCAACACTGGCAAAATCACACTGATTGCTCAACCTTGAGGTAGTGGGCTTGAACTGCTGCAGTACTTGTATTGATAGTGCTCCTATAATGTGTTAGGTATGGACATCCAGGAGATTGACCCAGTGATATGTCCAAGTCAGGATGGTGTGTGACTTGGAGAGGAAACTTAGAGGTAATGGTATTCCATGTCATTGCTGTTTTTATTCTTTGCTGTGGATTTACTTGATTGACTTATTGAATTGTCACCAGTTGGAGATATGAAACTTCAGTCAGGAACTGAATTATGTTAGCCACCAAGCTCTGAGTTGCTGTTCCCTTACCAGCTAGAAAAAGGAAGGTGCAACTTATAGCCAAAATATGAAAGGCTTCCTGCCTCTGGAATTGGAAAGGGAAGATAATATAGATGGCGGCGGTGCCTCTAACCCCACAGCATGACATCAATGGAAATGAAAATCGCGTGGGGTGTATAACAGGCGGTCGATCCTCGACCACCCATTTCCTGGCACAGCCTTCTGCCTTTTTGTCTCACAATGCTTTTCGCTCTCTAGAACTTTTCACTCCACTGTACCAAGGAAATGTTTCCTATTATTGAATCTCCAATATCCAGAACCTTCAGCAGTTGGTCAAACAATATGGGCCAGGCTTGGTGACTGAGTGGAGGTACCTTCTCTTCCTATCAGGTTAAAATATATAACACCATGACAAATTGGTAACATAAATAAATATTAACAATGTCTACTTAATACGCAAAGAAAAAAAAGCTTTCAGACATTTTGTAGTATACATGCTTTCAATGTTGATGTTTTCACAGACAATTTTTTAAGAATTGAAGATTCAATTTTTAAATTTGAAACATGTCCACCTTTTGGTGTTAATATTTGTACTGTTACTCTTTTCATCTGACATGCCTTATAATTTTCTCTGTGATTCTACACTAATAGATATAATGGGCCCAAGTTTTGGCCTCAGTTGCTCCTGATTTTTTGGAGCAACTGGTGTAGAACGGAGTATCTTAGAAATTCAAATTCTCGGCATTTAGTTTGCTCCAGTTCTAGTCAGTTAGAACAGTTTCACTTTGGAACAGAATTTTTTTTTCAAAAGGGGGCGTGTCCGGCCACTTACGCCTGTTTTCAAAGTTTCGGCAGTGAAAACTTACTCCAAACTAACTTAGAATGGAGTAAGTGAAGATTTTTGTACGCTCAAAAAAACCTTGTCTACACTTTAGAAAATCAGGCGTAGGGAATGGGGGGGGGCGGGGGTTTAAAGGGAAGTTTACAAACATTAAACACTTCAGTTTTACAAATAAAGAGCCATCATCAATAATAAATGATAAAAACATCAATAAATCAATCAAAAAAATTAATAAGAAATAATTTTTTTTTTAAATCATTAAATAAAACATTTTCTACTTACCAACTGCAGCACCAGGAGCCCTCCAACAGCGTGCTGGGATGCCCCCCCCCCCCCCCCCCCACAGTGTGTCTCTGTCAGTGTCTCTATCTCTCTGTCTGTCTGTGTGTGTCTCTCACTCTCTGTCTGTCGGTGTCTGTGTTTCTGACAGCGAGGGGAGGGGGAGGAGGGGGGTAGAGGGAGAGAGGGGGGCAGGGGGAGGGGAGGGAGGGAGGCAGAGGGGGAGGGAGGGAAGGGGGAGGGATGGGGAGAAGGGGGAGGGAAGGGGAGAAGCGGGAGGGAAGGGGGATAAGGGGAGGGAGGGGAAGGGGGGAGGAGGAGAAGGGGAATGGGGGGGAGGAGGAGAAGGGGAAGGGGGGGAGGAGGAGAAGGGGAAGGAGGGAGGAGAAGGGGAATGGGGGGAGGAGGAGAAGGGGAAGGGAGGGAGGAGGAGAAGGGGAATGGGGGGAGGAGGAGAAGGGGAATGGGGGGGAGGAGGAGAAGGGGAAGGGGGGAGGAGGAGAAGAGGGGGGAGGAGGAGAAGTGGGGGGAGGAGTAGAAGGGGAAGGGGGGAAGGAGAAGGGGAAGGGGGGAGGAGAAGGGAAAGGGGGGGAGGTGAAGGGGGGAGGAGGAGGAGGAGAAGGGGAAGGGGGGAGGAGAAGGGGAAGGGGGGAGGAGAAGGGGAAGGGGGGGAGAGGAGAAGGGGAAAGAGAAGGGGGGAGAAGGGGAAGGAGGGGGGGAAGGAAAGGAGAAGGGGGGGAAAGGAGTAGGGGGGAAAGGAGAACGGGGGAAAGGAGAACGGGGGAAAGGAGAACGGGGGGAAAGGAGAAGGGGGGAGGAAAGGAGAAGGGGGGAAAGGAGAAGGGGGAGAAAAGGAGAAGGGGGGGAAAGGAGAAGGGGGAAAGGAGAAGGGGGGAAAGGAGAAGGGGGGAAGGAGAAGGGGGAGGGAGGCTGAACGGTCCGGGCCCGGCCAGGCCCAAGACTTCGGGCAGGGCCCGTCCCCAGCACCAGATTTACAGGCGTTGGGTCGGGTCGGGTCCGTGTTCCGGGGTCGGGAGCATGGGTCGGGTCCGGTCTGGTCCGGGGGGGGCAGCGGGGAAGCGGGAGTCGGGTCGGTGTCGGGGTCGGGTCCGGTCTGGGGGTGGGGGGTTGGTGGGGGGGGGGTTGGGGAAGCGGGAGTCGAGTCCGGTCGGGAGGAAGCAGGAGCTGGGCGTGGGAGGCAGCCTTATGCACGCAGCCCCAGTGAGGCCGTTTGGCCAGGGCTGGAGCTACTGCACATGCGCGCCCACTGTAGCGTGCATGTGCAGAGGTCCCGGCACTGTTTTCGGTGCAGGGACCTGGCTCCGCCCCCTGCAGCTCGTGCTGTGCCGTGCCCCACTCCAGAGTACCTGCAGGGAGCCAGAGAATCTGTAAGTTTTTTTTCGGCGCACTTTGTGGCGCGAAAAACGGGCGTCCAGGTCGGGGCTGCGCTGTTCTAGGCGCGGCCCGAAACTTGGGCCCAATAGATTACATCGCCTCCATGATCCTTCCTGAAATCAGGCAGGATTGCAGCGGATAATAAAGGAAAATTCTGGCAGTGAGGCCTACCACCGCTTTACTGCCCCAACCAAAATGTCCCCCCCACCCCACTGAGACTGCAGCTGGTCATTCTTTCAGCACCCACTGCTTGGCTGTGGTGGTGGTGTGGGGGTGGGGGAGAGGGGGCGTGGGGTAACGTGTAGGAATAGCGCAGGGCCTAAGTCTCTGGAAGGTTTACTGCCTGTCCACTGCACTTACTGCCATTTCTGAAGTGGCAAGTGCAAGACAGCAATCGGGCCCGGAAAGAGGCAATGACTCCCTAGATGGAGAATGTGTTTTGGTGACCTCCTATCCTTCCAGTCGACCCCAAACGTTTACCTACTGAAGACCTTGGGATGTTTCAGCTCCTTTTAGATCCCTCATCGCCTTTTCTGGTGCCACAAATAAATCCCCGTTGCATATCACCAGGATTTTCCACCCTCGCACTAGCAGGCTCACTCTTCCCGGTGAGAATCCTGCCAGGAACACGCCATACTAATGGGATGAATCTTGACCCAGGAAAAATGGGCAGCATTTAGGGCAGAATTGGAGGGTTGGGCGGAAGTTGCTCCCTGGCAGAACTGCACCCCACAGTGGTGAATCCCAGCATTAATGTAATTTTACAACAATCCTCTTTCTGCTATTTCAACACAGGTGTTAATCTTATAACCAACTCCTGATCATTATATTATTGCTGCATTTCATTGTCACAATAACTGTAATAGTGGTGCATATAAACCCGGACTCCGCACCCTCTTAAAATATAAGCAATTTAAAATCGTCTCTAAATTTTTTCCATAAATCAGGGTGTAACCAGTGGTCAGTTTCATGCACCTAAACTCATATATCCATAGGGCTAGAAATTCCGTTGAGGTCCGTTTGGGGCGATAACATTTGAGAAGTGAGAAAAGTATCACAAGGCGATCCAACCTTTTTTCATCCTGGGAACTTCAGATTTAGTGCTCCAAGCGGGAAGTGGAGCGTTAAATCAAGCACTAACCATTTCTCTTAGGGTGCTAATGTGTGAGAGGGGCGGTAATGGCAGAGCTCTGAAGAATGTTAAGTGCAGTGCTGCCGGCATCAGGAGTTCCTTCCCTCGCTTAAAGAGAAGGGCCGATGATGGGTTGCAAGATTCTTCCTTTTATTTCTGTGGAGCCAAGGGACCTGCATGACTTCTATTACAGCTCCAAGCACTCTAAGAGAGTGGATGGCTGAGGAATCGCGCAGCAATGCGCTGTCAAAAACAATCAGCAGGCACCAGACTGGTGCGAAGAATAAAGTTTGCCCTACATGACCACCACTATCTTTAAATATCGCTCCCCAAGCGGCCAGTCAAGACGACAACATCTCCTGTTGCTGCCCTTGTTGATGCCCGGCAATGAAGCAGGAGGTGCAAGCGACTATCACATTCGGGGCGGTAACAGGGCGCAGCACACCGAATAATGTCACGATCTACAGTTCTACACGTTCCTGCAAGAGAGCGAGGTGGTAAGTGTTAGCGCCAGCGCAAAACCACCAAGGAAGTTCGTGGACATTGGTGAATTCTCTGTGCCCGGTCAGTAACCACTTAGCAACCCATTACCGCCCTCCGCAGATGTTAACGGGAGGCGCAAAGCTGTCGAATTTCTCCCCCATAGTATTTATTGGATACCATTAAACCTCTATATCTTTCAGATACTCTGCCTAGAAATTCGGCACCTTAGTTTTGGCTGATAAGATCGGTTTAGGAGGAAAAATGGCAGCCCGTAGTGGCCGCCATTTTAGGCAGGTCAGCAGTTCGGCCGTTGCCAGTACTCGCTGGAGAAATGGTAATGAGACAATTTGTGGCATCAATCAGTATGCAACCTATTCACAGTCACATCCTAATTTCATGCCTTTCCTGCATTCAAAGCAGTTCAACCATGGCAGGTATATCTTCCACATACATAGCTGGACTCTCACACACAGGCCAAGTTGGCACATAACAGAAGGGAGCCAGCAGCAGACTGGAGGGGTGAAGCTGAACTGCGTCAGCTATCTGACTCGGAGGAGCGAGTGTTGAGGCTCATTTGCCCGCAGGTGGTGGGCGCTGTGGCCACTGGAGACATTGAGCCCGCTGGGGGCAACAATGGTATTTTTATCCCCTCTTCTCACCCAATTTTCCCATTAAACTAGAAGGCCGTATCACTTTCCAGCTTCTCATACTGTCTGCCTTCCTTGCTCCATTTCTACCCCCCTACTCTCAATTTAACATGACTCTTGTGCCATATATGCTTTCAGATAACCACGCAGCAGATGACCAGCCTGTACCTGAGCCCCCAAACTGAGTCACGAGGGAGAAGAGGGGGACAACGAGGAGGAGGAGGAGCCAAGCACTGTGTCACTGCTTTTCTCACCCACAGGCACCAGCTCAGATACTGGCACCAGGTGGTCCTTAGAGGTTAGGTTAGCAGAGGAGTCTGCACTGGGTGATGCACTGGAGCCTAGTGGGCTGTAGCATGGTCAAGGACAAAGGCAACTTTGGGAGCGATCTCCCAGGAGATCGCGTTCGCATGCGAGTTCTGCTGCACAGGACTCAGATGAGGACTTCGATGAGGAGGCGTTCACACAAAGTGTGATGGCCATGCACTTCGACTTGTTAGGTGCAATGGAAAGTGTGCCCAAGAGCCTGTCGGTAGTGGTAAAGAGCATGGAGGAGCCCACCTCCAACATTGCACAGAGCTCTGCGCACACCATGGAGCCTATCATTGTCAGTGTTCAGATGATGGTGGACTCCCAGAGAGACTGTGCGGATCCAAACCTCATGACGCATGTCATGGGCGATGTGACAGCTTCCATTGCGGCACAGGTGAAAGCAACGCAACATCTTGATGCTGTCATGCAGTCTCAGCTGGATGCCATGCAAGCTCTGACTGTTGCCATTGCTGCTGGCTCCACCACAGTCGACCGGGGATCTCACGGTGTCGCAGCAGCCCAGCAATCTGTCCTGCAGCTGTGGGTCAGTGGAGCAAGAACCTGCTGTCCTCTCTCAAGATGACAGCAATCCTGATCCCACCACTGCCACTCCGCCATTGCACTTATCGCTGCCTGTCACCCAGCCAACCCAGACTGCTGCCGCCCAGCCTGAGGTGATATAGTCTACAGCCAAGCTTTCCAGGCCCAAAGCTGGTCAAGGGTGTCCTTCAAGGCCATCTATAGTCTCTGGTCCTGACACACAACAGTCTTCCACCAGCCGTGCTGCAGCCACAGGAGACACACTGCAGAGAAGCATTAGAATAGGTCAATGAAAGAGGGGATAAAAGGAAAAGGGGATAAAAGGAGATACACATTTATACATTTTATTGTTGTTTTATAAATGTTGATTGGAATGTTTAATATTTGCTGTTGTCTCTCATTTCAGTTTTGGGGCTTTGGTATTAAAGAGCAAATTGATGTGGTGATGGGGACTTCCACAGGAACTAGGAAGTGGGAAAGAAATCATTGAAAACGAGCTCTGATAAGACAGTCGCGGATCTCCCTTGCAGGATCACGATGCAGTCGCTGCCTCCTCCGTCACAGGTGTTGCTGCTCCTGCTCCTCCTCAACCCCTGCTGTTACTCCTTTTCCTGCTCCTTCTGGTCCTCCTCCTCCTGAGGTGGTGCGGCTATGCCTTGTGGCAATGGCGGTGCCCTCATGGTGGCGAGGTTGTGCAGCATGCAGCAGACAACGACGAATAGGGACAGCCGCTCAAGCGAGTACTGGAGGACTCCTCCCGAGCGGTCAAGGCAGCAGAAGCGTTGCTTCAGCACTCTGATGGACTGCTCAGTTATGTTACTGGTGGTGTCATGGCTCTCATTGTATGTGTTGCGCAGGAATGGTGGGGTTGCGGAGGTGAGTCATGAGCCAGGTGGATAGCGGATAGCCCTTGTCTCTGACAAGCCAGCTTCAATTGAGAGCTGGAACAGAGCTGGTACACCATTATTATTTTCAGCATGCTGACAGAGTGCCTGTTGCAATGATTGTAATGGTTTTCACCTCAAGGATTGTTCTAGGTAGCACTTTGTAGGAGCACTAGATTAGGCAAAGGAAACAAAAGACAAATACTAAGAAAACGGACAAGGGTGATTAGTTGACGTTGTTGTGTAGTCTGGCATTGATAAATTTATAGATGATGTTTGTTATATGGTAGCTTTCATTTTAGCTTTGTGCCTAAGAGAAAGCTGTAATGTTCTGTGACAGAGGGATGGTAAGGTGGGGAAATGGTGAGTCACGGGGATCTAAGGTTTCATTCAAGAGCTACCACGAGCTGTGCGATCACCTCAGGGAGAAGGAAGAGGAGGAGGAGGAAGAGGAGCAGAAAGAGAAAGGGAGAAGGCAAGCAGCAGAACCACCCTCCGGACGCGTTGTCTGTAAGCACCTCATCAGAATCCGGTCCCCTTGAATGAAACCTCAGATCCCCGTGGCTCACCATTTCCCCACCTTACCATCCCTGTGTCACAGAACATTACAGCGTGCTCTTAGGCACAATGCTAAAATGAGAGCTACCACATAACAAACATTCCAAACATCATTTATAAATTTATCAATGCCAGACTACACAATGTCAACTAATCACCCTTGTCCATTTCCTTAGCATTTGTCTTTCGTATTCCTTTGCCTAATCTAGTGCTCCTACGAAGTGCTGCACTAATGGCTGCAGCATGGCTGGTGGAAGGCTGCTAACTTTCTGTGGGAGGGACTGCAGATGGCCTTGGAGGATGACCTCGAGCAGCTCTGGGCCTAGAAGGCCCAACTGTAGACTGCACCACCTCGGCATGGGTGGCAGCATTCTTGGCTGGCTGATTGACAGGCAACAGCAAGGGTACGAACAGAGTGGCAGTGGTGGAAATATGAATGCTGTCATCCTGAGAGACGACAACAGGTTCTTGCTCCATGGAGCCATGAACACACCCCTTGGATGGTGCTTGAGCAGTCCTAGCCATCTGTTGGAGGACAGATTGCTGAACCCTGCAAACTACTTTCCACACTGGTAAATCCAGCCATGATAGCAGCAGTCTGAACTTGCGTGGCAGCAAACTCAGACAGCAGGAGAACAGTCTGAGCTTCTGCTGCAGCACTGAGACATTGGGTTGCTTCCGCTTGTGCTGCAATGGAAGCTGCAACATCACCCATCACACCCAGCATCACGGTTGGGTCCACAAGTGCCGTAATGGAGTTGCCCATCATTTCCATTCTGGAAATTCTGGGCTCCCAGCTCTGCACAAAGCCCTGTGCAATGTTGGAGCTGGACTCCTCCATGCTGCTTGACACTACCCTCTAAAGTACGCAGTTTCATTTTCTGAGCTGGTGCCTGGGAGCGTCAAATCGAGTGATGGTGTCTCTTCTTTTCCATCACTCACCTCCTCCATAACATCGGAGACAGGCTGGGCTAGTGGCAGGTTTTGTGTGTCTGAAAAGAGAAAGGCTCAAGGGGTCGGGTTGTGGGGAGAGGAGTGGGGGGAGCGGGGCAGGAACAAGATGTGCATGCTTACACCATCAGCAGCTTGTGGGATATGTGGCAAGTAGGATGTGAGAAGAAGGATTAGGTGTGAGCATACCATTATCATCAACAATGCTTTGAACTTCATTGCTCACCATGGCCTCAGTGACGACCCCTCCAATTATCTCCAGCACTGTACCTTCCAATTCTGTCAGGTTTTGAAGTTGGGCTTCCCCTTCGCCTGCCTGCTGCTGCTCACGACAGTTTAGTGCCACCTTGGCCTGCAAAAGAAAGGGAAGTTTATCAGTGAGTGTAGTGCAATGTGTTTAGTTTATGTTTCTGCCATGAATGAATAGCTGTGTGTGCAAGGTGTGAGATATGGGTGTAAGTCTTGCAACAGTGGTAATTGTGCAAGTGTGAGGTGAAGCTATGATTGTGAGGTATGAGTCATGATTGCTCGAAATTGTTGGTAGGTGAGTGATGGGGGTGTGGTGCATTGAGCTGTGTGTGAGACTAGTGGTGCAGTTGGTGGGATATGGCATTTAAAGATGCATTCACTCACCTTGACCACTCGTGTGAGGTCATTAAACTTTTGTGGCGCTGGATCCAGGTCCTGGATACAACACTCGTGGCACTGACAGATTGTGCTATTTCCGCCTACAGCCTTCTGATATGCTGCCTGGAAGGCCTCTTACCCCATTGTGGATAGAGGACCTAACGCCCTTTGTGAACTTCTAGGACCCAGGCCTCCAGTGCTGCATTTGAGAACCTCCTTGCCCTCTCTCTTCCCTGTTGAGTCATGGCTTTAGAGTGACAATGAGGTGATTGTGTTTCAGCAGAGCAAAGAGCCGAAGCCAAATTTTATTGGCCAGTAGAATGCACCTGATGTTGGCCCCCCTGCTAAGCGGTCAGCCAACCAGCAATGTATTTAGCACTGAGATCAGCGCTCCAGTCATTATAATGAGCAGGCTGCACGAATTTTGCCTGCTGCCTACACCACTTTGAAAGGGTGTGGGCAGATAGCACTTCGTGCTCCCAGCACCCGTTTTTAAGCTTTTTCAATTTTCACTCCCACTGTCTTGGATCCAATTTCAGTGAAATCTGTTTCTCATTTACTCTTGCACACCACAGCAGGCCACATAAATATTTTGGAGATAACAAAAAGTAATTAACCAGGGGCATGATGTCCCAACAGGCTTTTTAAGAGGAGTCAAAATTGGATGTCATGGTCGGAGATTTGTGTTACAGACAAACGTTTACAGCAAGCTATCAGAATGAAAGGTGCAGGGCCACTCAGCAGTCTAGGCTTTCCAAGATGCCATTTATTGATCTAGACACAAAAGTATTTGGTTGTTGCACCAGATGCGAAGTATATCGCTCAGAATTTCTGATTTGATGCAGTTCCCATCAAAAGTATTTTGCGGCGGGACCCTGTCACCTTTTTATGGTCAACCTCACTTGTTTATTTAATCCCCGACTTCTTGCACTATTTCCATCTGCCATTGGGTGCTTGCACTTCACGAGCTGGGAAGCTGAAAGCTGATGCATCATTTAAAATGCTTGGCGCAGCTTAAAGGGACAGGCCTTCATTGCAACTGCGGAACAGTTCCAGTGCGGTCATGGCAGCAGAGTGAGAGCAGCTTTGAGGAAATTCCCAGTCAATGTCTTCCACAGCCCAGAGCCCTAAATTCACAGACTTAATGGTAAAGAATTATTTTCCAAATTCTTGCGAAAAAGGAACATTTAGCTGGCACTAAACGCAGGAGGTGAACCAAAGAGGCAGTATCGGTGTAATGGATGGAAAGTGTCCTGTTGGTGTTGTGGTGTTTGTTATAACATTTAATTAGTAGCAAACTAGGCAGGACTTGTGCCTTAAACCTGTAACATGTATTCATAAACCACCAAGGAGAGGGGATCTCATAGAAACTTTTAAAATTCTGACGGGTTTAGACAGGTTAGATGCAGGAAGAATGTTCCCAATGTTGGGGAAGTCCAGAACCAGGGGTCACAGTCTAAGGATAAGGGGTAAGCCATTTAGGACCGAGATGAGGAGAAACTTCTCCACCCAGAGAGTGGTGAACCTGTGGAATTCTCTACCACAGAAAGTTGTTGAGGCCAATTCACTAAATATATTCAAAAAGGAGTTAGATGTAGTCCTTACTACTAGGGGGAATCAAGGGGTATGGCGAGAAAGCAGGAATGGGGTACTGAAGTTGCATGTTCAGCCATGAACTCATTGAATGGCGGTGCGGGCTCGAAGGGCCGAATGGCCTACTCCTGCACCTATTTTAGAAACATAGAAACATAGAAAATAGGTGCAGGAGTAGGCCATTCGACTCTTCGAGCCTGCACCGCCATTCAATGAGTTCATGGCTGAACATGCAACTTCAGTACCCCATTCCTGCTTTCTCGCCATACCCCTTGATCCCCCTAGTAGTAAAGACTTCATCTAACTCCTTTTTGAATATATTTAGTGAATTGGCCTCAACAACTTTCTGTGGTAGAGAATTCCACAGGTTCACCACTCTCTGGGTGAAGAAGTTTCTCCTCATCTCGGTCCTAAATGGCTTACCCCTTATCCTTAGACTGTGACCCCTGGTTCTGGACTTCCCCAACATTGGGAACATTCTTCCTCCATCGAATCTGTCTAAACCCATCAGAATTTTAAACGTTTCTATGAGATCCCCTCTCATTCTTCTGAACTCCAGTGAATACAAGCCCAGTTGATCCAGTCTTTCTTGATAGGTCAGTCCCGCCATCCCGGGAATCAGTCTGATGAACCTTCGCTGCACTCCCTCAATAGCAAGAATGTCCTTCCTCAGGTTAGGAGACCAAAACGGTACACAATACTCCAGGTGTGGCCTCACCAAGGCCCTGTACAACTGTAGCAACACCTCCCTGTTGCTGTACTCAATTCCCCTCGCTATGAAGGCCAACATGCCATTTGCTTTCTTAACCTCTTGCTGTACCTGCATGCCAACCTTCAATGAATGATGTACAATTACAGCCAGGTTTCGTTGCACCATCCCCTTTCCTAATCTGTCACCATTCAAATAATAGTCTGTCTCTCTGTTTTTAACACCAAAGTGGATAAGCTCACATTTATCCACATTATACTTGATCTGCCATGCATTTGCCCACTCACCTAACCTATCCAAGTCGCTCTGCAGCCTCATAGCATCCTCCTCGCAGCTCACACTGCCACCCAACTTAGTGTCATCCGCAAATTTGGAGATATTACATTTAATCCCCTCATCTAAATCATTAATGTACAGTGTAAACAGCTGGAGCCCCAGCACAGAACCTTGCGGTACCCCACTAGTCACTGCCTGCCATTCTGAAAAGTACCCATTTACTCCTACTCTTTGCTTCCTGTCTGACAACCAGTTCTCAATCCATGTCAGCACACTACCCCCAATCCCATGTGCTTTAACTTTGCACATTAATCTCTTGTGTGGGACCTTGTCGAAAGCCTTCTGAAAGTCCAAATATACCACATCAACTGGTTCTCCCTTATCCACTCTACTGGAAACATCCTCAAAAAATTCCAGAAGATGTGTCAAGCATGATTTCCCTTTCACAAATCCATGCTGACTTGGACCTATCATGTCACCTCTTTCCAAATGCGCTGCTATGACATCCTTAATAATTGATTCCATCATTTTACCCACTACCGATGTCAGGCTGACCGGTCGATAATTCCCTGTTTTCTCTCTCCCTCCTTTTTTAAAAAGTGGGGTTACATTGGTTACCCTCCACTCGATAGGAACTGATCCAGAGTCAATGGAATGTTGGAAAATGACCGTCAATGCATACGCTATTTCCAAGGCCACCTCCTTAAGTACTCTGGGATGCAGTCCATCCGGCCCTGGGAATTTATCGGCCTTTAGTCCCATCAATTTTCCCAACACAATCTCCCGACTAATAAGGATTTTCCTCAGTTCCTCCTCCTTACTCGACCCTTTGACCCCTTTTATATCCGGAAGGTTGTTTGTGTCCTCCTTAGTGAACACCGAACCAAAGTACTTGTTCAATTGGTCCGCCATTTCTTTGTTCCCCGTTATGACTTCCCCTGATTCTGACTGCAGGGGACCTACATTTGTCTTTACTAACCTTTTTCTCTTTACATATCTATAGAAACTTTTGCAATCCATCTTAATGTTCCCTGCAAGCTTCTTCTCGTACTCCATTTTCCCTGCCCTAATCAAACCCTTTGTCCTCCCCTGCTGAGTTCTAAATTTCTCCCAGTCCCCGGGTTCGCTGCTATTTCTGGCCAATTTGTATGCCACTTCCTTGGCTTTACTACTACCCCTGATTTCCCTTGATAGTCACGGTTGAGCCACCTTCCCTTTTTTATTTTTACGCCAGACATGGATGTACAATTGTTGTAGTTCATCCATGCGGTCTCTAAATGTCTGCCGTTGCCCATCCACAGTCAACCCCTTAAGTATTATTCGCCAATCTATCCTAGCCAATTCACGCCTCATACCTTCAAAGTTACTCTTCTTTAAGTTCTGGACCATGGTCTCTGAATTAACTGTTTCATTCTCCATCCTAATGCAGAATTCCACCATATTATGGTCACTCTTCCCCAAGGCTTTGCACAATGAGATTGCTTATTAATCCTCTCTCATTACACAACACCCAGTCTAAGATGGCCTCCCCCCTAGTTGGTTCCTCGACATATTGGTCTAGAAAACCATCCCTTATGTACTCCAGGAAATCCTCCTCCACCGTATTGCTTCCAGTTTGGTTAGCCCAATCTATGTGCATATAAAAGTCACCCATTATAACTGCTGCACCCTTATTGCATGCACCCCTAATTTCCTGTTTGATGCCCTCCCCAACATTACTACTAATGTTTGGAGGTCTGTACACAACTCCCACTAATGTTTTTTGCCCTTTGGTGTTCTGCAGCTCGACCCATATAGATTCCACATCATCCAAGCTAATGTCCTTCCTAACTATTGCATTAATCTCCTCTTTACCCAGCAATGCTACCCCACCTCCTTTTCCTTTTATTCTATCCTTCCTGAATGTTGAATATCCCTGGATGTTGAGTTCCTAGCCCTGATCATCCTGGAGCCACGTTTCTGTAATCCCAATCACATCATATTTGTTAACATCTATTTGCACAGTTAATTCATCCACCTTATTACGGATACTCCTTGCATTAAGACACAAAGCCTTCAGGCTTGTTTTTTTAACATCCTTTGTCCTTTTCGAATTTTGCTGTACAGTGGCCCTTTTTGTTCTTTGCCTTGGGTTTCTCTGCCCTCCACTTTTCCTCATCTCCTTTCTGTCTTTTGCTTTTGTCTTCTTTTTGTTTCCCTCTGTCTCCCTGCATTGGTTCCCATCCCCCTGCAATATTAGTTTAACTCCTCCCCAACAGCACTAGCAAACACTCCCCCTCGGACATTGGTTCCGGTCCTGCCTATTTTCTATGTTTCTATGTCTCTATAGTATATTGTCTGTAGCTGTCAATCAAACACATATTTTGAAGTCAGAGAGAAATAGTCAGGGAACTTCCTTACTTAACTATGGATACAAAGTGATCACAACATGAGACCATCAACGATTCAATACAGAGAGGAAAAAAATCAATGACCTTACCTGGTCAGCCAAGATGAGAGGTGTTAATTTCTAAGAATGCAATATACACATGTACCACTTAACTTACCGTTTTAAAGTGCTTATCTGCAAAGCACAGAAAATGCTGCAAGGCCATTTGCACCAACTTTCCTTCATCTAAACTGTAGTTTCTAATCATAGCCTAACATAACTGAATGCCCTGAAGGATCCACTTGATTAACGACTTGTTTGTTGCATTCACCTGCTGCCACCCCCATAATGGTTTGCATTTTGACAGCAGTGTGGAATTAGATGTCATGGCAACCAGAGAGAAGGCATTCATCCTCTCCACTTTTCTGTTAAAGCAGAAATCCACACATGATAAAAGGCAGTGGAATGCCTTTGGTGATGGATGCCCGTCTCAAATATTTTTCCTTTCATCTTTACAAAGAAGAAGCCCTCTAACTGCTGGGCAGGCACACAGCAGTGAGAGACGTGAACATTGATTTTTTTAGCCTGATTATACTTCTGTGAAGCATCTTGGGCTGTTTCCATTCATTAAAGCTATAGAATTTCAAGTTGTTGTTGTTGCTGACAGTTGTCAGCTGGAGGTTGGCCATAGTCTTCATCATATGTCCCCACATTTATTAATGAAGCACCTATATCTATTCTTCAAAAACATTAGCAAACCAGCATGTCGTTCCTTGTAGTGAAAATCACAAAAGAATAGAGTTGCTCAGCTGCCCATGCAGATCTCTACTCTTTTAGGATGTCCTGCAATAGCAAGGAAAGGGGAACATAAAGAGGGCTAAGATTCTTCTGTTTTCCTGTTTTCCAACACCTCTTCATTCATACCATCTATCCCCCCCTTCTTTCAAGCACTTGCCAAGAGACACAGATCAAAAGGACGTAGACAGGCTAAGTGAGTGGGCAAAAATTTGGCAGATGGAGTATAATGTTCGAAAGTGTGAGGTCATGTACTTTGGCAGAAAAAAAATCAAAGAGCAAGTTATTATTTAAATGGAGAAAGATTGCAACGTGCTGCAGTACGGCGGGACCTGGGGGTACTTGTGCATGAAACACAAAAGGATAGTGTGCAGGTATAGCAAGTGATCAGGAAGGGCAATGGTATCTTGGCCCTTATTGCAAAGGGGATGGAGTATAAAAGCAGGGAAGTCTTGCTACAGCTACACAGGGTATTGGTGAGGCCACACCTGGCATACTGCATGCAGTTTTGGTTTCCATATTTACGAAAGGATATACTTGCTTTGGAGGCAGTTCAGAGAAGGTTCACTAGGTTGATTCCGGAGATGAGGGGGTTGACTTATGAGGAAAGGTTGAGTAGGTTGGGCCTCTACTCATTGGAATTCAGAAGAATGAGAGGTGAACTTATCAAAACGTATAAGATTATGAGGGGGCTTGACAAGGTGGATGCAGAGAGGTTATTTCCACTGATAGGGGGGACTAGAACTAGAGGGCATGATCTTAGAATAAGGGGCCGTTCATTTAAAACTGAGATGAGGAGAAATTTCTTCTCTCAGAGGGTTGTAAATCTGTGGAATTCGCTGCCTCAGAGAGCTGTGGAAGCTGGGACATTGAATATGTTTAAGACAGAATAGGCAGTTTCTTAAATGATAGGGGGATAGGCAGTTATGGGGAGCGGGCAGGGAAGCGGACCTGAGTCCATGATCAGATCAGCCATGATCGTATTAAATGGCGGAGCAGGCTCGAGGGAGCGTATGGCCTACTCCTGCTGCCTATTTCTTATGTTCTTATCAGTGGTCTTGCAAAGCTATGAGTGGCATGATAATTTGGGCTCTCATGATGATACTGCTTCTCAGGTATGGAAAGTGTTGTGTCTCGAATAAAGCAATGTGACTGAGTAATGTAGACTTGAGTAAGTGTGACCTTAGTCTCTTTATTCTGACTCCAGAGTGCTGGCACAGCATGGGAGGCCTGCTGATAGACAGTGCTCCCAAGGGATGCTGGGATTTCTTGGGACTCCAACAGATGCGCCCTCTGGTGGCGGTAGAAATGCTGGTTATATTGTGTTACATACATAACATCACTCCCCCCAAAGTCAATAGTACACTTATATACAGGGTGATTCGATCTGGGGCTTTCCGCTCCCTAGTCGATCGTATCGGTACAAACACAGGTGCAGGTGAGTTGGTTGGGCCTTCGCTGGGCTGCTGCGCAGCTGGCCTTGCTGGGCTGCTGGGGATGATGAGCTCAGCTTCGTGGTCAACCGTGATTTTGGTTGCTACTTATGTGTATATCGGAGGGTCAAAGTTGGCGGTGTCCTCTTCAGGTTGCTCGTGGCTGTCTGTGAATCGCAGCTTGATTTGCTCATAATGCTTTCTGCAAGTTAGTCCATTTGCAAGTTTGATCTCAAACACCCTACTCCCTTTTTTGGCTATGACAGTGCCCGCAAGCCATTTTGGACCATGTCCATAGTTGAGTACATATACAGGGTCATTGACCTCAATATCGCGTGACAAATTTGCGCGATCATGGTACATGCTTTGTTGATGCCGCCTGCCCTCGACATGAACATGGAGATCAGGGTGGACTAGAGCGAGCCTTGTTTTGAGAACCCTGTCCATGAGCAGTTCGGCAGGGGGAACCCCGGTGAGCGAATGGGGTCTTGTGCGGTAGCTGAGCAGGACTCGGGACAGGCGGGTCTGCAGGGAGCCTTCTAACACGCATTTCAAGCTTTGCTTGATGGTTTGGACTGCCTGTTCTGCCTGGCCATTGAATGTAGGCTTGAACGGGGCAGATGATACGTGCTTGATAACATTGCGGGTCATGAATTCCTTAAATTCAACGCTTGTGAAGCACGACCCATTATCGCTGACAAGGACATCAGGCAGGTCGTGCGTGGCAAACATGGCTCATAGGTTTTCGATGGTGGCAGGAAACATGCTTATAGACATTATTACACACTCAATCCATTTTGAATACGCATCCGCAACAACCAAGAACATTTTGCCTAGAAACGGGCCAGCGAAGTCAACGTGGATCCTGGACTACGGTTTGGAGGGCCATGACCACAACTTAGTAGTGCCTCCCTGGGTGCATTGCTCAGTTGAGAGCAAGTGTTGCATTGGCGCACACAAGACTCCAAATCTGAGTCAATGCCAGGCCACCAAACGTGGGATCTGGCAATAGCTTTCATCATTACTATGCCTGGATGGGTACTGTGTAGGTCGGGTATGAAAGTTTCCCTGCCTTTATTAGGCAAAACCACGCAATTACCCCACAAAAGACAGTCCACCTGTATGGACATTTCGTTTTTGTGCCGCTGGAACGGCTTGATCTCTCCAGCTGAGACATTGGACCAGCTCCCATGGAGGACACAGTTTTTTACAAGGGACAGTAAAGGATCCTGGATGGTCCAGGTCCTGATCTGGCAGGCCATAACGGGTGACTTTTCATTTTCAAATGCATCCATCACCAAGAGCAAGTCTGCAGGCTGTGCCATTTCCACCCCGGTGGTGGACAATGGTAGCCGACTGAGGGCTTCAGCGCAGTTCTCTGTGCCTGGCCTGTCGCAAGTTACATAGTTATATGCAGACACCGTGAGCGCCCATCTTTGGATGCGAGCAGAGGCATTTGTATTGATACCTCTTCTCTCTGAGAATAGCGATATGAGCGGCTTATGGTCAGTTTCTAACTCGAACTTAAGCCCAAACAGATACTGGTGCATTTTTTTCACCCCGTGAACACATGCCAGAGCTTCTTTTTCAATCATGCTGTAGGCCCTTTCGGCCTTGGACAAACTCCTGGATGTATAAGCGACCGGTTGCAATGTTCCCGATTCGTTTGCATGTTGCAACACACACCCGACCCCGTACGAAAAAGCATCGCAAGCTAGCACTAAACATTTACATGGGTCATACAGAACAAGCAGTTTGTTGGAACGTAACAGATTTCTGGCTTTCCCAAAAGCAGTCTCTTGTGTTTTCCCCCATACCCAGTCATCTCCCTTGCGTAGCAACATGTGTAGAGGTTCTAGCAAGGTGCTTAACCCGGGTAGGAAATTACCAAAGCAATTGAGGAGTCCCAGGAACGACCGCAGCTCCGTCATGTTCTGCAGTCTCGGCGCATTCTTGATAGCCTCCGTCTTGGCGTCGTTGATCTGATGCCGTCTGCCACGATTCCTCTCCCTAAGAACGCAACCTCTGGCGCCAAGAAAACACACTTCGAGCGTTTCAACCTGAGCCCCACATGATGTAGCCGACTTAGAATCTCTTCCAGGTTCTGCAAGTGTTCGATGCTGTCCCAACATGTGATCAATATGTCTTCCTGGAAAACCACGGTGCGCTGAAGCGACTTTAGCAGACTCTCCATGTTCCTCTGAAAAATAGCCGTGGCCGATTGAATCCCAAACGGGCATCTATTGTAGATGAACAGACCTTTGTGCGTGTTGATGTAGGTGAGGCCTTTCGAAGATTCTGCCAGCTCCTGCGTCATGTAGGCGAGGCCAGGTCCAACTTGGTCAACGTCTTTCCTCCAGCCAGGGTCGCAAATAGGTCGTCTGCCTTGGGTAGCAGGTACTGGTCTTGTAGCGAAAAACGGTTAATCGTTACTTTATGGTCCCCACAAATTCTGGCCGTGCCATCACCCTTAAGAACCGGAACAATCGGACTGCCCACTCGTTGAACTCAACTGGCACGATGATGCCCTCTCATTGCAGCCTGTCCAGCTCGATCTCCACTTTCTCTCGCATCATGTATGGCACCACACCTGCCTTGTGGTGGATGGGTTATGTACCGGGAACCAAGTGGATCTGCACCTTCGCCCCAGAGAAATTTCCGATGCCTGGCTCAAAGAACAATGGGAATTTGCTCAAAACCTGCACATGAGGTGTCGTCGACGGATGAAAGCGCTCGGATGTTGTCCCAGTTCCAGTGGATTTTTCCCAGCCAGCTTCTGCCGAACAGTGTGGGGCCATCTCCTGGTACAATCCATAATGGTAGTTCATGCACCACTCCATTGTCGGAGACTTTTATTGCTGCGCTGCCAATTACAGGGATCAGCTCATTAATGTAAGTTCTCAGCTTGGTATGAATAGGGTTCAGCTTCGGCCTTTATGCCTTGTTGCACCACAGCCTCTCAAAGGTCTTTTTGCTCATGATAGACTGACTCGCACCCATGTCCAATTCCATGGATACTGGAATTTCGTTCAGCTCAACTTTTATCATGATCGGTGGACACTTCGTGTTGAAGGTGCGTATCCCGTACACTTCTGCCTCCTCGTTTCGAGTCTCTAGTCCAGTTTGATCCACCATGGATCGGTCTTCCTCTGCAACGTGGTGGTTTGCAGGGTTTGCAGCTCGTCTGCACATTCGCTGGAGGTGTCCCATTGTTCCACAGCCTTTTTAACGCATAGTGTTTGAAGTGGCATTGATGGGCTAGATGATCACCTCCGCAGCGCCAACAAGGTGTTAATTGCCTCGCATTCATGCTTGATGGCGGTATCTGAGTCATCTGAGGTCATGCAGCTGCAGGCGTGTACGTTCTGCCATATGCATTCCTGCCTGAAAACAATGTTACTTTGTGTACAGTACTCGCCGAAGTATCTTTATGCTGCAAAATGTGTTTGGTGTTATCGCTGGTGGACATAAATGCCTGGGCTATCGTTATGGCTTTGCTCAGATTCAATGCTTCAACAGTCAATAGTTTGCGAAGGCTAACCTTATGGCCAGTGCCAAGCACAAAAATGTATCTTAGCATTTGCTCCAGGAATCCATCGAATTCGCAATGTCCTGCAAGGCGCCTTAGTTCGGCGATGTAGCTCACCACTTCCTGGCCTTCAGACCGTTGACATGTGTAAAATCGATACCTTGCCATCAGAACGCTCCCCTTCGGATTTAGGTGCTCCCGGACCAGCGTACACAGTTCTTCATACGATTTGGTTGTTGGTTTCACCGGAGCTAGGCGATTCTTCATGAGGCCATAGGTTGTTGCCCTGCAGATGGTGAGGAGGATCGCCCTTCGTTTGGCAGCGTTCACATTCCCTTCAAGCTCGTTGGCCACAAAGTATTGGTCAAATCGCTCCATGAAGGCTTCCCAATCGTCACCTTCTGAGAATTTCTCCAGGATACCAACAGTTCTCTGCATTTTCGCGTGATCGTTCGTTATCTCATCGCCAGTTGTTTTGTCTCGAATAAAGCAATGTGACTGAGTAAGTGTGACCTTAGTCTCTTTATTCTAATTCCAGAGTGTTGGTACAGCATGGGAGGCCTACTTATATACAGTGCTCCCAAGGGATGCTGGGATCCCTTGGGACTCCAGCAGATGCATCCTCTGGTGGCGGTAGAAATGCTGGTTGCATGGTGTTGCATACATAACAGAAAGTGATCCACATTGTCCAGGGTCACGCCTTGGATCTTGATGACTGGGGGGCCCTCCTGTTTGGCTCAGAGATGTGAACCATATACAATAGACACCTCAAATCATTGGAGAAATACCACCAACGATGTCTCCGCAAGATCCTGCAATTCCCCTGGGAGGACAGACGCACCAACGTTAGTGTCCTCGATCAGGCCAACATCCCCAGCATCGAAGCACTGACCACACTCGACCACCTCCATTGGGCGGGCCACATTGTTCGCATGCCTAAAACAAAACCCCCAAAGCAAGCGCTTTACTCAGAATTCCTACATGGCAAGCGAGCCCCAGGTGGGCAGAGGAAACATTTCAAGGACACCTTCGAAGCCTCCTTGATAAAATGCAACATTCCCACCAACAGCTGGGAGTCCCTGGCCAAAGACGGCCTTAAGTGTAGGAAGAGCATCTGGGAGGCCGCTGAGCACCTCGAGTCTCGTCGCCGAAAGCACGCAGAAAGCAAGCGCAGGCAGCGGAAGGAGCTAGCGGCAAACCAGACACCCCACCCACCTTTTCTTTCAATGATTGTGACAGAGACTGTAATTCTCGTATTGGACTGTTCAGTCACCTGAGTACTCACTTTTAGAGTGGAAGCAAGTCTTCCTCGATTTCGAGGGACTGCCTATGATGATGATGCTTCTCAGGATAGTAGCAGGGGGAGACAGAAAATCTGGTAGTCCTTTTGCGGAGAAAAACTGATAGAGAATCTTTCAAGAGTGTGGGCCAGGCCGGTCTGTGGTGGGTGAGGGGGTGGCGAAGGGAAGGGTGGAACGTAAGGAAATATTTAGAAGGAATTTTGTAGAGGCACAGCAAGAGCAATCATGTTCATTCTGGCCTCAAAAAATTCTCCACCACTCTTGAATTTGTCAGTTACTGAACAGGCTCCAGGAATCCGTTGAAGGGATGTTGGTTTGACCACGTTTCATACTGTTTTAATGGGTGGGACTTGCGTTGCATGGACGCTGTGTATTGACAGTAGAAACGGCATTGGGATCTTAAATTTCATAGGACCCTCATTAATTATACCAATGAGGCTCCAACCTGTTTCTGGTGGGAGCACCTAATGCCTATTTTGCGGTCCGGTCCAAAATAATAGTAGGTGGGAAGACCGCTCAAATTTATGAACATACGAAAATACAGACAAAAAAAGACAGGCTATTCCATCGACTCTGTCATATTCATGGACTATCATAACTAGGCAACATGACATGGTAATAATTTTGGGGTCTTTAATCTTCATATAGACTAGACAAATCAAATTGGCAAAGGTAGTCTGGAGGACGAGTTCATAGAATGCATTCAGGACAGTTTCCTAGAACAATATGTCATGGAACCAACCAGGGAACAGGCTATTTTAGATCTTGTGTAATGAGACAGGGTTAATTCGCAATCTCATAGTAAAGGAACCTCTGGGGTAATACAATAGAATTTCACATGATGTTTGAAAGTGACTTGCCTAACTCTGAAACTAGAGTCTTAAAACTTAAATAAAGCCAGTTACATAGGTATGAAGGGTGAGTTGGCTAAGGTAGATTGGAAAAATAGATTAAAAGCTATGCAGTAGATAAGCAGTGGCTCGCATTTAAAGAAATATTTCATAATTCTCAACAAAAAAACATTGCATTGAGAAACAAAAATCCACAGGAAAAGTGATCCATACATGGCTAACTAAAGAAGTTAAGGATAGCATTAGATTGAAAGAAGAAACTTATAATGTCGTGAAGAGTAGTAGTAAGCCTGAGGATTGGGAGAGTTTCAGCAAAGGATGACCAAAAAATTGATAAAATGGGAAAAAGATAGATTGAGAGAAAACTACCAAGAAATTTAAAAACAGATTGTAAGAGCTTTATCAAGTATGTAAAAAGGAAGAGGGTAGCAAAAGTAAATATTGGTCCCATAGAAGATGAGGCAGGAGAAATTATTATGGGGAATAAGGAAATGGCAGAAATGTTAAACAAATATTTTGTTCACAGTAGAAGATGCAAGAAGCATACCTAAAAAGCCCTCGTGGCCGATTCCAATAATGAAGATGTCCAACAGCGCTTCAGTGAGGTGGTCACCAAAATCACATGGTGCAGCCAATCGTCTGAGGTCTGCAGCATATTTTGCGATTTCTTGGCCTTCGGGCCTCCGGTGGGTGTAGAACCGGTGTCTGCCTGTGGGGATGCTCTCTTTAGGTTTGAGTTGTTCCTGTATCATCGTTGCGAGCGCCACATAAGTTTTGGTCGTTGTCTTCTCTGGGGCTAGCAAGTCGCTGACGAGGCCATAGACGGTGGGCCTACAACTGCTGAGTAAGGTAGCTCTGCGCTTATCAGCCAGCAAGATTGGGTTGTCTTCCGCCAGGTCATTCGCAATGAAGAAGTGTTCGAGCCTTTCCACAAAGGCCTCCCAATCTTCCCCATCGGCGAATTGTTGCAACGTGCCAAGGTTAGCCATTTTCGCGAGGAAATCTGTAATCTCGGCGCCAGTTATTGTGTCTGTAAACACTCTCGTAATGACTCCACGAGGTAAGGTATTGTTCTTGAACTGTGGTGACCTTAGTCCATTTATTACAGCTCCTGAGTGAAGGTACAGCATGGTGAGCTCCCTTTTATACCTGGTTACCTGTCGTGTACAGGTGACCCCTAGGTTTCCACCAGTTGCACCCTTTGGTGGTACAAGCATAGTATGTACAGTGTGAAGGTACATCCAGTGGTCTTATGTAACTGTACATTGAGTGTATCAGCGTGCTTAGAAAATCATATCATGATTAGACAGAGTCAACATGGTTTTATGAAAGGAAATCGTGCTTGACAAATTTATTGGGGATTTTTTGAGGATGTAACTAACAGGATAGATAAAGGGGAACCGGTGGATGTTGTATATTTGGATTTACAAAAGGCATTCGATAATGTGTCACATAAAAGGTTATTACATAAGAAAAGGGATCATGGGATTGGAGGTAATGTATTAGCATGGACAGAGGATTGGTTGATGGACAGAAAACAGAGAGTAGGGATAAACAGGTCTTTTTTCAGGGTGACAGGCTGTCACTAGTGTGGTGCCGCAAGGATCAGTGCTTGGGCCTCAGCTATTTACAATCTATATTAATGACCTAGATGAAGGGACCAAGTGTAATGTATCCATGTTTGATGATGATGCAAAGACAGTAAGCTGTGAGGAGAACACAAGGGGCCTGAAATTCAGTACTGCTGGAAAGCTGGTGCTCCCCCCACCTTTTTGTGGCCATTAGTGCCAAAATTATTTTGTGGCTGGTCCACCCCATATTCAGCTCCAAAAGTGAACAAATGGGTTCCAACACTAATGAACCCTTCCAAAGTGGATTTTTCAGTGTGTGGCTGTCTTAATTTGAGCGTTATCACCGCTGAGAAATTCAGCATGCAGGTAAGGGTTTCTAATGAGCCAACTGCTGCCAGGCCTTTTTAAAGGCTGAGGTTTGCAGCAAGGCCCTGAGGAGTGGGGCGGAGTTGGGGGGGAGGGGGAGGGGAGGGGGTAAGGAGTTAGGAAGGATGGCTGGTGTAAGAGGTGCAAGGAGAGCCAACAGATTCACTGATATGGAGCTGGAGACACTGAGGGACGGTGTGGAGGACAGAAGAAGAATACTGTTTCCTGACGTGGGGAGACCTGACAGACAGGCAGTACATAATGCATGGAGGGAGATTGCAGGAGCGGTGTCAGGCACCTCCATATATGCGAGGACGCACCCTCTGCAGCCGGCCCTTCCAGGGTGGTGATGGGTCGATGCCTCCTAGCTCTGGGGTGACAGGGATCCTCCTCCTCAGGTGGTACTGCTGGCTCAACCTCCAGCAGCTGTCCCCCCATGATAGCCTGGTTGTGCAGCATGCAGCAGACCATGACAATTATGGAGACACGTTGAGGAGAGTACCTCAAGATGCCACCAGTGCGGTCCAAGCACCGGAATCTCTGCTTAAGGATGCCTATGCACTGCTCGATGATGCACCTGGTGGCACAATGAGCATCATTGTATGCATGCTCTGGCGCTGCCCTGGGGTTCCACAGAGGAGTGAGCAGCCACAGGGGATATCCCTTGTCCCCAAGCAGCCAACTGCACTCCTGATTCGGGCCAGTGAAGACGATGGCCACACTGGTCTGGCACAGATTGAACGAATCATGGCTGCTGCCTCCTCTGCCCGCTGTCTGTCTGCACAGTGCAGACGGCGATGCCTTTTCCTGCGTGCCGCCCTGCTTCTGAGCAGGTGTACCAGGTGTCACCCTCCCAACACTCCTCTCGTCCTCAGGGTGAGCCCTGCCAAGCAGGTCTCTGCAGCCCACTAAAGAGCCAGACCTGAAAGTTGTACAAAAGTACAGGGGTATGTGCAAACCTCTGAGCAGCACTCAGCAGGTTTAATGGAGCCAAAACAATTAATAAAATTATATCAAAAGCTAAATACTGCAGACCATGGAAAATGAAATAAAAACACTAATGATTAATAAAACTATACCAAGAGATAAATGCTGCGGACCATGGTAAATTAAATAAAACATTAATAAATAATAAAACTATATCAAAAGGTAAATATGTGGATGCATGCTGAAAAATGAAACAAAAACAATAATAAGTAA
The DNA here is from genome assembly GCF_044704955.1 of Pristiophorus japonicus. Lineage (NCBI taxonomy): Eukaryota > Metazoa > Chordata > Chondrichthyes > Pristiophoridae > Pristiophorus > Pristiophorus japonicus. The sequence goes on along the minus strand of NC_091978.1, from coordinate 312,058,206 downwards.
AACTTTTTACCTACCAAAGGGCCACAGCGGTGTCACGTTTGAGCACCGCATCGAAAACCTCACAGGGCACTGCCACGAAAAGTCCTACCTTTTCCTCAGTGAATATTGCTGTGGTAGTCCCTTTCCAGCGGCCTGCATGCTGCCTGCAGAGCTTACCACTGGAAACCCTCCTTTACAGCGGCTTCACCGCGTCATTTCTGGCAGAAGTGAACACCGCTCAAATCCTCCCCCAGCTAAATATGGCTCGGGGAGGGAAAAGCACTTAACCGCGGGGGTCAACCGCCCAAACTCCACGGTAGTCGTCCCTTTGGGGATGGTGAATTTCGGGCCCAAAGCATCAGCAAAGGGATATAGATAGACTAAGTGAGTGGGCAGTGAGGTGGCAGATGTAGTATAATGTAGGGAAAGGTGAAGTTATTCACTTTGATAGGAAGAATAGAAAATCTGTATATTTTTTCAATGGTGAGAAGCTTTTAAATCTTGGTGTTCAGAGAGATTTGGGTGTCCTCGTGCAAGAAACACAGAAAGCTAACATGCAGGTACAGCAAGCAATAAGGAAGGCAAATGGCATGTAGTCCTTTATTGCAAGGGGTTTGGAGTATAATAGTAATGAAGTCTTGCTATAATTTTACAGGACCTTGGTGAGACCACACCTGGAGTACTATGCACAGTTTTGGTCTCCTTATCTAAGGAAGGATATACTTGCCTTGGAGGCGGTGCAACAAAGGTTCACTAGATTAATTCCTGGGCTGAGAGGGCTGTCTTCTGATGAGAGATTGCGTAGCATGGGCCTATACTCTGGAGTTTAGAAGAATGAGAGGTAATCTAATAGAAACATACAAGATTCTGAAGGAGATTGACAGGGTACATGCTGAAAGGTTGTTTCCCCTGGCTGGAGTGTCTAGAACTAGGGGGCACTGTCTCAGGATAAGGGATAGGCCATTAAGACATAATGAGGAGGAATTTCTTCACTTAGAGGGTTGTGAATCTTTGGAATTCTCTGCCCCCGAGGGCTGTGGATGCTGAGTCTCTGAATATATTCAAGGCTGAAATAAATTTGGAGTCTAGGGGAATCAAGGGCTATGTTGATAGGACGGGAAAGTAGAATTGAGGTCGATGATCAGCCGCGATCTTATTGAATAGGCTCGAGGGGCTGTATAGCTTACTCCTGCTCCCATTTCTTATATTTCTTATGCTCTTATGACCACCAATGCTCCCACCCACCAGCAGCCATATAGTTTCCTGGGAGTGGCAGAAAAAAAATAGTTAAACAATCCTTAGGCTAATCAGGAAAAACAATTTTTGGGAATTTCCTCTCTGATCCCCCCAAAGTCAAGTTCCAGGAGACAGCATGAAGAAAATAGTACAAATTTTTTTAGGGATCTTGGTCTCATTGCTGCCTTAGTCCCGGCGGAAAATGGGGCAGCAGACAAACCAAGAAGTTGTGTTATTTCACTAAACACAGTATTGGGTGAGGGTAAAAGATACCAAGCTTCAGCTCTGCATCTTAACTGTTCTTAATAAATATTAAAACATGAACTCTACTCCTTCTTTATTTTGTCTAGATAGATAATAGATTGTTACGGTAATGTTTTAGATTGAATTTAAAGTCACAGTACCATAGAAAGTTAAAGTAAAGAAATAGGCCAGATGGCCCATCACGTCTGCCAATGTCTTTCTCCATATGAACCATCTAAACTAATCCCACTCTTTTTCTCACTTCCCACATCCTTTCATATTCCTCTTTTTAAGCAGTTATCAAATTCCTTTTTAAAATTAATCATGGACTCTACTTCAACAATAGTTTGTGGCAAAAGATTCGACATCCTAACCACTCAATGTAGGAGAAATGTACCCAAAGAAACAGTCTACCATTATTGACCCTATTGTAATAATTTAGTTTCTCTATTGGGTCACCCCTCAATCTTTTCAGCTCTCGCTTCATAACTATAAACCTTCTCCCTGGTTTCAACACTGCACCTTTTCCATTGCTTTTATATCCTTTCAATATTGGAGTGCCCAAAACTATACACAACAATTCAACTGAGGCCTAATTAAGGTCTAGTACAAATTCAAATTACTGTACCTCCTTGCATTTGTAATTTATGGAGATGAATTACTGTGGGAGTTAACCCACTCGTTGGCTGTAACTTTGGCACAAAAGCTGCAAAGACCCTGGAAAGATGTATAAATACCGTTACGGAAATCCACTCCCCTATGCCTCTAGATTAAAAAAAACAAGGATATTAGCAAATCTTAATTACTTTAATGTCCTGCATAGCTGCTCACTAAGGTCCTTCTGCTCTTCTGCTCTATATAAAATACTACTAATTAAGTTGTACTTCCTTTTCCAATTCCTAATTTCTAAAATGTGTTTCTTCACATTTCTCTACATATACGGTATCTGTCAGCTACCTGCCCCTCCTGCGAGTCTAAGGATATTTTCCTTAGCTCAATGGCAGCAACCGTACCTCTGAGTCAGATGGTTATACTAACCTATCTATATTCTCCATGCGAATTTCACATTACTTGTCGCAATTTGGCATATCTCTCAATTTTGTGTCATTGCCAAATTTTAATATTGTTCCCTCAATTCTAAGTGCAGATCATTTATGCACAAAAGTGCATTTAGCTTGTATTTATAATTGCTTTTCTGTTTCTGTTTTCAGTAAGATTCTGTCTTGGTCTATGAAGTATATAATATAACACTGCAGAGCCCCAGAAATTTGACAGCCCTAAAAACCTACTGGTGACACCATGGGCTACTGTTAATGGCGGCCAAAAATAGGATCGGTAAATTAACATTGGCTCAGTGCTAAACACACTATGCAACACAATTTGGTCTCTTAAAAGGGAACTGCCTTCTGAAATGAAAAAATAAAATTCATGTAAATATGGCAGTTTTTAACCCAGAAATTAGCCTTTGACTTGCCATGGTGGTTCAAATACAGGTGGAACAGAGGACGACAGCAGAATGAAGCAATCATAACTACCGCCAGGATAGCAGGCAATTATCTGCATGGTGTGCTGCCTGTGGTCAAACACCAGCTGCACATTGAGGGAGTGCAATAGCTTTCTGTTGATGAATATGGCCTAGTTCAGATGAGGGGAAATGCAAGGCAATTGTATGCAGTCAATGTGTAAAGATTCGGTGAAAACATCGACAGCAAAAGCATAAACTTTTGGACTTAAACTTTTGGACTTTAAGTTTTGGACATTGCTTTAAACTTGGCTGCTACTGCAGAAGGGCAGACAGCATGATGGAAGGGAAGTGTGTCAGCAGGAGTCCTGCAATATATTTTGGTGATGTGGCTGTCATGCTTGAATAGCTCCCAGTGTGAGTAAGCTGTGAGGCATGAGCAACATTGTTACGTGTGCAAGGTTAAGGTAAAGCTTATGAATCTTAGGGTTGAGTACTGATATTTATAGATTGTTGGTTGGTGGGTGATGGAAATGTTGTACATTGAGCAGCTGATTTTTTTAATTAATTCACGGGATGTGGATGTCGCTGGAAAGGCCTGCATTTATTGCCCATTCCCATTTGCCCTTGAGTAGGTGATGGTGAGCCATCTTCTTGAACCGCTGCAGTCTGTGTGGTGAAGGTACTCCCACAGTGCTGTGAGGGAGGGAGTTCCAGGATTGTGACCCAGCGACGATGAAGGAATGGCGATATATTTCCAAGTCAGGATGGTGTGTGAATTGGAGGGGACCTTGAAAGTGATGGTATTCCCATGCGCCTGCTGCCCTTGTCCTTCAAAGTGTTAGAGGTCGCAGGTTTGGGAGGTGCTGTTGAAGAAGCTTTGGCGAGTTTCTACAGTGCATCTTGTAGATGATACCGAGCATATAACTGGAGGAACTCCCGCCCCCTGTGGATACAGGATGTCTCTGCTTCTCTCCATCTCCTGTGCAGCATCAGAAAACCTTGGTGCACACTCTCTCGCATGTTCAGCCAATCTTCAAAGTATTACAGCTCAGATTCAGTTCACAAAGGACTCACACCACTTCGTACAGTCACAATGCACCTCACCTTGAAGAGGTGCAGGCTGCCTTTAAAGAGTGCTAACCACTTGCAATATCGGGCCCCCTGATGATGCATACAGGTAGCGATGGCCTCACGCAGCGATCTTGTAAAGCAATAGGCAGCACCAATTTAACACGTCTGCAGTGTAATGAGCGGGCGCGGGTTAATCACGGACCACGATCCTGTTTCCAGCAATTGTCCAATTCAACCCCCAATATGTTTCTATGTTGGGAGAGGGTAGAAAGATAAAATCAATACAAATTGAACCATATAGATATTTACATAGTTGTTATTATTTGGAAGAATGTTTGTAGACTGTTAAATGACTATAGGCCCGATTTCAACTCCCCAAACGTGGCGGAAACTGGGCATGAGGTCAGTTAAAATGAAGGCAGTGACTGTACTCCTCTTATCTCATTGCTTCCCACCTTGTCCTGATGTTAACCTGCCCTTTTGAGCAGATGAGCAGGACACCTGCAAGAAGGAAGCAGGGTCTTGTTTAAATATGCAGATTGGGGCCGAATGATGTCATCCGGCCCTGATCGGCAATTTTAGTTGGGGGTCTTAGCCAGGCAGCAGTGATGGCTTCCCCATCAGGTCAAACGTGTGGGGAGGGAGATCGTGGGTCAGAAGAGGCCCAGGCAGGTGACTTTTTATTTTTTTTAAGGTTTCCTTGTGAGCTAGGAGAAGCAGTCCAGAGCCATTCCCACCACTGGGGACCAATCCTGTGGGTACCTAGCTGTGGCCTCCTGCCACTGAATTCCTGTTCCTGCCCACCGGGCTGCAAATGGATCTGGCCAGGTTTGGGTGAGTCACCAGGAAAACTTATAGAAAGGAGGCCCAGCCAGGATGACATCTGCATATTTATACAAGATCCCACCAGTTTGGGCCGGGTATCCCACTTGCCTGCTCAAAATACCAAGTTAACAGTGGGACATCGTTGGAAGGCATGAGGTGACGGGAGTAAGTCCCTGCTGTCATTTTAACTGCTCCTCGGCCACTTTCCGCTAGGTGGGGGGAGTTAAAATCAGGGCTTTTGACTGAATAAACTGCACTGAAACTCCTATATCAGTGTGAAAGGATTCCAAACCTTCAAATGATAGTTTTCTAGGAAGTGTGCAAATCAATGTTATGATGCTTATCTCAACGAGCAGGATGGTACAACACAGTCCAATGCTGTGAGACTCAGGGTAGGTGTGATTAGTTACTTTAATGAACTGTGCATGAATACTGTGTGCCATACTGATATCAACAGTTTCAATTGATAAGATCCTTCACAGGCCAGACATTTAATGAAGAATTCCCGAGAGTATTAATAAAATCATTGTAATAAAAACATGTTTTTCAAAAAAATCCATTGACTATCAGGATTGTTAAAATTTGAATGAATGCGGAGTGATTTAATTTGTTTTAATAATACTCCTCCCTCCTCAAAAATATAGTTTATAGGCCCTAAATTTGCAGTCGGAGGCTTCCCATGAGGAAATGACTCCATTCCGCAAATAAAATGCCCGCGTACCTGGTGGTCCGGCAGGTACGGAGATTTGCAGTACCTGGTGTCTCTGGGTACGCGCGGGTAGAGGCCCACGTATCCCAGGGGTGCAGGTGATTCGCAAACGCCTCTGGGATCACGTCGGTCGGCCCAAACAATAAAAGAAGGGAATCACCATTCATGATTATGGGGATTCCGTATTACCGAAACCCCATAAGTATGAATGGGAATATCCCCAAAAATACATCTACACCACAAAAAAACCATCACATATTTAAAATTAATTAAAATGGCATTTAATTAAATATTTAAAACAAAAATTTAATTAAAAAAATACATTTACATGTTTTAAGGTGGCTAAAAATAAACTTACCTTATTTCACAGGTTTTTAAATGTATAAATTATTGATAAAATGTTATTTTTCTGTTTTTTAAAACTCTTACGCTGGTAAAAGCAGGCCTTACACCAGCTTTTACCAGGCGTAAGAATTGCATGAGCATTCGCTGGGCAAAAGCTGGGCAAATAGCCTGCAAATTACTTTTTCCCGTGGATTTGTGACAGATTGCAAGTTCTGGGTTTTAGCGCCTGTGCAGCGCATGTCTAAACCCGGAACTTGCGCGTCCCAATGTTTGGTCCTCGCCTACTTTTTGCCTTTATTCCCACACGCTACTCACTCTCTGAAATGGTAGTCAGATAACTTTGCAATGGGAAGAATCTTGACCTTTATCGATACTTCCTTCCCTTAAATACTCGCCCCATCCACACTCCCCGTGCATACATATCCTGCTAAAAAAACAATTGTGATTGGTAATTCACTCCAAGGGGAATTGTGGGTACTAGCCTGTGCAGCACTGGAGAGCTGGAATTAAAGGTGCAGGTCCTGAGTGACCTTGACTTCAGCATGTGTCCCGTGTAAGTCAGTACATTAGAGTCAGGACTTAACAGTTGGAATCAATTATTAAAGATGTAATAGCAGCGCATTTGGAAAGCATGACAGGATCTGTCCAAGTCAGCATGGATTTATGAAAGGGAAATCATGCTTGACAAATCTTCTAGAATTTTTTGAGGATGTAACTAGTAGAGTAGACAAGGGAGAACCAGTGGATGTGGTATATTTGGACTTTCAAAAGGCTTTTGACAAGGTTCCACACAAGAGATTAGTATGCAAAATTAAACCACATGCTATGGGGGTAATGTATTGACGTGGATAGAGAACTGGTTGGCAGACAGGAAGCAAAGAGTAGGAATAAACGGGTCCTTTTCAGAATGGCAGGCAGTGACTAGTGGGGTACCGCAAGGTTCAGTAATGGGACCCCAGCTATTTACAATAAACATTAATGATTTAGACGAAGGAATTGAATGTAATATCTCCAAGTTTGCAGATAACACTAAGCTGGGTGGCAGTGTGAGCTGTGAGGAGGATGCTAAGAGGCTGCAGGGTGACTTGGACAGGTTAGGTGAGTGGGCAAATGCATGGCAGATGCAGTATAATGTAAATAAATGTGAGGTTATCCACTTTGGTGGCAAAAGCAGGAAGGCAGAATATTATCTGAATGGTGAAAGATTAGGAAAAGGGGAGGTGCAATGGGACCTGGGTGTCATGGTACATCCATCAGTGAAAGTTGGCATGCAGGTCCAGCAGGCGGTGAAGAAGGCAAATGGCATGTTGGCATTCATAGCGAGAGGATTTAAGTATAGGAGCAGGGAGGTCTTACTGCGGTTGTACAGGGCCTTGGTGAGGCCGCACCTTGAATATTGTGTACAGTTTTGGCCTAATCTGAGGAAGGACACTCTTGCTATTGAGGGAGTGCAGCAAAGGTTTACCAGACTGATTCCTGGGATGCCAGGACTGACATATGAAGATAGACTGGATCGACTAGGCTTATATTCACTGGAATTTAGAAGAATGAGAGTGGATCTCATAGAAACATATATGTTTCTATATCACAGTCTAAGGATAATAGGTAAGCCATTTAGGATCGAGATGAGGAGAAACTTCTTCACTCAGAGAATTGTGAACCTGTGGAAATCTCTACCACAGAAAGTTGATGAGACCAGTTCGTTAGATATATTCAAAAGGGAGTTAGATGTGGCCCTTACGGCTAAAGGGATCAAGGGGTATGGAGAGAAAGCAGGAATGGGGTACTGAAGTTAAATAATCAGCCATGATCATATTGAATGGTGGTGCAGGCTCGAAGGGCCGAATGGTCTTCTCCTGCACCTATTTTCTATGTTACTATGTTTCTTCCAATTAAATATTGGGAAAACCAAAGCAATTCTTTTCAGTCCTGCCATAAATCCATTCCCTATCCACCAATACCATCCCCTCTCTGGTGACTTTCTTAAGCTGAACCAGACTGTTCGATACCACCGTCTACTATTTGACCCTGAACTGAGCCTTTGACCCATAAACACTCCATCACAAAGACCAGCTACTTCCACCTCTGTATGTCACCCGTCTCCACAGCTGTATTAGTTCATCTGCTCCTGAAATCCTCAGCCATGCTTTTATTTCCTTGAGACCTTTCAGCCAATGTTCCAGACTCCTCCATCACCATCTCTGGGTATGTTCTGTCCCACCGACAGGACAGACCCACTAGAGGTGGTTGCATAGTGGTATACAGTCAGGAGGGAGTGGCCCTGGGTTCCTCAACATTGACTCCTGATCCCATGAAGTCTCATGGCTTCAGGTCAAGTGGGCAAGAAAACACCCTGCTTATTACCAACTACCGCCCACTCTCAGCTGATGAATCAGTACTCCTCCATGTTGAACACCACTTGGAAGAAGCATTGAGGGTAGCAAGGGCACAGAGTGTACTCTGGGTAGGGAACTTCAATGTCCATCACCAAGAGTTGCTTGGTTGCACCATTACTGACCGAGCTGGTCCAGTCCTAAAGGACATAGCTGTTAGACTGGGCCTGTGGCAGGTGGTGAGAGAACCAACAAGAGAGAAAAACCTACTTGACCTCGTCCTCACCAATCTAACTGCCCCAAATGCATCTAAACATAACAACATTGGTAGCAGTGACCATCGCAATCATTGTGGACACGAAGTCTTGTCTTCACACTGAGGATACACTCCTCGTGTTGTGTGGCACTATCACTGTGCTAAATGGGATAGATTCAAAACAGATCTAGCAGCTCAAAACTGGGCATCCATGAGGCACTCGGTAACCTCCTGGCCCGGCATATCCCTCACTGTACCATTACCATCAAGCCAGGGGACCAACCCTGGTTCAATAAGTACTGTAGAAGAGCATGCCAGGAGCAGAACCAGGCTTACCTAAAAATGAGGTACCAACCTGGGGGAGCTGCAACACAGGACTAATACACGCTAAACAGTGGAAGCAGCAAGCTATAGACAGGTTTAAGTGATCCCACAATCAATGGATCAGATCAAAGCTCTGCAGCCCTGCCACATCCAGTCATAAATGGTGATGGACAATTAAACAAATAACGAACGGGAGGAGGAGGCTCTATGAATATCTCCATCCTCAATGATAGCAGAGCCCAGCACATGAGTGCAAAAGACAAGGCTGAAGCGTTTGCAACCATCTTCAGCCAGAAGTGCTGAGTGGATGAACCATATCGGCCTCTTCCTGAGGTTCCCAACAATTCAGAAGCACAGTGTTCAGTGCCATTCGCACCTCCTCAGATAATGAAGCAGTTCATGCCTGCATGCAACAAGACCTGGATGACATTCAGGCTTGGGCTGATAATTAGCAATTAACATTCGCACCATACAAGTGCCAGGCAATGCCCATCTCCAACAAACGAGAGTCCAACTACCACTCCTTGACCTTAAACGGGATTACCATCACCAAATCCCCTATTATCAACATCCTGGGGGGGTCACCATTGAACAGAAACGTAACTGGACCAGCCACATAAATACTCTGGCAACAAGAGCGTGGCTATTCTGAGGCGAGTGTCTCACCTCCTGACTCCCTAAACTCTTACCACCATCTACAAGGCACATGTCAGGAGTGTGATGGAATACTCTCCAATTACCTGGATGAGTGCAGCTCCAACAATACTCAAGAAACTCAACACCATTCAGGACAAAGCAGCCTGTTTGATTGGCACCCCATCCATCACCTTAAATATTCACTCCCTCCACCACTGGCATACCGTGGCTGCATTGTGCATCATCTATAAGATGCACTGCAGCAACTCGCCAAGGCTTCTTCGGCAGCATTTCCGAACCCATGACCTCTACCACCTAGAAGGACAAGGGCAGCAGGTGCATGGGAACACCATCATCTGCAAGTTCCCCTTCAAGTTACACACATGCTGACTTGGAGGTATATCACCATGTCTTCATCATCGCTGGGTCAAAGTCCTGGTGCTCCCTCCGTAACAGCACTGTGGGAGTATCTTCACACGGACTACAGTGGTTCAAGAAGGTGGCTCATCACCACTTTCTCAAGAGCAATTAGGGATGGGCAATAAATGCTGGCCTTGCCAGCGACACCCACATCCCATGAACATATTAAAAAAAGGCTCAATTATTCCATTGCTTTCCTGGCCAGTCTCTCATTTTCATCCTTCATAAACTTAAGCTCATCAAAAACTGCCTGTACCGTACCTCGCATCATCCCATTCATCCATCGCCCCTGTGTTCAGAGTAGATGTGCCAGTGGAATATATTGGAATTCTACTTACAGAAAAATAACAAACTTAGAAGATCCTTGGGTACTGGGTGACATAGGACATTACTTTTTAACTTCTAGGTTCAAATTCAGCTCAGATTAATGGCCTACTGTTTGGTGAGTCAGGAGACCCTGTGAGTTCGGCGAGTTGGGAGGTCGGCGAGTCGGGAGGTCAACGAGTTGGGAGGTCGGTGAGTCGGGAGGTCAACGAGTTGGGAGGTCGGCGAGCCAGGAGACCCTGTGAGTTCGGCGAGTTGGGAGGTCGGCGAGCCAGGAGACCCTGTGAGTTCGGCGAGTTGGGAGGTCGGCGAGTCGGGAGGTCAACGAGTTGGGAGGTCGGCGAATCGGGAGTTCGGCGAGTCGGGAGGTCGGCGAATCGGGAGTTCGGCGAGTCGGGAGGTCGGCGAGTCGGGAGGTTGGCGAATCGGGAGTTTGGTGAGTCAGGAGACCCTGTGAGTTCGGCGAGTTGGGAGGTCGGCGAGTCGGGAGGTCAACGAGTTGGGAGGTCGGCGAGTCGGGAGGTCAACGAGTTGGGAGGTCGGCGAGCCAGGAGACCCTGTGAGTTCGGCGAGTTGGGAGGTCGGCGAGCCAGGAGACCCTGTGAGTTCGGCGAGTTGGGAGGTCGGCGAGTCGGGAGGTCAACGAGTTGGGAGGTCGGCGAGTCAGGAGACCCTGTGAGTTCGACGAGTTGGGAGGTCGGCGAGTCGGGAGGTCAACGAGTTGGGAGGTCGGCGAGCCAGGAGACCCTGTGAGTTCGGCGAGTTGGGAGGTCGGCGAGTCGGGAGGTCAACGAGTTGGGAGGTCGGCGAGTCAGGAGACCCTGTGAGTTCGACGAGTTGGGAGGTCGGCGAGTCGGGAGGTCAACGAGTTGGGATGTCGGCGAGTCAGGAGACCCTGTGAGTTCGACGAGTCAGGAGGTCGGCGAGTCGGGAGGTCGGCAAGTTGGGAGGTTGGTGAGTTGGGAGACCCTGTGAGTTTGGCGAGTCGCGAGATCCTGTGAGTTCGACGAGTCGGGAGGTCGGCGAGTCGGGAGTTCAGCGAGTCAGGAGGTCGGTGAGTCGGGAGGTTGGTGAGTCAGGAGGTCGGTGAGTCGGGAGGCCCTGTGAGTTTGGTGCATCGGGAAGTCGGCGAGTTGGGAAGTCAGTGAGTCAGGAGGGCAGTGAATCTGGAGTTCGGCGAGTCGGGAGGTCGGTGAGTCGGGAGACCCTGTGAGTTCAGGAGGCCCAGAGATCCAAGTGTTCAGGAGGTCAGGAGTCCGAGGAGCAGGAGGCTCGGAGGTCGGCAAGGAGTTCACTTCTGGTGAGGAACTCACAGCTCTCGGCCGGGCAGGTAAATGATTTGATTGGTATCTCTCTTTCTCTTTTTAACCAGATAATTGTAAATAGAGCGATGGCAGGGGAGCTCAGTCCTGTGGAGTGCATATCTTGCTGCACGTGGGAAGAACCATGTGTGTAAGAGGTGTCTCCAGCTTCAACTACAGTGGACTGGAAACAACGACTTGTATGTAAATCAGTGTTGGAACTGTTGTGATTCCATGCCTGTTTACTATGTGATGTTGTGATGTCTGTCACACTGTTATGCAACACTGAATGTACCCTCACATTGTACACACCTTGCCTGTACACCAGAGGGTGCTGCTGCTGGAGACCTAAAGGTTACCTGCACACTGCAGGTAATCCAGTATAAAAAGGAACTCACAGCTTGTTGTCTTCACTCAGGAGTTGCTAATAAAGGACTACAGGTCTACACAGTTTAAGTATCATACCCTGCCTCATGGAGTCATTACTAAAGGTGCCTACATACACTACAACTGGCGACGGGAATACGAGGTCACGAACCACACGCTCAGCATGTCGAATCTCAGCAACTTTCAGCAATTTACCAATGGTGAAGATTGGGACGCTTTTGTAGAAAGATTGGTACACTTAAGGAGACTGGCTGCACCGTGCGACTTTGGCGACCACCTAAATGAAGCACTAAGGGACTTTAAACCGACGAGAGCAGTGCACCGCATTGATACTTCTAAGGGCAGAAATACTGCCCTGAGTCCTGCTACCCTGAGTCCTCCACATGGGCAAACCAGCTAGCCCCGTGCTGGCGCTGTGGAGGAAACAACAGGGCCCACCAGTGCCACTACAAAGACTATGCATGCAAAGAGAAAAGGCACCTTCAAAGGATGTGCAGAGAAAGCTTTACTCACCGCGTCTCTGATGAGTTGGCTGATCACCAGGGCTACGACACAGAGGAAGGTGAAGTTGCTCAACCCCTGGAAGAAGAGTATGGAACTCATACCTGCTCCACCAAAAGTTCTCCGTGGCAATGAAAGTAGACATCGACGGGGTCCCAGTTTCTATGGAGAGCGACACAGGGGCGAGCCAGTCTGTGATGAGCCAAGCGACCTTCGAAGAACTTTGGATGAATCCCGCCAATTGACCACAACGGCAACCTGTCCAAGTGAAGCTGCTTCCAGGCTTCCGGGCTCCGGCAATCGACCTCGAACATGGATCCATCGCAGCATCCGGAGGTTCCACTGTCCAGCTCGAATGCCCACAGCACGCTGGCAAAATCTCTGAGACCGAGGATCCAAACTCTACTTTCCAGGCCGGGGCAGCACTCCAAGAGGTGAACATCGACAAAAGAAATGGATTCCCAACATCCAGGATCGAACCTGTGGAAGAAAAGAGCACCACAGCCTACCTGCAGCAAGACCAGAAAATGGCTGTAGCACCACAAGCAGCAGAACCTGTAATCAAAATGGCCTCCGCCATGCCACGAGTGAACATGGAGGAGCATCATGTGACATTGAGCGGCCAATCGGATTTGAAAGCTTCCTTAAAGGAGACCGGTAACCAAAAAAATTTAAAGGAGAAGTTTCAACTATTTGAATACACGGACTTTAAAGCTAAAGATGCAATTAAAGGGTGCAAGTATGAAAATGCATGCAATGTAACAATGAATTGTGATGCTGGTTTAACTAATGTGACTAATGAGATGAGTGCAGGTGTCAGTAAGGTTAAGAACAGGTTTATTATGCTTAACAATAATGATAAAGAATGTGAAATACCTAATGTAACCATGTCAGTTGAAACCAGGACACCCAAAAGTGATGTAAATGCTAGAATATATAATGCAGGTTCGACTATGTGTGATCAGAGCCAAGATGTCATGTATACCGGTGGGACACTGCCAAAGGGACATTGGGTCCTACAGGGACCATGCTGATGACAATGGAATCCCCCTGTGGTAGACCCCCAGGTCCAGCAGGCTACCTGACCATGTATCCTGGCCCTTTGGAACAAATGTGATGCCCCTTGCAGGACACATACAGCCAGTGGGAGCAGACCCACTACAGGGACAGTGGTCAATGGGCAGCCCAGCCACCACCAATGGCAACCTGCACCAGATCAGCCCTAGAACCCCTGGCAACCAAGGCCAACACCAGGAGCATGAGGCCAATACCCTCCAGCTTCCCTGGGAAACCCTGGGATGACCTGACCCTCATCCCAATTGGTGGACAAGGAGCCCACCCAGCTTTGTGGCCCTGCCCAACTACCCACATCACAGTGTATACACACCACCCACTGCTGCTATGCCTACCCCTCCCCCCGAGGGATCCCACAACAGTGACACCCACATGGTCTGTGTGTGAGGGAGGGGAAATGTATGAGGCCAACCTCAAGCACAGGGGTCACACCTGGCAACGACACAACCCTCATCACAACCTCCCATAGCCCACCACTGATCACCTCCCCTGGGCATAACAATAAGGATATGAAAAATGCTTAGGGGGGAAGTGTTGTTGTGTATGCATGCCTGTTTACTGTGTGATGTCTGTAACATTGTTATGCAACACTGAATGTACCCTTACACTGTACACACCTTGCCTGTACACCAGAGGGTGCTGCTGCTGGAGACCTAAGGGTTACCTGCACACTGCAAGTAACCCAGTATAAAAAGGAACACACAGCTTGTTGTCCTCACTCAGGAGTTGCTAATAAAGGACTACAGGTCTACACAGTTTAAGTATCATACCCTGCCTCATGGAGTCATTACTAAAGGTGCCTACATACACTACAGGAACAGTGGGGGGCATTCAAGGAGAAGATCCGGAGGGCTCAGGCCAAACATGTGCCCTTAAAGAAAAAGGGTGGGAATAACAATGCTAGAGCCCCCTAGATTTCTAGGGACTTACAGGGGAGGACAAAAAAAAAGGGAAGCTGCTGTCATATACCGATGGCTAAATACTGTAGAATCTTTGGAGGAATATCGAAAGTTCAGAGGTAAAATTAAAAAGGATATTAGGAATGCTAAGAGAGAGCATGAAACATTCTTGGCAAGTAAAATTATGGAAAACCCAAAGATATTCTATAAATATATTAAGTGCAAGAAGATAACTAAAGAAAGGATAGGGCCTATTAGAGACCATGGGGATAATCTCTCTGTGGAGGCGGATGATGTTAGTATGATTCTTAATGAATACTATGCGTCTGTTTTCACAAAGGAAAGAAGCAATGCAGATACAGCGATCAAGGAGGAGTGTGAAATTCTAGATGAAATAAACATGGTGAGAGAGGAAGTGTTAAGGGGTTTAGCAGCTTTGAAAGTGGATAAGTCCACAGGCCCAGATGAAATGCATCCCAGACTATTGAGCAAAGTAAAAGAGGAGATAGCAGAGGCCTTGATCATCATTTTCCAGTCCTATTTGGATTTGGGCATGGTGCGGGAGGACTGGAGAACTGCTAATGTAGTACCCTTGTTTAAGAAGGGAGAAAGGGATAGACCGAATAATTACAGGCCTGTCAGCCTAACCTCAATGGTGGGAAAAATCCTGAAAGACAGGATAAATCTACATTTAGAAAGGCAAGGATTAATTAAGGACAGTCAGCACGGATTTATTAAGGGAAAATCGTGTTTGACTAACCTGATTAAATTTTTCGAGGAGGTAACCAGGGGGGGTCGATGAGGGTACTGCATACGATGTAGTGTATATGGACTTTAGCAAAGCTTTTGATAAGGTCCCACATGGTAGACTGGTCACGAAGGTTAAAGCCAATGGGATCCAGGGCAAAGTGGCAAGTTGTATCCAAAATTGGCTTAGAGGCAGCAGCGGGAGCGGGAGATCGAGAGCCCCATAAAAAGGGCGCGGAGTTCAGGAGGAGCCACATCAATGGGAGCAGGAGATTGAGACCGAAAGTAAAATAAAGAAGTTAAAAAAAATCGAAGTGTGACATCACAGTCAAGCAGATTTGGCTGGTGGATTGGTGAGTATTTTATCTTTTTCTTTTTTTTTCTTTTCTTATCAGTAGGAAATCTTTGGCATTGTTGCCAAATTAAGTTAATTTAAGGGTTAAGTCATGGCAGGAGAGCCCCGACCCGTGTCATTCTCCTCCTGTGCTAGGTGGGAAATCAGGGACAGACTACTATGTGTGCGAGAAGTGTATCCAGCTGCAGCTCCTGTCAGGCCACATTGCGGCACTGGAGATGCATATGGATTCACTCTTGAGCATCCACGATGATGAGGATGGCGTGAGTAGCTCGTTTAGTGAGTTGATCACACCGCAGGTAAAGGTTACAAAGGCAGATAGGGAATGGGTGACCATCAGGCAGAGTAGGAGTAGGAAGATAGTGCAGGGGTCCCCTGCGGTCATCTCCCTCTAAAACAGATACACCACTCTGGATACTGTTGCAGGAGATGACTCATCAGGGGAAGGCAGCAGCAGCCAAGTTCATGGCACCATGGGTGGCTCTGCTGCACAGGAGGGCAGGAAAAAGAGTGGGAGAGCAATAGTGGTAGGGGATTCTATTGTAAGGGGAATAGATAGGCGTTTCTGCGGCCGCAATCGAGACTCCAGGATGTTATGTTGCCTCCCTGCTGCAAAGGTCAAGGATGTCTCGGAGCAGCTGCAGGGCATTCTGGAGGGGGAAGGTGAACAGCCATTTGTCGTGGTGCATATAGGTACCAACGATATAGGTAAAAAATGGGATAAGGTCCTACAAGCTGAATTTAGGTAGCTAGGAGTTAAATTAAAAAGTAGGACCTCAAAGGTAGTAATCTCAGGATTTCTACCAGTGCCACGTGTTAGTCAGAGTAGAAATAGCAGGAGAGTTATGAATACGTGGCTTGAGGAATGGTGCAAGAGGGAGGGATTCAAATTCCTGGGACATTGAAACCGGTTCTCGGGGAGGTGGGATCAGTACAAACCGGACGGTCTGCACCTGGGCAGGACCAGAACCGATGTCCTAGGGGGAGTGTTTGCCAGTGCTGTTGGGGAGGGTTTAAACTAATATGGCAGGGGGATGGGAATCTATGCAGGGAGACAGAGGGAAGTAAAATGGGGGCAGAAGCAAAAGGTAGAAAGGAGATAAGGAAAAGTGGAAGGCAGAGAAATCAAAGGCAAAGATGTAAAAGGGCCACATTACAGCAAAATTCTAAAAAGGACAAAGAGTATTAAAAAAACAAACCTGAAGGCACTGTGTCTCAATGCAAGGAGCAATCGTAATAAGACGGATGAATTAACTGCGCAAATAGCTGTTAACGGATATGATGTAATTGCGATTACGGAGACATGGCTCCAGGGTGACCAAGGCTGGGAACTCAACATCCAGGGGTATTCAATATTCAGGAAGGATAGACAGAAAGGAAAAGGAGGTGGGGTAAAGAGGAGATTAAAGCAATAGTAAGGAAGGACATTAGCTTGGATGATGTGGAATCTGTATGGGTTGAGCTGAGGAACACCAGAGGACAAAAAACGGTAGTGGGAGTTGTGTACAGACTACCAAACAGTAGTAGTGAGGTTGGGGACAGCATCAAACAGGAAATTAGGGATGCATGCAATAAAGGTACAGCAGTTATCATGGGTGACTTCAATCTACATATAGATTGAGTTAACCAAACTGGTAGCAATACGGTGGAGGAGGATTTCTTGGGATGTATAAAAGATGGTTTTCTAGACCAATATGTCGAGGAACCAACTAGAGAGCAGGACATCCTAGACTGGGTGTTGTGTAATGAGAGAGGATTAATAAGCAACCTTGTCGTGCGAGGCCCCTTGGGGAAGAGTGACCATAATATAGTAGAATTCATCATTAAGATGGAGAGTGACACAGTTAATTCAGAGACTAAGTTCCTGAACTTAAAGAAAGGTAACTTTGATGGTATGAGACTTGAATTGGCTAGGATAGATTGGCGAACGATACATAAAGGGTTGATGGTGGATAGGCAATGGCAGACATTTAAAGATCACATGGATGAACTTCAACAATTGTACATCCCTGTCTGGTGTAAAAATAAAACAGGGAAGGTGGCTCAACCCTGGCTAACAAGGGAAATTAGGGATAGCCAGAAAAAGCAGCAAACCTGAGGACTGGGAGAAATTTAGAATTCAGCAGAGGAGTTCAAAGGGTTTAATTAGGAAGGGGAAAATAGAGAATGAGAATAAGCTTGCAGGGAACATAAAAACTGACTGCAAAAGCTTCGATGGATATGTGAAGAGAAAATGATTAGTGAAGACAAATCTAGTCCCTTGCAGTCAGAATCAGTTGAATTTATAATAGGGAACAAAGAAATGGCAGACCAATTGAACAAATACTTTGGTTCTGTCTTCACTAAGGAAGACACAAATAACCTTCCAGAAATACTAGGAGACCAAGGGTCTAGCGAGAAGGAGGGACTGAAGGAAATCCTTCTTAGTCAGGAAATTGTGTTAGAGAAATTGATGGGATTAAAAGCCGATAAATCCCCAGGGCCTGATAGTCTGCATCCCAGAGTACTTAAGGAAGTGGCCCTAGAAATAGTGGATGCATTGGTGGTCATTTTCCAACATTCTATAGACTCTGGATCAGTTCCTATGGATTGGAGGGTAGCTAATGTAACCCCACTTTTTAAAAAAGGAGGGAGAGAAAACAGGGAATTATAGACCGGTTAGCCTGACATCGGTAGTGGGGAAAATGTTGGAATCAATTATTAAAGATGTAATAGCAGCGCATTTGGAAAGCACTGAGAGGATCGGTCCAAGTCAGCATGGATTTATGAAAGGGAATTCATGCTTGACAAATCTTCTCGCATTTTTTGAGGATGTAACTAGTAGAGTGGACAAGGGAGAACCAGTGGATGTGGTGTGTTTTGACTTTCCAAAAGGTTTTTGACAAGGTCCCACACAAGAGATTAGTGTGCAATATTAAAGCACATGGTATTGGGGGTAATGTATTGACGTGGATAGGGAACTGGTTGGCAGACAGGAAGTAGGAATAAATGGGTCCTTTTTAGAATGGCAGGCAGTGACTAGTGTGGTACCGCAAGTTTCAGTGCTGGGACCCCAGCTATTTACAATATACATTAATGATTTAGACGAAGGAATGAATGTAATATCTCCAAATTTGCAGATGACACTAAGCTGGGTGGCAGTGTGAGTTGTGAGGGGGATGCCAAGAGGCTGCAGGGTGACTTGGACAGGTTAGATGAGTGGACAAATGTATGGCAGATGCAGTATAATGCAGATAAATGTGAGGTTATCCACTTTGGTGGCAAAAACAGGAAAGCAGAATATTATTTGAATTGTGACAGATTAGGAAAAGGGGAGGTGCAACGAGACCTGGGTGCCATGGTACATCAGTCATTGAAAGTTGACATGCAGGTCTAGCAGGCGGTGAAGAAGGCAAATGGCATGTTGGCCTTCATAGTGAGACGATGGGAGCAGGGAGGTCATACTGCAGTTGTACAGGGCCTTGGTGAGGCCACACCTTGAATATTCTGTACAGTTTTGGTCTCCTAATCTGAGGAAGGACATTCTTGCTGTTGAAGGAGTGCAGCGAAGGTTCACCAGACTGATTCCCAGGATGGCAGCACTGACATATGAAGAAAGACTGGATCGACTAGGCTTATATTCACTGGAATTTAGAAGAATGAGAGGGGATCTCATAGAAACATATAAAATTCTGATGGGATTGGACAGGTTAGATGCAGGAAGAATGTTCCTGATGTTGGGGAAGTCAAGAACCAGGGGTCACAGTCTAAGGATAAGGGATACACCATTTAGGACCGAGATGAGAAGAAACTTCTTCACTCAGAGAATTGTGAACCTGTGGAATTCTCTACCACAGAAAGTTGTTGAGGCCAGTTCGTTAGATATATTCAAAAGGGAGTTAGATGTGACCCTTATGGCTAAAGGGATCAAGGGTTATGGAGAGAAAGCAGGAATGGAGTACTGAAATTGCATGATCAGCCATGGTTATATTGAATGGTGGTGCTGGCTCGAAGTGTCGAATGACCTATCCTGCATCTATTTTCTATGTTTCTCTAAAAGGGTAATGGTGGATGGATATTTTTGTGACTGGAAGGATGTTTCCAGTGGGGTTTCGCAGAGCTCAGTACTGGGTCCCTTGCTTTTTGTGGTGTGCATCAATCATCTAGATTTGAATATAGGGAATTTGATTAAGAAGTTTGCCGATGACACGAAAATTGGCTGTGTGGTTGATAATGAAGAGGAACGTCATAGAATGCAGGAGGATATCAATCTACTGATCAGGTGGGCAGAACAGTGGCAAATGGAATTTAATTTGGAGAGGGCGAATAAAGAAAGGGTAGGCCACTTACAAGTGTAGATGAACAAAGCGACCTTGGAATGCTTGTCCACAGATCCTTAAAATAGCAGGCCAGGTAGTTAAGATGGCTAAGAAGGCATACAGAATGCTTGCCTTTATTGGCTGAGGCATAGAATACAAGATCAGAAAGGTTATGCTTAAATTGTACAATACTCTGGTTAGGCCACAGCTGGAATACTGCGTGCAGTTCTGGTCGCCGTATTATAGGAAGGATGTGATTGCACTGGAGAGGGTGCAAAGGAGATTTACATGGCTGCTGCCTGGAATGGCGAATCTAAGCTATGAGGACAGATTGGATAGTCTGGGTTTGTTCTCATTAGAACAGAGGAGGCTGAGAGGAGATTTCATTGAGATGTATAAAATTTTGAGGGGCCTGGATATAGTGGATCGCAAGGCCCTATTTCCCTTAGTGGAGGGGTCAATTACATAAGAACATAAGAAATAGGAACAAGAGTAGGCCATACGGCCCCTCGAGCCTGCTGCGCCTTCAATAAGATCATGGCTGATCTGATCATGGACTCAGCTCCACTTCCCCCCCCGCTCCCCATAACCCCTTATCCCCTTATCATTTGAGAAACTGTCTATTTCTGTCTTAAATTTATTTAATGTCCCAGCTTCCACAGCTCTCTGAGGCAGCAAATTCCATAGATGTACAATCCTCTGAGAGAAGAAATTTCTCCTCATCTATGTTTTAAATGGGCAACCCCTTATTCTAAGATCATGCCCTCTAGTTCTAGTCTTCTCCATCAGTGGAAGCATCCTCTCTGCATCCACCTTGTCAAGCCCCCTCATAATCTTATACGTTTTGATAAGATCGCCTCTCATTTTTCTGAACTCAGCCTTTCCTCATAAGTCAACCCCCTCATCCCTGGAATCAACCTAGTGAACCTTCTCTGAACTGCCTCCAAAGCAAGTATATCCTTTCGTAAATATGGAAACCAAAACTGCACGCAGTATTCCAGGTCTGGCCTCACCAAAATTTTGTATAGCTGCAGCAAGACTTCCCTGCCTTTATACTCCATCCCCTTTGCAATAAAGGCCAAGATACCATTGGCCTTCCTGATCACTTGCTGTACCTGCATACTATCCTTTTGTATTTTATGCACAAGTACCCCCAGGTCCCGCTGTACTGTGGCACTTTGCAATCTTTCTTCATTTAAATAATAACTTGCTCTTTGTTTTTTTCTGCCAAAGTGCATGACCTCACAATTTCCAACGTTGTACTCCATCTGCCAAATTTTTGCCCACTCACTTAGCCTGTCTTATGTCCTTTTGCAGATTTTTTGTGTCCTCCTCAAACATTGCTTTTCCTCCCATCTTTGAGAGAGCATAGTTTTAAAGTGGTTGGTGGAAGGTTCAGGGGGGATTTGAAGTGAGGTTTCTTGACGCAGAGGGTTGTGGGCATCTGGAATTCACTGCCTGGAAGGATGGTGGTGCAGAAACCCTCATCACATTTAAAAGGTGCTTGGATGGGCACTTGAAGTGTCGTAACCTGCAGGGTTACGGACCTAGAGCTAGTAATTGGGATTAGATTGGATAACCTCCTGTTGGCTGGCACAGATACGATGGTAAGTACTGCAGGGAATCGAATACGGCCAGGGTGATCTCCTGGACTAGTTTCGATCGCCTGGATGGGTCGGAGAGGAATTTTCCCAGAGATTTTCCCCAATTACCTGGGTTTTTATCTGTTTATCTTTGCCTCTCCCAGGAGATTGCATGGCTCCATTTGGGGTAGAGTGTAGAATGTTGCGTTGCAAGGGGTGTTGCAGTTGTGTGGGGCGGACTGGTTGGGCCGGATACTTTTTGCCTTTCTGCCATTGTTCATCATTTCAGGGCTGCTGACCGAGGGCCGTGTGGCTCTTTGACATCCGGCACGGAACCGATGGGCTGAAATGGCCTCCTTCTGCGCTGTAAATTTCTATGTTTCTATGTTTATCAGACTACTGAACTTGTGTAGGCTATATTGTAAAATATATCACTGGTCCCAGTGACTAACATTACAATTATTTAACATGTGTATGACTCTCAAAGGATATGAATTTCTCAAGACAATCAGTCCACAAAATTTTGGAGCATTGCGATATCAGTAATAAAACATTCAAAACTCTAAAGTAGGACATTATGGACCCAAAGTACCCTTACCAAGTCCATTTAATAGAAAATTGACAGCATGATTTTTCAAAAGCTATGTTTGTACCTTTGGCCTTTTGTCGTGACTAGATCTGAAGCTCATATATATTTTCTTCCTCCTAACAGTTTGAAATCTGCTGCCACAGTCATTCACAAACTGTGCTAATGGCTGCAGAGTTAACTCCAGAGGGTTTACACTCCAAAGCTCAAGAAAAAGAGAATTTGGTGAAATCAAATGGCCTTCACCAGATAGGATAAGTATTTAGCCTTGTTCTAATTATTTTATGTTTGAGCTATTTCTTTAGGTTAGCAGTGTGTCTGGAGACACTATAAGGGCCATGCTTGCTAATGAATCAACCATCATTTTTATAGCACAAGCGAATATTTCAACTGCTACCGTCTAGGTAATAGCCTGACACAAGCCAAAGGTTTGATTTTATGTTTTTGTGCTTCCTCTGCCTACAGATTACTGGGCTGTAACAAATTCACATTGCTTGTAGCAATGTTGCAGAATAGAATTTTCTCTTGTCTCTCTTTTTTTCATTCAGCAGGAAGCAAATTACAAAAACCTCTCTCAGTAGCTGCAATCTGAAAAGATGTCCCCAAATACTTTGTTACCCAAGAATTATATCTGTTTAGGCATCAGGGCTCATTTCAAGTTAGTACAAGTGAGAGCTGCCCTACTTTCCTCATCATAGGCTCTGTCCTTGAAGGAAATCAATGCTGAAAATAAATAGTAAATGGGTTACTTTTTCATTTAGAAAATCGGGAAGAGTAAGTACGAATGAGTGATTTACAGGGCAATAATCTCACTAGGGATTTAAATGACATCATAAAACCGAAGTTCAACTGATTTGTAACCATCATCTAATTCCTGAGCTGAGATTACAGTTGCCTTGAAATCACTTCAGGAGATATATTATTTTTTTTAATATAATGTACAACAATCTAGAAAACTAGCAAGAGCTGACCAGCACTTTCAAATAAGCTGAAACAGCTCCAAAACGGCTGACTCAACAACGACCTTGATTGTAAGCTCACAACCTAAAAATAAACAGTTAACCGAGATTAAAACTTAAACTGTAGTTATGTCCGAGGGCCCCAGAAATCCACAGAAATCCACAGGGCTAATTATAGGGTAATTGTGCTGGAGGTGTAGGAACTTCAGCGGTCAGTGATGAGCACTACTAACTCTACCAGTGCAATTTGCAGGGT
The DNA here is from genome assembly GCF_044704955.1 of Pristiophorus japonicus. Lineage (NCBI taxonomy): Eukaryota > Metazoa > Chordata > Chondrichthyes > Pristiophoridae > Pristiophorus > Pristiophorus japonicus. Next base: position 312,035,094 of record NC_091978.1, on the reverse strand, counting down.
TTCATCTACATATTGAATAATCAGCCAGGAGCGCAATTCCTGTGTCATACTGGAGTACAGCTCTGGGCCAGGGGTGGAGCAGGATACTTGTTGCTACAATAAATAAATCCTAAAAAAAAGATTTGCATTTATATGGCACCTTTCACGACCTCAGGATGTCCCAAAGCACTTTACAGCCAATAAAGCACTTTTTGAAGGATAGTCACTGTTGCAATGTTAGAAATGTGGCAGCCAATTTTGCGCATAGCAAGATACTACAAAAAAAGTGTGATAATGATCAGACCACCTGTTTTAGTGATGTTGGTTGCGGGATAAATATTGGCCTAGATATCAGGGAGTACTCCCCTGCTCTTCTTCAAAATAGTGCCATGGTATTTTTTAAATCCACCTGAAAGGGCTTTGGTTTAACATCGCATTCAAAAGTCTGTACCTCCGACAGTGCAGCACTCCCTCAGCGCTGCACGAGCGCATCAGCCTAGATTTTATGCTCAAATCTCTGGAGTGGGTCTGGAACTCACAACCTTCTGCCTTCTGACAAAGGCAAGAGGGCTACCCATTGAGCCATGGCTGACTGCACACAGAAGCTTAACGTGACAGCAGCTTTATGGAGGGACAGCAGGTTAGTTATCCAGGCTGCAGGCAACTTTAAATGGAGTACGTTCAGTAGGCTCAGATAGACTAGCAGGCCACTAAGCCTCAAGTATCTGGTCGAAAGTTATCCCGAGTTGATTGAAGGCGGAACTGATAGGTCTGCTGCCATGTTTTTTCAATTAGTTCCTGGGATGTGGACGTCGCGGGCAAGGCCAGCTTTATATTGCCCATATCTAATTTCCCTTGAGAAAATGATGGTGAGCCCCCTTCTTAAATTGCTGTCTTCTGTGTGGTGAAGGTATTCCCATAGTGCTGTTAGGGAGAGAATTCCAGGATTTTCACCCAGTGACGATATATTTCTAAGTCAGGATGGTGTGTGACTTGAAGGGGAATTTGGAGGTGACAGTATTCCAATGTGCCTGTTGTCCTTATCTTTCTAGGTGGTAGAGGTTGCAGGTTTGGGAAGTGCTGTCGAAGAAGCCTTGGAGGGTTGCTGAAGTGCATCTTGTAGAAGGTACACACTGCAGCCACGGTGTGTTGGTGGTGGAGAGAGTGAATGTTTAAGGTGAGCTGCTTTGTCCTGGATGGTGTCGAGCTTCTTGAGTGTTGTTGGAGCTGCAGTCATCCAGGCAAGTGGAAAGTATTATATCACCCTCCTCACTTGTACCTTGTAGATGGTGGAAAGGCTTTGGGGATTCTGGAATTGAGACACTCGCTGCAGAATACCCTTCCTCTGACCTGCTCTTGCAGCCACAGTATTTATTTATGTGGCTGGTCCAATTACGTTTCTGGTCAAGGGTGACCCCCTAGGATGTTGAGGGAGGGGGATTCAGTGATAGTGATGTCGTTGAATGTCAAGGGGCGGTGGTTAGATTCTCGGTTGTTGGAGATAGTCATTGCCTGGCACTTGTATGGCATGAATGTGACTTGGCACTTATCAGCCCAAGCCTGAATTTTATTCAGGTCTTGTTACATGCGGGCTTGGACTGCTTCATTATCGGAGGATCTACGAATGGAACTGAACACTGCAATCATCAGCGAACATCTCCACTTCTGACCTTATGACAGAGGGAAGGTAATTGATGAAGCAGCTAAAGATGGCTGGGCATAGGACATTACCCTGAGGAACTCCTGCAGTGAAGTACTAGGGTTGAGATGATTCAACTCCAACAACCACAGCCATCTTTCTTTGTGCTAGGTATGACTCCAGCCAATGAAGAATTTCCCCTCTTTTTCACATTGACTTGAATTTCACTAGGCCTCCTTGATGCCACACTCGGTCAAATACTGTCTTGATGTCAAGGGCAGCCACTCTCACCTCACCTCTAGAATTCAGCTCTTTTGGCGATTGTTATATATGTAAATTTGTATTTACTCTGTACAGCCACCAGAGGGCTCATCACCTGGAGTTCCAAGGTATCCCATAATCCCTTGGGAGGACATGTATTTAAGGAGACTTCACAGGTTAGAGAGGCACTCTGGAGACCTGCAAGAAAAGAATAAGGTCACACTTTACTTTGAGCTCACAGTGTTCAGTCTGACTCTTTCTCCATGCACAACAACTGGCGACGAGATACAGATAGCGAACTCAAAGATGCAGAGAACAGTGGGCATCCTGGAGAAATTCTCCGAGGGAGATGATTGAGAAACTTTTGTGGAGCGACTCAACCAATACTTTGTGGCCAACGAGCAAGATGGGGAAGAGAGCGCTGCCAAACAAAAGGCAATCCTCCTCACCGTCTGTGCGGCACCAACATATGGCCTCATGAAGAATCTACTCACTCCAGCGAAACCCACAGAGAAATCGTACGACAATTTGTGCACACTGGTCCGGGAGCATTTGAACCTGAAGGAAAGCGGTCTGATGGCGAGGTACTTACAAAAGGTCTGAAGGCCAGGAAGTGGCGAGTTATGTCGCCGAGCTGAGACGTCTTGCAGGACATTGCAAATTTGAAGGACATTTGAAGCACATGCTCAGAGACTTTTTTGTACTTGGCATTTGCCACAAAACCATACTTCGCAAACTTTTGACTGTAGCGACCCCAACTTTGAGCAAGGGCATAATGATAGCCCAGGCATTTATTGCCACCAATGAAAATACGAAGCAAATCTCTCAGCACATAATTGCTGCTACAAGTACTGTGAACAAAGTGATGTTATTTTCAAATCGTAACGTACAGGTCAGGTTACAAATACCTGCAGCTACATGTTCGCAGATGTCTCAGAGTCCACCATCAAGGGTGATGAATGCAAGGCCATTAACACCTTGCTAGCGCTGCGGGGGTGATCATCATTTCCATTCATGCCGATTCAAAGAGTATGTTTGCAAGGGCTGTGGAACAATGGGACACCTCCAATGAGTGTGCAGGCGAGCTGCAAAGCCTGTTAAACCTGCAAATCACCATGTTGCAGAGGAGGACAGATCCGCAGAGGATCACGATGAACCAGAGCCTCAGACCGAGGAGGCAGAAGTACATGGGGTACACACATTCACCATGAATTGTCCCCTGATAATGCTGAATGTTGAACTAAATGGACTCCCGGTGTCAACGGAGCTGGACATGGCAGCGAGCCAGTCCATCATGTGCAAAAAGACTTTCGAAAGATTGTGGTGCAACAAGGCTCAAGGCCAGTCTTAAATCCAATTCACACAAAACTAAGAACTTACACGAAAGAACTGATTCCTGTAATTGGCAGTGCTACCGTAAAGGTCTCCTACGATGGAGTGGTGCACAAGCTCCCACTCTGGGTGGCACCTGGTGATGGTCCCACGCTGCTCGGCAGGAGCTGGCTGGGAAAGATACGCTGGGACGACGTCTGAGCACTGTCGCCCACTGAAGGCACTTCGTGTGCTCGGGTCTTAAACAAATTTCCTTTGCTGTTCAAACCAGGCATCGGGAAATTCAGATCCACCTAATTCCGGGGGTGCGACCCATCCATCACAAGGCAAGAGCAGTACCGTACATGATGAGAGAAAGGGTAGAGATCGAGCTAGACTGGCTGCAAAGAGAGGGCATCATTTCCCCGATCGAGTTCAACGAGTGGGCCAGTCCTATCGTCCCAGTCCTCAAGGGAGATGGCACCGTCAGACTCTGTGGCGATTACAAAGTAACTATCAATCATTTCTCCTTGCAGGACCAATACCCACTACCAAAGGCCAACGACCTCTTTGCAATGCTAGCGGGAGGAAAGACGTTCTCGAGGCTGGATCTGACTTCAGCCTACATGATGCAGGAACTGGAGGAATCATCAAAGGCCCTCACCTGCATCAACACGCACAAAGGTCTTTTTGTTTATAACAGATGCCCATTTGGAATCCAATCGGTGGTGGCGATATTCCAGAAAAACATGGAAAGCTTACTGAAGTCGGTCCCGCACACCGTATTCTTCCATGACGACATCTTGGTCACAGGTCGGAACACAGTCGAGCATCTGCAGAACCTGGAGGACGTTGTTAGCCGACTCAACCGCGTGGGGCTCAGGTTAAAATGCTCGAAGTGCGTTTTCCTGGCGCCTGAAGTGGAGTTCCTCAGAAGGAGGATTGCGGCGGACGGCATCAGGCCCACCAACGAGAAGACGGAGGCAATTGAGACTGCACGGAGACCACGGAATGTGACGGAGCTGCGGTCATTTCTGGGACTCCTGAACTATTTTGGTAACTTCTTACCGGGTCTCAGCACACTGTTAGAACCACTGCATGTCTTACTATGAATGGGTTTGAGGCAAAAGCTAGGAAAATGTCTTTGTAAAAGTGAGAAAATTGTTATGCTCAAACAAATTGCTTGTGTTGTATGATCCATGTCAGCGTTTGGTACTAACATGTGATGCGTTGTCATATGGCATCGCGTGTGTATTGCAACAAGCTAATGATTTGGGGAAACTGCAACCCATTCCTTATGCATCCAGGAGTCTGTCTAAGGCTGAGAGAGCCTACAGCATGATTGAGAAAGAAGCGTTAGCGTGTGTTTATGGCGTAAAGAAAATGCATCAATACGTTCGAATTGGAAACTGACCATAAGCCACTTATATCCCTGTTCTCCGAGAGTAAGGGGAAAAATACCAACGCATCAGCCCGCATCCAGAGATGGCACTCAAGATGGACAACTACACCATCCACCACAGTCCAGGCACAGAAAACTGCGCCGATGCTCTCAGTAGGCTGCCATTGCCCACCACGGGGGTGGAAATGGCACAGCCCGCAGGTCTAGCCATGATTATGGAAGCATTTGAGAGTGAGCAATCACCAGTCACTGCCCAGAAGATCAAAACCTGGACAAGCCAGGACCCCTTATTATCTCTAGTCAAAAGCTGTGTGCTTCATGCGAGCTAGTCCAGTGTCCCAGTGGAAATGCAGGAAGAGATAAAGCCATTCCAGTGGCGCAAAACTGAAGGCAGACTGCATTCTGTGGGTCAATCGAGTAGTGCTCCCTAAGAAGGGCAGAGACACCTTTATCAATGACCTCCACAGTACCCACCCGGGCATCGTAATGATGAAAGCAATAGCCAGATCCCACGTGTGGTGGCCCGGTATCGATGCGGACTTAGAGTCCTGCGTTCATAGATGTAATACATGCTCGCAGTTAAGCAATGTACCCAGGGAGGCGCCGCTAAGTTTATGGTCTTGGCCCTCCAAACTGTGGTCTAGGGTACATGTCGAGTATGCAGGCCCGTTCTTGGGTAAAATGTTCCTTGTGGCTGTAGGCGCGTATGCCAAGTGGATTGAATGTGCAGATATTGTCGGCTAACACCTCCGCTGCCACTACTGAAAGCCTGCGGGCCATGTTTGCCACACACGGCCTACCCGATGTCCTGGTGAGCGACAACGGGCCATGTTTTACCAGTGCTGAGTTCAAAGAATTCATGACCCGTAACGGAATCAAACATGTCACATCTGCCCCGTTTAAACCAGCGTCCAATGGTCAGGCAGAGAGAGCAGTGCAAACCATCAAGCAAGGCTTGAAGAGGGTAACTGAAGGCTCACTGCAGACTCGCCTATCCCGAGTCCTGCTTAGCTACCGCATGAGACCCCACTCACTCATTGGGATCCCACCTGCTGAACTGCTCATGAAAAGAGTACTTAAGACAAGGCTCTCGTTGGTTCACCCTGATCTACATGAATAGGTAGAGAGCAGGCAGCTTCAACAAAGTGCATACCATGATAGCGCAAATGTGTCATGCGAGATTGAAATCAATGATCCTGTATTTGTATTAAATGATGGTCCATGTCCCAAGTGGCTTCCCGGCACTGTTGTGGCCAAAGAGGGGAGCAGGGTGTTTCGGGTCAAACTTTCAAATGGACCCATTCACCGGAAACACTTGGATCAAATCAAACTCAGATTTACAGACTATCCTGAGCAACCCACCTTGGACCCTATCTTTTTTGACCCCCCCAACATACACACTAGTGGCAACCGGCACCACGGTTGACCAGGAAGCAGAACCCATCATCCACAGCAGCCCAGCAGGGCCCAACAGACCGGACGGCCCAGCAAGGCCAGCGGCATAGCATCCCCTGCGAGGGCCCAACAAATTATTCAACAATACCAGCTTTCACACCAAGACGATCAACCAGGGCAAGAAGGTCCCCAGATCGACTCACATTGTAAATAGTTACATTATTGAATTTGGGGGTGGGAGTGTTGTTATATATGTGGACTTGTATTTACTCTGTACAGCTACCAGAGGGCTCATCCCCTGGAGTCCCAAGGGATCCCATAATCCCTTGGGAGCACAGGTATTTAAGGAGGCCTCACAGGTTGGAGAGGGACTCTGGAGACCTGCAATAAAAGACTATGGTCACACTTTAATTTGAGCTCACAGTGTTCAGTCTGACTCTTTCTCCATACACAACAGCCATGTTTGCACCAAGGCTGTAATGAGGTCTGGAGCCGAGTGTTCCTGGCATAACGCAAAACTGAGCATCAGTGAGCAGATTATTGGTGAGTATGTGCAGCTCAATAGCACTGTCGATACCTTCCATCACTTTGCTGATGATTGCAAGTAGACCGTTGGGGTGTGAATTAGCCGGATTGGATTTGTCCTGCTTTTTGTCGACAGGACATATCTGGGCAGTTTTCACATTGTCAGATAGATGCCAATGTTGTTGCTGTACTGAAACAACTTGGCTACAGGCACAGCTAGTTCTGGAGCACACATTTTCAGCACTACAGCCGGGATTTTGTCAGAGCCCTTGGCCTTTGCTGTATAGAATGTGCTCAGCCATTTCTTGATATCACGTGGAGTGAATTGAATTGGCTGAATACTGGTTGCTATGATGGTGGGGACTTCAGGAGAATGTGAAGATGGATCATCCACTCAGCACTTCTGGCTGAAGATGGTTGCAAACGCTTCAGTCTTGACTTTTGCACTCACATGCTGGGCTCTGCCATCATTGAGGATGGGGATATTCATGGAGCATTACTCCTGCCATTAGTTGTTTAATTGTCCACAACCATTCACGACTGGATGTAGCAGGATTGCAGAGCTTTGATCTGATCCGTTGTTTGTGAAATCGCTTAGCTCCATCTATAGCATGCTTCTTCTGCTGTTTAGCATGCATGTACTGTGTTGCCCCCCAACCTGCGAGCGAACAGCAAGTATAAGAGCTGGAGCAGCATACCACTTCAACCTCCAGCGCGAGCTGCTCAAAGTGCGCGACGATTTTGAGAGGGGCGACTGAGTGACATCATCAAACCTTGGTTGCCATGTTGGAGTGTGGGCAGGAACATCGGCAAAGCCCAGGTACAGAGGAATGGGAAGGTTGGGGCGGATGAGTGGCGAGTGCTTGTGCCAAGATGTGGTGAATGTTTGTGGCGGAGTAGTGGCGAGAGATCGTGGCGGAAGTGCGACAGATGAGGGTATGGGGCCCAGAAGAGCCGAGGGCCCAGGGGCAGCACGGGTCAGTCCACACTGCGATATATGTGCGCGCTAGGTCCGTGCAGCAGAGCAGGTCTCCAGTCGTCTTGGTTAATCCTTGCCACTGGACCAAGACCTAGCTCTGCCAAGCCCGTGTAGTGGCTGATGTGCAACGGTCACCACACGTTAAAAAAATCCACGCACAGGCATCTTCCACCCCTTCAATTGGAGTTTAGGACTGGAACATCGGGTCCTTCATCGAAACACCTGTGAACTCGTGGAAGCAAGTCATCCTCATTCAAGGGACCGCCTATGAGAATGATGATGACTGTATTGCAGCTTCGCCTGGTTGGCACCTCATTTTTGAGTATGTCTATTTCTGCTCCTGGCATGCTCTTCTGCACTCCTCATTGAACCAGGGTTGGTCCCCTGGCTTGATGGTAATGGTAGAGTGAGGGATATGCCAGGCCATGATGTTACAGATTGTGGTGGAATACAATTCTGCTGCTGCTGATGGCCCACAGCGACTCAAGGATGCCCAGTTTTGAGTTGCTCGATCTGTTCTAAATCTATCCCATTTAGCACAGTGATAGTGCCACACCACACAATGGAGAGTATCCTCATTGTGAAGACAGGACTTTGTCTTCACAAGGACTGTGCTGTGGTCAGTGCTACCAATATTGTCATGCATAGAAGCATCTGTGACAGGTAGATTGGTGGGCACGAGGTCAAGTAGGTTTTTCTCTTGTGTTGATTCTCTCACCACCTGCTGCAGGCCCAGTCTGGCAGCCATGTCCTTCAGGACTCGGCCAGCTCGGTCACTCTTGGTGATGGATATTGAAGTCCCCCACCCAGAGTATATTTTATGCCCTTGCTACCTTCAGTGCGTCTTCCAAGAGGTGTTCAACATGGAGTACTGATTTATCAGCTGAAGGAGGGAGGTAGGTGGTAATCAGCAGGTTTCCTTGTTTGACCTGAAGCCATGAGACTTCAAGGGGTCCAGAGTCAATGCTGAGCACTCCCAGGGGCACTCCTCTGGTGTATTTGTCCTGCCGGTGGGACAGGACATACCCATGGATTGTCATGGAGAAGATTGGGACATTGGTTATTGACATCTTCTCATTATTATCTCATTTGGATTTGAGCACTGCAGAGGGATGGGCATAAAAAACACATCCTCCCCAGCCTGGAAATGCAGGTGCATACAAAACAATTTGGAAAACCTGCAGAAACAGGTGCTATACCATAACACACCCCTGAAAATATAGAGGGTCCTGCATTACCACCCCATCTCACCAAAGATAGTGTGATATTTCAGTGTCAACATTCATTCACACATATTGGTGGAAAGAAACAATGGTTCGACTTTTAACTCACAGGTGGAAACATAGCAGAGCAAACAGCCTTATTCCAAATATCAGCACATTTCTTCCTCTTTTTCAGCCAGTTAGAAAGCACATAGGGTGACTGTCTTGACTCAGTTTGCAACCATCTTCCATTAACTGTCACATGTGTTTTAACCTTCAGTTCAAAATAAGTCGACCTTCTACACCAGGAATCCTAACTCTACAGCATCAAAAGGTGCTGTCCACATGTGTCTACTGGATTTTTCCTCTTCAGCCAAGTGTGTTCAAGGTCAGCATATATAGTCAAGCATTTCCTTCGAGTGTAGCCTATTCAAAATAGGGGTGTGGGCCTTAAGTTACAATGATATGAGGCCTCCCTCCCCCGCACTATTGATGCAGGTGCGCCTTCATCACGGACATGAGCAGTTCCAATTCAGCTGAGTTCACAAAATCAGGTCTAATCTGTGGTGATTGAAGAAAAAGACTATTTTTATCTTTTGTTAAAGAAAAAGACATGCAGAAGTTCGACATTTCTAAACTACATCTTTCTTTGAATCAGCATTCATTAATGTTGGTACTATCTGGTAAGCTCATAGTTGATTCGGCTCATTTGTGTCCAATTAATTGGACAACATCTGTTGAAACTGTTAACGCTGAGAAACTTTAATTAACCCAGCCTTTGACCTCTCTACTATCATAGACATACACAATAGAGAAAATGCCTTGAGAACAACATGACCAAATATGTAAGTTTGCATTGCTACCTTCTTTCAATGTCATATCAACGTGACATACTGTAAATGAGTTATACATGCAACAAGTGCATTTTGTTAAAGGTCTCAATTTCTTCAGCTCTGTTTAATCAGCCAAATATTAAAGAAATGTGAACTTTAAATATATTATTAAAGGAGCAGTGTTGCCAAAATTGTAAAATGCTTTGCCAGATACGCTATTGTATTGATAATACAATTTGTGTTAAAGTAATATTAGTGCAGCAGCAGTTCCCCCTAACATGATTAATTGGTTAATAGAATCTTTTTTTCTCCACCTAACACACTTACTCGTGCTGGTATATGGTTCCAGAGCTATCAACAGTTGTAAACGTCACTCAAGTAGCTGTCCTTCAGGTGTGAGCCTAGATAGTGAATGTTAACAGGCTATTCATTCATGGGGGAGGGGGCAACATAACTGAACCTGATTCTCCCCTCCTACAACAACAAAACAGGCAGGAATCACTGACTATCGATCAGGAGCAGGTATCCTGGCTGATTGAACCCATCCACAAGCCCTGCACCACACTTTCATCTAAGTTGAGATCTACTAATTCAAAGAGAGCAAAGATTGAATCAGGGATCCTGTTGGTCTGTCTGACTCAGTCATGCACTTGCGATGCATTTAACCATACACAAACATAAGAACATAAGAAATAGGAGCAGGAGCAGGCCATTTGGCCCCTCGAGCCTACTCCGCCATTCAATAAGATCACGGCTGATCTGATCATCGACAACGCCACTTCCCCGCCCGCTCCCCATAACCCTTTGCTCCCTAACCGCTCGAAAATCTGTCTATCTCCGCTTTAAATATATTCAATAACCCAGCCTCCACAGCTCTCTGGGCCAGAGAATTCTACAGATTTACAACCCTCTGAGAGAAGAAATTTCTCCTCATCTCAGTTTTAAATGGGCGGCCCCTTATTTTAAGACTATGTCCCATAATTTTAGTTTCCCCTATGAATGGAAATATCCTCTCTGCATCCACCTTGTTGAGCCCTCTCATTATCTTATAAGTTTCAATAAGATCACCTCTCATTCTTTTGAACTCCAACGTGTATAGGCCCAACCTACTCAACCTATCCTCATAAGTCAACCCCCTCATCTCCAGAATCAACCTAGTGAACCTTCTCTGAACAGCCTCCAATGCAAGTATATCCTTCCTTAAATATGGAGACCAAAACTGTACGCAGTACTCCAGGTGTGGCCTCACCAATACTCCGTACAGTTGTAGTAGAACTTCTCTGCATTTATACTCGATCCCCCTTGCAATAAAGGCCAACATTCCATTTGCTTTCCTGATTATTTGCTGTACCTGCATACTAACATTTTGTGTTTCATGCACAAGGGCCCCCAGGTCCCTCTGTACTGCAGCACTTTGCAATTTTTCTCCATTTAAATTATAATTCGCTTTGCTATTTTTTCTGCCAAGGCGGATAACCTCACATTTTCCCACATTATATCAAATTTTTGCCCAACCACTTAGCCTGTCTATATCCCTTTGCAGATTTTTTGTGTCCTTTTCACAATTTGCTTTCCTACCCATCTTTGTATCATCAGCAAACTTGGCTACATTACACTCGGTCCCTTCATCCAAGTCATTAATATAGATTGTAAATAGTTGAGGACCCAGCACCGATCCCTGCGGTACCCCACTAGTCACTCTTTGACAAACTGAAAATGACCCATTTATCCCGACTCTCTGTTTTCCGTTGGTTAGCCAATCCACTAAAAGGAATTATTAAATTCAATTCCTTCACTTATGGTAGTCCCCATACATGTACTGGGGGATATTCTGTGGTGTTGTTCATGGTGGGTTGGAAGATATCTTATATCAGAAGTGTTATATCATGTAATGAACAATATATTATTATACTATGTAAAAAGTTGATCTCCACCGGCATTAAAGAATCGTAGAAAATTACAGCACAGATGGAAGCCATTCAGCCCATTTTGCCTGTGCTGGCTCTTTGAAAGAGTAATCATTCTTAATCCCCCTACCCTGATTTTTGTCTGTAATCCTGTAAATTCTTCATCTAACTTTTCCAACCTCTCCTTATAACCGAAATCCCTCATCCCTGGTAACATCCTGGTAAACCTCCTTTGTACCATTTCTGAGGCCTTTACATCTATCCTGAACTGTGGTGCCCAGAATTCTCCGCTCTACCGCAGCTGAGGCCGAACCAGTGATTTTGAAAGTTCCAGCATGATCTCTTTGTTTTTATATACTATCTGTTATATATATAAACTTGTATTTACTCTGTGCAGCCACCAGAGGGCTCATCCTCTGGAGTCCCAAGGGATACAATAATCCATTGGGAGCACAGGTATTTAAGGAAGCCTCACAGGTTGGAGAGGCACTCTGGAGACCTGCAATAAAAAACTAAGGTCACACTTTACCTTGAGCTCACAGTGTTCAGTCTCACACTTTCTCCATACATAACAACTGGCGACGAGATACAGATAGCAAATCCAAAGATGCAGAGAACAGTGGGCATCCTGGAGAAATTCTCTGAGGGAGATGATTGGGAAACTTTTGTGGAGCGACTCGACCAATAATTTGTGGCCAACGAGATGGGGAAGAGAATGCTGCCAAATGAAGGGCGATCCTCCTCACCATCTGTGGGGCACCAACGTATGGCCTCATGAAGAATCTGCTCACTCCAGCGAAACCCACGGAGAAATCGTACGATTTGTGCACACTGGTCCGAGAGCATTTGAACCCAAAGAAAAGCATTCTGATGGCGAGGTACCGGTTCTACACGTACAAAAGGTCTGAAGGCCAGGAAGTGGTGAGTTATGTCACCGAGCTAAGACGCCTTGCAGGACATTGCGAATTTGAAAGACATTTGGGGCACACTCTCAGAGACTTTTTCGTTCTTGGCATTGGCCACAAAACCATACTTCGCAAACTTTTGACTGTAGAGACCCCAACCTTGAGTAAGGCCATAGCGATAGCCCAGGCGTTCATTGCCATCAGTGACAATACTAAGCAAATCTCTCAGCACACAAGTGCTCTACAAGTACTGTGAACAAAGTGATGTTGTTTTCGAATCGCAACGTATAGGGCAGGTCACCCATGCCTGCAGCTGCACATTCGCAGATGTCTCAGAGTTCACCATCAAGGGTGATGACTGCAAGGCCATTAACACCTTGTTGGCGCTGCGGGGATGATCATCATTTCCATTCATGCCGTTTCAAAGGGTATGTTTGCAAGGGCTGTGGAACAATGGGACACCTCCAACGTATGTGCAGGTGAGCTGCTAATCCTGTTAAACCTGCAAACCACCATGTTGCAGAGGAGGACAGAGCCACGGAGGACCACGACGAACCAGAGCCTCAGACCGAGGAGGCAGAGGGATGATACTTAAACTGTGCAGACCTGTAGTCCTTTATTTGCAGCTCCTGAGTGCCGACAACAAGCTGTGGGTTCCTTTTTATACTGGGTTACCTGCAGTGTGCAGGTAACCCTTAGGTCTCCAGCAGCAGCACCCTCTGGTGTACAGGCAAGGTGTGTACAGTGTAAGGGTACATTCAGTGTTACATAACAGTGTTACAGACATCACACAGTAAACAGGCATGTATACACACCAACACTTCCCCCCCTAAGCTTTTTTCATATCCTTATTGTCATGACCAGGGGAGGTGATCAGTGGTGGGCTATGGGAGGTTGTGGTGAGGGTTGTGTGGTTGCCAGGTGTGACCCCTGTGCTTGAGGCTGGGCTCATATATTTCCCCTCCCTCACACACAAACCAAATGGGTGTTACTGTTGTGGGATCCCTCGGGGGTTGTAGCCATGGCAGCAGTGGGTGGTGTGTATACACTGTGATGTGGGTAGTTGTGGGCAGGGCCACAAGACTGGGTGGGCTCCTTGTCCACTGTTGTTGTGGGGTGGTGGGCAGGGCCACAAGACTGGGTGGGCTGCTTGACAACCAATTGGGATGAGGGTCAGGTCATCCCAGGTTTTGCCAGGGAAGCTGGAGGGTATTGGCCTCATGCTCCTGGTGTTGGCCCTGGTTGCCAGGGGTTCTAGGGCTGATCTGGTGCAGGTTGCCATTGGTGGTGGTTGGGCTGCCCATTGACCACTGTCCCTGTAGTGGGTCTGCTCCCACTGCCTGTGTGTGTGTCCTGCAAGGGGCATCGCATTCGTTCCAAAGGTCCAAGCTACATGGTCAGGTAGCCTGCTGGACCTGGGGGTCTCCCATAGGGGGATTCCATTGGCATCAGCATGGTCCCTGTAGGACCCAATGTCCTTTGGCAGTGTCCTACCGGTATACATGACACCTTGGCTCTGATCACACATAGTCGAATCTGTATTGTACATTCTAGCATTTGCATCACTTTTGGGTGTCCTGGTTTCAGTAGACATGGTTACATTAGGCATTTCACATTCTCTATCATTATTGTTAAGCATCATAAACTTGTTCTTAACCATACTGACACCTGCATTCATATCATTAGTCACATTAGTTAAACCAGCATCACAATTCATTGTTACATTGCATACATTTTCATACTTGCACTCTCTAATCGCATCTTTAGCTTTAAAGTCCGTGTACTCAAATAGTTGAAACTTCTCCTTTAAATTTCTTTGGTTACCGGTCTCCTTTAAGGGAGCCTTCAAATCCGATTGGCCACTTGGTGTCATGTGATGCTCCTCCGTGCTCACTGGTGGCATTTTGATTACAAGTGCTGCTGCTTGTGGTGCTGCAGCCATTTTCTGGTCTTGCTGCAGGTAGGCTATGGTGCTCTTTTCTTCCACAGGTTCGAACCTGGATGTTGGGAATCCATTTCTTTCTTCGATGTTCACCTCTTGGAGTGCTGCCCCGGCCTGGAAAGTGGAGTTTGGATCCTCAGTCTCGGAGATTTTGCTGGGGTGCTGATGGCAGTCGAGCTGGATAGTGGAATCTCCGGATGCAGCGATGGTAACATGTTTGAGGTCGATTGCCGGAGCCCGGAGGCCTGGGAGCAGCTTCGCTTAGACAGGATGCCATTGTAGTCGATTGGCAGGATTCATCCAAAGTTCTTCGAAGGCCGCTTGGCTCATCACAGACTGGCTCGCCCCTGTATCGCTCTCCATAGAAACTGGGACCCCGTCGACGTCTACTTTCATCGTCCATGGAGAACTTTTGGTGGAGCAGGTATGAGTTCCATATTCTTCTTCCAGGGCTTGAGCAACTTCACCTTCCTCTGTGTTGGAGCCCCGGTGATTAGCCAATTCATCAGAGACGCGGTAAGTAAAACTTTTTCTGCACATTCTCTTTGTAGCCTTTGCATGCATAGTCTTTGTAACGGCACTGGTGGGCCCTATGGTTTCCTCTACAGCGCCAGCACGGGGCCATCCAGTTTGCCCCATGTGGCAGACTCAGGGTTGCGGGACCCGGGGAAGCATTTCTGCCTTTAGAAGTATCCATGCAGTGCACTGCGCTCGCTGGTTTAGAGTCCTGGGTCAGTATTCGCCTGGAGTCACTGGCCGAAACCATGTAGGCCTGGCTCACTTGAATTGCTTTCTGCAGGGTGACCGTGATGTCAGCCGAGAGCAATTTGTGTAGGAGGCCTTCGTGGCCGATTCCATGATAAATATGTCCCTTAGTGCTTCATTAATGTGGTCGCCAAAATCACATGGTGCAGCTAATCTTCTTAAGTGTGCAGCATACTTGGCAATTTCTTGGCCCTCAGGTCGCCGGTAAGTGTAGAACTGATGCCTGGCTGTGAGGATGCTTGCTTTCGGTTTTAGTTGTTCCTGTATGATTGTCACAAGTTGCTCATAGCTCTTGGTTGTTGTCTTCTCCAGGGCTAGTAAGTCCCTGACGAGACTGTGGATGGTGGGCCAACAACTGCTAAGCAGGATGGCCCTGCGTTTGTTCGGTAGTGTAGCCGGTGTGTCCCCCTCTCG
The DNA here is from genome assembly GCF_044704955.1 of Pristiophorus japonicus. Classification (NCBI taxonomy): domain Eukaryota; kingdom Metazoa; phylum Chordata; class Chondrichthyes; family Pristiophoridae; genus Pristiophorus; species Pristiophorus japonicus. The sequence goes on along the minus strand of NC_091978.1, from coordinate 312,019,635 downwards.
GTCATTGGCTATAAAGAAATGTTCCAATCTTTCCACAAAAGCATCCCAATCTTCCCCCTCTGTAAATTGCTGAAAGTTGCTGAGGTTAGACATGTTGAGCGTGTAGTTTGTTATGTCATATCCCATCCTCGTCGCCAGTTATGTGTATCTAGGCACCTTTAGTAATGACTCCACAAGGCAGGTTATGGTGTACAGGCAAGGTGTGTACAGTGTAAGGGTACATTTAGTGTTGCATAACAGTGTTACAGACATCACACAGTAAACAGGCATGCATACACAACACATGGGGTGTACACATTCACCACGAATTGTTCCCCGATAATGCTGAATGTTGAACTAAACGGACTCCCGGTGTCAATGGAACTGGATATGGGTGCGAGCCAGTCCATCATGGACAAAAAGACTTTCGAAAGATTGTGGTGCAACAAGGCCTCAAGGCCAGTCTTAACTCCAATTCATATGCAACTAAGAACTTTCACGAAAGAACTGATTCCCGTAATCGGCAGTGCTACCGTAAAGGTCTCCTACGATGGAGCGGTGCACAAGCTAACACTCTGGGTGTACCGGGTGATGTTCCCACGCTGCTCGGCAGGAGCTGGCTGGGAAAGGAACTGGGATGACGTCCGAGCACTATCGCCCGCTAAAAAAACAAGTTCCCTTCGCTGTTCGAACCAGGCATTGGGAAATTCCAAGGAGCAAAAGTGAAGATCCACCTAATTTCGGGGGCGTGACCCATCCATCACAAGGCAAGAGCAGTACCGTACATGATGAGAGAAAGGGTAGAGATTGAGCTAGACCGGCTGCAAAGAGAGGGCATCATCTCATCGATCGGGTTCAATGAGTCCTATCATCCCAGTCCTCGAGCAGGAGACGGCACCATCAGAATCTATGGCGATTACAAAGTAACTATCAAACATTTCTCCCTGCAGGACCAATACCCACTACCAAAACCCGACGACCTCTTTGCAATGCTGGTGGCAGGAAAGATGTTCATGAAGCTGGATTTGACTTCAGCCTACATGACAGAGGAACTGGAGGAATCATCGAAGGGCTTTATCTGCATCAACACGCACAAAGGTCTTTTTATTTATAACAGATGCCCGTTTGGAATTCGATCAGTGGCGGCGATATTCCAGAGAAACATGGAAAGCTTACTGAAGTCAGTCCTACAGACCGTGGTCTTCCAGGATGACATTTTGGTCACAGGTCGGAACACAGTCGAGCATCTGCAGAACCTGGGGGAGGTTCTTCGCCAACTCAACCGCGTGGGGCTCAGGTTAAAACACTCAAAGTGCGTTTTCCTGGCACCTGAAGTGGAGTTCTTGAGAAGGAGGATTACGGTGGATGGCATTAGGCCCACCAAAGCGAAGACGAAGGCAATCGAGAATGCACCGAGGCCACAGAACGTGACGGAGTTGCGGTCGTTTCTTGGACTCCTGAACTACTTTGGTAACTTCTTACTGGGTCTCAGCACACTGTTAGAACCACTGCATGTCTTACTACGAAAAGGGGACAAATGGGTTTGGGGCAGAAGCCAAGAAAATGCCTTTGTAAAAGCGAAAAAATTGTTATGCTCAAACAAATTGCTTGTGTTGTATGATCCATGTAAGTGTTTGGTACTAGCATGTGATGCGTCGTCATATGGCATCGGGTCTGTATTGCAACAAGCTAATGATTTCGGGAAATTGCAACCGGTTGTTTATGCATCCAGGAGTCTGTCTAAGGCTGAGAGAGCCTACAGCACGATTGAGTGTATATGGGGTAAAGAAAATGCATCAATACCTGTTTGGGCTAAAATTTGAATTGGAAACTGACCATAAGCCACTGATATCCCTGTTGTCCGAGAGTAAAGGGATAAATACGAATGCATCGGCCCGCATCCAGTGATGGGAGCTCATGTTGTCCGCATACAACTACACCATCTACCACAGGCCAGGCACAGAAAACTGTGCCGATGCCCTCAGTAGGCTGCCTTTGCCCACCACGGGGGTGGAAATGGCGCAACCCGCAGATTTAGCCATGGTTATGGAAGCATTTGAGAGTGAGCAATCACCAGTTACTGCCCGGCAGATCAAAACCTGGACAAGCCAGGACCCATAAGAACATAAGAACATAAGAACATAAGATTGTCCGTAATCAAAAACTGTTTGCTTCACGAGAGCTGGTCCAGTGTCCCAGTGGAAATGCAGGAAGAGATAAAGCCGTTCCAGTGGCACAAAGATGAAATGTCTATACAGGCAGACTGCCTTCTGTGGGGCTATTGAGTAGAGGTTCCCAAGAAGGGCAGAGGTATCTTTATCAATGACCTCCACAGTACCCACCCAGGCATCATAATGATGAAAGCGATAGCCAGATCCCATGAATGGTGGCCCGGTATCGATGCGGACTTAGAGTCCTGCGTTCACAGATATAATACATGCTCGCAGTTAAGCAATGTACGTAGGGAGGCACCGCTAAGTTTATGGTCTTGGCTCTCCAAACCGTGGTCTAGGGTACACATCGAGTATGCAGGCCCGTTCTTGGGTAAAATGTTCCTTGTGGTTGTAGATGAGATAATATCGGCTCGCACGTCCGCTGCCACTACTGAAAGCCTGCGGGCCATGTTTGCCACACACGGCCTACCCGATGTCCTGGTGAGCGACAACGGGCCATGTCTTACCAGTGCTGCGTTCAAAGAATTCATGACCCGTAACGGGATCAAACATGTCACATCTGCCCCGTTTAAACTAGTATCCAATGGTCAGGCAGAGAGAGCAGTGCAAACCATCAAGCAACGCTTGAAGAGGATAACTGAAGGCTCACTGCAGACTCGCCTATCCCGAGTCCTGCTTAGCTACCGCACGAGACCCCACTCACTCACTGAGATCCCACCTGCTGAACTGCTCATGAAAAGTGCACTGAAGACAAGGCTCTTGTTAGTTCACCCTGATCTACATGAACAGGTAGAAAGTGGGTGGCTTCAGCAAAGTACATACCATGATAGCGCAAGATTGAAATCAATGATCCTGTATTTATATTGAATTATGGACAATGTCCCAAGTGGCTTCCCGGAACTGTTGTGGCCAAAGAGGGGAGCAGGGTTTTTCGGGTCAAACTTTCAAATGGACTCATTCACCGGAAATACTTGGACCAAATCAAACTCAGATTCACGGACTATCCTGAGCAACCCACCTTGGACCCTACCTTTTTTGATCCCCCAACATACACACCAGTGGCAACCGGCACCATGGTTGATCACGAAGCAGAACCCATCATCCACAGCAGCCCAGCAAGACCCAACACACCAGGCAGCCCAGCGAGGGCCCAACAAATGATTCAACAATACCAGCTTTCACACTGAGACGATCAACTAGGACAAGAAGGGCCCCAGATCGACTCACATTGTAAATAGTTACACTACTGACTTTGGCGGGGGGGAGTGTTGTTATATATGTCGACTTGTATTTACTCTGTACAGCCACGAGGGGGCTCATCCCCTGGAGTCCCAAGGGATCCCATAATCCCTTGGGAGCACTGGTATTTAAGGAAACTTCACAGGTTGGAGAGGCACTCTGGAGACCTGCAATAAAAGACTTGGGTCACACTTTTCTTTGAGCTCACAGTGTTCAGTCTGACTCTTTCTCCATACATAACACTATCCTCTATTTATAAACCAAAATAACCCCTATACTTTTTATAACCACCTTATCAACTTGCCCTGCCACCTTTAAGGATTTGCGTGTATGGACACCAAGGATTCTCTGCACATGTACACTTTTTTAAATCGTGCCATTTATAGTATACTATCTTTCCATATTCCTCCCAAAGTACATTACTTCACAGTTCTCTGCTTTGAACTCCATCTGCCACGCTTCTGCCCAATTCACCATCCTGTCTGTATCATTCTGAAGGCTATAACTATCATTATCACTATATACTACTTTGCCAAGTTTCATATAATCTGCAATCTTTATAATGCTGCTCCCTACACCCGAGTTTCGGTTGTTTAAAATACTGAAAAGAGGAAGATAAAAATAAATGGCTCGTTTCTGCTTATTTCCCCATCTTTCATTGTTTCGGTGCTCCTCTTGTTGTCCTTAGGTTTGTCTTCCAGCTTTTATTTTCTCTGTATGGTTGTCATTCACTTCTCTCAAGGTAGTGGGTTATGCCAGGTGAAGACACCAAGGGCTGGGGTGGGCTAAAAAAAACACTCAGGATAAGTGCTGGGATGCACCTGAGCTGGCTTGGAACCATCCAGGTTCAGAAAATTCAAGGTAGACCAAACTGTGACTGGAAGCACTTGGAGCTGGGCCAACCTGGGACAGGTTCGGAACTGGTGGACCTGGAAGCACTTTGAGCTGGGCTAACCTGGGCTAGGTCAAGAACTGGTGAACCTGGAAGCACTTGTTGCTGGGCTAACCTGGGCTAGGTCAGGAACTGGTGAACCTGGAAGCACTTTGAGCTGGGCTAACCTGGGCTAGGTCAGGAACTGGTGAACCTGGAAGCACTTGTTGCTGGGCTAACCTGGGCTAGGTCAGGAACTGGTGAACCTGGAAGCACTTGAGATCGGGTAAAAGGTTGTTAACAACAATAAGTGTGAAGGAGCTAAGCAGTCGTTTGGAGGGCTGGCATTGAAGCTGACATGTACTATGCTTGCGTATGTGAAAAAGGCCTGAAAGGTTGCACATCTGTGAAGATCTAAAAAAATATTGGGATAGAAGGCCCAGTAGAAGAAAGCAAACTCCAGAAAAGTAGCACAACTCCAATTACAGGCCATAGGGCAGGTCTCAGGATGGAAAACTTATCAGATGGATTTCCCACAAGGCATGTGCAATCTTGAGTAGGGTTTTTAAAAACGTCTTTGAACTAATTTAGGTATAATCTTTTGTTGTGATGTAAATATTATTTTTACACAATTGCCGGTAGGAATCGGGGGAAGCAGTGTTCTGCACCCAAGGACACCTGAAAGACATCCATCCTGAAATTGGATCTGTCCATTTCTCATGATCGATGGCGGCTGCCTAAAAAGGGCTAAGTCCCTTACAAATGTAAATGAGAGGGCTAACCCTTATATTAGACCTCCTTTGCTAAATTGAATTCTGATTAGTAGAGCGTAAGCAGCGACTGCTACCAAAAGGTAATTTAAAAAACTTTGATGGAGAGCAGGATTGCCCATCCAATTTGCCCCCATCACCATTGCCGCTCAATCCCCCTTCCTAGGATTTATCTTAGAGCCACTGTCAGCAAGGCAAGTGAGCTGAAATTCATCGAATGAAAATGTCAGAGCTAACTGTGGAGGTACAACAGGCACCGGCAGTTCCTACCTGTGGAGGTAAGACAGGCACCAACAGTTCCTACCTGTGGAGGTACAACAGGCACCAACCGTTCCCTATTTGTGGAGGTACAACAGGCACCAACAGTTCCTACCTGTGGAGGTACAACATGCACCGACAGTTCCTACCTGTGGAGGTACAACATGCACCAACAGTTCCTACCTGTGGAGGTACAACAGGCACTGACAGTTCCCTACCTGTGGAGGTACAACAGGCACCGACAGTTCCTACCTGTGGAGGTACGACAGGCACCAACAGTTCTTACCTGTGGAGGTACAACAGGCACCGACAGTTCCTACCTGTGGAGGTACAACAGGCACCGACAGTTCCTACCTGTGGAGGTACAACAGGCACCGACAGTTCCCTACTTGTGGAGGTACAACAGGCAGCGACAGTTCCCTACCTGTGGAGGTACAACAGGCACCAACAGTTCCTACCTGTGGAGGTACAACAGTCACCGACAGTTCCCTACCTGTGGAGGTACAACAGGCACCGACAGTTCCCTACCTGTGCAGGTACAACAGGCACCAACAGTTCCTACCTGTGGAGGTACAACAGTCACCGACAGTTCCCTACCTGTGGAGGTACAACAGGCACCGACAGTTCCCTACCTGTGGAAGTACAACAGGCACCAACAGTTCCTACCTGTGGAGATACAACAGTCACCGACAGTTCCTACCTGTTGAGGTACAACAGTCACCGACAGTTCCCTACCTGTGGAGGTACAACAGGCACCGACAGTTCCTACCTGTGGAGGTACAACAGGCACCGACAGTTCCTACCTGTGGAGGTACAACAGGCACCGACAGTTCCTACCTGTGGAGGTACAACAGGCACCGACAGTTCCCTACCTGTGGAGGTACAACAGGCACCGACAGTTCCTACCTGTGAAGGTACAACAGGCACCGACAGTTCCTACCTGTGGAGGTACAACAGGCACCGACAGTTCCCTACTTGTGGAGGTACAACAGGCAGCGACAGTTCCCTACATGTGGAGGTACAACAGGCACCGACAGTTCCTACCTGTGGAGGTACAACAGGCACTGACAGTTCCTACCAGTGGAGGTACAACAGGCACCGACAGTTCCTACCTGTGGAGGTACAACAGGCACCGACAGTTCCTACCTGTGGAGGTACAACAGGCACCGACAGTTCCTACCTGTGGAGGTACAACAGGCACCGACAGTTCCTACCTGTGGAGGTACAACAGGCACCAACAGTTCCCTACCTGTGGAGGTACAACAGGCACCGACAGTTCCTACCTGTGGAGGTACAACAGGCACCGACAGTTCCTACCTGTGGAGGTACAACAGGCACCGACAGTTCCCTACCTGTGGAGGTACAACAGGCACCGATAGTTCCTACCTGTGGAGGTACAACAGGCACCGACAGTTCCTACCTGTGGAGGTACAACAGGCACCGACAGTTCCCTACCTGTGGAGGTACAACAGGCAGCGACAGTTCCCTACCAGTGGAGGTACAACAAGCACCAACAGTTCCTACCTGTGGAGGTACAACAGTCACCGACAGTTCCTACCTGTGGAGGTACAACAGGCACCGACAGTTCCTACCTGTGGAGGTACAACAGGCACCGACAGTTCCTACCTGTGGAGGTACAACAGGCACCGACAGTTCCTACCTGTGGAGGTACAACAGGCACCGACAGTTCCTACCTGTTGAGGTACAACAGGCACCAACAGTTCCTACTTGTGGAGGTACAACAGGCACCGACAGTTTCTACCTGTGGAGGTACAACAGGCACCGACAGTTCCCTACCTGTGGAGGTACAACAGGCACCGACAGTTCCCTACCTGTGGAGGTACAACAGGCACCGACAGTTCCTATCTGTGGAGGTACAACAGGCACCGACAGTTCCTACCTGTGGAGGTACAACAGGCACCGACAGTTCCCTACCTGTGGAGGTACAACAGGCACCGACAGTTCCCTATCTGTGGAGGTACAACAGGCACCGACAGTTCCCTATCTGTGGAGGTACAACAGGCACCGACAGTTCCCTACCTGTGGAGGTACAACAGGCACCGACAGTTCCTACCTGTGGAGGTACAACAGGCACCGACAGTTCCTACCTGTGGAGGTACAACAGGCACCAACAGTTCCTACCTGTGGAGGTACAACAGGCACCGACAGTTCCTACCTGTGGAGGTACAACAGGCACCGACAGTTCCTACCTGTGGAGGTACAACAGGCACCAACAGTTCCTACCTGTGGAGGTACAACAGGCACTGACAGTTCCTACCTGTGGAGGTACAACAGGCACCGACAGTTCCTACCTGTGGAGGTACAACAGGCACCGACAGTTCCCTACCTGTGGAGGTACAACAGGCACCGACAGTTCCCTATCTGTGGAGGTACAACAGGCACCGACAGTTCCTACCTGTGGAGGTACAACAGGCACTGACAGTTCCTACCTGTGGAGGTACAACAGGCACCAACAGTTCCTACCTGTGGAGGTACAACAGGCACCAACAGTTCCTACCTGTGGAGGTACAACAGGCACCGACAGTTCCTACCTGTGGAGGTACAACAGGCACTGACAGTTCCTACCTGTGGAGGTACAACAGGCACCGACAGTTCCTACCTGTGGAGGTACAACAGGCACCGACAGTTCCTACCTGTTGAGGTACAACAGGCACTGACAGTTCCTACCTGTGGAGGTACAACAGGCACTGACAGTTCCTACCTGTGGAGGTACAACAGGCACCGACAGTTCCTACCTGTGGAGGTACAACAGGCACTGACAGTTCCCTACCTGTGGAGGTACAACAGGCACCAACAGTTCCTACCTGTGGAGGAACAACAGGCACCAAAGTTCCCTACCTGTGGAGGTACAACAGGCACCGACAGTTCCTACCTGTGGAGGTACAACAGGCACCAACAGTTCCTACCTGTGGAGGTACAACAGGCACCGACAGTTCCTACCTGTGGAGGTACAACAGGCACCGACAGTTCCTACCTGTGGAGGTGTGACAGGCACCGACAGTTCCCTACCTGTGGAGGTACAACAGGCCCGACTGTTCCTACCTGTGGAGGTACATCAGGCACCAACAGTTCCTACCTGTGGAGGTACAACAGGCACCGACAGTTCCCTACCTGTGGAGGTACAACAGGCACCGACAGTTCCCTACCTGTGGCGGTACAACAGGCACCGACAGTTCCTACCTGTGGAGGTACAACAGGCCCGACTGTTCCTACCTGTGGAGGTGTGACAGGCACCGACAGTTCCTACCTGTGGAGGTACAACAAGCACCAACAGTTCCCTACCTGTGGCAGTACAACAGGCCCAACAGTTCCCTACTTGTGAAGGTGTGACAGGTACCGACAGTTCCTACCTGTGGAGGTACAACAGGCACCAACAGTTCCCTACCTGTGGCAGTACAACAGGCCCAACAGTTCCCTACTAGTGAAGGTGTGACAGGTACCGACAGTTCTCTACCTGTGGAGGTACAGCAGCAACCAACAGTTCCCTACCTGTGGAGATACAACAGGCACCAACAGTTCCCTGCCTGTGAAGGTACAACAGGCACCAACAGTTCACCAAATAATGGCCCTGAAATTCTATTTGAGCTCTTCCCGCGGGCAAATGACAGAAAACGCGAAAAGAATGCGCACTTACCTGTTGCTGCTGCGCCCATTGGAACTTCCGAGCCTGAGACCTCCCATGACTGCGCCTCACTGCGCGTCATGTGAGGACATGCGCAGGCTGGGATCTGGAGACAGCAGCCAATCAGGTGAAGTATAGATTCTCATTCATAGTAATAGGAGTTCCGTAAGTCCGGAACTCCTATTACTACGAATGAGAACCCCCCCCCCCCACACCCAAACACCCAAAACACAATAAAAAATAGAAAATAAACTACATATTTAACATTCATTTAAATTAAAGTTCTTATAAAAAATATATTTTCCGATTTTTTTTCAAAGTTTTTAAAATTAATCCTTAAAATAAACTTACCGTAGTGAGGAGGGTTTTTAAAAATAAAATGTATTTTTATAACTGTATTTTTAAATGTTTTTGTGTATTTTTAAACACTTGCGCCTGTAAAAGTAGGCTACATTCCTGCTTTTTCAGGTGCAAGATTTTAAAGGAAATTTGCAGGGTAAGATATTCGTAAATATCGGAAAACTTGCTCTGCAAGTGTCCTTGCTCCCGATCTGTGGATGATCTGTCAAGCCAGAAACTTGACAGATCAGAAAAGCCTGTTTTCAGTGCATGGGCATTGTACGCTGAAACTCGGCTCTTCCAATGCCTTCCAGGGTCCGTAGAAACTTCGTAAGGACCCGGGACATCGGAATTTCAAGGCCAATGTTAATGAGATCTCAGACCATTGGGATGGTCTCGAGCCGTGTGGTTTGGACACGTGCAGACAAAGGGACATAAAATTTGAACTCATTGTGTTATCTGTTTAAGGATGCATCATGGCCATTCAAAGCAGTCAGAAAAAAAATGAGCCATTTAATTAGTTCATTTTGTATTAATAATTGGTTTCAAATTTAACGCTTTGAAAACAAAGAACAGATTGGTTGGTTGTTTTTTAACATGGGCTGCTGGTTACTGATTGTTAGTAATAGCTTTCTTTACATGTCTATTGGAAGATATTTGACAGATATATGCATGGCAAACAGATAGAAGTTACTCAAGCTAATCGGAATAGCATTAAATGTCCATTTAAGGGGTAATTTTCCAACTGTGCTCTGCTGCAGGGAGCCTCACCCACAGGAAATGCATGTTGGAAATTCAGACATGGGCTGCATTTGACTTTTCAATTGTTGATTTAAAATGTCAGAAAATCATGCTCAACATGCACAATAACAGTCCCCACTCGCAGCAAAAAAAGAGAAATCACAATATTAAAGTGTGGCATCTGGATGCATGTATAATGTAAATTGCAAGATTTTTAATTTCATAAATTATAACCATTTCATGTATGTTGTACAATTATTTGAAATTATACTTGTGGTGTAGAATCATAAATTGATACAGCACAAAAAGGAGGCCATTCTGCCCATCATGCCTGTGCGCGGTCTTTGGTAGAGCTATCTAATTAATCCCAAGTCTGCTGCTCTTTCCATATATCCCTGTAAATTCATCCTATTCAAATATTTATCTAATTCCCTTTTCAATGTTATTATTAATTCTGCTTCCACCACCCTTTCAGGCAGTGTGTTTTAGATCACAACAACTTGCTGTGAAAAATGTTACCTTATGTCACCTCTGGTTTTTTTGGCAATCACTTTAAATCTGTGTCCTCTAATTAGTGACCCTTCTGCCACTGGAAGCAGTTTCTCTCTATTTACTCTATCAAAACCCTTCATGATTTTGAACACCTTTATTAAATCTCCCCTTAACCTTCCCTGCTCTAAGGAGAAAAATCTCAGCTTCTCTAGTCCCTCAATGTAACTTAAGGCCAGAGCCTCTGTAATTTCCACCGAATACATCCAATGTTCACCCTAATTATTTTGGGGGAGGGCATGGTCCCTTTAATGGGTGGCGTGGTCCCTTTAACCGGCTGAGTGGCCCATTCAAAATTCTGCACCAGTGCAAAATCTCCCATTCAAAAGTCGGCAAGTAGTCTGCGAGGAACCTCTAGACAGCGGCATGCCGGCGCATCCATGTTGCTTAGTGGGAAGGTTGGGTGCAGCCCAACCAGACCGGGTGACTTTTCTACTTTGAGGAGCTCTTTATTTTTATCCTATCGAATATTGCTACTGCTTCCTCTTTTACTGCTACATTGGCAGCATCCTCTTCTCTCATGAAAGCAGATGCAGAGTACTCATTTAATACCTGAGCCATGCCCTCTGTCTCCACAAGAAGATCTCCTTGTTGGTCCCTTTTTGATGTCAACAGTATATTCATCATTATTTATTCTGTGCATAATGAGTTAGAAATATCCCTTATTTGTCATCCAAATACAATATTCGAACCCCAGATGAATAGAATGTCTTCTCAATATTCAGCAACAAGACAGGTCACAGGAATGTTCTGGTTTGTTTAATAAAATCAGAATATATTATTCAATAGAATTGCTGGAAAATGTCAAAAAAGTTGTTCGAATCAGTCATTCAAAAAAAACATCCAAGAGGATGGGTGATGAAGTATTTGATGTGAAAATGAATTGTTAATGTTATGTTGTTTTGCCATTCAGAGGTCAGCAGCAATGACTGAAGAATTAGATTATCGACTCTGAACAGAATAAATTGGTCATCGCCATTACCTCTTTTACATGAGAACACTGAACGTTTTTCTGCGACACTTAAATGAATTTTTTGCACACTGAATTTCCATCATTTTTCAAACTGCCTTCAAAGATTAATGATTGAGCATCAGTAGAAAAATATTCATAGAGAGAATTAACTTAAGCATAATCAGCTCCATATAGCTACATGCCTTGATAACTGAGGGACTGCTGCACTGTTGGAGGTGCTGTCTTTCGGATGAGACATTAAACTGAAGCACTGTCTGTTCTCTCAGGTGGATGTAAACGATCCCATGGCACTATTTCGAAGAAGAGAATGGGTGTCCTGGCCAATATTTATCCCTCAATCAACATCACAAAAGCAGATTATCTAGTAATTGTCATATTGCTGTTTGTGGGAGCTTGCTGAGCGCAAATCGGCTGCTCATTTTCAACATTACAACAGTGACTGCACTTCAAAAGTACTTCATTAGCTGTAAAGTGCTTTGGGACGTGCTGAGGTTGTGAAAGGTGCTATACAAATGCAAGTCTTTTTTTCTATTTAAGGGTTGCATAACCATTGATGTTACAACACAAGATATCTGTATACATTTTGTTCTCTTTTCGTCCCCTTTTGTTGCTGCTTTGTAGTTCCTTCAGCATCTTTTCATCTGCTGCCCTGTTCATTTACCATTTTGCTATTTCTAGGTAGGATAACTTTGCCAAGGAATCCAGTTTTACCCCGAGGAAGACCCGAGTATGCAACAATCTTTACTTTACCCTTTGAATATTATCCTGGTCATTGCCAATAAGGTTGCACTGAAATTGTTACACTCATTCTTGCTAGAACAGACTGTTCGCAACCTTGGTGTCATACTTGACTCTGAAATGAGCTTTTGACCACATATCTGCAGCATAACTAAGACTGCCTATTTCCACCTCCGTAACATTGCCCATCTCTGCCTTTGCCTCAGCTCATCCGCCGCTGATGCCCTCATCCATTTCTTTGTTACCTCTAGAATTGACTATTCCAATGCACTCCTGGCTGGCTACCTTAAGTAAACTAGATGAGATCCAAAACTTGGCTGCCCGTGTCCTAACTCTCACCAAGTCCCACTCACCCATCACCCTAAACTGGCTACCAGTTAAGCAAAGCCTCGATTTCAAAATTCTCTTCCTTGTTTTCACATCCCCCCATGGCCTCGTCGCTCCCTATCTCTGTAATCTCCTCTAGTCCCACAACCCCCCCCAGATGTCTGTGCTCCTCTAATTCTGCCCTCTTGAGCATCCCTGATTATAATTGCTCAAACATTAGTGGCCGAACCTTCTGTTGCCTTGGCCCTAAGCTCTGGAATTCCCTGCCTAAACCTCTCCGCCTCTCTACCTCACTTTCCTCCTTCAAAACGCTCCTTGGCCAAGCTCTTGGTCACCTGACCTAATTCCTCCATATGTGGCTCGGTGTCAAATTCTTTGTCTCATAATACTCCTGTGATGTGCCTTGAGATGTTTCACTATGTTAAAGGCACGATATAAATACACATTGTTGTTGATAGGATTACCCATGGAGAGGTTATCGTGCAAATATTAAATAATGTTCCTCTTGGTGGCTGTCACATTTTTGGGTTTTAATACCAACCACTTCCATAAGTGGAGCTCACATCCCCCATAATCTAGAGAGTACCTTTTTTGTCTAATATCTAGGTAAACAATACTCAGACCCAAAGATCATAACCCTTACTCTGCTTTCCAACAGATATATGACCCTTCCACTATGGAGGTTATACTGAAACAAAAGGTATAAACAATTGCATCTCTCATAATTGCATTAGATCAACCACCATACATAGAAGGCTGGATTGTTTTATCAACATTTAATGGATAACAAAACTTCGACAATGGCAAGGGTGTCAGTCAATTTTCATCAATTGCACAATTAACATCTTGGATAACCCATTGTACTTCCTTAGAAGCATGCACCTTGTGGAACCTCGGCCGACATCCTGATCCTGTCTGGACCCTGAACGTATATCCTTGCTGTCAAGTAGTCTGTGGGCCTATGGGATTTTAATTCTTTACCTGCTAATTCATAAAGAATCCCTATCAGAAGTTGAATAGAGATTAAAAAGTGCATTTTTGTCACAGTGGTGTTTTACAAATAATTGAAGAATTAAAAGGTAGCATATGATATTATACATGGGCTTCTCAAAAGAATAAGACCCCTGATATTAACAGGGGGTAGAAATTGTCCTCTGCCCAAAACTGGGTGCACCTACCATTTTCTAAAGTTTTTCTCTACCCCAGTCCATGGGGCGGAGATACCGAACAAATTCAGCATTTTGTTTTTTTTTCTCCGTGGTGCGGTGTTCTGGTTGGGTGCAGGTCTCCGCAGTGCGGTGTTCCGGTTGGGTGCAGGTCTCCGTGGTGCGGTGTTCCGGTTGGGTGCAGGTCCCTGTGGTGCGGTGTTCCGGTTGGTTGCAGGTCTCTGTGGTGCGGTGTTCCGGTTAAGTGCAGGTCTCTGTGGTGCGGTGTTCCGGTTGGGTGCAGGTCTCCGTGGTGCGGTGTTCCGGTTGGGTGCAGGTCTCTGTGGTGCGGTGTTCCGGTTAAGTGCAGGTCTCTGTGGTGCAGTGTTCCGGTTGGGTGCAGGTCTCCGTGGTGCGGTGTTCCGGTTGGGTGCAGGTCTCTGTGGTGCGGCGTTCTGGTTGGGTGCAGGTCTCTGTGGTGCGGCGTTCTGGTTGGGTGCAGGTCTCCACGGTGCGGCGTTCTGGTTGGGTGCAGGTCTCTGTGGTGTGGTGTTCCGGTTGGGTGGAGGTCTCTGCGGTGCGGCGTTCTGGTTGGGTGCAGGTCTCTGTGATGCGGTGTTCCGGTTGGGTGCAGGTCTCCTTGGTGCGGCGTTCTGGTTGGGTGCAGGTCTCCTCGGTGCGGCGTTCTGGTTGGGTGCAGGTCTCTGTGGTGCGGTGTTCCGGTTGGGTGCAGGTCTCCTTGGTGCAGCGTTCTGGTTGGGTGCAGGGCGGAAGTGCCTTTGCACCGGGTCTGCCGCCCCGATCAGTCATCGGCGCCACGCTGATGACGTCAGCGTCTCTCCCCTTCAGTTAAAGTGGAGAGCCGCTGCGAACTCTGCAGCCACCTCAGTAGCATCCACTGGGCCACCAGGGAGGGTTTCCACCGGGCCAGCGGCCTGGCACTGAAAGAGGGGTTGCCAGGCTGCCTGTTGGTGGCCCGGCCGAACCCAGGGGCATAATTGTCGGGCTGATCAGACAAAAAAAAATAACATGGCGGCCGCAGCAGTGTGCCCTCCCCATTAAGGGCAGCCATGCTGCCATGTCACAGAGAGTGTACCGACAGCAAAAGCTGTTGGGGGCACAGGCTGGTGGTGGAGCAGCTCCTGCGGGACAGTTTCAGGCAAGGGGCAATTTCACAAGGGGGTCCCCACCAGACGGTAATGGGTTGGCATGTGCACACCACAGCGGGAAAATTAAGAGAGCGGTCCCGGACACCGCTCCGCTCCTGAGGAAGGTCAATTTCTAAAATGGCGGCCCCTCCACGGTGAGTCGGCAGCCATTCCACACCGCCCCATGGCCGACGCTTTCTGGCTGTCAGAGACCTTATCGAAAGGGCCAATTTCGGCCCCCTGATATCGTGGATAGGAACCAGAATACTGATTGTCCATTTTTATTCATAAGGCTCCTTTACCAAGGGCAATATTTGCTTGGCATTGGTTCAAGTTTACAAACAAAACAGAGTAGTGGTAATTGTTCATACTCAAAGATGATAGCCCTTGTTGGAAAAAGAATCAGTTTTATCAGAATGTTGATGATTATTCTGGTTAATACAGAATAAGCAAACTCTCATGCATATTTCACACAACCAAACAGTCCAGCTAGGTTCAATAGGCTGCTGCTGTTCATATTTCCGCTGCTGTGGTTTCTCTATCCGGAGACCTGTGCATTGTGCTTGTATCAGCTGACACCGCTATGTATCGCTGCTTGCCAACTAGTGCAATCAGGCATGAGTTTTTCCCAGCTGTTGAAATTTGTATTAAATCGTATAAGTTTAAGTTTAAACATGCTCTTCTATCTCTTCTGTTGGCAATCGTTGGCAATTGGCTAGACACCAGTTCATTATGTAGGACCTTTTTTAACATGCTAGAATGTTCTGTACTGATGATATGTCCTGACCAATGGAGCATTCCTTTTATCAGCATGCCTTTTATGCCAGTTGTCTGCATTGCTTGAGGGTCTAGCAGTTGGAAACTTTGCCCTGTCACTTGATGTGCATGATGGACCTAAAGTGCTGGAGATAGAACATGTCACGTTGCTGAATGTGAATCTGTATAGATGGGTGGCAATGAAAAAAATCCCTGTACACTTTTAACTTTGCTGTGAGCTTCACCCTATGCTTTGTTAGAATGAGTTTTTCACATATCATCAGCTCATCATCTCATTTTACAACATAGCACTCAAATAAGAAAATGGAGTATGTCTTGGGGATCTTCCTTGGAGTGTGGATATATGCTGAATGAATCAGTTTATTGATTGAGTGGCCTCACTTTTACCTGACAGCCCATACCATCAGGCTGGACCTTTAGCAGAACACCGATGTCTCTTTACCAACACAAGGTCGGGGGGAGATTTTCTACTTGGACACCAAACAAGCGCATACCGGCAGCATGCCCAATGCCACAATAGGGAGGCTCAAACCATTTTCAAGTTCAGCCCTTATTACTACTTTTCCTGTGAACTGTGGTCACCTAACAGTTTTCTGTAGCAGAAAATCGGCCGGCTGCAGCATGCAGCTGTCAGGCAGATAACGCTTATATGGGGGAGCGGGAGCAGATGCTGAGGGTGGGGGGGGGGGAGGGTACAGATAGATTGATAGATTTTTGTAAGGGTATTAAGGGTTAAAGAACCAGGGCGGGTAGATGGAGTTAAGATACAGATCAGCATGAACTAATTTAATGGCAGAACAGGCTCAAGGGGCTGAATGGCTTCCTCCTCTTCCTATGTCGCCCTGCATTAACTGAAAGGATTGTCCAAGCCACTAACATCATTAAAGACACCACCAAAATAAAACACCACTTTACATATGGCAATGGAAATCAGGGAGACTCTATAATGAGTGGGCGATGCATGTGGTGAAGATGAAAATTTACTCCATTGTTTTCCTATAACCATGGCAACTATTTACAGTAACTGTGCCATGTTTAAAAACAATTCCAAATTTAATTTTGAAGTGAATCTTCTCAAAAATTGGTTTTCCAAATAAGGTCACAATCAAAGGTAGTGGAGAACTAATGATGAAAAAGATGATAACAAATATTTCCAGAACATTTTTCAGAATATAGCAAACTGATAGTTATAAAACTAGGTACTTGTTATGCCTGCTCATTAAAATGATTCTTTGAAACAAAAACCCATTTAAACAACCTTTATAAACAAAATCCAATTCAGACCAAAAGACTATTATGACAAAGCTTAAGATAAAATGCCAAAATATATTTTTTAATGCATTAAAATCGTTCTCTGTTTGCTGCATTGCATTGCATGCATTAGATGTCAAATGTAGTCTCCCTCTAGTATGAGGTGTCTGTTTAACCTTTATCCAGTCCTCCTACACAAAGTGAATCCAATTTAGCACAATATTAAAATGATCTGATAAAAGAATCGACATATATTGAAATGAGAAAGAAAAAGAAACATGTAAACAGGTAATTTCTTTCCTCCGGAGATAAAGACAATGCTTCCAAATCATTTAGTATGCACACAAATGAATGTCCTAAATACAGGAGTGATGAATTGTCCACATAATGTTATATTTGATTGTTAAGTAATGTCACTTATTTGCTACAGAAAATAAATCTTTGGAGCTTTTGTAAAGTTTGGTCCGACAAGCTTGCTAATAAGACAATAGTAACATGTAAACATTTAATCATGAGCAGCGGACATAACTGTAATAAGGGCACCTGCTTTTGATTTACTTTGTTTTCTTAAAAATATAATGTGGAAAGGAAACACAGCCCTGTGAGAAAAGTATAGCAAATGCCAAGAAAATAAGGTCAAAAATAACTCAAAGGCAAAGCATGATTATTTAAAAAAATGCATGGAATCAAATCAGAACTTAGTTAAGGATAAGTAAAATTAATAATAATGGGGTAAAAGGACCATACAAAGGTTAGTGGATCCAATTATATATTTTTTTACCAACATAAGTTACAGAGTGTGAAGATTCAGGTAAGACATTTTGAAGATAAAATGGGTAAAAATATTATGGAGAAATCATGAAATGGCATATTTGTTATAAACATTCTTCTCATCAGTTTTCACAAGTGAAGTATAAAATCAGATTCCACATCTAATCAAATTGTCTTGAAAATCTGTAGCATCTTAATAAAATATGTTATGAAGAAACCTAAGGAATTAAAAGGATAATATCCTGACTTGAGGGCATAAAGTTACTTTAATTATGAGGTGGTAAGTGCACTCACTTACAGCCAAGACAGGATTGCTGTAAACTTTGATATATGTTATTTTAGCTTATCACTAACGATATGTTAAAACACTCAATCGGAAATGAACTAGAATTATTCAAACCTACCACTTTAATGAGTGAGAATCCCCTGCTGATGGTAAATTACACCAAAAAAATTCAACTCAACTTTTACTGAAGAGCTGTTCATTTAATGAAACAATTTCTGAAACTCAAAGATCTTTTTTGGCAGAAAATTGACACAATTAATCCCAGCTGATGAATTCACGCAAGGATTCTGCATTGGAAGAACTTGAATAAAGTTTCTAATATGCCATAAAATTAACAACTTCAGAATTTTAGCATAGACCAAATGAGGTCCAAAACATGTCACAGAAACCTTGAGAAATTGAAAAACTCACTCACAGGGATTCAATGCGCAATCACAAAACAGTGCCATATATTCCATCAGGAAGAATATACAAGCCCAGAGTCTCGGCAGTCTTCTCATGGAAATACATTAGACATAGTTTGAATATGCTGTTCATAGCATTTTTCTTAATCACCTTACAAACAAAAATGGATAAAGTTATTGGGGCCAAAATTGATGGCCTTACCGCCCACTGCCGCCGACTGCCGCCGACTGCCGCCGACATTTTTCTGGTTGAACCGACCCGTGCCACTTTTCACATGGCCTGGAGCGGGCGGGAGGGGAGAGCTGCTGGGAATTTCGTGGATAGCATGTTTCTAGAGGTGGTCAACCTACAACTTAAAAGTGCGCAGCCAGAGAGGGAATGGGTGACCACCAGACAGAAGAGGAGGACTAGGCAGGTAATGCAGGAGTCCCCTGAGTCCATCTCGCTCTCCAACCAGTATTCTGTTTTGAGTACTGGTAAAGACGATGGTTCTTCTGGGGAGTGTAGCCAGAATCAAGTTCACAGCTCCACAGGTGGCTCAGCTGCACAGAGAGGGAGGAAGATGAGTGGAAGAGCAATAATGGTAGGGGATTCGATAGTCAGGGGAGCAGACAGGCGTTTCTGCAGCCGCAGACGTGACTCCAGGATGGTATGTGGCCTCCATTGTGCCAGGGTCAAGGATGTCATCGAGCGGCTGCAAGACATTCTGGAGGGAGAGGGTGAACAGTCGGAGGTCATGGTCCATATCGGTACCAATGACATAGGTAGAAAGAGGGATGAGGTCCAGCAGGCAGAGTTTAGGGAGCTAGGAGAGAGATTAAAAAGCAGGACCTCAAAGGTAGTAATCTCTGGGTTACATGTGCTAGTGAGTACAGAAATAGGAGGATAGAGAAGATGAATGCATGGCTGGAGAGATGGTGCAGGCAGGAGGGCTTTCAATTCCTGAGGCATTGGCACCATTTCTGGAGGAGGTGGGACTAGTACAAGCCAGATGGGTTGCACCTCAACAGGGCAGAGAGCAGTATCCTCGTGGGAGGATTTGCTAGTGCTGTTGGGAAGGGTTTAAACTAGCTTGGCAGGGGGATGGGAACCAGAGAATAGGTTCAATGGGAAGAGAAGCAAAGCTGGAATTGGGAAGCAGCAAAGTAGAAAATAAATTTTGAAGACAGAGGAAACAAGAGCTGGAAAATAGACAACAAGATAGTTTGGCACCACTAAATGGTATATACTTTAATGCAAGAAGTATAGGGAATAAGGCAGGTGAGCTGAGAGCACAGATAGTCACTTTGGAGTATGATATTATAGCTATTACTGAGACATAGCTGAAAGAAGCGTAGGTATGGCAGCTCAACATTCCTGGTTACAGAGTTTCCAGACGGAATAGAGAGGGGAGTAAAAAAGGAGGGGGGCTCGCAGTATTAATTAAAGAAACAATTGCAACTATGAGGCGGGATGATATGTTGGAGGCGTCATCAAATGAGGCCATATGGGTTGAATTAAAGAACAAAAAAGGGATGATCACATTACTGGGAGTGTAGTATAGACCCCCAAACAGTCAGAGGGAGATAGAAAATCAAATATGTAGGCAAATTGCTGCGAAGTGCATAAACTGTAGAGCTGTAATAGTGGGGAATGTCAACGACCCTAATAGTAACTGGGACAAAAAGTAATGTGAAGGGTATAGAGGGTACTGAATTCCTAAAATGCATTCAGAAGAACTTCTTTAGCCAGTATGTAATAAGCCCAACAAGGGAAGGAGCGGTTCAAGACTTGGTTTTGGGAAATGAAGAGGGGCAGGTAGAATGGGTATCAGTAGGAGAGCATTTTGGTGCTGGTGATCATAATTCAGTAAGATTTAGGGTAGTTATAGAAAAGGACAAAGGTGGACCTGAAGAGATCGCAAAGTCTCTGTTTAAAGAATGGACTCAATCGAGAATATTTAGTGGACTTTATGGGTTTTTTCAGGGTATTTTCCCTGTGATGGGATACCCTGTGCAGATACGTGAAAAGGCTGGTTTGTTAAAACTCTAGAGACCACATGGCGGTTGGCTGTGACAAAATCCAGGATGTACGAGTTCGCCCGCCAGTCCTAGCAAAAGGAAAGGGGCCATTGACAAAGGGACTCAGGAATCTGAGGCACTCGTTAACTTGAAGCCAGTAACCAGATTAGAAAGCCGCTCTAATATGCAAAAGCACTTCTCACCTCCATCTCAGAAGAGAAGCAGAACAATGAACCCACTAGCCTGGCCAGCCGAAGAAGAGTCAGTTTTTTCCCAACACAAAGACCAAGATATGTCCCAGACTCAGGATCATTAGTCCAATCATGGAATACACATGGGTCTGATGATGGCCCATCACTGGCTAAGCACCAGATTGATTAGAAACAAAAGGATTTTAAAGATTGGCGGGAAAGATCGGAGTAGCAAGACTCCTATAAAGACAGGGTCTTTTCCACCATTCTCTCGCTCCCTCTCGCTCTCGCTCCACCAAGATCGATGTAACAAGAAGTACCAGAGGAGGAAGCCGCAGTTCCGCAGAAGAAGCCGCTGAGATTGAGAACCGCATACCCCTCACAGAGTATGAACTCCAGGCAGCGACTTCCCACAGCTGAGCTGAGTGATCGAGACCAACTGTGTGTGGTGGTGAGCATAGTCGCGAGTGTCCCAAGCCAGTAACCAGAGCAGCCTGGATGAGGTGTAAGGGCTCAGGGATTTTCTCAGAAGTGAAGGTTTTTCGGGGCTATTCTGCGGAGGAAGCTTTGTTTAGTTTAGCCAGACGAAGGGGCTTATGCGACTGGGTAATTCGTTGGTAGGGGTGGAGTTAGAATCCACCATAGTAACAAGGGAATTACTGCATGTTACAGGTCCTCAGATCTGTACTGTATGTATGTTGTTTGTAACCTGAATCTTATTCTCCACAGAGAGAATGATTTCATTTAGTAGTGCATGTTTTAGCCAGTGTATGTTAGACCAAATAAATATAATTACGATTTTTCACCAAAGTATTCATGTCTGTGACTTATTCCATTTACACTCTGAATAATAATCCCTGAGTATAGAACTTTTGTAAGGCAGGGGCGATTCAAACCGTCCGTCTAGCAATTGGGCTAGGATCAAAACCGCTTACAGACCAGAAAAACAAAGTTCTCAATTGGGGTAAATCTTAATTTTGCTGAACTGAGATGGGATTTGGCCAAAGTGGACTGGAAACAGCTACTTGGTGGTAAATCAATGTCAGAGCAATGGGAGGCATTCAAGGAGGAGATCCTGAGGGTACAGAGCAAGTATGTTCCCTTAAAAAAAAGGGTGGGGCTAACAAATAAAGAGCCCCCATGATGTAAGGGTGCAAGGGTCAAGGATGTCTCAGAGTGGCTGCAGGGCATTCTGGAGGAGGAGGGTGAACAGCCAGTTGTTGTGGTGCAACGATATAGGTAAAAAATGGGATGAGGTCCTACAAGCTGAATTTAGGGAGATAGGAGTTAAATTAAAAAGTCGGACCTCAAAGGTAGAAATCTCAGGATTGCTACCAGTGCCACGTGCTAGTCAGAGTAGAAATAGCAGGATAGTTAAGATGAATACGTAGCTTAAGGAATGGTGCAGGAGGGAGGGATTCAAATTCCTGCGACATTGGAACTGGTTCTGGGGGAGGTGGGACCAGTACAAACTGGACGGTCTGCACCTGGGCAGGATAGGAACCGATGTCCTAGGGGGAGTGTTTGCTAGTGCTGTTGGGGAGGGTTTAAACTAATATGGCAGGGGGATGGGAATCTATGCAGGGAGACAGAGGGAAGTAAAACAGGGGCAGAGGCAAAAGCTAGAAAGGAGATAAGGAAAAGTGGAGGGCAGAGAAATTAAAGGCAAAAATCAAAAAGGGCCTGTTCTAGGGCGCTTCCAAAGGCAAAGGCACCAGCAGGGCATATGTATGTACGTGTGCATAAAATGGCTGCTAGATATAAAATGGCTGCCAGAGATTTTGCAAAGCATCAGGGGAACTCAACTGGCTGATTTGACCACATTTCTAGGTAACTGATACAACTGTATTTCTTACACAGGCACACACAATTAAGTCCAAATCAGCACATCTGAAGCCCAGACCAGATGTCTCTGCCCAATGGTACAGAATAGAACTCTGTAATTGTATTAAGATAAGAAAGCTAGGCTCAGGCAGAACCCAAGGACAGTAGAGATAAGGGTGGGCCTGACCGCATCACGAGACCATGAGAAATTCTTAGCTAAAACATGAACTGATCATGCAGCCCCCTTGATGCTTAGGGGTCAATTCCATTGGCCCAAAAGAAACCTGTATGTAATCTATAATCGTTGTGATTGGATTGTGTCTAGCCGAGATGGGTTGAGTAATTGTAGCCAATTGTTGTAAAATGTATAAGTATCGATGAATTTTTTTGTTCAGTGGAGAGAAATGCCTGGAGTAACCCAGAGGCTTCCTCCCCACCGGTGTATTAAAGACCGTTTTCAAATTGGAACTGACCCAGAGTGGTGAGTGATTCTTCCAGGAAAACATTTGCGCTAACAGGGCCACATTACAACATAATTCTAAAAGGACAAAGAGTGTTAAAAAAACAAGCCTGAAGGCTATGTGTCTCAATGCGAGGAGCATTCGTAATAAGGTGGATAAATTAACTGTGCAGATAGCCGTTAACATAGAAATTTGGAAACATAGAAAATAGGTGCAGGAGCAGGCCATTCGGCCCTTCGAGCCTGCACCGCCATTCAATATGATCATGGCTAATCATGCAACCTCAGTACCCCAGCCCTACCTTCTCTCCATACCCCCTGATCCCTTTAGCCGTAAGGGCCACATCTAACTCCCTTTTGAATATGTCTAACGAACTGGACCCAACAACTTTCTGTGGCAGAGAATTCCACAGGTTCACAACTCTCTGGGTGAAAAAGTTTCTCCTCATCTCGGTCCTATATGGCTTACCCCTTACCATTAGACTGTGACCCCTGGTTCTGGACTTCCCCAACATTAGGAACATTGGCATGCAGGTACAGCAGGCAGTGAAGAAGACAAATGGCACATTGGCCTTCATAGCTAGAGGATTTGAGTATAGGAGCAGGGAGGTCTTAATGCAGTTGTACAGAGCCTTGGTGAGGCCACATCTAGAATATTGTGTTTAGTTTTGGTCTTCTAATCTGAGGAAGGACATTCTTGCTATTGAGGGAGTACAGCAAAGGTTCACCAGACTGATTCCCGGGATGGCAGGACTGACATATGAGGAGAGACTGGATCAACTGGGCTTGTATCCACTGGAGTTTAGAAGAATGAGAGGGGATCGAGAAACATATAAAATTCTGACGGGACAGGACAGTCTAAGGATAAAGGGTAAGCCATTTAGGACCGAGATGAGGAGTAACTTCTTCACTTAGAGAATTGTGAACCTGTCAAATTCTCAATCACAGAAAGTTGTTGAGGCCAGTTCATTCGATATATTCAAAAGGGAGTTAGATGTGGCCCTTACGTCTAAAGGAATCAAGGGGTACGGAGAGAAAGCAGGAATGGGGTATTGAAGTTGCATGATCAGCCATGATTATATTGAATGGTGCTGCAGGCTCGAAGGGCCGAATGGCCTACTCCTATTTTCTATGTTTCTATGTTTCTATGTGAAGGGACATACAGAGTAAGATAAAGAAAAAAAGGCAAATTTATGACAGATAGCAAGAACTCAATAATGCAGAATCTCTAGAGGAGTATAAGAAGTGCAGGGGTGCAATTAAAAAAGATATCAGGAAAGCAAAGGGAGAGCATGAAAGAATGTTTGCAAGTAAAATCAGGGAAAACCCAAAGATGTTTTAAAAATTCATTAAGAGTGTAATATCTGTAAGCTTGTAATGTTTATAGCTCCACAATGTGGATGTGGATGTATTGTGTACTGCAATTGCACAGTTAATAATTAAACAGAACCGGGCAGATTTCTGGAGGCTTCTGAGAGAGCTGCCTGCCATGTTAGGAGCTGTGTGTGCTTGTGCTCTGTGAATATATCACAAAGAGCAAGAGGATAACTAAAGAAAGAGTACCCTATTAGTTACCCTAAAGGAAATCTGTGTGTGGAGGCAGAAGACGTGGGTATGATTCTTAATGAATACTGTTTTCATAAAAGAGAGGGGCGATGCAGACTTTGCAATGAGGGAGGAGGAGTGTGAAATATTAGATGAGATAAACATAGTGCAAGAGGAAGTATTAAGGGGCTTAGCAGCTTTGAAAATGGATAAATCCCCAGACCGGGATGAAATGTATCCCAGGCTATTAAGAGAAGCAAAAGAGAAAAGAGCAGAGACTCTGACCATCATTTTCCAATCCTCTTTGGCTACAGGTGTGGCACTGCTAATGCTGTGCCTTTGCTTAAAAAGGGAGAAAGGAATAGACCGAGTAATTACAGGCCAAAGACCTTTCCCTGGCCAAAGACCAAAGACTGCCCTAAGTGGAAGAAGAGCATCCGGGAGGGCGCTGAGCACCTCGAGTCTTGTCGTCGAGAGCATGCAGAAAACAAGTGCAGGCAGCAGAAGGAGCGTGCAGCAAACCAGACTCCCCACCCACCCTTTCCTTCAATGACTGGCTGTTCCACCTGTGACAGAGACTGTAATTCGGATATTGGATTGTACAGTTACCTGAGAACTCACTTTTAGAGTGGAAGCAAGTCTTGCTTGATTTCAAGGGACTGCCTATGATGATTACAGGCCAGTCAGCCTAACCTCAATGGTGGGAAAATTATTGGAAAAAATCACAAGGGACAGGATAAATCTTCATTTGGAAAGACATGGATTAATCAGGGACAGCCAGCATGGATTTATTAAAGGAAGACCGCGTCTGACGAACTTGATTGAATTTTTCGAGAAGGTAACCAGGAGGGTCGATGAGGGCAGTGCAATTGATGTAGTGTAAATGGATTTTAGCAAAGCTTTTGATGAGGTCCCACGTGGTAGACTGGTCATGAATGTAAACGCCCATGGAATCCAGGGCAAAGTGGCAAGTTGGAGCTAAAATTGGCTCGGAGGCAGGAAGCAATGGGTAATGGTTGATGGGTGTTTTTGTGACTGGAAGGCCGTATCCAGTGGGGTTCCGCAAGGCTCAGTAGTGGGTCCCTTGCTTTTTGTGGTATATATCAATGACTTGGACTTGAATGTTTCGGGTATGATTAAAAATTTTGCAGAGGACACTAAAATAGGCTGTGTAGTTGATAATGAAGAAGAAAGTTGTAGACTGCAGGAAGATATCAATGAACTGGTCACGTGGGCAGATCAGTGGTAAATGGAATTCCGGATAAGTGTGAGGTAATGCATTTGTGGAGGTCTAACTAGGCAAGGGAATATGCATTAAATGGTATGACAATGGAATGTGTAGAGGAACAAAGGGACCTTGGAGTGCAGGTCCACAGATCCCTGAAGATAAAGTGGTTAAGAAGGCATATGGAATACCTCAATTTATTAGTTGAGGCATGGAATACAAGAGCAAAGACGTTATGCTTGAACTGTATAAAACACTGGTTAGGCCGCAGGTGAAGTACTTTGTGCAGTTCTGGTCACCACATTACAGACAAGATGAGATTGCACTGGAAAGGGTGTAGAGGAGATTTACAAGAATGTGCCTGGACTTGCGAATTTTGGCTCTGAGAAAAGATTGGAGATACTGAGTCTGTTTTCTTTGGAGCAGAGGCGGCTGAGGGGAGACCTGATTGAGGTATATAAAATTATGAGGGGCCTGGATAGAGTGGATAGGAAGGACCCGTTTCCCTTTGCAGAGGTGTCAACAACCAGGGGGCATAGATTTAAAGTAATTGGAGGGAGTTTCAAGGAGATATGTGGAAATTTCTTCACCCGGAGGGTGGTGGGGTTGTGGAACTCACTGTCTGAAAGGCTGGTAGAGGCAGAAAGCCTCACCACATTTAAAAAATACTTGAATGTGCACTTAAAGTGCCATCACCTACATGGCTACGGACCAAGAGCTGGAAAGTGGGATTATGCTGGATAGCTCTCGGTCGGCTGGCGTGGACACGATGGGCCGAAATGATCTCCTTCCGTGCTGTAAATTTCTATGATTCCTCGACCCTATGAACTTCCCCACCCCCACACACACAGAAGGCTACTCTGTTGAACTTATCACCACAATTGGTCTCCATCATTACAAGGTTCTCTTGGATCACAATTGCTGTGATCGAAGGGAGTACAGATCAGAGATAGGGCTACAGCTTGGCTACATCTCTCTAACACACATTCCTGATAACTGTGAAGTACTACTGGGAGTGAGTGATCTCAGAACTTGCCCTATTTCTTTCTTTGACTTCCCCCACCCCACAGCACTTTCCCTATTCTCACCTTGAATTCAAAGTACAAGGAGCTCATGGACTATCTTGTGCCTAAAAACAAACCATTCACTTACCAGCTGCTGCCTCCTCTGTCTGCCCCAGACCCCTGGCTGATCTATCTAACCATTCCCTCATCCTTGCCATTCTCTGCAGTTTTTCCCCATTTCCCCTTTGTCATCAGCTCATTCATCTCATCCACGGAGCATATAATTTGTTTGATCTCTTCCCATCCAGCTCGTTACAATGCAACTTCACTTATTTACCCCCATGCTTACCAACTTCACCAATTTCTCTGTCATCTCACACAGTACTCAATGCCTTCAAAACTGCTGTTATTGCTTTTCTTCCTCAACATTATTCAGATATCTGAGGTTAAATTCTACATAAAACCTGAAGTCACCCAAATTTATCCCATACATTCTTCATTGGCCTGAAGATTGTTGCAATGCTCTCAATTGGCTGTCTAATATCAAGGCAGGCCAAAGCTTACTCCAGTAAAACTGAGGTCGTCATCCTCTTTGGCCCCTGATAGCATTTCTATGCCTCTGGTCTTAATTACATCAACCTGCCAGCTGCTATCGCAAGCTGAATCAAGAGGTGTGAAACCTTGTCATCCTGTTCAAACTCAAGCTGAGAATTTTCACTCGCATCATATTTATGACCTGGACTTGGGTATACAGGGCATAATTTCAAAGCTTGCAGATGACACAAAGCTTGGAAATGTAGTAAACCGTGAGGAGAATAGTGATGGACTTCAGGAGGACATGCACAGATCTACAAAATGGGCAGACACATGGCAGATTAAATTTAACACTGAGAACTCTAAAGTGATGCATTTTTGTAGGAAGAATGAGGAGAGGCAATATAAACGAAATGGTACAATTTTTAAAAGGGCTGCAGGAACAAAGACCTGGAGGTGTATGTACACAAATCTTTGATGGTAGCAGGACAAGTTGAAAAGGCTATTAAAAAAGCATACTAGATCCTTGGCTTTATAAATCAAGGCATAGCGTACAAAAGCAAGGAAGTTATGCTAAACTTTTAGAAATCATTGGTTAGGCTGAAGTATTGTGTTCACTTCTAGGCACCATATTTTAGAAAGGATGTGATGGCCTTAGAACAGGCATAGGGAAGATTTACTAGAATGGTGCCCAGAGATGCAGGCCATCAATTACGTTGAGAGACTAGAAAAGCTGAGGTTGTTCTCCTTAGAGCAGAGACGTTACAGGAAGATTTATTAATGGTTTTCAAAATCATGACGGGTTTTGATAAAGTAAATAAGGAAAAACATTTTCCGGTGGCAGAAGGGGCAGTAACTAGAGGACACAAATTTAAAGTTATTGGTAAAAGAACCATAGGCGAGATGAAGAAAATTTGTTTTACACAGCAGATTGTTATGATCTGGAATGCACTTCCTTAAAAGGGTGGTGAAAGCAGATTTAATAATACATTTCAAAAGGGAATTGAATAAATACTTGAAGATGAAAGTTTGCAGAGCTATGGAGAAAGGGAAAGAGAGTGAGACTGAGTGGATAGTTCTTTCAAAGAGCCAGCACAGGCATGATGGGCCAAATGACCTCTGTGCTGTATCATTCTATGATTCCGTCTGAGTCATTAGTGAAATCACTTCCTTCCACTTCTGCACATTGCCTGCCTCTGTCCCATTTTTACCATTCTGCTATTGGAACCTTTCTTTATGCCTTCATCACATTGAGGCTTTATTTATGTTATGCCTTCCGAGCTTGCCTCCTGCTGAAACCTTGAGGAACTTCTACTCACTCTAACATCAGCCTCTCCTCATCACTAATACTCTTGATCCCACAATTTTTAGATGCTCATTCAGCCATTTTGCACCTGCCCTCTGGAAGTCTCTGTGCAGTTCGCTTTGCCTCGCTCACTCTCCCCCCTGCTTTCAAAAAAGACCGTATCTTCAGTTCCGCATCTTACCCTCTCTGTTACTGTCCTATTTCCCCATGCTCATTTCCAATATTTTGAGACTTCTCCAGATGTGAGGTTGGAATTTCTCATAGCCTGCAGGAAAATTCACAACTGCACTGGGCTCTTGTGTGTTATTTTAAGGTTTTAACGTTCAGTTTCATGCTGTTTAAAGCTGCTGAACATGATTATTGACCTTGCTGCACCATTTAATGGCCCCCAGATTTTATAGCAGATGTATCACAGATTTAAGAAAACGATTCAGTTGTGTTTTTACAAATATGCTTAATCACCCTGAAAAATACTCAGTTACAACTTTAAAAGCATTAATCTGTAATTTCTATTCTATAATGCTCATGTGGGAAAATACTACAGTCATAGGAACAAGACAGCACATAAGTTACAATACTCAGTGGAAGGAGGCACAAGCATGAACCATTACTGCAGCACTGCAGTGTATTTGATTCCTTTGTTACGATAAGATTTGCACCACAGACTGGGTTAACGATTGAAACATTAGTTCATGTTTGACTAGTGGGAGCTTTCAGAGGTCTGGACAAGACAAAAAGCATCTAATTTGAGAGTGAGATTTATGCTCAAACTGAAGGCCATCTGCTTTTGCTGCCTGGCAGAACGTATGGATGCAAACACTATACTAAAGAGGATTAAAAAGCCTTCAAAGAAGACTGATAGATTTTACGTCTAATTTGGGATGGTCTGGAAGACATCAATAACACTTTGTGTGTCTTATCTAAAACAGATATCAGGACTGAGTATGACATGTGATGAATTGCAGAATGCAGATCTGATGATGGACAAGTTTAATATGAAATGAAGAATGAAATTGATGTTTTGGAGAAATCAATTTACATTAAGCAAAATATTGCTGCCCAAAATTGAAATCTTATTGGCATGAACCTTTGTATGACAGTTAGAAAAGGAATAGTTGGAAGCTGCTAGCAGTAGGCATTCACTATTATAAAATTGTGCTACATTATTAAATATACAATACCAACAGCTCTCCCGACAGCTGAGTTAGTATTTTATATGAAGCAGCTCAGATCTATGTAGAACAGAAAAATCTCAGGTCTATTTTGAGTTTGCTGATCTCAGCCAGCGCATTCGTAGGGATGCTGATGTTGACTGAGAATCATGGCATCTCAGGTTTGCAGCATAGAAGGAGACTATTCTTCCCATCATGTCTGTGCTGATTCTTTGCTCGAGCAACCCAAAGCTCTTCTCTCTCGTCATAGCCTGCATATTCCTGTATCCCATGGGCAACAATAAGCTTAATTAATAATCAATTACTTTTCAAAAAGCAAAATACTGCAGAGACTGGAAATCTGAGATAAAATAGAAAATGCTGGAACTACTCAGCAGGTCAGCCAGCATCAGTTCTGACGAAAGGCTCAATTCTGTTTCTCTCTCCATAGATGCTGTCTGACCTGTTGAGTATTTCCAGCATTTCCTGTTTTTATATCAATAACTTTTCTTTTGTTGAACAGTGGGACCTTTGTAAGGCTGTCAGTGGGACACAAACCAGCTGTTAACTGTTGAGAGCGCCTCTGCCGATATAGCAAGTGACCATTAGAGGTGTCCTTTTAATGGCATCAAACCTTCTCTTCTACGCAGGTATTTTGTGGGGCTTGTGAGTGGTGACCAGTTGTAAAGGCCTCCAGGAAGACAGCTCCGACTGCCTATTATTTTCCAAGTTCTAGTTGGAGGCTATACATCAAACACACTAACTGGCATGAGTCCCACTGATGCTTAAACAATGCTTTATGATGGTCTGAGTAGGGTTTTTGCCATAGTGGAGGGATACATCCTTTTACTATTAGCAGTGAGAGTTGTACTAGGATGTGCAACTCGGGTGAATCTTGTATCTCTGGGGGTAGGGTCAGCAGGTAGGGGAGTGGTTCCGAACAGTAGCATAGTGGTTATGTTACTGAGCTAGTAATCTAGTGGACCTGGACTAATGATCCAGAGATGTGAGTTTAAATCCCACCATGGCAGCTGGGGAATTTAAATTCAGTTAATTAAATAATCTGGAATAAAAAGCTACTATCAATAATGGTGACCATGTAACTAGCAGATTGTCGTAAAAACCCATCTGGTTCACTAATGTCCTTTTTTAGGGAAGGAAATCTGCTGTCCTCACCTGGCCTGGCTTCACCTGGTGTGACTTCAGACCCCCAGCAATGTGGTTGACTCTTAACTGCCCTCTGAAATGGCTGAGCCAGCCACTCAGTTTCACCAACCTGCTACAACAAAGTCACTGAGGGAGTATGTTCACCACACGGACTGTAGCAGCTCACCACCACCTTCTCAAGGGCAATTAGGGATGGGCAATAAATGCTGGCGTTGCCAGCGACGCCCACTTCCCACTAATTAATTAAAAACATTCTAGTCATCACCTTTGTAGCACCTCGGTTTGCTTCCTAAAATAGTTAGATTTGGGCCCAGGACCATCTCATCTCTAGCATTAACCCAATAGGGAGGGGCAGAATCTATGAAGCTTATATGGAATGTGTTAATTTCAGTGCGTGAGTTTGAGTTGGCACTCACCGGGCAGGTACAGCATATGGTTAGACACAGAGTAAAGCTCCCTCTACACTGTCTCCTTAATATTTGAGGGCTTGTTTCCAGATTCTCTTCCATTCTTTTGTTATTTGATGACACAGATATTGCTCTTTTCAGATTTTCTCTGGGCTCTGTCATTGTAGATGTGAGCTTAGTATATAGGGCATAGAATGATTGCAGGTTGAGATGAGTACTCTAGGATGGCTGTCACTGAAGTGTGCTCAGTAATTAAATTCAAACATGCAGCTTTTTTTAGTTTCCCTTACAGATTCTCTTCCTTTCCTGACTCCTTGCGAAGGTACAATTCCAAGGATGATGGGTGCCCCTGCAATCTCATACACGTGCTTATCCTTCTTGTGTTTGCCTTGACTCTGTCTTGACAGGCTATTCCACCACTTGGGGCGTGGGGGGAATACATCAAATCCAAGACCAATCTTGCCATTCAATGTTCACCCAGGGAATCCTGGATACAAATCAGGACTGAAAACCCTGGCTTATTGGGCCCAAAATTGGCCAGGAGTTGCTCCGTTTTTTTTGCAGCAACTTGATTTTTCTGGAGTATCTTAAAAATCCCCATTTTGCACATTCAAATTTGCGCCAGTGCAAGTGAGTTAGTTAAGATCTTTTTAGTTTAGTTTAGTTTTTTTCAAAAGGGAGCGTTACCAGCCACCTACACCAGTTTTGGCCATTTAAACCACTTTGGACAGCTAATAGTTGCTCCAAACTAACTTAGGCCAGCGTATGTGGCCACTTGTGGCCGCACAGAAAACCCTTGCGGAGAGTTAAGAAATCAGCGCAGGTAGCCAAATATGGGGGGGGGGGGGTGGGGGCGGAGAAGTGGACAGGACCTTGCAAACCACTAAACACCTTCACAAGAATATTCAAGAAGCATAAAAACCATCAATAATAAATAAAAAATAAAAGTTAAGTCCTACCTTCCTAACTCAGCCCGGGAAGTCAGCGGGCCAACCGGTGCGAGAGGCCACTCGGCTGGGGATAGATGCGGGCGGGATGACCGGGCGGGAGAGCACAGGGAACTGACTAACTCTCTCTGACTCTCTCTCTCTATTGACTCTCTGACTCTCTCTGACTATTCCAGCAGCCAGCCCGGCGCGCAGCGTGAGGCCACTCGGCCGGGGATAGGGGCGGGACGCATCAGGTCCCACGCTGCAGCACGGCTGGGGGTAGGAGCTACTGCGCATGCACGAAACCTCCAGTGTGCATGTATTGAGCTGCTGGCACTGTTTTTCATGCAGGGCCCTAGCTCCGCCCCCTAATGGACAGACCACACTGGTAGCCAAGCCATGGGAGAGGCCACAGAGCGGCCAGACTCAGAGGAGATCTTTCTGCCGCATTTTTCACACGAGGAAGTCGGCACATCTCCGGTGAGTGCACCGAAAAAAATGGGTGGGCCAAATTTGGGCCCATAGTTCCTCCGTGATCAATGATGCTGCATACAAAAGTTTCAAGTAAGTGTCGGTGTGGAATATATAGCATGCTATATTTGATTAGTCTGCCATAATGCTACATTAAATTTTTTTTTAATCATTCATGGGATGCGGACGTTGTGTGCAAGGCCAGCATTTATTGCCCATCCCTAATTGCGCATGAGAAGTTGGTAGCGAGCTGCCTTCTTGAACAGTGCTGTTAGGTAGGGAGTTCCAGGATTCGGTCCAGCAATGATGAAGGAACAGTGTTATATTTCCAAGTCAGGGTGGTGTGTAACTTGGAGAGGAACTTGCAGGTGATGGTATTCCATGCGCTTGCTGCCCTTCTCCTTCTAGGTGGTAGAGGTCGCAGGTTGGGGAGGTGCTGCTGAAGAAGCCTTGGCGAGTTGCTGCAGTGCATCTTGTAGATGGTACACACTGCAGGCATGGTGCGCCGGTGGTGGAGAGAGTGAATGTTGAAGGTGCTAGATGGAGTGTCAATCAAGTGGGCTGTCATCACATTCCTGACTTGAGCCTTGTAGATGGTAGAAAGGCTTTAGGGAGTAAGGAGATGAGACACTACTGCGGAATTCACAGCTCGTATTGTCACAGTATTTATGTGGCTGGTCCAGTTAAGTTTCTAGTCAATGGTGACCCTCAGGATGTGAATGGTGGGGTATTCGGTGATGGTAATTGTTATATATGTAAACCTGTAAATATCTTGTTTAACCACCAGAGGGCTCATCCCCTGGAGTCCCAAGGGATCTCACACTCACTTGGGAGCACCTGTACATAAGGAGGCCTCACAGGCTTGAGAGGCACTCTGAAGACTGGTAATAAAGAACTGTGGTCACACCTTACTTTGAGCTCAGAGTATCTGGTCAGACTCTTTATTCAACACATAACAACTGGCGACGAGATACAGATGACGAACCCCACCGCAACTATGCAGAGAATAGTGGGCATCCTGGAGAAATTTTCGGAGGAAGATGATTGGGAAACCTTTGTGGAGCGACTCGACCAATACTTTGTGGCCAGCGAGCTTGAAGGAGAAGCGAACGCTGCCAAACGAAGGACGATCCTCCTCACCATTTGCGGGGCTTCATGAAAAATCTGCTTGCTCCAGTGAAACCCACAGAGAAGTCGTATGATGATTTGTGCACACTGGTCGGGGAGCATCTAAACCCAAAGGAAAGCGTTCTGATGGCGAGGTGCCGGTTCTACATGTACAAGAGGTCTGAAGGCCAGGAAGTGGCAAGCTACGTCACCGAGCTAAGATGCCTTGCAGGACATTTCGAATTTGAAGGACACTTGGAGCACATGCTCAGGGACTTCTTTGAACTTGGCATTGGTCATGAAGTAATACTTCGCAAACTTTTGACTGTAGAGACCCCTTGAGTAAGGCCATAGCAATAGCCCAGGCGTTCCCCGCCACCAATGACAATACCAAACAAATCTCTCAGCACACGAGTGCTGCTGCGAGTACTGTGAACAAAATAATGTTGTTTTCGAATCATAATGTACAGGGCAGGCCTCACATGCCTGCAGCTGCACATCCGCAGATGTCTCAGAGTCCATCATCAAGGGTGGTGAATGCAAGGCCATTATCACCTTGTTGCCGCTGCGGGGGTGATCATCGTTTCCATTCATGCCGCTTTAAAGGATACGTTTGCAAGGACTGTGGAATAATGGGATACTTCCAACGTATGTGCAGGTGAGCTGCAAACCCTGCTAATCCTGCAAACCACCATGTTGCAGAGGAGGACAGATCCATGGTGGATCACGATGAACCAGAGCCTCAGACCGAGGAGGCAGAGGTATATGGGGTGCACACATTTACCACAAAGTGTCCCCCGATAATGCTGAAGGTTGCATTAAATGGACTCCCGGTGTCCATGGAGCTGTACATGGCGCGAGCCAATCCATCATGAGTAAAAAGACTTTCGACAAATTGTGGTGCAACAAGGACTCAAGGCCAGTCTTGACTCCCATTCGCACTAAACTGAGAACTTACGCAAAGGAACTGATTCCTGTAATCGGCAGTGCTACTGTAAAGGTCTCCTACGATGGAGCGGTGCACAAGTTACCACTCTAGGTGGTACCGGTAACGATGGCCCCAAGCTGCTCAACAGGAGCTGGCTGAGGAATATACGCTTGAACTGGGATGATGTCTGAGCGTTCTCGTCCGTCGACGACATTTCATGTGTAATGAGAAAGGATTAATTAGCAATCTTGTTGTGCGAGGCCCCTTGGGGAAGAGTGACCATAACATGGTAGAATTCTTTATTAAGATGGAGAGTGACACAGTTAATTCAGAAACTAGGGTCCTGAACTTGAGGAAGGGTAACTTCGATGGTTTGAAGCATGAATTGGCAAGAATAGACTGGCAAATGATACTTAAAGGGTTGACGGTGGATAGGCAATGGAAAACATTTAAAGATCACATGGATGAACTTCAGAAATTGTACATCCCTGTGTGGAGTAAAATTAAAACGAGGAAGAAGGCTCATCCGTGGCTAACAAGGGAAATTAAGGACAGTGTTAACTCCAAGAAAGAGGCATATAAATTGGCCAAAAAAAGCAACAAACCTGAGGACTGGGAGAAATTTAGAATTCAGCAGAGGAGGACTAAAAGTTTAATTAAGAGAGGGAAAATAGAGTACGAGAAGAAACTTGCTGGGAACATAAAAATTGACTGCAAAAGCTTCCATAGATATGTGAAGAGAAAAAGATTAATGAAGACAAATGTAGGTCCCTTGCAGTTGGATTCAGGAGAATTTATAATGGGGAACAAAGAAATGGCAGACCAATTGAACAAATACTTTGATTCTGTCTTCATGAAGGAAGACACAAATAGATTTCTGGAAATACTAGGGGACTGAGTGTCGAGTGAGAAGGAGGAACTGAAGGATATCCTTATTAGGTGGGAAAATGTTTTCGGGAAATTGATGGGATTGAAGGCCGATAAATCCCCGGGGCCTGATAGTCTGCATCCCACAGTAGTTAAGGAAGTGGCCCGAGAAATAGTGGATGCATTGGTGATCATTTTCCAACAGTCTATCGACTTGGGATCAGTTCCGATAGACTGGAGGGTAGCTAATGTAACACCACTTTTTAAAAAGGGAGGGAGAGAGAAAGCGGGTAATTATAGACTGGTTAGCCTGACATCAGCAGTGAGGAAAATGTTGCAATCAATTTTCAAGGATGAAATAGCAGCGCATTTGGAAAGCAGTGAAAGAATCGGTCCAAGTCAGCATGGATTTGTGAAAGGGAAGTTATACTTGGCAAAACTTCTAGAGTTTTTTGAGGATGTAACTAGTAGAGTGGACAAGAGAAAACCAGTGGATGTGGTGTATTTGGACTTTCAAAAGGCTTTTCACAAGGTCCCACACCAAGAGGATTGGTGTGCAAAATCAAAGCACATGGTATTGGGGATAATATACTGACGTGGATAGAGAACTGGTTGGCAGACAAGAAGCAGAGAGTTGGGATAAACGGGTCCTTTTCAGAATGGCAGGCAGTGACTAGTGGAGAGCTGCATGGCTCAGTTCTCGGATCCCAGCTATTTACAATATATATCAATGATTTGGAGGAAGAAATTGAGTGTAATATCTCCAAGTTTGCAGATGACACTAAACTGGGTGGAAGTGTGAGCTGTGAGGGGGCCGCTAGGAGGCTGCAGGGTGACTTGGACAGGTTAGGTGAGTGGGCAAATGCATGGCAGATGCAGTATAATGTGCACAAATGTGCGGTTATCCACTTTGGGGGCAAAAATGCGAAGACAGAATATTATCTGAATGGCGGCAGGTTAGGCAAAGGAGAGGTGCAACGAGACCTCGGTGTCATGGTTCATCAGTCATTAAAAGTTGGCATACAGGTACAGCAGGCGGTGAAGAAGGCAAATGGTATGTTGGCCTTCATAGCTAGGGGATTTGAGTATAGGAGCAGGGAGGTCTTACTTGGTGAGGCCTCACCTGGAATATTGTGTTCAGTTTCGGTCTCCTAATCTGAGGAAGGATGTTCTTGCTATTGAGGGAGTGCAGCGAAGGTTCACTAGACTGATTCCCGGGATGGCAGGACTGGCATATTGTGTTCTTAACACAGATGAGACTGCATACAGGGAGGTTAAAGTAACAGTGACCTCAGTCTTTATTAAGACACTCCAGAATGAGGAACAGGTGTTAGGGGCTGGCTTATATACAGTGCTCCCAAGGGATGCTGGGATCCCTTGGGACTTCAGGTGGTGCAATCCCTGGTGGAGGAACATGGGAGTGCATGCTTTACAGATACACAACATCATTCCCCCGCAAAGTCAAAGTGAAAACTATTTACAAGGTGAGGCGGTTGGGAGCCTTTCTTTCCTTGGTGGACTGCCTCGGTACAAATGTCTGTTCTGGTGTGTTGGCTGTGCCCTCGCTGGGCTGGCATGTTGTTGGCCCTGCAGGGCTGCTGGGTGAGCCTGGCCTTGCTGGGCTGTTGGGCGTGATGGGTTTGATTTCCTGGTCCGGGGCGATGTCGTTGATCCTTTGGGTGTGTGTTGTGGGCTCGATAAAGGTGGTGTCTGCTGTGGGTTGTTCAGGGCAGTCTGTGAAACGCAGCCTCGTTTGGTCCAGGTGCTTTCTGCAAATTTGTCCATTGTCTAGTTTTGATTGCAAACACCCTACTCCCTTCTTTAGCTATCACTGTGCCCGCGATCCAATTGGGACCATGTCCATAGTTTAGCACATACACAGGGTCATTCAGATCAATTTCCCATGACACAGTGGCGCGACCATCGTTTACATTGTGTTGCTGCCGTCTGTTCTCTACGTGATCATGCAGGTTGGGGTGAACCAGCGAGAGTCTGGTTTAAGTGTCCTTTTCATGAGTAGCTCAGCCGAGGGCACCCCTGTGAGCGAGTGGGGTCTCGTGCGGTAGCTGAGCAGTACTCGGGACAGGCGGGTTTGGAGTGAGCCTTCTGTGACTCGTTTAAGGCTCTGTTTGATTGTTTGTACTGCCCGCTTTGCCTGCCCATTGGAGGCTGATTTAAACGGGGCCGAGGTGACATGTTTGATCCCATTGCAGGTCATGAATTCAATTCTTTAAATTCGGCACTTGGTGAAACATGGCCCGTTGTCACTGACCAGTATGTCAGGCAGGCCGTGGGTGGCAAACATGGCCCTCAGGTTTTCAACGGTGGCGGTGGCGGTGCTTCCTGACATTATTTCACATTCAATCCATTTTGAAAAGGCATCCATCACCACCAGGAACATTTTACTGAGAAACGGGCCCGCATAGTCGACATGGATCCTTGACCATGGTCTGGAGGGCCAGGACCACAAACTTAGTGGTGCCTCTCTGGGTGCATTGCTCAACTGAGCACACACGCTGCATTGCCGTACACAGGACTCTAAGTCAGGGTCGATACCGGGATCTGGCTATCGCTTTCATCATTACTATACCTGGGTGTGTGCTGTGGAGATCCAAGATGGACATCTCCCTGCCCTTTTTGGGTAGCACTATGCGGTTACCCCACAACAGGCAGTCTGCCTGAATGGACAGCTCATCCTTTCGCCGCTGGAACGGCTTGATTAGCTCTTGCATTTCAACGGTGATGCTGATCCATCTCTCATGCAGTACACAGTTTTTTACTCGGGACAGCAGAGGATCTTGGCTGGTCCAAGTCCTAATCTGGCGGGCCGTGACAGGTGAATTATCATTTTCAAATGCTTCCATGACCATCAACAAGTCTGCGGGCTGCGCCACCATCAACAAGTTTGCAGGCTGCGCCATTTCCACCCCCGTGGTGGGCAATGATAGCCGACTGAGAGCATCCGCACAGTTCTCGGTGCCTGGCCTGCGGCGGATGGTATAGTTATACGCTGATAGCGCGAGTGCCCACCTTTGTATGCGGGCTGAGGCATAAGTATTTATCCCCTTGTTTTCAGCAAACAGGAATATGAGGAGCATGTGATCGGTTTCCAGCTCAAATTTGAGGACAAACAGGTACTGATGCATTTTCTTTACCCCGAACACACACACTAATGCCTCTTTCTCAATAATGCTGTAGATCCTCTCGGCCTTCGACAAGCTCTTGGAGGCATAGGCGACTGTTTGCAACTTCCCCGCAACATTAGCTTGTTGTAATACACACCTGACTCCATACGACGACGCATCACATGCTAGCACAAGTCTTTTACACGGGTTATACAATACAAGCAGCTAGTTGGAGCATAAAATGTTTCTGGCTTTCTCAAAAGCAATTACTTGTTTTTTTCCCCATACCCAGTTCTCACCTTTACACAATAACACCTGTAGGGGCTCTAAGAGAGTGCTTAACCCGGTAGGAAGTTACCAAAATAGTTGAGTAGTCCCAGGAACGACCGCAGCTCCGTGATGTTCTGTGGCCTGGGCGCATTCCTGATAGCATCTGTCTTGGTGTCTGTGGGCCGAATGCCATCCGCCGCGATCTTTCTCCCCAAAAACTCCACTTCTGTTGCCATGAAGATGCATTTCGACCTCTTCTGCCGCAGCCCTACGCGATCCAGTCGCTGGAGGACCTCCTCCAGGTTTTGTAGGTGCTCGACGGTATCCCGACACGTGACCAATATGTCGTCCTGAAAAACCATCGTGCGTGGTACTGACTTGAGTAGGCTCTCCATGTTTCTCTGGAAGATCGCTGCAGCCGATCGAATTCCAAACGGGCATTTGTTGTAGATGAACAGTCCCCTGTGCGTGTTGATGCAGGTGAGGCCCTTCGAAGACTCCTCCAGCTCCTGCGTCATATAGGCCGATGTCAGGTCGAGCTTGGTGAATGTCTTGCCTCCTGCCAGTGTCGGAAATAGGTCGTCTGTCTTAGGTAGCGGGTATTGATCCTGTCGCGAGAAATGATTAATAGTTACTTTATAATCGCCACAAATCCTGACCATGCCATCACTTTTGAGTACTGGAACAATCAGGCTGGCACACTTGCTGAATTCCACTGGGGAGATGATGTCCTCGCATTACAGCCTGTCCAGCTTGATTTCCACTCTCTCCCTCATCATGCGAGCTATCGCTCGTGCCTTGTGGTGAATGGGTCGTGCATCTGGGACCAAGTGGATCCGTACCTTCGCCCCGGAAAAGTTTCCAATGCCTGGCTCAAAAAGGGAAGGAAATTTGTTAAGAACCTGGGTACATGATCCTCATTGACATGTGATAGCGCTCGGATGTCATCCCAGTTCCAGCGGATTTTGCCCAGCCAGCTCCTTCCAAGCAGTGTGGGGCCATCACCCGAGAGAATACAGAGTGGCAGTTTGTGCACGGTGCCCTCGTAGATGACCTTGACCATGGTGCTGACCAGGACAATGATAAGCTCTTTGGTGTACGTTCTCAGTTTCGTGTGGATGGGGCTCAGGGCTGGTCTGAGTGCCTGGTTGCACCACAGTCTCTCAAACATCTTTTTACTCATGATGGATTGGCTAGCGCCAGTGTCCAGTTCCTTGGCTACGGGTAAGTCATTCAATTTTACATTTAGCGTTATAGGTGGCCATTTCGTCAAAAATGTGTGCACCCCATGTACTTCAGCATCTGCCTCCTTTCTCTGAGGCTCGAAATTGCTTTGATCCACGATGGACTGATCTTCCTCTGCCACGTGGTGGTTAACAGGTTTTGCAGAGCTTGCAGCTCATCTGCAAGCTCGTTGGAGGTACCCCATTGTTCCACAGCTATTGCAAACATACCCTTTGAAGCGGCATGAATACGCTAAATGGAAGCCTCCACAATGCCAACAAGGTATGAATTGCTTTGCATTCATCCTTTGTTGGGGACTCTGAGTCATCTGCGTCACCTGAGGCCTGCTGGCAGTAGCAGACCCGTGGTTTCCACCCTGTACATTTCTTCTCGCAAACACACTTCCAGTTAATTTATGAACATTGCTAGCACTTGTGTGCTGAGAGATTTCTTTGCTGTGGTCACTGGTGGACATAAACGCCTGTGCCATCGCAATGGCCTTACTGAGGGTTGGTGTCTCTACAGTCAAAAGCTTTCATAGGATGGTCTCATGGCCAATGACCAGTACAAAAAATTCTCTGAGCATTTGCTCCAGGTAGCCATCAAACTCACATTGTCCTGCAAGTCGCCTTAGCTCGGCGACGTAGCTCGCTACTTCCTGACCTTCAGATCACTGGCACGTGTAGAACCGATACATAAGAACATAACATAAGAACATAAGAATTAGGAACAGGAGTAGGCCATCTAGCCCCTTGAGCCTGCTCCGCCACTCAACAAGATCATGGCTGATCTGGCCGTGGACTTAGCTCCACTTACCCACCCGTTCCCCATAACCCTTAATTCCCTTATTGCTTAAAAATCTATCTATCTGTGATTTGAATACATTCAATGAGCTAGCCTCAACTGCTTCCTTGGGCAGAGAATTCCACAGATTCACAACCCTCTAGGAGAAGAAATTCCTTCTCAATTCTGTTTTAAATTGACTCCCCCATATTTTGAGGCTGTGCCCACTAGTTCTAGTCTCCCCGACCAGTGGAAACAACCTCTCTGTCTCTATCTTGTCTATCCCTTTCATTATTTTAAATGTTCCTTCTGAACTCCAACGAGTAAAGACCCAGTCTACTCAATCTATCATAAGGTAACCCCCTCATCTCCGGAATCAGCCGAGTGAATCGTCTCTGTACCCGCTCCAAAGCTAGTATATCCTTCCTTAAGTAAGGTGACCAAAACTGCACGCAGTACTCCAGGTGCGGCCTCACCAATACCCTGTACAGTTGCAGCAGGACCTCCTTGCTTTTGTACTCCATCCCTCTCGCAATGAAGGCCAACATTCCATTCGCCTTCCTGATTACCTGCTGCACCTGCAAACTAACTTTTTGGGATTCATGCACAAGGAGACGGAATTCCTCATCGGCGCCAAACCCCGGAACCTCCCTCGGGGGCCGGCGCCTCACAACTTGAGCCGCCTCGGGGAAATCCCCTCCGTGCCTTTCAGTTCCGCGCGGAGGGGTTTCCTGTATGGGCTGCTCCTGCACACCCTCAACTTTGCCATCCTCGCCGGCCGTCCGGACACGCCATGGCGCACCATCTTGCCGTCCGGAGGAGGCGGGGGTCCCCGATGGAGGGCACTCTACGCAGGGGTCCTCCCACTATTCATCGGGGACTTGGCCTGGAGGGTGGTGCACGGAGCAGTGCCGTGCAACAAATTTTTAAGCCGGTTCACGGACTCCCAGGCCGCCTGCAATTTCTGCGGTCTGGAGGAGTCCGTGTTCCATGTTTTTATTGAGTGCACAAGGTTGCAGCCCCTGTTCCATTATTTGAAGGGGCTGCTCCTGAAATTCTGGCTGCACTTCAGTCCCACTCTCCTGATCTTTGGGCACCCTGTGCGGAGGGGAGCGGGTAGGTCCGAAGGCCTCCTCGTAGGACTGCTCCTGGGCACGGCCAAGGGTGCCATCAGCCGGTCCAGGCAGCGGGCGGTCGAGGGGGTCGTTCAACCTGACTGCCTGCCTCTCTTCCGCTCTTACATCCGGTCCAGGGTGTCCTTGGAGATGGAGCACGCGGTGTCCACCGGTACGCTCGCGGCCTTCCGCGAGAGGTGGGCACCGGAGGGACTGGAGTGCATCATCACGCCCGGCAACCAAATTTTAATTTGATTTTACGTTTTAAAGTTAATTTGTTTTAATTGCCGGTGCTTTTAGTGTCCCCTTCCCTTTTATAGGGGGCACTGGGGAAAATTGTGATTTTAGTGCCAAAAAAAAAAAAAAAAAAAAAAAAAAAAAAAAAAAAAAAAAAAAAAAAAAAAAAAAAAACACAAAAAAGGGGAAAAAAAAAAAAATGGGCCTTGTAAATGTCTGGAGTGTCACCCAGGTCGGGTGGCACCGTTTAATGTTTTATGTTTTCACAGATAAACTCAAAAGAGTTTCATGCACAAGGAGACGGAATTCCTCATCGGCGCCAAACCCCGGAACCTCCCTCGGGGGCCGGCGCCTCACAACTTGAGCCGCCTCGGGGAAATCCCCTCCGTGCCTTTCAGTTCCGCGCGGAGGGGTTTCCTGTACGGGCTGCTCCTGCACACCCTCAACTTTGCCATCCTCGCCGGCCGTCCGGACACGCCATGGCGTACCATCTTGCCGTCCGGAGGAGGCGGGGGTCCCCGATGGAGGGCACTCTACGCAGGGGTCCTCCCACTATTCATCGGTGACTTGGCCTGGAGGGTGGTGCACGGAGCAGTGCCGTGCAACAAATTTTTAAGCCGGTTCACGGACTCCCAGGCCGCCTGCAATTTCTGCGGTCTGGAGGAGTCCGTGTTCCATGTTTTTATTGAGTGCACAAGGTTGCAGCCCCTGTTCCATTATTTGAAGGGGCTGCTCCTGAAATTCTGGCTGCACATCAGTCCCACTCTCCTGATCTTTGGGCACCCTGTGCGGAGGGGAGCGGGTAGGTCCGAGGGCCTCCTCGTAGGACTGCTCCTGGGCACGGCCAAGGGTGCCATCAGCCGGTCCAGGCAGCGGGCGGTCGAGGGGGTCGTTCAACCTGACTGCCTGCCTCTCTTCCGCTCTTACATCCGGTCCAGGGTGTCCTTGGAGATGGAGCACGCGGTGTCCACCGGTACGCTCGCGGCCTTCCGCGAGAGGTGGGCACCGGAGGGACTGGAGTGCATCATCACGCCCGGCAACCAAATTTTAATTTGATTTTACGTTTTAAAGTTTAATTTGTTTTCATTGCCGGTGCTTTTAGTGTCCCCCTCCCCTTTTATAGGGGGCACTGGAAAAATTTGATTTTAGCGCCCCAAAAAAACCAAAAAAAAAGGGGCCTTGAAAATGTCTGCTGTGTCACCCAGGTCGGGTGGCATGGTTTTAATGTTTATGTTTTTGCAGGTAAACTCAAAAGAGTTTCATGCACAAGGAGGGTGGCACGGTTTAATGTTTATGTTTATTTTCAGGTAAACTCAAAAGAGTTTCATGCACAAGGACCCCCAGGTCCCTCTGCTCCGCAGCATGTTGTAATTTCTCCCCATTCAAATAATATTCCCTTTTACTGTTTTTTTTTCCAAGGTGGATGACCTCACATTTTCCGACATTGTATTCCATCTGCCAAACCTTAGCCCATTCACCTAACCTATCTAAATCTCTTTGCAGCCTCTCTGTGTCCTCTACACAACCCGCTTTCCCACTAATCTTTGTGTCATCTGCAAATTTTGTTACACTACACTATGTCCCCTCTTATAGAAACATAGAAACATAGAAATCATCTATGTATATTGTCAACAGTTGAGGTCCCAGCACCGATCCCTCTGGCACACCACTAAACACCGATTTCCAACCCGAAAAGGACCCATTTATCCCGACTCTCTGCTTTCTGTTAGCCAGCCAATTCTCGGTCCATGCTAATACATTTCCTCTGACTCCGCGTCCCTTTATCTTCTGCAGTAACCTTTTGTGTGGCACCTTATCGAATGCCTTTTGGAAATCTAAATACACCACATCCATCGGTACACCTCTATCCACCATGCTCGTTATATCCTCAAAGAATCCCAGTAAATCAGTTAAACATGATTTCCCCTTCATGAATCCATGTTGCGTCTGCTTGAATGCACTATTCCTATCTAGATGTCCCGCTATTTCTTCCTTAATGATAGCTTCAAGTATTTTCCCCACTACAGATGTTAAACTAACCTGCCTGTAGTTACCTGTCTTTTGTCTGCCCCCTTTTTTAAACAGAGACGTTACCTCGCCATCAGTAGTCTCTCCCTCGGATTAAGATGCTCCCGAACCAGTGTACACAGCTCCTCATATGACTTATCTGTGGGTTTCACTGGAGCCAGAAGATTCTTCATGAGGCTGTAGGTC
Organism: Pristiophorus japonicus; assembly: GCF_044704955.1. Lineage (NCBI taxonomy): Eukaryota > Metazoa > Chordata > Chondrichthyes > Pristiophoridae > Pristiophorus > Pristiophorus japonicus. Next base: position 311,975,167 of record NC_091978.1, on the reverse strand, counting down.
GGTGCCCCGCAGACCGTGAGGAGGACCGCTCTCCTTTTTGCAGCGCTTCCTTCTCCATCCAGCTCGTTGGCTACAAAGTACTGGTCTAGCCATTCGACATAGGCTTCCCAGTCCTCACCCTCTGAGAACTTCTCTAGGATGCCCACAGTTTGCTGCATCTTTGCATTGGATTCGTATACTCGTCGCCAGTTATTGTGTTCCTAACACAGATGTGACTGCACACAGGGAGGTTAAAGTAACAGTGACCTCAGTCTTTATTAAGACACTTCAGAGTGAGGAACAGGCCTTCGGGGCCGGCTTTTATAGAGTGCTCCCAAGGGATGCTGGGATGCCTTGGGACTTCAGGGGATGCACTCTTTGGTGGCGGAACATGGGAGTGCATGTTTTATAGATACACAACAGACATATGAGGAGAGACTTGATCAACTGGGCCTTTATACATTGGAGTTTAGAAGGATGAGAGGGGATCTCATGGAAACATATAAGATTCTGACGGGACGGGACAGGTTAGATGTGGGTAGAATGTTCCCGATGTTGGGGAAGTCCAGAACCAGGGGACACAGTCTTAGGATAAGGGGTAGGCCATTTAGGACTGAGATGAGGAGAAACTTCTTCACTCAGAGAGTTGTTAACCTGTGGAATTCCCTGCCACAGAGAGTTGTTGGTACCAGTTCATTGGATATATTCAAGAGGGAGTTAGATGTGGCCCTTACAGCTAAGGGAATCAAGGGATATGGAGAGAAAGCAGGAAAGGGGTACTGAGGGAATGATCAGCCATGGTCTTATTAAATGGTGGTGCAGGCTTGAAGAGCCGAATGGCTAGTCCTGCACCTCTTTTCTATGTTTCTATGTTTGTCGGATAGATACCAGTGTTGTAGCTGTACTGGAATAGCTTGGCTAGAGGCACGGCTTGTTCTGGAGCACAAGTCTTCAGCACGACAGCCAGGATGTTGTCGGGGCCCTTAGCCTTTGCTGGATCCAGTGCACTCAGCCATTTCTTGATGGCACGAGGAATTAATCGAATTGGCTGAAGGTTGGCTTTTGTGATGTTAGGGACCTCAGCAAGAGGCCAAGACAAATAATCCTCTCGGCACTTCTCACTGACAATGGTTGCAAATGATTCAGCCTTGTCTTTTGCACCCGCTTGCTGGGCTCTGTCTTCATTGAGGAAAGGGATGGTCATGGAGCCTCCTCCCGCTATGATCTGATCCATTGATTGTGAGATCACTTAGCTCTATCTAAAACATGCTGCTTCTGCTGTTTAACATGCATGTAGTCCTGTATTGCAGCTTCCACAGGTTGGCACCTCATTTTTAGGTACGCCTGGCGCTACTCCTGGCATGCTCTTCTACACTCCTTATTCTTACGCCACACAGGGATGTACAATTGTTGTAGTTCATCCATGTGGTATTTAAATGTGTGCCATTGCCTTTTCACCATCAACCCTTTAAGTATCATTCTCCAGTCTATCCTAGCCAATTCACTGCAAAAGCTTCTACAGATATGTGAAGAGACTTCATGGGGTCCAGAATCAATGCTGAGGTCACTCAGTGCCACTCCCTCCCACTGTGCCACCATCTCTGGTGGTTCTCTCTTGACCATGTGACAGGTCATACCCAGGAATAGTGATGGAGGAGTACTCTTGCATCTCCCTGCTCCAGATTCAGGTAAGTATTTTAAAAATAACATTCCTTGTTGGTGGTTAAAAGTATGATTCTGTGAGTATGACTATGTCAGGCTGTTGCTTGACTAATCTGTGGGACATCTCTCTCCCAATTTTGGCACAAGTCCCCAGATGTTAGTGAGGAGGACATTGCAGGGCCGACTGGGCTAGTTGTGCTGTTGCGTCCGAAGCCAGAGCCAAGGTTGGTGTGGGGTGGTCCGTCCGGTTTTATTCGTCTTTTTGTTTTTCATAGCGGTTTGTTACCACTGAATCGCTTGCTATGCCATTTCAGAGGTCAGTTAAGAATCAACCACATTGCTGTGGTTTAAATAAGGTAATATCTGGGGTATAGCTCTATGGATATTGCCGGCCCTCTATTACCTTGCCCAGGTCTATTCTTCAGTGGTGAACAGAGACAATAAGTGCAGCGAGCTATTCAACCATAGGAGAAGGCATCGTGGCTGAGAATGTACATTTGAGTTTTTATTTAGTTGAAATTATGGTGACTAAAATTTACATTTTTTGCATTTGTTAGCAAATCAGAACTACCTTGAGGAGGGAGAAGCATTTGGGTTTATCTGTGCCCTGGTACAACAGAGAAAACAGTAAAAGTGAGGATGTGCAGAATTGCAGAACAAATAGAATATCATACATTACTTAGAGTTTGAACAAGTGGCTTGGAGATGTCATGGAATAAGATCCTGATATCTGTCTCATTTGTATGTGAGGTGATAATATTGTGTGATATGGAACTTGCCATTTAGAGGATTATTAACCAGAAATGTTTTATTTTTCCTCTGAATAATGACTATACAGAATGGAATTGGTAAAAATTCTTGATGTAAACGAAGTGCGGGCTCCAACGTTGGATTTAATGCAGTTATAACCTACAATTCCTTTTATTAATCCATGGAGAGCTGACATGGTGCATCAGAGTTATTCATTATTTACACATTATATGTATATCTATGTATATATAAAATAAAAGATAGTGTTGCAAAAATGAATAAGGCATTGTTTTACCTAAATATTCATTACATGAAACAACTTTTGCAGAAAATAATGATAAATTTCCACACAGGTTCTTTTGCTTGTCTGCCTTAATTTTAGTGGAAAAGCAATGTAAACCCTGGTAAAGTAGCATAAACCTTTGTGGAATAGCAGCCCTTATTTCACAATAATGACAGTCACTTCAAATAGGGAAAACTCAGGGGCCTAGAAATTCAGGAGCAGCGCCTAAGTGGGCCTAGTGTCTCATTCACATGGAGCCAGTGAGCTGCTGAAAGCAGCAATAGTTTGCAAGCCAAGCAGTATTGAAGATCCAGCCACTGCTCATTAAACGGTAAGTAAGTGGGGGGTGGGCCGGGGGGATGGGGAAGAAGGGTGGGAAACAGGGTTGGGAGGTACGAGTGGGCATGAGTAGGAATTGGGGCAGGTTCGGAGAAACAGGGTTGTGGTAGTGGTTGGGGGAGGCGGTAGCGGCGGTGATCGTGGGATGGAAACAGCAACAGTGGCTGACATGGACTGCACTCTTTTAATGCGGGGGCGGGAGGCTTACTTTTGCACCTCCCTGCTCCAAATTCAGGTAAGTATTTTAAAAATAACTTACCTTGTTGGTGGTGATCTAACAATGGTCCCTTTAAAGATCTTTTGGCCTTCATCAATATGGCTTCGGAGGTCATTGAGCACCCGGAAAATATGCACTGTGTGGTTGAGCGTCGAGGCCCGTGTGACCTAATTTACATGAAGTAGTCATCTTGCCAAGTGGTATATACCAGTCCAAACAATAAGGGTATTTTGAGAGATATAAGGTAGATGTTTTGAGAGATATAAGGTAGAAGGTTGGTGACATTCAATCCTACATGAATAAGAAATACAGCAAATCTAACCAGAAAAATGAGCCTAGGTTGTCCAATCAGTGCTACTTTACGAGTGGCGTTAACCCAAAAGGGCTTAACACCAACATTAGTATAATGATGATTGTAAAATCTACGCTGTCATGTGCCAATAGCACATGATTTTCCCAGGTCAGTTTATTTGTATAATTATTCACAGTTACAAGTGTAGCGCCAATCTGTCAGAGGGAGCTAGGTTAAGTGAGGAGCAGAAAATTGTGATGCAGATGTAATTTAAAGAGATGCAGACACTTAATGGGAAGTGCCCTATAAGGGAAAACATTTATTATAGCTTTTGAAAAGGTTTTGCTGTAACTTCACCAGAAAACCCATGAAAATGGCATAAACAACAATTAAACTTTTTTGTCGCCAGGATTTCTGTGGTTCTTCTATCAAATGGCGGCAAACAATCGGGAGAACCCCCGAAGAAATTCACCCCCAGAGTTCTGTGGACAAATCCAGATAAGTAAACATCTGCTGATGGTAGAGAGTGAGCACAATCTTTCTGTGCTGAAATGTCAACAAGTCTGATATACTTTTGTTATTTCCCCTTTCAAACAAATCAAAGTTATGGGATTTCTATCAGGAAATATTTCCACAAATAATATAACTATAGCAGTGACAGAAGCTCAGTCACAATGACTTACCTGCAACTAGAATCATTGGAGGTAATTGTAACCCCCAAAAGCAGGTGGGTTTAGGTCGGGTGGGTGGTTAAAACGCAAAACATCTGAAACAGTAACGCAACCCGCTTAGATCCCTCCCATTTCCAGTTTTAACAGAGGCAGGTGGGTCAATTAAATATTATAATGAACCTGCGTGATCTGGTCTTGGGAAATCCAGCAGGTGAAAGGGTGTAAGAAGGGCTGAATCCCAGGAGGTAAGTGCCTTTGGAGCACTACTTGTAGGCCAAGAGGAGCAGAAGTGTTTCCTCCAGGTCAAACAAGCTTACTTGTAAAACCCCTCCCCCCTGCTATCTGGATGCTCTCCCCCACGCCCCCGCTATCAGAACCCCCGTGATCATCATCTGCTTCGCCCCCCATGATCAGACCCCACCGACCATCATATGCACCCCCTTCACTTAGATCGGACCCTCTCCCGACCACCACCTGCCTCCCCAAGGTGTCTCCCAACAACCCCCACCCCACCGACCACCTCAACCCTCCCGACCTACCTCCTCTCAGCTCCACTGCGGCTTTGTGATGCAAACATTCCCAGCTGACAAGCAGCCAGCCAATCAATCAGGTTGGCTGTGGGCGGGAAACCTAGAGGGACCGAAATTTCCCCTTTCTTTAAGAGCCGTGACTGCCTCAAAGAGGCAGCTGTGGGTCAGTAATGACTCTCTGTCTAGTCGTTGCAGAGTAAGGACCATTTTTTAAATTGCCCTATTTGGGTTTTGCAATGGTAATTGCTACCCTGCTGCCCGTGCTGCCGCCCGTGGGCACGTGCGGACCCCCCACCAACGTCGGTGACCCGCTTTCCCCCCTGGTGGCAAGCTGTGTGTGCCTGGGTGGTGCTTCCGTCCTGAAAGGGGAGGGCGCACTGCTGCGGGCGCCATTTTATTATATTTGTTGGCCAGCTGCCAGGTCAATGGTGCCCATGGGGCCCTTTGGTTATCGACCCTCCAGACACAGTTTCTCTTTATTTACTCTATCTAAACCCTTCATGATTTTGAGCACCTCTACCAAATCTCCTATTCGCCTTCTCTGCTCTGAGGAGAACAACCCCAGTTTCTCCAGTCTATCCACATAACTGTAATCCTGCATCCCTAGAATCATTCTAGGAAATCTTTTCTGTGTACCCTCTCATAAGCCTAAACGTCATTCCTAAAGTGTGGTGCCCAGAATTGGTTGAAAAAAAAGCATAAAAATTTGCAAAAAGGTACCGCTTCTAAAAATGCACTTTGCAATCTTTGGCTTTTAAAACCCTTTTAAAAAATCTCTTTTTGGCTACAATTTTGGCCGAGCCCATTTTTCGGTGCACTTACCGGAGTTGTGCCGCTTATCTGTGTTCCGATGTGCGCCGAAAAATGTTGTTACCACTTTCGCCACTGTCTGTCCTCTTCACTGCAGTCGCGCAGCATGGCCAGTCGAGTCGGGGGTGGAGTCAGCGTTCTGCGCCAAAAACTGTGCCGGGACATCTGCACGTGCGCAGTGGAGTCCGCTGGTGATGTCCGCGCATGAGCAGTAGCGCTGCAAGTCTGCAACAACAGTAGGTCTCTCTCACTTTCAGAGCCTGGCGATGGGCTCCTTCAGGTAAAGTTCTCTTCATTTATTCTACTCCTTTGTTGGGCTAGGGGCAGGCAGGAGAACTGATAGAAATTACCGGCAGGCAGGAGCACTATCAGTGCTCCTGCCTGCCCCTAGCCCTGGCCGAGAGGCCTCCCGGTGTGATTTCTAAGAGATCGATCGCATGGGAGGCCACTCGGCCTGGACTAGGGGCAGGAAGCGGAGAGGACTGAGAGAAATCACCGGCAGGCAGGAGCACGATCAGTCCTCTCCGCTTCCTTCCCCTATCCCAGGCCGAATGGCCTCCGATGTACTTACCTGCGCTGATTTCTTTAACTCTCCACAAGAGTTTTCTGAAGTGGCCACGTACGCTGGCCTAAGTAGATTTAGAGTAACTATTAGCTGGCCAAAGTTGGCTGAATGGGCAGAACTGGCATAGGTGGCTGGTAACGCCCGCTTTTGAGAAAAAAAATGAACCTAAGAAAATCGTAACTAACTCAGTTATCCTGCAAATTGATTGGGGAAAATGGGGATTTCTAAGTTACGCCAGAAAAACCAAGTTACTCCAAAAAAAACAGAGCAACTCCTGGCCAAAATTGAGCCCAAGCTATCTAGCACTCCTGGACATCTTTTTTACATGGACCTTCTTATGAATCAATGTAGAACCAGGGTCAATGGCCAGAATTGTATGAATGTTCAAATGATGCAATCTATCCCCATAACACATTGAAGCTCCTGCTTATTTTCTGCTGGGAGCTTTTGACTTCAATTTTTAATGGCCACCAGAAATACACATCACACATACAAGTACTGATCTCACCCATTTTCTGCTACATCCCTGCATTCATGGGGTGTAACAAAGATGAAGCTTGGCCACATTAATTCCATTCTGCATATTTTCTATAGATTTAACATACATATGTTATTCTTTCTTGCTGCAAGTAGAGGATGTAAGGTCCAACCAAGACAATCTTTGCAAACAATCATCTGCCCATCTCATTGGTCAAAAAAGAAACTCCTTCCCCACAGGCAACACCTCGGATTTCTGACAGTCCATATGATGGTGAATTGATGATCTTTTCTGTTTGCCCAGCTGCCCATTGAACAGCCTTCAAAGTACCTGTAGTGAGGACCATTTCTGTTCTATTATAGAAGAGCTGGGAGTTGAGAAAAAACACAAATTTATCATTACCAATCTTAACTGTACAAAGGTTAAGTCCAGAAACTTGGTCTGTTTCCTCCACCCAGCATGAATTAATAAGTGAAGATGAGATTTGGCACAGGCCAGAGAAGAAGTGGCAGCATGCCTAAAACATTGCCCTGTTGTGTGACTCCTGTTAGTGCCTCTGGGGGGCATTAACGGGGCACGCAACAGTTTTTGCCCGGGGCTGGTGGGGGGGCATTACTGGCTCCCGCAAAATTACACGGGAGCTAGTGGAGGCACTGCTACAGTAGCGGCACGCCCCACCCGTAGCTCTCCGGGCTGCACAACCGGCGATGAGTTTTTCAATTTGTACAGCTGGATTTTCCGGTCTTCTCCATTCTGTTTTTCACCCCGGAGCGGTGGCAAGGGCAGCGGTGAGGTGTTTTGGCCGGGTGGCCTGCCTACAGCGCCCCGCAAGGATCCTCTGGTCCGGTTTTGCGGCGGCGTGGAGCAGCACATGGAAGAGCTGCGCCGATGTGCAATGTCCCTGGTTGCGACACTGGCGCGAGTTTTGATTATTGTCTCACCTGTACGCGCCAAAGTGCGCCTCGCACTGACCGCCTGAGAAGTCAGGGCGGTCCAACCATCCCGTCAGCGAAGAGGTAAGTAATGAACTCCTACGATAAGTGTGATTGTACAAGAATGGCACTCAGTGCAACTTAAGTTAACTTTCCGAAACATCTCGGTAAAAGCACAGCTTTGCCATTTCGATACGTGAGAAACAAGCTTGATGCTTACTTTTTCACAGACTACGGACAAGAGAAGCCATGTTATCAGAGGTTGACAAAAACAAGACTTGACTGCCCATATTCTCAAGACATCGCTGTGCCCCTTATGCAATGTCTGGTGTTGCATTTACCTTGCTGCAATCATTGGCAGCTGCAATTTAGCCAGATAAATAGCACACCACCACTGCCTCTGGAGACTCCAAGACCAAGCCGGAGAGACAGATAACCTGCCGATATTGTAAATTGTTATCTTCAATGGAACCAAATATAATTTTTCTGATCATGGACAGACAAGGAAAAAAAATATGTTTGTGTGCTGCTGATACTGTAATTCTGCCCTGCATACACTGAAGGGCAAATTCCACAGCACTGGGAGCCAAGACAAACAAATTGCTTCTGCCTGAAGTGTCTGAAATATAAATGTGTTAGAATTCTCCCAGTGTGAGGTGCCAAGACAGAATAAATAGAACATGCTTCATTACAAGACATGTTTGTGATTTCACCCCCAACTGCTCAAGAGTACATTTACTATGTACGGTTCAATTGAGCTTTACTGCCCAAGAAAGTACCAGATTTGATCCCTGATCTGCATTAGCTGGTCACAGCCAAGAATAATAAGTGCAGTTGCTACAATTGGCCTCAGTGGTCAAGGGCTAAGCAGCAGGAATAACTGACGTATCTAGAGCTAATTTTAGCAAAGAAAAGGGGTAAAATGTGGAGTAATGTTAGTGGACAGTGTAACAGTCTAGTTGACCTTGTTCAGTGCTCTGAGGCTTACCACCGTTCTAACTATGGATCAACAAATACTTGCTAAAAGTAAGAGAAAAGGTTGATTTTGCTTCCTGAGACATTCCTAAGTTCATTACAGATGAATTTTTGTTCAGCAAAGAGTGAATATTTTACATTAGGTCAGTGTTTAATGAAGGGAAAGATAGCAAGCATCACTGCAGAAATGAAAGAGTAAAGAGTACACAAGAGCTTTCTGCTTGAGGGCATAAATGTAGCCACCACTGATGGTGGTGGTGGAGGAGGAGCCCAAGAACACAGAAAGATTTGGAAGCGAACAATTCTCAGCAACAATTAACTCAGACAGGAGGTGTCAGCTACTTTGGCATGGTGAAAAGACAGCGCATCACAAAGGAAATAGTGACTGAAGTGTACTGTCTGGGCCACAAAGGTCTGCAGGGACAGTCAATCATCTGACATGCACTCAGCAGCACTGAATGCTCCAAATCCATGGCAGACATTACAGTAGCCAGCCACATTGTTTAGCTTCAGGACATTTAACACGTTCTGTTCCTAACAATGAAATAGAAGAAAGAAATACAAGACTGTAAGATATATTAAAATTAATTATTTAATTAAGTTTTTGCGTGCAATATAGTTAGGTTTGCAGACAAAACCAAACTATGAGTGACAGTGTATTCAGGAAGGCAGCCAAGATCTTACAAAGAGAACTCAACAGGTATACAGATGGGCTCATTTGTAGTAAATTATGTTCAATATGAATAAATGCAAGGTATTAGATACTGGAAGAAAAAATAGGACAGATGTGTGCTCCATGGGTGGGATAGAACTTGGCAAGGGGAAATTGCAAGAGAGTTGGGAGTGTTATTTAACTTGACAACTCCCTGGAAACTCAGGAGCAGAGGCCTGAGACCTAAACGTACCTTGAGGTGCTCAGTGTACATCATTACGTGCAACAAGTAGAGAGGGGCAGGGACACTGTGCAAAAGTTTTGCGGTCAACTCACTTGGGGTGAAATTGGTCTCGGATAGTAGTGCAAAACAGGCAAAGTCGAATTGGTGGCCCAAGACCAACTTTACTCCCATTATGCCTCTGAATTTTACTGAGCTGAGATGGCTACCCTACAATCCATCTGGAGCACGTGAGTAGCAAACCACCCACATGGCACCCGTTTGGAATTTAAGCTGAATGGAAAGCTGCATTTTTAGTTAAAAGAAAGATTGGTGCCCAATAATGCCCAATACAACCCTGTTCTCTGGCACCAATAGCACTTGCCCTGTGCTTCTTGCCCAATCACTGCCCCATGGACGGTACTTGGTGCACAACAGGCAGCTAACAGCCCATGGGAGACCTTTCAGGATTACACATAAATTATGCAAAAGGAGCATTTTATCCAGCAAGGTCAGTCTAGTTGTGCAGAGACACATCCAATGCCTACACACATTGGTGTCGATGTCACGTCACTTAGGCAGCACTATCAGCTTCACTTTGTCCAAGCAATGTGAGGCAGAGATACATAAAATTGGGTAATAGTGTCATATCTGTTTAGCTTGAGTTCGCATAGGCCTTGCTGAGGCAGTATGGTGCTCTACTCAGGCCACACCTCGAGTAGCACGTACAGTTTTGGTCACTGTGACAAAAGACCCAAGGGGGAGGTGCAGAGGAATGAAACAAGGTTGGCCCTGGGTGTCAGAAGGAAGAGCTAATAAGAATAACTGGAAGCTTGGCTTCCTCAGCCTTAGGAACTGATACCTCAGAAGAGACATTATGCAAGTATATGATAATTAACAGGATAGAGAAAGTAAACCCAATGTAATGCTTGTTAACGTGGCTTAGTTGGTAGCCTTCGAATTCAAACCCCATGCCAGGATTTAAAACATAACTTGGGTTGATAATTTAATTTAGTACTAAGTGGTTCTGTATTGTTGGAAGTGCTATATTTTGGTTGTTAAAGCAAGGCCCTTCCTACTTCTTAAAGTGGATATCAAAGATTCCATGATGCTATCTGAAGAAAAGCAGGGAGTTCTTTCCCATTCATTTCATTGCTGTAGGATCTTCTCTGCCATATTTGCCTACATAATAGTTACTGCACTTCAAAGTAGCTCATTGTATGTGAGATGCATTGCAATGTGATATAGTGTTATATAAATATGGATATCGAGCTAGCCACAAAACAGAAAATAGAGGGTATGAAATTCCATTGCGCCAGGTTTGTGACGCATAATTCAAATAAAGTGAAAATTTATTGCCCGGCACCAAGGGAAGGAATTCGAGTCTTTAACTTGAAAAAATTGTCTGAGCTCTTAAAAGGGAGGGTTTCTGCAAACTCTGCAGCCATTTCTGTGGCACCCATTGGGCCACCTGGAGGGTTTGGGCCGGCCTAGTGGCAATTATACTCGTGCCGACTGCAAAGTCGGCCAATAACAAAAAAGATGGCGGGCGATCCGCAAAACTGTCAGTGGCATTTCTCCGTGCCAACCTCGCTCCCGCAGTGCAATTTTCCCCACGGGCTGTAAAGGGATCGACGCGGGGTGATAAGGGGTACGGTGCGCACTAAAAACCGCGTGGCGAGATGCTAACGGCAAACCGGACCCGAACCTCTGGGGCAATTTCCCCAGAGGCACTTGTGTCCCCTTCCTCGCCCTGCACCGACCCCTTTGCACTCCACTGGGGAAATTGCCCCCCAGGTAACGAGGATGGCGCCAGCTAATATCACCCATGAAGCTGGCAGACATTTGCTGCTGGGGCACCCGTTAAAGGGTGTGCCGTTTGCACCACCAAACTTTTCTGGCGGCCGACTCTTCTGTTATGAGTGCCGGGCTGTTGGCCCAGTCGAGGGTGTCCCTGCTGCCAAAGGAACTGTAAAGTGCGCAGCGGCCCTCCCCTTTAATTGAAGGGGAGGGGCATTCTGCTGCATTAGTATTCATGTCTTCCTATTCATCAACAAGCAACTGAAAAGGTGAGTTTCCGCCCTGCAACCAAGAATGGGCAACACAGGAAACTGGTACAAAGTAATGAATTTTATGTGATTCTACTAAATAATGGAAACTTAACAACATAACATTTTGTCAACCACCCATGCGCATACCGTTATTGAACGCAAAGCTTTATTCTTCCTTTTCCTATTGCTCCTATGTGATACAACCCCTGTAGCTTCAACAGAGGTAGAGGTAGGCTACTCAGGTCCCTGCTCTGAATGTTGAGACGCTTTTGGCCGACAACCTCTCCATGTTGGAGCCCATGAGGGCCCCATCAAGACTTCTCAATCTGCACCTGTACAGGGGCAGACTTGGCTACCAGGAGAGGAGGCAACATGTCAGGTATTGATTGTGGCTGGGGGCAATGAGTGAAAAGTGGGAGTGCTTTGAGTGGAGTTCCCACTTTCAGGTCTCCTTTCGCCATCATCCCTCTCATAGTCTAGCCACACTTCACTCCTGTCACTATGCAGTTTGATGCAGATCAGTGACGCGTTATAAGGCCAAGGCTAAGGTAACTAAGGTAACTGTCATCCTATTTAAAGTGCCAGACATGTTGCTATCCAAAGTGTTCATGGCCATAGCCAAGGCCTACATGGACATTTGATTGCTGTGATTGATATTCCATGCAGCTGGCCAACTTATGCATGCAAGAAGACATCCTCGCAATGTCCTGCAACATCAGCACACTCATACTTGAGCTAGATGCCTCCATTCTCCAATCATAGACAGTGTGTTTGGAAGGCCTTCCAGTACATTGTTGATTTTCTGCTGCCCTTCAATAATCAACCTTTTCATCAATGGCCCCTGGGGTACAGTATCTGTGTGCAGCTAAGCAGAGCATGAAGAGGGCTCCACAGCTATCCCTGCCATCACTTTCTGCTCTTGCTCACGTGAACTTTAATCCCACCTAACTCTCTAACTGAACCCACTGAGATGGATATGAATTAAGCTGGTAATGTCAAAATGTTGATTTACTCGTTGCTGAAAACAAGTCAACATGACTGAGTCTTGCATGAAATGTGTGTCAGAGATATTTAATTCTGTCATCAGGCAGCTGCGAAGTCTCAGTCTCTCCATCTCCTATGGTCAGGGAGGCAGATATCCCACTGATTTCCACGGCCTCTTCCTCTGATGATGTCAGCTGCACTATATATGGCAGCCCACCTCCAATCCTCTCCCTCTCCCTGGTGTTCTGTGCTCACTGCTCCTGCAACAGGAGAACAACAGACCTATGAGCATCTGTAAGGCATGTGTTCACCTGATGGATGCAGTACATTCGGTGATAGTGACTATCAGGCAGATGCATCACACTATTAGGGCAAGTTGTGTTTGGATGAGCTAACAGAGAGGGTGGATGATGGTAGTATAGTTGATGTTGTGACTATGGACTTTCAAAAGGCGTTTGATAAAGAACCACATAATAGGCTTGTTAGCAAAATTGAAGCTCAATGAAATAAAAGGGGCACTAGCAGCATGGATACAAAATTGAATGAGGGATAGAAAACAGAGAGTTGTGGTGAATGGCTGTTTTTTGGACAGGAGGGAGGTATACAATGATATTCCCTAGGGTTCAGTACTAAGACCACTGCTGTTATTGATATACATTAATGACTTGGACTTGGGGATTTGGGCATACTTTAAAAAATTGCCGTTGACATGAAACTTAGAAGTGTAGTAAACAGTGAGGAAGATAGTAATGGACTTCAGCAGGACATAGGCTGGTGGATGGGCGGACACATGGCAGATGAAATTCAATGCAGAGAAGTGTGAGGTGATCAATTTTGGTAGAAAGAATGAGGAGAGACAATACCAGCTAAGTGGTAAATTTCAAAAAGGGGGTACAAGAACAGAGAGACCTGGGGGTGTATGTGCACAAATCTTTGAAGATACAGGACAGGTTAACAAAGCAGTTAATAAAGCATATGGGATCCTGGCCTTTATAACTGGAGACCTTGAGGGAATTTTAACATGGCGAGCAAGTGGGAGTGGGTGCGGGTGCTGGGTTAAATTCGAGGCGTGTCGGGAAGCCGGCTCCAACCAGCCAACCTCCGGCTTTTACCTGAAGCGGGCAGCCAACCCACTCCCAGGGGGTGTTAAATATGTTAAGTAGTTTGGAAGCCTCAGATTTCCTGTGGCCAGCTAGGTTTCCCAGGCCTTAGAAAACCCAATAGCTGCAGTGAGGTGTGGAGAGCCTCGGGGAGCACACCTTGTGGGCCAGGAGCAGGACTGCTTCCCCAACATCGGACCTCCCCCCTCCACACAAACCACCTCCCCCCAGATCGGACTCCCTCTCCAGATCAATGATCAGACCCCTGCACCGAGATTGGACCACCCCCGGGTCATGGATCGGACCCTCCTTGGGATTGGGAACCACCCTCTTGGGGTCAGGATCGGACTCCCCGGGTCATGGATCGGACTCTCCTAGGGATAGGACACCCACCCTGGGGTCGGGGATCAGACCTACCTGGTCCTGCAGCCTCCTCCGGAGTGTTCCCAGCCTGACTGGAAGCCAAGCCTGATGTAAGAAGCACGCTGTGAAGTTAAATGTCCAGAGCATGTGGGGAAACCCGGATATCCGGGTTTCTTGTGAGCTACTGGACCCCACCACTCCCAGTGCGTCAGTAAGTATAAATTCCCCCCATAGAGTACAAAAGCCAGGAAGTTATGCAAATAAAATACTGGTTTGGCCCCAGAATGGAGTATTGTGTCCAATACTGGGCACCACACTTTAGGAAGGGTATGACGGCTTTGGAGAGGACATAGAAGAGATTTACTTGAATGGTTCCAGGGATGAGGGATTACAGTTAAGTGGATAGACTAGAGAAGCTGGAGTTTATCTTTTTAGAGCAGAAAAGGCTAAGATTTGATAGTAGCCTTCAAAAGGAATTGGACAAATACTTGAAGGAGAAAAAATTGCAGGAATATGGGGAAAGAGTAGCTCGCGGGAAACTCGGACGATTTAAAGTTATGAATGGTTTGTTTTGATAGAATAAATAAAGAAGTCTAGGAAGAGGCACATGTCAAGCATAAACACGATCAAGGACCAATTGGGCCGAATGGCTATACATTCTATGGGGATAAGTACAACCTCCAAAAACGCGTGGATTTGTGTCGGCTGGGAAGCGGATCGGTCATTGAAAGCATTTAAGGAGACTGCATACCTCCATTTTAACAGGCTTTCTATTTTTAACTCATGTCGGCCGGGTTTCCTTGGCCTCAGAAACCTGACAGCTGAAAGAAGATGTAAAGGGCTGGATCCATAAGGAAAGTGCCTTTACAGTATTGCTTGTGGGTCAGGAGGAGCAGGAGATTTTTTTCCCTCGACCCAACAAGCTACCCTGTTAACCATACCCCCACAAGATGTCCAACCCCCTTACCTCTACTATCATAGAATCATGGAATCATAGACTAGATTGGCACAGGAGGCCATTCAGCCCATTGAATCTGCATCGACTCTTTCAAAGAGCAATCCAGTTAATCCCACTCCCCCGCTCTTACGTCATATTCCTGCAGCTTTTTCTCTTTCAAGTATTTATCCAATTCCCTTTTGAAGGCTACTATCAAATCTGTGTCCACCGCCCTATCAGGCAGTACATTTCACATCCGAAACACTTGTTGCATGAAAATGTTTTTCTTCATGTCGCCTCTGGTTCTTTTGCCAATCACCAGAAATCTGTGCCCTCTGGTTATCAGCCCTTCAGCCATTGGAAACAGTCTCTCTTTATTTACTCAATTGGAACCCTTCATAATTTTAAACATCTCTATCAAAACTCCTCATAGCCTTCTCTGCTCTAAGAAGAAAAAACCCATGTTCTCCAATCTATGCATTTAATGGTAATCCCTCATCCCTGGAACCATTCTGGAAAATCTCTTCTGTATCGACCCTCCAATCTGCACCCCTCCCACCCCCCGTGATCACTGAACCCCCAATGTACTCCCGTGACCACCACCTTGTCTCCCCATCCATGCTCTACCCAACCCCTTGCAGTCTCTTCTTCCCCACAATCTCTCCCCCACCAACCCAAGACCTAGCTGCTCCTCTGCTGCATTCTTCTGCTACAGGCGTTCTACCCTACAGACGGCTTGGCTGTCAATCAGGCTGGCTGTTGGGAGAGAAACCTGGAGAAAACATTTAAAAGACGTCCTGCAGTTGTTCGGGAAACCCATACTTTCGGGTTCCTCGTCCATAACCTCTCCCCGCACTCCAAACGCGTGGCTCATTAAATATTGGGGCCTATGTAAAATCTAAAGTCTATCTTTAACAGCACTTTAAGATACACTAAGCCAGCATGACAGGATGATGTAGGTTCACCGTTTTAAAGGATACGTTTCGGACGGATGCCAGAAAATATTTCTTCACATAGAGTTCAATCTATAGCTCGAAGGAATTGCCAAAAAAGCTGACTGAGTCCAGAATACTGAATACATTTTAAACTTGGGAAGGTGGTAGATTTGATATTCTGGAAGAATGAGATTCTTACTTACCAAACCTATATTGTGAATCCTTCAAGGTGTTTCATATTTGATGGTAGATTTTCTGAGTCCTTGTGTATGGCAAGGTGTCTCATCCTCTGCAAGAATATATCAGAAATTTGTAGGTAGTGTAGGTAGTTGCTTTCTACCCTTTCTTATCTGCACATTACATGTATTTTTCTACCATTTACACCTTATATGTGAATGTCTAAAAATTGATTATTTATTTCTGGCATGCAGGACATCCAACATAAATGAAGTGCATGTGAAATGGGCATCATTGGTCGGTAGCAAGTATGTTAGAAATCTTGCAAGGGTTACAGGGGTCAAGTTTCGGGCCGCGCCTAGAACAACGTGGCCCCGACCTGTACGCCCGTTTTTCGCGCCTAAAAGTGCGACAGAAAAATACCTCTTAATTCTCCACCTCCTTGCTGGTCCCTAGGAGCTCGGCGCAGCGCGCACACAGCAGCGAGGGGCGGAGTCACAGAGTTGCGCCGATTCTGCAAGTGGAGGGGGGCGGGGCTAAGTTAAATGGGGCAATGTTGTGCCGGCAGCCCTGCGCATGCGTGTTGGAGCACGCGCGCACACGCAGTAGCCCAGAAACATTGGCACTCGGCCATTTTTAAAGGGACTTAAAGAAAAGTGTTGATTTGTCTCGTGGAACCCTATCCCATGGCCGAATGGCCTCAGCTTCCCTCGCAGCTCGAAGGCTGCTTGCTGTGTCTTCGGTCGCCGTCAGCCACTGCCGCTATCCCGTGGCCGAATGGCCTGTTACTCTCGCAGCTCAAAGGCTGCTTGTTGTGTCTTCGGCCGCTGTCAGCCGCTGTCAGCCACTGCCGCTGCCCCTATCCCATGGCCGAATGGCCTGTTACCCTCGCAGCTCGAAGGCTGTTTGCTGTGTCTTCGGCTGCCGTCAGCCGCTGTCAGCCACTGCCGCCGCCCCTATCCCGTGGCCGAATGGCCTCAGCTTCCCTCGCAGCTCGAAGGCTGCTTGCTGCCGTTGTTGGGCTGCCGTCGAGTCACTGACGCCGCCCCGTCTCCTACATGGAAGGCCTGCCTGAAGCGCCGCAGCTCGAGGGCTGCTGCTGCTTCACAGGTAGGAATATTCAATATTTTGTCTTTGCTTTGTTTATAATTTTTTATTCAGGATGGCTTTTTATTTGTATAAGTAAGACTGTTGAATGCTGTAGAATTTAATTACTTCCCTTCCCCCCCCCCACCTCCCCCCGTCCTCGTTCCCTACGCCTGATTTGTAAAGTGTAGGCAAGGATTTTCTGAGCGTACAAAAATCTAGACTTACTCTATTCTAAGTTAATTTGGAGTAAGTTTTCACTGCCTAAACTTTCAAAACAGGTGTAAGTGGCCGGACACGCCCCCTTTTGAAAAAAAAAATCTGTTCCAAAATGAAACTGTTCAAACTGACTAGAACTGGAGAAAACTAAATGCCGAGAATTGCAATTTCTAAGATACTCCATTCTAAACCAGTTGCTCAAAAAATATAGGAGCAACTCAGGCTGAAACCTGACCCCACAGTGATGTACAGATAAGTCTACTTTAGCTATTTCTTAATCATTCTTTGCTATATTCCTTCTGGCAGTTAGGATCTCGAGTGTCTTTGTACCAATCGTTGCAAATTATTAAATATTGCCTTCAGTACAATTACAAGCATCAAAGAGTTTCCCAATGGGAATCCCCCTAGCTCCACATGTTTGGGAGAAAAGGAGGATCTACAGAGGGATTCTAAGAAAGTTTGCAGATGATACGAATCTTGGCAAAGTGGTCGATAGTGGTGAGAATAGTTATAGGGGGGAAAAATTGGATATTGACAGAAACCTGCCGGAGTCACTGCTGCCTCGGTTTTACAACCGCTGAGAATTGTCACAGCGTTACTGTAGCACGCTGGGCCTGGAGAATGGTAGCACAGCATTAACTTACAGTGTAACGCCCTCCAGGTGGCGTTAGTAGAGGCCTCCGACTTGAGTTTGCCTTCCAATGAATTGTGGGCAATTAAAAGGGCTATGAATTAAAGGAGCAATGTGTGTAGAACTAACAAAAAATAAAATCAAGTGGAAAAAATGCATTTTTAGCCCTTACTGCCTTTCAAACAAAAATGAACACTAAAAAGAAGTCCCAAATGGGAGTCTTCAGCACAAAGCTGAGTTGGCTTCCGCACCTAAAAAAATGGTAAATATGCCTCAACACTAACACAAGTGGCTCCGCAAACCAGGGAAGGGGCACCCAGGGTCTCGCACGCAGCACTCCAGCTTTGTGTAAGGGGTCAACACTGCAAGAGAGGTCTTCTACCCACAGGGGTCGTCTCCCATTCCTTGCCTCACCTCACCCCCTTGGAGGAGACGGTGCTGGCCATTCTTGGCAGGGGCATGGCTGAGCCCTTGGCCAGCGGTGTGGCTGAAAGTATATAAGGTGCTGGTATCCTCATATGTTATCTTCCTGGGTTGAACCTCTTGCTTTCCCTCCCTCCCCTCACCACAACACCACCTTTGTGCCTTCCTCATTTAACACACCCAAGAAATGCAGCCTGCCTAGCCAGTGGTTGACTAAGAAGAAGGAGAGGAGAGTAAAGAGGAAGAAGATTTGACATTCCCAGCCACCAACTTCTCAAGGTCAACCAGCAAGACCATTTGCAGTGTCCATTGCTGCAGCCACTGGGATACCACAGCGTGATATCAGTAGGATAGGCAAAGGCACACACAAGACAGTCACTAAGGGAATGCATAAGAGTGATGAGTTGCTTTCTTGATGTCATATTAGATGGAGAGATGTATAAAGTTGGATTGAAAAGTTTGCTTCGTGGTGGCTTGTATTTTAGCATTGTGGCCAAGAGGGCGCTGTGATGGTCAGTAACAGAGGGAAGACAAATATTGAAAGGGGAATTGGGATTGTGGTCACTGGGACCGCAGGCTGATGATTCCATCCTGGATATACTGGCCGGAAGGGGGCTGCCTAAGTTGCATCCTTCCTTCTGCTTCCTCGTCTTCTGCTTCCTCCTCTTTGGCTTCTTCCACTTTTTTTTCTTCCTCCTTTGTGGCTGCCTCTTCCCTCTGTCAGCGATTGCTGGAAATCTGAAATGACGGCATAGATGTGAACTCTGTTATTCTCTCCATGGACGTTGCCTGACCTGCTGAGTATTTCCAGAATTTTCAGTCTTCTCATAGGCCTTCCTTTACCATCTGAGGCCTTGCAAGCATCCAGCAGCACTGCCTACACGCTTAAAGGGCTAGACTTTCCACTTCACATCGTCCATCTATGGCCCATATATCACCCAAAATGGACTTCTATCGCCCATTTTGAGGAAAAAGTGGAAACTAGGCCAGAAAGATTGCCAGAAAAATAAGCCCCCAAGTTTCGGCTCACTTCACCGAACTGATCGCAGAGCTGATCGCCCGCATATCGCCCATCCCAACTTTCGGCACATCACCGGCTCTTCGCTGGGCTGATCGCTCACTGAGAACATGGCTGGGTAATAGTTGCTTTTCCCGGGCTTTACTGAAGGAAATGGGCACTACGGACCCCATTTTGAAGATTGGAGGAAGGGTGGAGGCAGCCAAAAAATCATGCTTAGATAGTTGTGAGTTATTTAATGGTCCTGTATAGATAGATCTACTCAGATTATTAATTATATTTAATTTTACTAATAGTAGCATAGTGGATTAGGCATTTTTTTTACTTAAAAGTGCATTTATACCAAGTGAAAATAATTATTGAAAGTGATGGGGCCTAGTGTTAGACTGGCGCTTGTATAGAGAGAATAGTTTAATAGATTGACATTCTTTAGTGAAAAGTGCATTTATAGCAAGTGAAAATAATTATTGATAGTGATGGGGCCTATGCTTTTTGCGCCATTACTCGTAACTGCTCACAAGCTGGTTTCCGAAAGGATCAATCGAAGAAGTGGCAGAGAAATGCGTAGACAGAGACAGAGGAGACAGAGGAGGCGAGCGTACAGCCAACTAAAGTACAAAAAATGCAATCTTACCTCAACTTGTCTGAAAACGCGTGTCTTAGGCAGCTACGCTTCCGGAAGGAGATCATCGATGAGATTTGCCAGCTCATCAAAGGGAATCTTCAACCTTCCAGCACCATCAGAACCGCACTGTCTGTTGAGGTGAAGGTTACTGCAGCCCTAGCCTTCTACGCTTCGGGATCTTTTTAGGCTTCAGCTCTCAGCACGCCACACACTGCTGTATTCGGCAGGTGACTGAAGCCCTTTACGCTCGCAGGATGGACTTTATAAGCTTCCCTTAACCAGAGAGGCACAGACTGGGAGGGCTTTGGGTTTTTCCAGAATAGCAGATTTCTCCAAGGTGCAGAGAGCAATAGACTGCACGCACATTGCCCTGAAATCCCTCTTAAAGAACGCAAAGGTGTTTCGTAACAGAAAGGGATTCCACTCCCTAAATGTGCAGCTTGCTGTCGACTACAAACAAATAATCATGACAGTAAATGCTACATTTCCTGGCAGCATCCATGATGTGCACATCCTACGTGAGAGTGCTATCCCTGACCTGTTTCTCAATCAGCCAGAAGGTCACAGTTGGATGCTGGGGGATAAGGGGTATGGACTTGCCAGTTGGCTGATGACCCCATTGCGTATTCCCGTCACTAAAGCAGAGAAACTTGAAAGCCACGTAGCGACACGCAACATCATCGAAAAGACAATTGGAGTCCTAAAGCAGTGCTTCAGATGCCTGGACCATTCTGGTGGCAGCCTACAGTACCACCCTGACCAGGTCGCTGAGTTTATTGTTGCATGCTGCATAACCTAACTATAAGGAGAGGACAACTGATGCCAGATGGGGCTGCAGGTCCACCTCCAGAAGGAGGGGAGATGGAAGAGCCAGCTGGCAAGGAGCAAGAGACGGAAGAAGAGGCTGGTGAGGACCTAGTGGAGGGCAATCAGCCTGGCGATCTAGCCCTGGTCTCCCCCCCCCTACCAACCCCCGAAGACCAGTACCCAATGGAAGTTACACGGCTGCTAAGCTGTTGCGTCTCATTTATGAATGCTTTTCATGACCTTTCATTGTGGATAGTCACATTTACATTTACATTTACTGTTAAGCAAAAGTGGCATTTGTGTAGAGTTACATTTCTGCCTTGCCTGCAGTGGCCTGGCATTTTCATTAATGCTTAAGTTAAGTAAACTTTTGTTACAATAATACAATGCTCAACTAATGCAGAACAATTGTTAAAATGTTATGCTTAATGTAACTATGAGAGAATGCACAACAATTGTTCAACTCAATAAAAAATGTTATTTAACAGAACAAATGATTAAAAATATTTTATCCACACCCTCCCCCTCCCAACCCACCCCAAACAACAATTAACGCACGAACTTAAAAAAAAATTGACAATTATTATGAAAAAACAACCCCCCTCCCTACCTGCAGCCACATTTCCCTCCAGGTCCTTTCCCACCCTGTGTTTTAACACCACCCGCCTGTTTTGGTCCCCGCAGACTGATACGATGCTGGCGTGCAGCGGGCAACGACAAGACTTCCCGCCGTGGTGGTGGTGTGGGAGTGGAAGGCGAAGCATGACGATGTTCGTCTTCTGAGCCAGGAGGAACTGTATCCTCCGTACTTGTTTGTGTGCTTGGGTTTGCACTTGGACCCAACACGACACCTTGGGGCAGTGCTGTGTCCGGCCAGCAACGCATGCCGAAGGGCATTGGTTGCGCTGGTTTGCTCTCTGACCCCCTCCAAGGTCTGTCGTGCTCTCAGTTTGCATGACAGACCAGTTGGAGAAGTTCGTGGAGAACTGATGGAACCCCTGGATAAGCTCGCGACCTATCGCGACCGTCTCCCTGCACATGGAGATCAAGCACTCCATCTGCCCTTCCGAGGTAGGCGATTGCTCACCTCGCTGACCCAGCCTCCATGGGTTCGGCATGTGCAATAAGTTGCGCCTTGGTGTCGCTAGCTGCACACTGCTTGGTCCCGGTGCCTCATCGCTCTTAATTGAGATGACCGCAGGTTCATCCCCCCCACCCAATATCAACAGCCTCGTGCAGGAGCTCCAGCTCTTCTTCATCCTCCTCCTGCTCCTCCTCCACCTCTAGGTGATGAAAGTTCTCAAGTTCTTCCAGCTCCAGCTCCTCTAGTTCCTCCTGCTCCACCGATGGAGAAGGTGAAGGTGCTGGTGCCGACTGCACCTGTACCAGTGTATCAGGTTTACCTTAAAAACACATATGATGACATATTTACACAGCTTATTAGAACATAACGGTGAACATTACCAAGAGACATTACATATCAATATTTTTCACTACCCCAGAAAGCTGTAGCTGCTGCAATCCCTGCTTCTTATGTCCTGCTTATTATGCATGCATGAAATGACACGACATCATTAGTACATCATAAGCACATGACAAGTATATTGCATTTTGCATTATAATTACAGGACATTAGATCAGTGACATACTTAAGTTTTCAATACTGTTTTTAATACAGTTCAACAAATTACAAATTACTCACGAGACGCATGGCTGAGTTCGGCCAGACCACGGATAGTGGCCGAACGGTTATCACGGCCAATCAGCGCAATCGCACACTCTTTGATTTCGAATAATGGCTGCAGCTGAACAATGCCACCCCCCCCATCCACCGTTGCTTGGCATGGTTGATAGATATCTTCTTCTGCAAACGAGAAAAGAGCATGGCATGGTATGGCATAAGCTAATGGACTAGGTAGTATCTTGAAGTCACAACAGTTTAAAATGTTTAAAATGTTACATGCTGCTGGTTCAGATCACTGTCCGGATATTAACATGGTTTATGTAACACATTTAAGAATGACAAACTTAAATTCAATGCAGGAGATTCATTGTTATAATAAAAATTTGCATGCATGCATCAGTAAAATATTAAATATAAAATTTGAAATAGAAAATGCAACTTACTGTTAACATGGTTTCATTAACACAATAACACAACTTGAATTAAATGCAGGACATTCATTGCTCTAATAAAAATTTCCATGCAAAAGTAAAACATTAAATATAAATTATAAAATATTAAGTGCAAATTACTGTTAACATGGTTTAACAAATACATTCAAAAATTAGATTCAATGCAGGAGATTCATTGTTCTAATAAAAATTTGCATGCATCAGTAAAATATAAAATGCAACGTACTCTTGCTGCAGCCACCAAGCTATTCCAGCATTTTCTGCACTGGTCAGCCCTCCTTGCCTCATGGGATGCAGACGAAACCAGGGCTGCAATCACCGCCCAAATTTTTCGGTAGACATGGGGTGGCGGTTTCCCATGCACACCCCGTGTCAAATTGGCCCACTTGGCACGCACCTCGTTGACCAGGGCCTTGTTTGCCTCATCACTAAAAGGTTTAGCCCTTTTCCTCTCCGATTCAGTCTCCGAAGTTATTTTCAGAATGGATATACTATTATACAATTATTTCGATACAATTATTTAGATTTAAATTTGATTTTTCAATTGGAATCGCTGCAAATATATCGATTCTAACCTTCCTACTTCCTCTTCTATCAATCTCTCTCTCTCTCTCTCTTTTTACCCCTCCTCTACCTTCTTGCATGTGTGATGACCCCTGACCTCCCGAAATGCGGTAAAAACCAGTCGGCCGAACAGAATCTCACACATGCGCAGAAGGCCGTTGCTAGGGAGCTTTTGACTTCCTCGTTCGGTGGGCAAACACGATATCGCTGAAAAATCAGATTGCCCATTCCATATCGGCAGCCTAAGGCCGAGTGGAAAATCGCAAAAAAAAAAATGGGCCATGTACCAGCGATCAGTAAGGCTGAGACATCCTACATCGCTGGAACAAGGCCCATTTTTTGGGGCGATGGCCACCTAGTGGAAAGACTAGCCCAAAAACTTTTAACATCTGTTGCAGAAAGTCACTATTTCAATTAAAATTTTAAAAAACAGTCTAAAAGTTTAAATGCAAATTACCTGAAAGATGTGTGTGTACCTTTAAGAGGTGCTGCTAATGCCTCTGTCAGTCTGCTTGCATGCTAGATTTACCTGATGTGCTTAGCACCCAGCTCTAAACTCAGTGCTAGTTTGCATTAAGTTGGTTTTGTATGTCGACTGACGTCACCACGCCACCAATTTTTTTGCAGGGTGCTACCTAAGAACGCCAGCACTACCGGGACTTCCAAAATGGTGAATGCCACAGGATCTGCCACCAGTTGATGGAAGAGCAGCGACAGACGATTTCTTCAATTAATGCCGTGCTAATGGGCTAAGGTTTGGCAGATGGAATACAATGTCGGAAAATGTGAGGTCATCCACCTTGGAAAAAAAAACAGTAAAAGGGAATATTATTTGAATGGGGAGAAATTATAACATGCTGCGGTGCAGAGGGACCTGGGGGTCCTTGTGCATGAATCCCAAAAAGTTAGTTTGCAGGTGCAGCAGGTAATCAGGAAAGCGAATGGAATGTTGGTCTTCATTGTGAGAGGGATGGAGTACAAAAGCAGGGAGATCCTGCTGCAACTGTATAAGGTATTGGTGAGGCTGTACCTGGAGTACTGCGTGCAGTTTTGGTCACTTTACTTAAGGAAGGATATACTAGCTTTTGAGGGTCTACAGAGACGATTCACTAGGCTGATTCCGGAGATGAGGGGGTTACCTTATAATGATAGATTGAGTAGACTGGGTCTTTACTCGTTGGAGTTCAGAAGGATGAGGGGTGATCTTATAGAAACATTTAAAATAATGAAAGGGATAGACAAGATAGAGGCAGAGAGGTTGTTTGCACTGGTCGGGGAGACTAGAACTAGGGGGCACAGCCTCAAAATACTGGGGAGCCAATTTAAAACCAAGTTGAGAAGGAATTTCTTCTCCCAGAGGGTTGTGAATCTCTGGAATTCTCTGCCCAGGGAAGCAGTTGAGGCTGGCTCATTGAATGTATTCAAATCACAGATAGATTTTTAACCAATAAGTGAATTAAGAGTTATGGGGAGTGGGCGGGTAAGTGGAGCTGAGTCCACGGCCAGATCTGCCATGATCTTGTTGAGTGGCGGAGCAGGCTCGAGGGGCTAGATGGCCTACTCCTGTTCCTAATTCTTATGTTCTTATGTACTAAAGTAGGAAATTTCTCCCCCAAAGGTTGACACAGACAAGATGGCGAAATCGGCAGAGTATGGCAGATGGAGTCCAACGCAGCGAAATGTGAAGTGATACGCTTTTTGAGGACTAATGTGGAAAGATAGTGTACTATACATGGCACGATTTTGAAAAGTGTAAATGAGCAGAGATCTTGGTGTCCACATAAAAATCGTTAAAGGCGGCAGGGCAAGTTGATAAGCTGGTTATAAAAGCATATGGCATAGAATATAAAAGCAAAGTGATCATGCTAGATCTTTATAAATCACTGGTTAGGCCTCAGTTTGGGTATTGTGGACATTTATGGGCACCACAATTCAGGATAAATATAAAAGCCTTAGAAAGAGTCTAGAGGAGATCTACCAGGATATTCCCAGGGATGAAGAACTTCAGTTAAGAGGAAAGATTTTGATAGAGTTCTCCTTGGAACAGAGAAGGTTAAGAGGTGATCTAATAAAGGTTTTCATGATAATGAGAGGCTTTGATGGAGTAGATAGTGAAAAACGATTCCCCCTGGCAAGTGGGTCAATAACCAGAGGTTTTAGTTTTAAAATCATTGGCAAAAGATTTAGAGGGGAGATGAGGATCCTGTGTTATCAGGATCTGTAATGCTCTATCTGAAAAGGTGGTGGAAGCTGATTGGACAGGTACTTGAGGATGAGGAACTTACAGTGTTATGGAGCAAAAGTGGGGATGAGGTACTAAGCATACTGCCCTTTCAAAGAGCCAGCACGAGCATGACAGGCCGAATGGCCACCTTCTGTGCTGTAAATTTCTATGATTCTATTGCCCCGGTATTGACTGCAGCGGGTTGCGTAAGTGGGAGGGAGATGTTTTAGTCTGCAGTATGCATCTTTCTTTTTAAACAGAATCCCCACCCAAAAGCTAGCCTGATTGACAGCCTTTCGGACTCAATATTGAGTTTAACTATTTCAGATCATACCCTCTGCCCCCATTTTTCTGGACAGCACATTCTGATTCTGTTATTCCAATTTATACCTCTTCTAGACTCATCTTTTTTTTCTTTACTTGTCCTATTACCATCCCTTTTTTCCTCACACCATCTCTTTTGTCATTTAATCTCTTTTTCCTTCCACCCTATCACAGACCTTCCCTTTCCTTCTTTCCTCCCCTCCTCGTTCCCCTGCCTGTGCACTTGCTTAAAACCTGTACATCTATAACATTTTCTAGATCTGATAAAAGGTCATCGACCTGAAACATTAACTCTGTTTCTCTCTCCACAGATGCTGCCTGACCTGCTGAATATTTCCAGCTTTTTCTGTTTTTTTTTCAGAGTTCCAGCATTTGCAGTATTTTGCTTTTTATTGACAGGCTTGGCTCCCTGTCGGCCGTGAACACTATGGAGGAGTCCGCAGGAGCAGTTTTAAACCAATTTTAACCAGAAAATATAAAGTGGTACCTTTAAGAAAACTACTTCTGCAGACCAGACCATTCATACATTGCTGCACTCATAAGAACATAACAACATAAGAAATAGGAGCAGTAGGAGGCCATTTGGCCCCACAAGCCTGCTCCGCCACTCAATAAGATCATGGCTGATCTGATCATGGACTCAGCTCCACTTCCCTGCCCGCTCCCCATAACCCTTTTCTCGCTTATCGCTCAGAAATCTGTCTATCTCTGCTTTAAATATATTCAATGACCCTGCCTCCACAGTTCTCTGAGGCAGAGAATTCCATAGATTTACAACCCTCTGAGAGAAGAAATTTCTCCTCATCTCAGTTTTAGATGGGCGGCCCCTTATTCTAAGACTATGTCCCCTAGTTTTAGTTTCCCCTATGGGTGGAAATATCCTCCCTGCCTACACCTTGTCGAGCCCCCTCATTATCTTATATGTTTCAATAAGATCACCTCTCATTCTTCTGAACTGCAGTGTGTATAGGCCCAAACTACTCAACCTATCCTCATAAGTAAAGCCCCTCATCTCCGGAATCAACCAAGTGAACCTTCTCTGAACAGCTTCCAATGCAAGTATATCCTTCCTTAAATACAAAGACCAAAACTGTATGCAGTACTCCAGGTGTGGCCTCACCAATACCATGTACAGTTGTAGCAGGACTTCTCTGCTTTTATACTTTATCCCCTTTGCAATAAAGGCCAACATTCTATTTGCCTTCCTGATTACTTGCTGTACCTGCATACTAACTTTTTGTGTTTCATGCACAAGGACCCCCAGATCTCTCTGTACTGCAGCACTTTGCAATTTTTCTCCATTTAAATTATAATTTGCTTTTCTATTATTTCTGCCAAAGTGGATAATCTCACATTTTCCCACATTATACTCCATCTGCCAAGTTTTTGCCCACTCACTTAGCCTGTCTATATTCCTTTGCAGATTTTTTGTGTCCTTCTCACAATTTGCTTTCCCACCCAACAAATGCTGTTGGTGAGGAGTTAAACTAATATGGCAGGGAGATGGGAACCAATACAGGGAGACAGAGGGAAACAAAAAGGAGACAAAAACAAAAGACAGAAAAGAGATGAATAAAAGTGGAGGGCAGAGAAACCAAAGGCAAGAAACAAAAAGGGCCACTGAATATAAAAGGGCTGCAGGAGGGGCAAAAACTAAAAATCATTGTTTAAAAACTAGGATGAAAACACTCTACCTAAATGCACGCAGCATTAGAAATAAAGTAAATTAGTTGACGGCACAAATCATTACAAATGGGTATGATTTGGTGGCCATTACAGAAACATGGTTGCAAGGTGGCCAGGACTGGAAATTAAACATACAGGGGTATCTGACGATTCAGAAACATAGGCAAGAAGGGAAAGGAGGTGGGGTAGCTCTGTTAATAAAGGATGATATCAGGGCTGTTGTGAGGGATGATATTGGCTCCAATGAACAAAATGTTGAATCATTGTGAGTGGAGATTAGAGATAGTAAGGGGAAAAAGTCACTGGTCGGCGTAGTTTATAGGCCCCCAAATAATAACTTCATGGTGGGGCGGGCAATAATCAAGGGAATAATGGAGGCATGTGAAAAAGGAACGGCAGTAGTTATAGGGGATTTTAACCTACATATCGATTGGTCAAATCAAATCGCAGGGGGTAGTCTGGAGGAGGAATTCATAGAATGCATACGGGATTGTTTCTTAGAACAGTATGTAACAGAGCCTACAAGGGAGCAAGCCATTTTGGATCTGGTCCTGTGTAACGAGACAGGAAAAATAAACAATCTCGTAAAAGATCCTTTCGGAATGAGTGATCACAATATGGTTGAATTTGTAATACAGATTGAGGATGAGGAAGTTGTGTCAGAAACGAGAATACTATGCTTAAACAAAGGGGACTACAGTGGGATGAGGGCAGAGTTGGCTAAAGTAGACTGGAAACAAGGACGAAACGGTGGCACAATTGAGGAACAGTGGAGGACTTTTAAGGAGCTCTTTCATAATGCGCAACAAAAATATATTCCAGTGAAAAAGAAGGGCGGCAAGAGAAGAGATAACCAGCCGTGGATAACCAAGGAAATAAAGGAAAGTATCAAATCAAAGACCAATGCGTATAAGGTGGCCAAGGTTAGTGGGAAACTAGAGGATTGGGAAAATTTTAAGCAACAGCAAAGAATGACTAAAAAAGCAATAAAGAAAGGGAAGATAGATTACGAAGGTAAACTTGCGCAAAACATAAAAACAGATAGTAAAAGCTTTTACAGATATATAAAACAGAAAAGAGCGACTAAAGTAAATGTTGGTCCCTTAGAAGATGAAAAGGGGGATTTAATAATGGGAAATGTGGAAATGGCTGAGACCTTAAACAATTATTTTGCTTCCGTCTTCACAGTGGAAGACACAAAAACCATGCCAAAAATTGCTGGTCATAGGAATGTGGGAAGGGAGGACCTTGAGATGATCACTATCACTCGGGAGGTAGTGCTGGACAGACTAATGGGACTGAAGGTAGATAAGTCCCCTGGTCCTGATGAAATGCATCCCAGGGTATTAAAAGAGATGGCGGAAGTTATAGCAGATGCATTTGTTATAATCTACCAAAATTCTCTGGACTCTGGGGAGGTACCAGCGGATTGGAGAACAGCTAATGTAACGCTTCTGTTTAAAAAAGGGGGCAGGCAAAAGGCAGGTAACTATAGGCCGGTTAGTTTAACATCTGTAGTGGGGAAAATGCTTGAAACTATCATTCAGGAAGAAATAGCAGGACATCTGGATAGGAATAGTGCAATCAAGCAGACGCAGCATGGATTCATGAAAGGGAAATCATGTTTAACTAACTTCCTGGAATTCTTTGAGGATATAACGAGCATGGTGGATAGAGGTGTACCGATGGATGTGGTGTATTTAGATTTCCAAAAGGCATTCGATAAGGTGCCACACAAAAGGTTACTGCAGAAGATAAAGGTACGCGGAGTCAGAGGAAATGTATTAGCATGGATAGAGAATTGGCTGGCGAACAGAAAGCAGAGAGTCGGGATAAATGGGTCCTTTTCCAGTTGGAAATCAGTGGTTAGTGGTGTGCCACAGGGATCAGTACTGGGACCACAACTGTTTACAATATACATAGATGACCTAGAAGAGGGGACAGAGTGTCGTGCAACAAAATTTGCAGATGACACTAAGATTAGTGGGAAAGCAGGTTGTGTAGAGGACTCAGAGAGGCTGCAAGGAGATTTGGATAGGTTAAGCGAATAGGCTAAGGTTTGGCAGATGGAATACAATGTCGGAAAGTGTGAGGTCATCCACCTTGGGAAAAAAAACAGTAAAAGGGAATATTATTTGAATGGGGAGAAATTACAACATGCTGTGGTGCAGAGGGACCTGGGGGTCCTTGTGCATGAATCCCAAAAGGTTAGTTTGCAGGTGCAGCAGGTAATCAGGAAGGCAAATGGAATGTTGGCCTTCATTGCGAAAGGGATGGAGTACAAAAGCAGGGAGGTGTTGCTGCAACTGTATAAGGTATTTGTAAGGACGCACCTGGAGTACTGCGTGCAGTTTTGGTCACCTTACTTAAGGAAGGATATACTAGCTTTGGAAGGGTTACAGAGACGATTCACTAGGCTGATTCGAGAAATGAGGGGGTCACCTTATGATAATAGATTGAGTAGACTGGGTCTTTACTCGTTGGAGTTCAGAAGGATGAGGGGTGATCTTATAGAAACATTTAAAATCATGAAAGGGATAGACAAGATAGAGGCAGAAAGGTTGTTTCCATTGGTGGGGGAGACTAGAACTAGGGGGCACAGCCTCAAAATACGGAGGAGCCAATTTAAAACCGAGTTGAGAAGGAATTTCTTCTCCCAGAGGGTTGTGAATCTGTGGAATTCTCTGCCCAAGGAAGCAGTTGAGGCTGGCTCATTGAATATTTTCAAGTCAAAGATAGATAGATTTTTAAGCAATAAGGGATTTAAGGGTTACGGGGAGAGGGCGGGTAAGTGGAGCTGAGTCCACGACCAGATCAGCCATGATCTTATTGAATGGCGGAGCAGGCTCGAAGGGCCAGATGGCCTACTCCTGTTCCTAATTCTTATGTTCTTATGTTCTTAAATAATCATCAGCAAGCTTGGCTATATTACACTCAGTCCTTTCATCCAAGTCATTAATATAGATTGTAAATAGTTGAGGATCCAGCACTGATCCCTGTGGCACCCCACTAGTCACTGTTTGCCAACTGGAAAATTACCCATTTATCCCACCTCTCTGTTTTCTGTCAGTTAACCAATCCTCTATTCATGCTGATATATTACCCCCCAACCCCGTGAGCTTTTATCTTGTGCAGTAACCTCTTATGTGGCACCTTATTGAAAGCCTTCTGGGAATCCAAATACACCACATCTACTGGTTTCCCCCTTATCTACTCTGCTCGTTACATCCTCAAAGAACTTTAGAAAATTTGTCAAACATGATTTCCCTTTCATAAAACCATGCTTGATTGAATCATGCTTTTCCAAATGTCCCGCTACTGCTTCCTTAATAATGGACTCCAGCATTTTCCCAACGACAGTTATTAGGCTAACTGGTCTATAGTTTCCTGCTGTTTGTCTGCCATCTTTTTTAAATAGGGGCGTTACATTTGCGGTTTTCCAATCTGCTGGGACTGCCCCAGAATCTAGGGAATTTTGGTAGTTTACAATCAATGCATCCTCTATTTCTGCAGCCACTTCTCTTAAGACCCGAGGATATAAGACATCAGGTCCAGGGGACTTGTCTGCCTTTGGTCCCATTATTTTAGCTAGTACTACTTAATTAGTGATAGTGATAGTATTAAGTTCCTCCCTACCTATAGCCCCTTGATTATCCACTATTAGGATGTTATTAGTGGTTTCTACTGTGAAGACCGATACAAAATATTTGTTCAACGTCTCTGCCATTTCCCTGCTCTCCATTATTAATTCCCTAGTCTCATCCTCGAGGGGACCACAATTTACTTTAGCCACTCTTTTCCTTTTTATGTACCTGTAGAAACTACTACTATCTGTTTTTATATTTTGTGCTAGTTTACTTTCATAATCTATCTTCCCTCTCTTAATCATTTTTTTAGTTGTTCTCTGCTGGTTTAAAAAAAATTCCCAATCCTCTGGCCTCCCACTAGTCTTGGCCACATTGTATGCCTTTGTTTTCAGTTTGATACCCTCCCTTATTGCCTTAGTTAGCCATGGATGGTTATCCCTTCTCTTCCAGTATTTCCTTCTCATTGGGATATATTTTTGTTGCGAGTTATGAAATATCTCCTTAAATGTGTGTCACTGCTCATCAACCATCCCATTCTTTAGTCTATTTTCCCAGTCCACTTTAACCAACTCTGCCTTCATACCTTTGTCGTCTCCTTTATTTAAGCTTAGGATTCTGGTTTGAGAATCAACTTGCTCACTCTCCAACTGAATTTGAAATTCAACCATATTATGGTCACTCATTCATAGAGGATCTTTTACTAAGAGATCATTTATTAATCCTGCCTCATTACACAGTACTCGGTCTAAAGTAGCCTGCTCCCTGGTTGGTTCCGCAATGTACTGGTCAAGGAAACTATCCCAGATACACTCTATGAACTCTTCCTCAAAACTCCCCTGGCCAATTTGGTTTGCCCAATCAATATGAAGGTTAAAATCACCCATGATTACTGCTGTTCTTTTATTATAAGCCTCCATTATTTCTTGATTTATACTCCGTCCAACAGTATAGCTACTGTTAGGGGGCCTATAGACTACTCCCACCAGCGACTTTTTCCCTTTATTATTCCTTATCTCCACCCAAATTCATTCAACATCTTGGTCCTCTGAGCCAATATTGTTTCTCATGAACGCACTGATCCCATCCTTTATTAACAGTGCTACCCCACCTCCTTTTCCTTTCTGTCTGTCCATCTGAATTGTCAAATCCTCCTAAATATTTAGTTCCCAGTCCTGGTCACCTTGCAGCCATGTCTCTGTATCAGATCATACCCATTTGTATCATATTTGTGTCGTCAACTCATCTATTTTGTTACGAATGTGACGTGCATTTAGACAAAGAGATTTTAAATATTTTTTTTACCCTTCTTTCCTGCTTGTTTCTTCTCTCCTTCAACTCACTTTCTATAGTTTTTCTTTCTAATTCCAGCTTTACTCCCCTCCTTACTGAATCTTTTCTCAGGTTCCCATCCCCCTGCAAGCTAGTTTAAACCCTCCCCAACAGCACTAGCAAACCCCACCACGAGGATTTTGATCCCGGCTCTGTTGAGGTGTAACCCGTTCAGCTTGTGCAGGTCCCACCTCCCCCAGAAGCCGTCTCAGGAAACTAAAGCCCTCCCGCCTGCACCATCTCTCCAGCCACGTATTCATCTGCTCTATCCTTCTATTTCTATACTCACTAGTTCGTGGCACCGGGAGTATTCCGGGGATTACTACCTTTGAGGTCCTGCTTTTTTAATCTCTCTCCTTGCTCCCTAAACTCTGCCTGCAGGACCTCATCCCTCTTTCTACCTCTGTCATTGGTTCCGAAATGGATCATGACCTCTGGCTGTTCACCCTCTCCTCCCAGAATGCCCTGCAGCCATTCGGTGACATCCTTGGCACTGGCACCAAGGAGGCAATATACCATCCTGGAGTCACGTCTGTGGCTACAGAAACGCCTGTCTGCTCCCCTGACTATTGAATCGAGCTACCACTTTAGCTCTTCCATTCTTCTTCCACAACCCCCCCACCCCCGTGCAGCTGAGCCACCCGTGGTGTCGTGGTCTTGGCTCGTTTCAAATGGGTGAGCAGTGCTCGTGGTGAGAAAGCTACAAGGTGCAGTGTGCAATGAGGCTTATGCTGACCCTCAGGGAGGTCTTCAGCATTTTTCTTCATATAAAATACAAAAGGATGAGCTAGCCCAAGTGCCCAATTTAGAATCCAAGCTCAGCCTCAGTGAAGCTGCTTACTGCCAGAGCAACCTCAGAAATCTGCCCTACTCTCTTCACAGGAGAAAGAGTGAGCTCATCATAAAGCTCCAAACTGGCAGGCAGTGTTGTCTTCACAATCTGAATTGTTCAAGCTTGAAAAGTTTTCTGCACGGTGTCCATTTTCTCTTGTAGTATTGGAGTTTTAATTTTGTGTAAAAGCTATATTTATTGAGCCCGAAATTCAGTATCGCTGGAAAGCTGGTGCTCCCCCCACCTTTTTGTGGCCATGAGCGCCAACATTTTTTCGTGGCTGGGCCACCCCATATTCAGCTCCAAAAGTGAACAAATGGGTTCCAGCGCGAATGAACCCTTCCAAAGTGGATTTTTCAGCGGTGGGGCTGTCTTAATTTGAGCATTATCGCTGCTGAGAAATTCAGTATGCAGGTAAAGGTTTCTAATGAGCCAACTGTTCCCTGGACATTTTAAAGGCCAGGGTTTGCAGCAAGGCCCTGAGGGGGGAAGGAGTTTTGGGAGGATGGCTGGTATAAGAGGTGCAAAGAGAGTCAATAGGTTCACTATTATGGAGCTGGAGACTCTGATGGGCGTTGTGGAGGACAGAAGAAGCATATTGTTTCCTGACGTGGGGAGACCTGGCAGACAGGCAGTACATAATGCTTGGAGAGAGATTGCAGGGGAGATGTAAAGCGCCTCCGTATAAGTGAGGACGCGCCCTCCCAGGAAGGTGCTGGCCAGCCTGCATCCGGCCCTTCCAGGGTAGCGATGGGTCGACCCTCCTAGCTCTGGGGCGATGGGGATCCTCCTCCTCCTCGGCCGCCCCCTCATCCTCCTCCTGTGCCGCCAGCTCCTCCTCCTCCTCCTCTTGCGCCACCTCCTCCTCCTCCTCCTCCTGTGCCGCCAGCTCCTCCTCCTGTGCCTCCTCCTCCTCCTCAGGTGGTACTGTTGGCTCGACCTCCAGTGGCTGATCCCTCATGATGGCCAGTTTGTTCAGCATGCAGCAGACCACGATGATGATGGAGGCAGGTTGAGAAGAGTACTGCAAGGTGCCACCAGAGTGGTCCAGGCACCAGAATATCTGCTTAAGGATGCCTATGCACTACTCGATGATGCACCTGGTGGCACAATGAGCATCATTGTATGCATGCTCTGGCACTGTCCTGGGGTTCCACAGTGGTGTGAGCAGCCAAGTGGATAGAGGATATCCCTTGTTCCCAAGCAGCCAACCGCAATCCTGATTCAGGTCGGTGATGACAGTGGGCACACTGGTCTGGTGCAGAATGAATGAATCATAGCTGCTGCCTCCCATACCTCTCTGCACGGTGCTGACGGCGATGCCTTTTCCTGCTGCCGCCCTGCTCTGAGCAGGTGTACCAGGTGTCACCCTCCAAACACTCCTCCCATCCTCAGGCTGAACCCTGCCAAGCAGGTCTCTGCAGCCCACAGGCCTCCACTAAAGAGTCACACTTCAAAGTTGTACAAAAGTATGTGCAAACCTCTGAGCAGTAGTCAGCAGGTTGAATGGAACTAAAACAATTAATAGAACTATTAAAAGATAAACACAGTATGTTGTGTATGCAATAACTCAATAGACTGAATACTGTAAACTCCGAAAAGGTACAAACATGGCTCTACTTTATTAGGGCTCAAAGTGATTACATTACAAGATGGCTGGCCTTTTATACCTGGGCTGCACACATGTGCACACAGCCCAATGACTTCCAACAGTGGCGACACCTGGTGGCTAGTAAATCCAAGCATACATACATGACAATATCCTCCTTTAAGATAGTAGTAATGATCTTTTTACAAATTGAGAAAGTCCGGGGCTTTCCGCTCCTGAGTTGAACATCTCAGTTCAACTCCAGCCTTGTGCGAGCGTTCTGAGTCTGTTATGACTGGGGGCTGGGTAGCCGATCTGATGGGAGTGGCAATGACCACTTCAGGGATTGAATGTCCAGATTCATTGACCATGTTAGTGATTGAAAGTCCAGATTCATTGCTGACAGCGGAGTCCTGTGATGACTGAGGGTAGGCTGGTTGGTCACTGATTGTGTCTTCCTCATCCGGTTCATCCGTGTGCCGCAGCTTTATCTGATCGACATGTTTTCTGCATGTCTGCCCATTCTTGAGCTGAATGATAAATACTCTGTTACCCTCCTTGGCCATAACAGTACCGACGATCTATTGGGGATCTTGACCATAATTCAGTATATACACAGGATCATTGATAGAAATGTCGCGTGACACAGTAGCGCGATCATGACACCCTTGCTAACTTTGACATCTGTATTCAACATGATTATTCAAGTCAGGATGGACAAGAGAGAGCTTGGTCTTGATATTCTCTTCATCAATAGTTCAGCAGGGGAGACCCCGATAAGCGTATGGGGTCTTGTCCTGTAACTAAGCAATATGCATGACAAGCAAGTTTGCAGTGAACCTTGAGTTACACATTTCATACTCTGCTTGATGGTTTGTCCATTGGATGCGGATTTGAATAGTGCTGACCTCACATGTTTGATACCATTGAGTTTCATGAACTCTTGAAACTCCATACTGGCGAAGCAAAATCCATTGTCGCTTACAACGATGTCAGGCAGACCATGCGTAGCAAACATGACATGAAGGCTCTCAATGGTAGCTGTGGATGTGCTGGATGACATGATTGTACACTCTATCCACTTGCAATAAGCATCCACCACAACTAAGAACATCTTTCCCAGGAAGGGACCTGCAAAGTCGATGTGGATCCTGGACCATGGTTTAGATGGCCACGACCACAGACTCAGCGGCGATTCTGCTGGTGCTTTACTAAGCTGCATGCAAGTGTTGCACTGATGCACACATGATTCCAGATCAGAATCAATTCCAGGCCACCATATATGAGACCTGGCAATGTCTTTCATCATGACAATACTGGGATGCGTGCTATGTAGATCATGCACAAATTTCTCTCTGCCTTTCTTGGGCATAACAACACGATTACCCCAGAGTATACGATCTGATTGAATGGATAGTTCGCCTTTGTGATGGATGTAAGGTTTGGTCTCCTCACACATTTTCTTGGGTATGGCAGACCAATCACCACTAAGGACACAATGTTTCACGACCGATAATATCAAGCCCTGGCTGATCCAGGTCTTAACTTGTTGGGCCGTGACAGGGGTTCCTTCACTTTCAAAAGCATCCATGACCAACAGTAGGTCTGCCAGTTGTGGCATTTCCACCTCCGGTGTGGGCAAAGGCAGACGGCTCAATGCATTGGCACAATTCTCAGTGCTAGGTCTATGGCGAATGACATAATCATAGGCAGATAATGTCAGTGCCCACCTCTGGATGCGGGATGATGCATTGGTATTGATACCTTTGTTTTCCGAAAACAATGAACTGAGTGGCTTGTGATCTGTTTCCAGTTCAAACCGAAGACCAAACAGGTACTGATGCATCTTTTTAACCCCATACACACATGCTAGTGCTTTTTCTACCATGCTGTAAGCTCTTTCCGCCTTTGACAAACTTTTTGAAGCACATGCAACAGGTTGTAATTTGCCCGACTCATTGGAGCACGCAACTAACTCCATATGACGAAGCATCACAGGCCAATACCAGATGCTTACATGGATCATAATGTACTAGCAGCTCATTAGAGCAAAGCAGATTAGTAGCTTTCTCAAAATCTCTATCTTGAGACGCACCCCAAACCTAGTTGTCGCCTTTTCTTCGCAGCATGTGCAGTGGCTCTAATAAAGTGCTCAATCTAGATAAGAAATTACCGAATTGGAGTTGAGTAGACCAAGGAATGAATGCAGCTCCATCACATTCTGAGGCTTGGGTTCATTTTTGATGGCCTTGGTTTTCGAGTCTGCAGGCCTGATACCATCAGCAGCAATCTTCCTCCCCAGGAATTCGACTTCCGGTGCCATGAAGACGCACTTCGAGTGTTTCAGTCTGAGTCCCACTTTGTCCAGACGATGTAGAACCTCTTCCAGGTTGTTCAGATGTTCGGTGGAGTCACAACCTGTGACCAGTATGTCATCTTGGAACATGACGGTTCTGGGGACGGACTTTAGTAGACTCTCCATGTTCCATGTTCCTCTGAAATATGGCTGCAGCCGAGCGAATTCCAAAAAGGCACCTGTTGTAGATAAACAGTCCTTTGAGTGTTGATGCACATAAGTTTTTTCGACGTGTCGACCAGCTCCTGTCTCATGTAGGCCGACGTCAGATCCAGTTTTGTGAGCGACTTCCCCCCGGCTAGCCTTCGGAAATGGGCATTGATCCTGTTTCAAAACTCGGTTGATCGTAACCTTGTAGTCTCCACAAATCCTGACAGTGCCATCACTTTTCAACACAGGAACAATGGGGCTGGCCCATTCATTAAATTCGACCGGTGATATGATCCCTTCACGCTGGAGTCTGTCTAGTTCGATTTCGACCTTCTCCCTCATCATGTACAGAACTGCCCGAGCTTTATGATGGACGGGTCCTGCATCCGAGTCCACGTGGATCTGCACCTTGGCTCTCGTGAAATTGCCGATGCCTGGTTCAAACAGCGAGGGGAACTTGCTCAGCACTTGAGCACAGGCAGTATCCTCTTCCAACAACGCTTTGATTTCATTCCAGTTCCATTTGATTTTTTCTAACCAGTTTCTGCCGAATAGCGTTGTACCATTGCCTGGAACAATCCATAATGGTAAATCGTGAACCGCACCCTCATATGACACCTTGATTACTGCACTGCCAATCACTGTTATGAGTTCTTTAGTGTACGTACGCAACTTGGCATTGACTGGATTTAGCTTAGGCCTCACAGCCTTATTATCCCACAGCCTATTGAATGTCCTCTGGCTCATTATTGATTGACTCGCACCCGTGTCCAATTCCATCGATACCGGCACACCATTAAGTTTTACATTTATCATTATCGGTTAGCTCTTTGTTAGGAATGAATACAATCCATACACTTCCTCTGATATCTCGGATTGCATGTCCAGATCCATGCTAGACTAGTCATCATCCTCCACTGTGGTGTGTCGCAGCACACTTGCTCAGTTGCGGACACATGCGCTGGAGATGCCCCACTCTCGAACAGCCTTTACAAATATACTGTTTAAACCGACACTGATGATGCCGATGATGTCCCCCACAATGGCAACACGGTGATATTGGATTAATTCCCATTGGCGAACTTTGAGCAGCCACAGGTTTCGCGTACGCAGTCGGGTAGGTCCTGCCATATGCAGCGCTGCCAAACGACGATACTATCTTGTTTACAGTACTTGCTGAGTTCCAATTTTTCAATGATACCTGCTTTAAGCTTTTGTTCGTCGTCATGCATGCCTGGGCAATCGTGATGGCCTTGCTCAAATCCAGCGTCTCCGCCATCAGTAGCTTACGCAGGATCACCTCGTGGTTGATGCCAATTACAAAGAAGTCCCGCAGCATGTCTGCCAATGCAGTTTCGAACTTACACGGTAAAGCTAGACGTCTTAGGTCGGCAACGAATTCCTGGCCCTCAGAACGAACATGCGTATAGAATCGATATCTTGAGATGATGATGCCTTCACCTGGTTTGAGATGGTCATGTACCAGAGCACACAATGTTTCATAGTCCTTGTCCATTGGACTTAAGGGCGAGAGGAGATTCTTTGTGAGTCCAAAAACATTTTCGGACCGCAAACCATGGCTGGCTGCGTCTGCCTCTTCCTCCATTTTGTTGGCCATGAAGTACTGGTTCAAGCGGGCTACAAAGTCTGCCCAATCTTCTCCCTTCACGAATTGCTCCAGAATTCCAATTGTGCTCATTTTTGCATGTAAAGATTCTTGTTACCTCGTCGCCAAATATTACTTTTGTAATAACTTGATATACTGAATACTGTAAACTCCGAACAAGTACAATCCTGGCTCTACTTCATTAGGGCCCAAAGTGATTACATTACAAGATGACTGGCCTTTTATACCTGGGCCGCACATACGTGCGCACTGCCCAATGACCTCCGACAGTGGCGCCACCTGGTGGCTAGTAAAACCAAGCATACATACATGACACAGTGGATGCTGTAATCTTAAATAAAAACACTAATAATTAATAAAACTACTAAAACATAAATACAGTGGATGCTATAATCTTAAATAAAAATACTAAAATTAATAAAACTATTTCCCTTCCAAAGGGCCCCGATTGCGGCAACACTCCAGCGGTGTCCTGTTCAAACACCGACTCGAATACCTCGCGGGGGCACTGCTGGGAAAAGTCTTACCTTTTTGCAGCTGAAAATCCCTGTCCTTGCCGCTTTCCAGTGGCCTGCACGCTGCAGAGCTCACCGCTGGAATGTCACTTTTACAGTAGCTTCACCGCGCCGTTTCCGGCGGAAGTGTACACCGCTCAAATCTCTCCCGAGTCGGGGACGGTGAGTTTCGGCCCCATTGTGTCTACATCTCCAGAAACAAGCAGTTGGTGTCAGTCACAATGAATTGGCTCTTAAAATGCACTACCAAACAAAAGCTTTGTACTTATAAATAAAACTTATATTTACATTTTATAAGAAAGCAACACAATAGCAACAATACCAAATATTTGAGAGTATAAAATGGCTTCTGCAGTTTGTGGAATAATTTGATTATTGCAAACAAAACAAGCCTTCCCAAGTGTGATCCTCTAAGCAGTTTCTATTGTATTCTTTAAAGATGTAATAGTTCCCATTATACACACTCTACCTTTCATTAAAATTCTTACATGTTTTTATCGTGTTGTTAAGATAATCCTTAGTTTAAACTTGGAATTACAAGCCTGGTGTTTCCTCTGCTACTTGCCTGATTTTCTTGGCTAATGGAAGGAAATGGAATAGTAATCTGCTATACCTTTCCCCTGCCCACTTTTGTGCCCCTTCCATTCTCCATTATTGTGTGCATCCAGCGGAAACGCCTTTTTGGGCAAACTCATGCAAATGACATAATAATGAAATGGTGATGTTACATATCCCATTTCTCATCAATTTGACCTAATTTATGCTTGATTATATTGACGTCAGCATAAATCTTGCATGCAGGGTTGCTAGTTGCTACTTTGAAGGCAGAAGAGATTTTAATGGGACAGCCTTATACATTTATAGATGCTGCCAAATCCTTATTAATATGCCATTTTTTTGTTTATATGCTGTTGCCAGATACTTTTCCATGTGCCTTTGTGCGATTTGTTCAGGGGCTGCCACTCACCCTGTTCCTTTCCAAACAGGCACAATATTGTGGCCATCCCCTGTATCTTTGCTTTTCATAGAAGAGGAGGAGCTGGTTATAGGCTGGTGAGATTGGACTGCCGGACACATTGCAACTGCCCACTAGCAACCCCACAGCAGAGTATAAAGGTAGAGGTACTCCTACTGCCATTTAACCGAGGAGCCTGGTAAATTAACCGGTGTCAGTGTGCATCTTTGTGGCAGCTAGAATTCTCGTCACAGCGATAACCCAAAATATGTTTCCTCTGTGGTTCTTCTGCACCCAGTGAAGCAAGCAGGCCTCTTGGCCAAGGTGATCAATTCCTCTTAGCTGGCATATGTTCCACTGAGGCCTATGGAGGACATAAAGGGTGGAAGTCCTGGGCTAGCCTGGAAGCTCCCCAGACACATGCTCTTGATGTAAGGTAAAGGGTGGGTCAAAGATCCACATATGCTCACCCCCCACCAGAAAATTCTGGGATGGAATCCTGGGTTGAACTGTTTATCACCCTATTTTCCAGCCCCAATGGGCAAATCTGCCCTAGTTCTGCCACCAATTGAAATTTCAGGTCTTATAATTTTCTACATATGACATTCATTATGGATGAATTCAAAAGAAAACACAAAATTACTGCTATTACAAAACTATACTCATAACTATTGGCTCCACTGGAAAAAAAGGGAGCAAAATTGCCCCTTTAATACCTCCAGAGGGCGGTAACGGGGCACAAGGCAGTTTTTGCTGGGGCGGGGGGGGGGCACTACCGCCTCCCAGGAAATTGCCCGGGAGGTTTTGGAGGCGCTGTCCTGACAGTGCCACATCCCACGGTTAGCGCCCTGAGCTGCCGCACAACCAGTGATTGCATCATTGCCATGTGTGGTGACCCCTCACCAAACCGCGCTGACTCCTTAATGCTCCACAGGAGAAATTGCCCCACGGACCGCGAGGCTGGTGGACATTTGCTCTTGCAACACTGTTTAAAGGGGAGGCCTGCAGCGCCCCGGTACGCCATGGCAGCCTTAGCATGGACCAGGCTGTCATTGTGCAGGTCGGCACTCTGTCTTTGGTGCCGGGCTACTGATCCAGTCTCACACATCTCTGGGGGCCCAGTGGCATCCATAAAAGGTCCATGCAGAGTGCGCAGCAGCCCTCCCCTTTAATGGAAGTTGAGGGGCATTGTAGTACGTCAGCGCTACGTGGACACTGTCCTCAAAGGAAGTGGAACACTGGAGACGGCGTTCCGCTTCCTTTGAGTGGTGTAAGGCCCAATTCTGCATCGGGGAGTAACCTCCGGGCCGAGCAATAAAAGTCTTGGCCCCAGAAGGTTACCGCCTCCTTGGGACGAGGGACAATTTCACCCTCAAAGTCTCTTAGTTCCAAAATGGACAGATAAATGGATTTTTAATTGAAATTACTTGATTGGAGATATGAATCCAGTCTAGAATCCAATGTATTTTCATACCAGGTTAACCTAATTACTTTATTAATGGCCTGACATGATTAAAATTGTCTTTATCTGGGAAAAAAAATCACTTCTTTGTCACTTCGAGAAATATTCTCCCTATACGTCCAAATTCATTAACTTTATGTAACCATGGCTGCGTTTCTGACACAAATAATTGTTGAATAAAATGACAGAGTGACAAAGGACACCAGTAAAATTTATAGCTGTAGCAATGATTGATTGTTCCATTATACTAAGTAATTATACTTCATATTAATTTAAAAAAGATTGTTTAACTCCATCTCATTAACTTACAGAGCAGGAAGATTTGTCTGGTCCTAATGGGCCTTCTTTACATCAACAATGTAATGGAACAGAAGTCCTTAAAATCACTGAGATCTTTTACAGCAAGCCAAAAATCAATATAATATATTAAAAGTTCTGTGTAGTGCACACGTAAGGTAGTTGTCACTTACTTCCTCTAACACTTGCCCCATCACACTTTGATGACTGGCTCAAAATTACCAGCAGCAAATCAAAGCCGAAAACGTAAGGAACAAAAACAAGGAAAATGGCTAGAAAATTGCCAGTGTGAACTACAAGGGACGTGTGAAAATAATCACTCAGGAGAATCTATTAACAAAGGAAAGGAAATCAAACTGCTCAAAATGTTTTTTGAAAACTATTTCATTTGCCATTTCTTCGTACCTAAAATTTCTAGAGGCCAAAAATTCTTATAGGGCCTTGGAAGGGTCAAAGCCTCTACCTGTAACATAGGAACAGAAGTAGGCCATTCAGCCCGTCGAGCCTGTTGTGCCATTTATTTAGATCCTATCTCAACTCCATCTATCTGCCAAATTACAAGGGCAGCAGCTTAAGAGAGGACATGGACTTCCAACTTTGGGAGCACCCATGCCCTTGGCCTTCTGAGGGACCCTGTGTAGGATCAGCAGTGATGCAACCAGGTGTACCAGGGTGTCAAAAGACAGAAGTGAGCTCCACATGGGGTTCCAGGATGGGATTATGGCCTACATTCCCAAAGAAAAAGTTGCAATTTATTTTCTTGTTTGTTAAAAGCAGCCCGACTATATGAGTGATCATGCTGCACAATTTGGAATGGAATCAATGGCAGGGTATCGTAGAGAAATTTTGGGTCCTGATGACTGGCTCCCTCATAGCCGATTCTTTTTGGCCT
This sequence comes from Pristiophorus japonicus, assembly GCF_044704955.1. Classification (NCBI taxonomy): domain Eukaryota; kingdom Metazoa; phylum Chordata; class Chondrichthyes; family Pristiophoridae; genus Pristiophorus; species Pristiophorus japonicus. The sequence goes on along the minus strand of NC_091978.1, from coordinate 311,931,932 downwards.
AGAAATCGAATAAATCCCGAAAACTAGCGGTTCCACCACGGAGTGAGGTTAACTAGTGTTGTAAAAAGAGCGCAGACAGCACTATTATTTTGGTGCTGCCTACTGATTTTAAAGATTACAGTGCACAGCCTACAGTGCAACGTGCTGTTTCAGGCAACATGCTCAGCAGGAGGCCCAATGTAGCTTGGCCGTAGTGTCAGTGGAGCAAGGCAGCGGCTTCTTAAAGCTAGGCTGTCATTTTAGAAAGCAGTCTCGAGCACTTAAAGGGGAACTGCTTCAAAACTCATCAAATAAATTATTAAAAAATAGGCAGTCTTTAGCCCTTAGAGCTCATCTGGCTTCTGAAAAAAAAACAGTAAAAACAATTTGAAAATGGCAGCCTTCGGCTCTTAAAGGTAAACTGCCTTCTGCACATAAAATAAATGGTAAAAGTGCTTCAGCAACACAAATTAATCAATATGCCAGGGAAAGGGCATGTAGGGTCTCACACGCAGCATTTCAGCTTTGTGCAGAAGGTCAATACTGGAAGAGAGGACCTCTACCCATCATCATCATAGGCAGTCCCTCGGAATCGAGGAAGACTTGCTTCCACTCCAAAAATGAGTCCTTAGGTGGCTGAACAGTCCAATACGAGAGCCACAGTCCCTGTCACAGGTGGGACAGATAGTCGTTGTGAGAAAGGGTGGGTGGGACTGGTTTGCCGCATGCTCTTTTCGCTGCCTGCGCTTAATTTCTGCATGCTCTTGGCGATGAGACTCGAGATGCTCAACGCCCTCCCGGATGCACTTCCTCCACTTAGGGCGGTCTTTGGCCAGGGACTCCCAAGTTCAGTGGGGATGTTTCACTTTATCAGGGAGGCTTTGAGGGTGTCCTTGTAACGTTTCCTCTGCCCACCTTTGGCTCATTTGCTGTGAAGGTGTTCCGAGTAGAGCACTTGCTTTGGGAGTCTTGTGCCTGGCATGCGAACAGTGTAGTCTGCCCAGCAGAGCAAATCAAGTGTGGTCAGTGTTTCAATGCTGGGGATGTGATTGGTAAGTAGTTTTACTTTTTCTTTTCTATATCAGTAAGCAACCTTTAGCATTGTTGTTGCCAATTTAAGTTTAAGTTTATCTAAGGGTTAAGTCATGGTAGGACAGCTCGGACACGTGTTATGCTCCTCCTGTACTATGTGGGAAGTCAGAGATGCTTCCAGTGTCCCTGATGACTACGTGTGTGAGAAGTGTATCCGTCTGCAGCGCCTGACGGACAGCATTGCGGCACTGGAGCTGTGGGTGGATTCACTCTGGAGCATGCACAATGCTGAGAATGACGTGAATAGCACATTTAGTGAGTTGGTCTTACCACAGGAAAAGGGTACACAGCCAGATAGGGGATGGGTGACCAACAGGAAGAGCAGTACAAGGAAGGTAGTGCAGGGGTCCACTGCGGTCATTACTCTGCAAAACAGATACACCGCTTTGGGTACTGTTGAGGGGGATGACTCATCAGGGGAGGGCATCAGCAGCCAAGTTCATGGCACTGTGGGTGGCTCTGCTGCACAGGAGGGCAAGAAAAAGAGTGGGAGAGCTATAGTGATAGGGGATTCAATTGTAAGGGGAATAGATAGATGTTTCTGTGGCCGCCACCGAGACTCCAGGATGGTATGATGCCTCCCTGGTGCAAGGGTCAAGGATGTCTCGGAGTGGATGCAGGGCATTCTGAAAAAGGAGGGTAAACAGTCAGTTGTCGTGGTGCATATAGGTAAAAAAAGGGATGAGGTCCGACAAGACGAATTTAGGGAGCTAGGAGCTAACTTAAAAAGTAGGACCAAAAAAGTAGTAATCTCAGGATTGCTATCAGTGCCACGTGCTAGTCAGAGTAGGAATCGCAGGATAGCTCAGATGAATACGTGGCTTGAGGAGTGGTGCAGCAGGGAGGGATTCAAATTCCTGGTATATTGGAACTGGTTCTGGGGAAGGTGGGACCAGTACAAACTGGACGGTTTGCACCTGGGCAGGACCGGAACCAATGTCCTAGGTGGAGTGTTTGCTAGTGCTGTTCAGGAGGAGTTAAACTAATATGGCAGGGGGATGGGAACCTATGCAGGGAGACAGAGGGAAGTAGAATGGGGGCAGAAGCAAAAGATAGAAAGAAGAAAAGTAAAAATGGAGGGCAGAGAAACCTAAGGCAAAAAGCAAAAAGATCCACATTACAGCAAAATTCTAAAGGGGCAAAGTGTGTTAGAAAGACAAGCCTGAAGGCTCTGTGCCTCAATGCGAGGAGTATTCGGAATAAGGTGGATGAATTAACTGCACAGATAGCAGTTAACAGGTATGATGTAATTGGCATCACGGATTCATGGCTCCAGGGTGACCAAGGCTGGGAACTTAACATCCAGGGGTAGTCAACATTTAGGAAGGATAGACAGAAAGGAAAAGGAGGAGGGGTGGCATTGTTGGTTAAAGAGGAAATTAATGCAATAATAAGAAAGGACATTAGCTTGGATGATGTGGAATCTGTATGAGTGGAGCTGCGGAATACAAAGGGGCAGAAAACGCGAGTGGGAGTTGTGTACAGACCACCAAACAGTAACTAGTAAGATTGAGGACAGCATCAAACAAGAAATTAAGGAAGTGTGCAATACAGTTGCAGCAGTTATCAAGGGTGACTTTAATCTACATATTGATTGGGCTAACCAAACTGGTAGCAATGCGGTGGAGGAGGATTTCCTGGAGTGTTTTCTGGAGGGATGGTTTTCTAGACCAATATGTCGAGGAACCAACCAGGGAGCTGGCCATCCTAGACTGGATGATGTGTAATGAGAATGGACTAATTAGCAATCTTGTTGTGTGAGACCCCTTGGGGAAGAGTGACCATAACATGGTAGAATTCTTTATTTGGATGGAGAGTGACCATAACATGGTAGAATTCTTTATTTGGATGGAGAGTGACAGTTAATTCAGAAACTAGGGTTCTGAACTTAAGGAAAGGTAACTTTGATGGTTTGAGATGTGAATTGGCTAGAATAGACTGGCAAATGATACTTAAAGGGTTGACAGTGGATAGGCAATGGCAAACATTTAAAGATCACATGGATGAACTTCAGCAATTGTGCATCCCTGTCTGGAATAAAAATAAAACGGGGAAGGTGGCTCAACCATGGCTAACAAGGGAAATTAAGGATAGTGTTAAATCCAAGGAAGAGGCATATAAGTGGCCAGAAAAAGCAGCAAACCTGAGGACTGGGAGAAATTTAGAATTCAGCAGAGGAGGACAAAGGGTTTAATTAAGAGGGGGAAAATAGAGTATTAGAAGAAGAAGCTTGCCGGGAACATAAAAACTGACTGTAAAAGTTTTTACAGATATGTGAAGAGAAAAAGATTAGTGAAGACAAATGCAGTCGGATTCAGGTGAATTTATAATGGGGAACAAATAAATGGCAGACCAAGTGAACAAATACTTTGGTTCTGTCTTCACGAAGAAAGACACAAATAACCTTCCGGAAGTACTCAGGGACCGAGGGTCTCATGAGAAGGAGGAACTGAAGGATATCCTTATTAGGCAGGAAATTGTGTTAGGGAAATTGATGGGGTTGAAGGCCAATAAATCCCCGGGGCCTGATAGTCTGCATCCCACAGTACTTAAGAAATAGTGGATGCATTGGTGATCATTTTCCAACAGTCTATCGACTCGGGATCAGTTCCTATGGACTGGAGGGTAGCTAATGTAACACCACTTTTTAAAGAGGGAGGGAGAGAGAAAGCGGATAATGTATAGACTAGTTAGCCTGACATCAGTGGTGGGGAAAATGTTGGAATCAATTATTAAGGATGGAATAGCAGCGTAGTTGGAAAGCAGTGATAGGATCAGTCCAAGTTAGCATGGATTTATGAAGGGGAAATCATGCTTGACAAATCTTCTGGAATTTTTTGAGGATGTAATTGGTAGAGTGGACAAGGGAGAACCAGTGGATGTGGTGCATTTAGACTTTCAAAAGGCTTTTGATAAGGTCCCACACAAGAGATTGGTGTGCAAATTGAAAGCACATTGTATGGGAGTAATATACTGATGTGGATAGAGAACTGGTTGGCAGACAGGAAGCAGAGAGTCGGGATAAATGGGTCCTTTTCAGAATGGCAGGCAGTGACCAGTGGAGTGCCTTAGGGCTCAGTGCTGGGACCCCAGCTCTTTACAATATACATCAATGATTTTGATGGAGGAATTGAGTGTAATATCTCCAAGTTTGCAGATGACACTAAACTGGGTGGCAGTGTGAACTGTGAAGAGGACGGTAAGAGGCTGCAGGGTGACTTGGACAGATTAGGAGAGTAGGCAAATGCATGGCAGATGCAGTATTATGTGGATAGATGTGAGGTTATCCACTTTGGGTCAAAAACGTGAAGACAGAATATTATCTGAATGGTGGCAGATTAGGAAAAGGGGAGGTGCAACAAGACCTGGGTGTCATGGTTCATCAGTCATTGAAAGTTGGCATACAGGTACAGCAGGCGGTGAAGGCAGCAAATGGTATGTTGGCCTTCATAGCTGGGAGATGAGTATAGGAGCAGAGATGTCTTACTGCAGTTGTACAGGGCCTTGGTGAGGCCTCACCTGGAATATTGTGTTCAGTTTTGGTCTCCAAATGTAAGGACGTTCTTGTTATTGAGGGAGTGCAGCGAAGGTTCACCAGACTAATTCCCGGGATGGCTGGACTGACATATGAGGAGAGACTGGATCAACTGGGCCTTTATACATTGGAGTTTAGAAGGATTAGAGGGGATTTCATAGAAACATACAAGATTCTGACGGGACGGAACAGGTTAGATGCGGGTAGATTGTTCCCGATCTCGGGGAAGTCCAGAACCAGCCGACACCGTCTTAGGATAAGGGGTAGGATATTTAGGACTGAGATGAGGAGAAACTTCTTCGCTCAGAGAGTTGTTAACCTGTGGAGTTCCTTGCCGCAGAGAGCTGTTAATGCCAGTTCATTGGATATATTCAAGAGGGAGTTAGATATGGCCCTTACGGCTAAGGGGATCAAGGGGTATGGAGAGAAAGCAGGAAAGGGGTACTGAGGGAATGATCAGCCATGATCTTATCGAATGAAGGTGCAGGCTTGAAGGGCCAAATGGCCTACTCCTGCACCTATTTTCTATGTTTCTATGTTGGCCTGGTCGAGGACACTAATGTTGGTGCGTCTGTCCTCGCAGGGGATTTGTTGGATCTTGAGGAGGCATCGTTGGTGGTATTTCTCCAGCGACTTGAGGTGTCTACTGTACATGGTCCAGGTCTCTAAGCTATACAGGAGGGTGGGTATTACTACAGCCCTGTAGACCATGAGCTTGGTGGCAGATTTGAGGGCCCGGTCTTCAAACATTTTTTTCCTCAGGTGGCCGAAGGCTGCACTGGCGCACTGAAGGCACTTGAATCTCATCGTCAATGTCTGCTCTTGTTGATAAGAGGCTCTCGAGGTATGGGAAATCGTCCACTCTGTCCAGGGTTGCACCGTGGATCGTGATGACTGGGAGGCAGTGCTGTGCGGCGAGGACAGGTTGGTGGAGGACCTTTGTCTTACGGATCTTTAGCGTAAGGCCTATGCTTTCGTACGCCTCAGTAAATACGTTGACTATGACTTAAAGTTCAGTCTCTGTACATGTGCAGATACAGGCATCTTCCGCCTACTGTTGCTCGATGACAGAAGTTGGGATGGTCTTGGACCTGGCCTGGAGGCGGCATAGGTTGAACAGGTTCACACTGGTTCTGCAGTTTAGTTCCACTCCAGCAGGGAGCTTGTTGACTGTGAGGTGGAGCATGGCAGCAAGGAAGATTAAGAGGGTTGGGCCAATGACGCAGCCCTGTTTGACCCCGGTCCGGACGTGGATTGGGTCTGTAATGGATCCGTTGATAAGGATCACAGCCTGCATGTCGTCGTGGAGCAGGTGGAGGATGGTGACGAACTTTTGGGGGCATCTGAAATGGAGGCGGATGTTCCATCGACCCTCAGGGTTGACAGTGTCAAAGGCCTTTGTACGGTTGAAGAAGGCCATGTATAAGGGCTGCTGCTGTTCCCTGCATTTTTCCTGCAGCTGTTGCGCTGTAAAAATCATGTCTGTTATGCCCCGTAGAGGACGAAATCCGCACTGTGACTCCGGGAGGAGCTCCTCAGCCACAGATGGAAGACGGTTGAGGAGGACTCTAGCAACGACTTTCCCAGTGGTTGATAACAGGGAGATTCCTCTGTAGTTGCTGCAACCTCTACCCACAAAGCGCCAGGAGGCCATCCAGAGAGAAGGATGTGGGACCAGATCACCAAGGCGGTCACTGCCAGCAGTGTCGTCCCCAAAAACTGGCTCCAGTTCCCAAAGAAATTTCATGACCTCAGACCTTTGAGGCATGACAGGCATTCCCAGACCAAATATCCTGATGATGCAAAAGGATCAAAGTTGCTCAGCGGTTTCCTTATGGCAGTTTGTGTTTGCATAAGGCTATGCATCAGTGGGTACTATTGTTGCACCCCTGGGTTATCCTACTGTATAATTAGATATTGGGCACACTCCTGAACATAAGATATGGGGCCCACTTACTGTAGTAACCTACACTGTTGAACCCATGAGAATATCCAAGGCAGACCAAAAATTTGTTGCACGCATCTTATTATATTTGTAATTACTTTTACTTATCTTTCCCATTTTTTCCAATACTCTTGTCTACCGGATTCCTTGTACATATTTTTATTGTTATTTTTACAGACAATTAGGAATTTTCTTTTGTCTTTTGACATATAGAAGATGACAACAATCCTTATAGCAATGCAACAATGCTGGCCAGTCACGTCGATAATATTGAAAACAGTGTTGAGAAAAACCAAGTTAATTTTTACATTTTGAAGCGCATTTAGTATCTGCACAATACCTCAAAATCTAGAGTATTTAGTTTAAAGTTTTTACATTTTTGTTAAACCAAAACATTTCATTAACTTTTATCTAGATTAACTAGAGCTGTGGGAAGGGTTTGGACCAATATAGCAGTGTGATTGGAAATGCAGGAGAGTTGAATAGGCAGCTTGGAAGAGAAATTAAGCTTTAGCTGTATAGAGAAAAATGAGGTGGAAAGGTTGAAAGGTTAAGATTTGGGTTATGAAAGGTTGTAAGACAGGATAAGATAGTAAGAAGAAATCAGGATGGGGGAAGGCAAAAAAGGGAAAAATTGCTCTATCAAAAAATCCCAAACTAAAATATTTGTATATCAATGCACAGAATATAGGAAATAAAATCAGGAAACAAAAATCTTTAAGGTAGAAAATCATGACATAATAGCAATAACTGAAAGTTAATGAAATGTTTTGGTTTAACAAAAATGTAAAAACTTTAAACTGAATACTCTGGATTTTGAGGCAGTGTGCAGATACTAAATGCTCTTCAAAATGTAAAAATGAACTTGATTTTTCTCAATAGCAGTAATATAGCTCCAACCGAGTCAGGTTTAACAATTACATGATCTAAGTATATAACATTTAGAAAGGATAGGGCAGAAAGAAAGGGAGAAGAAACAGTTTTATTAACGAGGGGAAATATTATAGCACTCGATAATAAGAATTCAAATAGAGATGTTGTTCAAATGATTCCCTATGGATTGAGAAGAGAAATCACAAGGTGTCGGTCATACTCCTCTTCTCTTCTGTGCCGAAGAGCATATGATACAAAGCGTTTCTTCTTGTGTTTTATGTTCAGCAGATCATGCACTGGATTATTTCTGAAATGAAGGCTCTTTTTCCATGGATAGGTCGTTACTCTGACTCACAACTCCCTGTCAGGAGAACCAGCCAGATACAACTGTGAGATGTTAGCTATGTCTCCTGCTGCAGACTGGAAGGATCCACTGGCGAAGAAATTGAGGGCATCAGGGATGGGAAGAGTTACCTGGACACTATGATCCAGGAGGCAGTCACACCCCTTAGGTTAGGTACAGGTCTGGTTAGTGGTCAGGGACAGGCAGTTAAGGGGACCCCCAAGTGCAGTGTTGGAGGAGTCTCAGCCTTTGCCCTTTTCCAACATGTATGAGGTTTTTGTTGCCTGTGTGGATGAGGGAAAAGCCTGCAGGATGGACGAGCAGGCTGACCATGGCACAATAGTGTAGGGGTCCATTCAAGTGGGGGTGAGTGAAAAGGAATGTAGTTGTGGTAGGGGACGGTATAGTAAGAGAGATAGATACTGTTCTCTGCAGCCATGACCGGGAGTTCTGAAGGTTGTGTTATCTGCCTGGTGCCAGGGTTAAAGACATCTCCTCATGGCTGGAGAAGAACATGGAGTGAGAGGGGGAGGATCCAGTTGCCATAGTCCTTGTAGGAACCAATGATATAGGTAGAATTAGGAATGAGGTTCTGCTGAGAGAGTTTGAGAAGTTGGAATCCAAATGAAAAAGCTGACCCTCAAAGCTAATAACCTCTGGATTGTTACCTGAGCCATGTGCCAATTGGCATAGGGCTAAGCAGATTAGAAGGTTAAATGCGTGGCTCAAAGAATGGTGTGTGAGGCAGGGGTTTTGATTCCTGGGGCACTGGCACCAGTGTAGGGCTTGAACTCAGTATAAGGCCCATGAAATCAAACTCTGTGATTGATCTTTTTAAACATTCTGTATAAAATGCTTAAAACACAAAAGCTGTAAATACTGCCTTCCTGTAATATGTTAGAACTCTGGGAGACTCCTGTTTAAAATGCTTAATGTTAACCTGTGCTACCCTTGTCGAGAAACCCCAACATAATAGCACTGTAAGAAACTTTTTGTGGAAATGTAAAACCATACAAACTGTAATCAGAAGAGAAACCTCAACACAATGGAAATGATACTCACTGTGAGAAACCTTTTGCAGACATGTAAACACCGATACTGAATACAGTGTGGTCCATGGTAGTGCTAGACTAGACAATAGGCCAGTTTCCGAAGTATTCATCATCATCATAGGCAGTCCCTCCGGATCGAGGAAGACTTGCTTCCACTCTTAGCATGAGTTCTTAGGTGGCTGTACAATCCAATACGTCATCATCATAGGCAGTCCCTCGGAATCGAGGAGGACTTGCTTCCACTCCCAAAGTGAGTTCTTTGATGGCTGAACAGTCCGATATGAGAGCCACAGACCATGTTACAGGTGGGACAGACATTCGTCGAGGGAAGGGGTCGGTGGGGCTGGTTTGCTGCGCGCTCCTTCCGCTTGGCCTTTTTATGCTCTTTGCGTTGAGACTCGAAGAGCTCAATGCCCTCCCGGATGCACTTTCTCCACCTCAGGCAGTCTTTGGCCATGGTCTTGCAGGTGTCAGTGGTGATGTCGCACTTTACCAGGGAGGCTTTCAGGGTGTCCTTATAACGTTTCCGCTGTCCTCCTTTGGCTCGTTTACCATGAAGGAGCTCCGCATAAAGCATTTGCTTAGGGAGTCTCGTATCTGGCATGCGAACTATGTGGCCTGCCCAGTGAAGCTGATCGAGTGTGGTCAGTACTTCAATACTGGGGATGTTAGCCTGGTCGAGGACACTGATGTTGGTGCGCCTGTCCTCCCAGGGGATTTGCAGGATCTTGTGAAGACATCGTTAGTGATATATGTCTTGCGACTTGAGGTGCCTTCTATACATGGTCCATGCCTCAGATCCATACAGGAGAGCGGGTATTACTACAGCCCTGTAGACCATGAGCTTGGTGGTAGATTTGAGGGCCTGGCCTTCAAACACTCTTTTCCTCAGATGGCCGAAGGCTGCACTGGCGCACTGGAGGCAATGCGGAATCTCCGCATCAATGTCTGCCTTTGTTGATAAGAGGCTCCTGAGATATGGGAAATGGTCCACATTGTCCAGGGCCGCGCCATGCATCTTGATGATTGGAGGGCAGTGCTGTGCGGCGTTGACAGGCTGGTGGAGGACCTTTGTCTTACAGATGTTAAGCGTAAGGCCCATGCTTTCATATGCCTCAGTGAATACATTGACTGTATCCTGGAATTCAGTCTCTGAATGTGCGCAGACGCAGGCGTCGTCCGCATACTGCAGCTCAACGACAGAGGTTGGAGTGAACTTGGACCTGGCCTGGAGGCGGCGTAGGTTAAATAGCTTTCCACTGGTTCTGTAGTTTAATTCCACTCCAGCGGGGAGCTTCTTAATTGTGAGGTGGAGCATGGCGGCGAGGAAGATTGCGAAGAGCGTTGGAACGATGACGCAGCCCTGTTTGACCCTGGTCTGGACGTGGATTGGATCTGTAATGGATCTGTTGGTAAGGATCACGGCCTGCATGTCATCATGAAGCAGGCAAAGGATGTTGACAAACTTTTGGGGGCATCCGAAACGGAGGAGGACACTCCATAGACCCTCACGGTTGACAGTGTCAAAGGCCTTTGTAAGATCGAAAAAGGCCATATATAAGGGCTGGCGCTTCAAAGAGCATGTCTGTTGTGCCTCGTAGGGAACGAAATCCGCATTGTGATTCTGGGAGGAGCTCCTTGGCCACAGGGAGAAGACGATTGAGGAGAACTTGAGCGACAACTTTCCCAGTGGCTGATAGCAGGGAGATTCCCCTGTAGTTGTCGCAGTCGGACTTGTCCCCTTTTTTAAAAATGGTCACAATCACTGCATCTCTCAGATCTCCCGGCGTGCTCTCCTCCCTCCAGATGAGAGAGATGAGGTCATGTATCCGTGTCAACAGCGCCTCTCTGCCATACTTTAGTGCCTCAGCACGGATTCCATCCGTACCCGGAGCCTTGTTATTCTTGAGCTGTTTTATTGCTTTGCCTACCTCATGCAACGTTGGAGTACTGATCAGTCTGTTATCAACATTACACCTATCAGTGTGCCCCTTGAGCTGTGAGGCTACGTTATAGTTACCAGTTTCTCAGTTCCTTGCATGCTCACGATCGTCCCAGTGGTCCACTGACGAGTCGTGATGCGAGTCTTCTGATGACTGACCAGGTCATCCTTCCTTGACTGCAGCCATGTTCCTACTTGTCTTTATTGAGTCTCCGTCTCAATTTCCCTGAGCACTCACGATCGACCCGGTGGTCTGACGGGTTCGTGGAGCACAACTTCTGATGACTGACCACATCACCTATCTCTGACAACTGCAGCCTGCTGTTCCATCGTCTGTGTGCTTGCCCCTGTCTTTTCTCAGGTATTGTTTCCATGGCTAACGAATCCGTCCTTTGATCCATCAATGATCTATCTTCTTTGAGCATGCCTTCAGTACTTTGGATCAAGTGTGGTCAGTACTTCAATGCTGTTCCATTGGGACAGGCTCCACTTGAAACGGGCTGGAGCCAGTGTCCTGGCGAATCGAATTACTAGGGCAGTAGACAGGACTTTAAACTAATGAAGGGGGATGGGAAAATTTAGGAAAGAGTAAATTTAAAAGCAGCAAGAGCAATGTCAAGGCTCTAGAGCAGAGCAGAGTTTGGGATAAAAATAAGCAGAGTGTTTCCCGAAGGGACAGAGAGAGTAGCAAAGGTAATAGGCATCAGTGACTAAGGTGACATTAGGGAAAAATAGTAAAAAGTCAAAGCTAAAAGCACTATATCTGAATGTGCGAAGCATCCGCAACAAAATAGATGAATTAATAGCGCAGATAGAAATGAATAGTTGTTCTAATAGCAGAGACGTGGCTGCAAAGTGACCAAGGTTGGGAACTAAATATTCCAGTATATTTAACATTTAGAGAGATAGGCAAAATGGAAAAGGAGGAGGGGTAGCCCTGATAATGAAGGATGGGATAAAGACAGTAGAGAGAAAGCATCTTCGCTCGGAAAATCAAGAAGTGGAATCAGTTTGGGTGGAGCTAAGAAACAGCAAGGGGCAGAAAACATTGGTGGGAGTTGTTTATAAGGCCCCAAACAATAGTAGTAATGTAGAGCTCGGTATAAATCAGGAAATTAAAAGGTATATGCATGACAAATCTTCTGGAATTTTTTGAGGATGTTTCCAGTAGAGTAGACAAGGGAGAACCAGTTGATGTGGTGTATTTGGACTTTCAGAAGGCTTTCGACAAGGTCCCACACAAGAGATTAATGTGCAAAGTTAAAGCACATGAGATTGGGGGTAGTGTGCTGACGTGGATTGAGAACTGGTTGGCAGACAGGAAGCAAAGAGTAGGAGTAAATGGGCACTTTTCAGAATGGCAGGCAGTGACTAGTGGGGTATTGCAAGGTTCTGTGCTGGGGCCCCAGCTGTTTACATTGTACATTAATGATTTAGACAAGGGGATTAAATGTAGTATCCAAATTTGCGGATGACACTAAGTTGGGTGGCAGTGTGAGCTGCGAGGAGGATGCAATGAGGCAGCAGAGTGACTTGGATAGGTTAGGTGACTGGGCAAATGCATGGCAGATGAAGTATAATGTGGATAAATGTGAGGTTATCCACTTTGGTGGTAAAAACAGAGAGACAGACTATTATCTGAATGGTGACAGATTAGGAAAAGGGGAGGTGCAACGAGACCTGGGTGTCATGCTACATCAGTCATTGAAGGTTGGCATGCAGGTACAGCAAGCGGTTAAGAAAGCAAATGGCATGTTGGCCTTCATAGCGAGGGTATTTGAGTATAGGGGCAGGGAGGTGTTACTACAGTTGTACAGGGCCTTGGTGAGGCCACACCTGGAGTATTGTGTACAGTTTTGGTCTCCTAACTTGAGGAAGGACATTCTTGCTATTGAGGGAGTGCAGCGAAGGTTCACCAGACTGATTCCTGGGATGGCAGGACTCACATATCAAGAAAGACTGGATCAACTGGGCTTGTATTCACTGGAGTTCAGAAGAATGAGAGGGAATCTCAAAGAAACGTTTAAAATTCTGACGGGTTTAGACAGGTTAGATGCAGGAAGAATGTTCCCGATGTTGGGGAAGTCCAGAACCAGGGGTCACAGTCTAAGGATAAGGAGTAAGCCATTTAGGACCGAGATGAGGAGAAACTTCTTCACCCAGAGAGTGGTGAACCTGTGGAATTCTCTACCACAGAAAGTTGTTGAGGCCAATTCACTAAATATATTCAAAAAGGAGTTAGATGTAGTCCTTACTACTCGGGGGATCAAGGGGTATGGCGAGAAAGCAGGAATGGGGTACTGAAGTTGCATGTTCAGCCATGAACTCATTGAATGGCGGTGCAGGTTCGAAGGGCCAAATGGCCTACTCCTATTTTCTACCTATAGACCTATCTTCTATGTTTCTATGTAACGAGGGTAATACAGTAATCATGGGAGATTGTAATCTACATATGGACTGGTCAAACCAAATTTGCAGTAATAGTGTGGAGGACGAATTCATGGAATGTTTAAAAGATGGTTTTCTACATCAGTATGTTGAGGAACCAAATAGGAAACAGATTATTTTCGATATAAAAACAGAAAATGCTGGAAATCTCAGCGGGTCAGGCAGCATCTGTGGAGAGAGAAACAGAGTTAATGTTTCAGGTCGATGATCCTTCGTCAGAACTGGCAATAGTTCGAAATGTAACAGATTCTTAAGGAAATGCTGGGATCCTGAAAGGGGGATGGGGGATTGGAAAGAACAAAAGGGAAAGTCTGCAATTGGGTGGAAGGCAGAAGAGATTTGAGACACAAAATGATGATGGGCCAAATTGAGATGGTAATAGTACAAGTTAGGAAACAAAAGATTAGCCGAGATAGGGTGTGAATAGGAAAATAATTGCCAGCTGCCATGGGAAACAGAGAGACACAAAATAAAAATGAAAAAGGGTGGGGTTGGGGGGAGTTTTTGTCAAAAAAAAAAGGGAGGAAAGGGAACAAAATGTAGGCAGAGATTATGGTCTGAAATTGTTGAACTCGATGTTGAGTCCGGAAGGCTGTGAAGTGCATTAAACGAAAGATGAGGTGCTGTTCCTCGAGCATGTGTTGAGCTTCATTAGAACAGTGTAGGAGGTCGAAGACGGAGAGGTCAGAGTGGGAGTGGAGCGGAGAATTAAAAAGTGACAGGTGACCGGAAGCTCGGGGTCACCCTTGTGGACTGAACGGAAGTGTTCCACAAAGCAGTCACCCAATCTGCATTTGGTCTCCCCAATTTAAAGGAGACCACATCATGAGCAGCGAATACAGTATACTAAATTGAAAGAAATACAAGTAACTCGCTGTTTCACCTGGATGGAGTGTTTGGGGCTCGGGACAGTGGGAAGGGAGGAGGTAAAAGGGCAGGAGTTGCATCTCCTGCGCTTGCACGGGAAGATGCTGTGGGAAGGGGAGGGGTTGCTGGCGGTGACTGCGGAATGGACCAGGGTATCGCGGAGGCAGAGGTCCCTTCAGAATGCTGAGAGGGGAGGGGAGGGGAAGATGTGATTGGTGTTGGGATCATGCTGGAGCTGGCAGAAATGGCAGAGGATGATCCGTTGAATTTGGAGGCTGGTGGGATGAATGGTGATGACAAGGGGAACCTGTCGTGGTTCTGAGAGGAAGGAGAAGGGGTGAGAGCAGAGGTGCGGGAAATAGAACAGACACGGGCAAGAGCCATGTTAACCACGGCGGAGGGGAATCCTCGGTTGAGGAAAAATAAAGACATGTCAGAGGCACTAGTGTGGAAGGTGGCACCGTCAGAGCAGATGCAAAAGAGATGGAGAAACTGGGCGAATGGAATGGAGTCCTTCAAGGATGTGGGGTGGGAGGAAGTAAAGTCCAGGTAGCTGTGGAAGTCAGTGGGCTTATAGTGAATATTTGTCAATCATCTATTTAGATCTAGTATTGTGCAATGAAAAAAGGGTTAATCAATCATCACCATAGGCAATCCCTCGAAATCGAGGAAGACTTGCTTCCACTCTAAAAGTGAGTTCTCAGGTGGCTGTACAGTCCAATGCAGGAATTACAGTCTCTGTATCAGGTGGGGCAGACAGTGGTCGAAGGAAAGGATTGGTGGGGAGGCGGGTTTGCCTCACGCTCCTTCCGCTGACTGCGCATGGTTACTGCATGCTCTCGGCGACGAGACTCGAGATGCTCAGCGCCCTCTTGGATGCTCTTCCTCCACTTTGGGTGGTCCTAAGCCAGGGATTCCCAGATGCCGGTGGGGATGTTACACTTTATCAAGGAGGCTTTGAGGGTGTCCTTGAAGCGTTTCCTCTGCCTACCTGGGGCTCGCTTGCCGTGTAGAAATTCCGAGTAGAGCACTTGCTTCGGGAAGTCTCGTGTCGGGCATGCAAACGATGTAGCCCGCCCAACGGAGCTGGTCGAGTGTGGTCAGTGCTTCGATGCTGGAGATATTGGCCAGAGCACTGGCATTGGTGCGTCTATCCTCCCAGTAGATTTGCAAGACCTTGCGGAGGCAGCGCTGGTGGTACTTCTCCAGCGCTTTGAGTTGTCTGCTGTAAATTGTCCATATAGGAGGGCAAGTATCACTGCTGCCCTGTAAGCCATAAGCTTGGTGCCAGATTTGAGGTCCTGGCCTTCAAAAACTCTCTTCTTCAGGTGACTGAAGACTGCGCTGGCACACTTGAGGTGGTGTTTGATCTCGTCATCAATGTCTGCCCTTGCTGATAGTAGACTCCCGAGGTATGAAAAATGTTCCACATTGTCCAAGGCCGAGTCATGGATTTTGGTGATCGGGGCTTAGTGCTGTGTGGAGGGGTCAGGTTGTTGGAGGATCTTTGTCTTAGTGATGTTTAGTCTAAGGCCTATGCTTTCGTATGCCTCGGTGAAGGTATTGATGATGGCTTAGAGTTCGGCCTCCAAGTATGCGCAGACACAAGCATCGTCCGTGTACTGTAATTCGATGACAGAGGATGGGACAACCTTGGATCTAGCCTGGAGGCAATGTAGGTTGCACAGGTTCCCATTGGTTCTACAGTTTAGTTCCACTCCAGCAGGGAGTTTGTTGATAGTGAGATGGAGCATTACAGCAAGGAAGATCGAGATTAATTAATAACCTTGCAGTAAAGGGGCCTTTCAGGAAGAGTGACCATAACATGATAGAATTTTATATTAAGTTTGAAAGTTGAAATGTGATTTGCTTCAATCTGAAAATAGGGTCTTAAATCTAAACAAAGAAAATTACGTAGGTATGAGGGCGAGTTGGCTAAGGTAAATTGGGAAACTACATTAAAAGGTATGATGGTAGATGAGCAATGGCTAGCATTTAAAGAATTAATACATAATTTACAACAAACATACATTCCTTTAAGGCACAAAAACCCCACAGGAAATGTGGTCCTACCATGATTAAAGAGAAGTTAAAGATAGTATTAGATCAAAGGATAGGGCTTACAATGTTGCCAAAAAGAACAGAAAGCCTGAGGATTGGGAGAATTTTAGAATGCAGCAAAGGAGGACGAAGAAGTTGATAAAAAAGGGAAAATAAAATATGGGAGTAAACTAGCGAGAGTCATAAAAACAGACTGTAAAAGCTTCTATTGAAATGTAAAAATGAAAAGTTTCGCGAAAGTAAATATGGGTCCTTTCCAGACTGAGACAGGAGAAATTATAATGGGGAATTTGAGTTGGCAGGCTGTGACTAGTGGGGTGCTGCAAGGATTGGTGCTTGGGCCACAGCTATTCACAATCTATATCAATGGTTTGGATGAGGGGACCAAATGTAATATATCCACATTTGCTGATGATACAAAGCTAGGTGGGAATGTAAGTTGTGAGGAAGCTGCAAAGAGACTTCAAGGGGATATAGACAGACTTAGTGAGTGGGCAAGAACATGGCAAATGGAATATAATGTAGAAAAAAGTGAAGTTATCCATTTTGGTAGGAAAAGTAGAAAAGTAGAGTATTTTTTAAATGGTGAGAGATTGGGAAATGTGAGCGTTCAAAAGGACCTGGGAGTTCTTGTACACGAATCACTGAAAGTTAACATGCAAGGACAGCAAGCAATTAAGAGAGCAAATGGCATGTTGGTCTTTATTACAAAAGGATTTGAGTATAAGCATAAAGACGTCTTACTACAATTAAATAAGGCCTTGGTGAGACCGCACCTGGAGTATTGTGTACAGTTTTGGTCTTCTAACCCAAGGAAGGATATATTTGCCATAGAGGGAGTGCAGCGAAGGTTCACCACACTGATTCCTAGGATGGGGGGATTGTCCTATGAGGAGAGATTGTGTAGACTAGGCCTATATTCTCTAGAGTTTAGAAGTTTGAGAGATGACCTCATTGAAACATACAAAATTCTTACAGGGCTTGACAGGGTAGATGCAAAGAGAATGTTTCCTCTGGCTGGGGAGTCTAGAAGCTGGGGTCACAGTCTCAGAATAAGGGGTCAGTCATTTAGGACTGAGACGAGGAGAAATTTCTTCACTCAGAGGGTGGTGAATCTTTGGAATTCTCTAACCCAGAGGACTCTTGAGGTTCAGTCGTTGAGTATATTCAAGACAGAGATTGACAGATTTTTGGATATTAAGGGAATCAAGGGATATGGCGATGGTGCAGGAAAGTGGAGTTGAGGTAGAAGATCAGCATGATCTTATTGAATAGCAGAGCTGGCTTGAGGGATTGAATGGCCTACTCCTGCTCCTAGTTCTTATGTTCTTATGGGCCACGGTAACCTTGACTGCCACTGGGAGAGCTTGGTTGCCCTGTTCTCAGGCTGCAGGTCTGGTTGCAGGAGGTGGCAGTGCTCTGTGACCATCTCCTTGGTGAAGCGAAGCCTTCTAACACCACTGCTCCTCGCTTATGTGGAGGTAGAAGTGGTGTCGTAAGACCCGAGGTGGGTAAGGCCTCCTGTTGAGAGCCGTCATGGCGCTCCTTCTCCTCCTCTGTCTGTGAACATGTCTTCCTCCGCTCCCTCTGCCAAAGAACCTGGAGTGCGAGGTCAACTGCGAATACATCCCCCATGACTGTGAACAAGTGTTGTGGACAGCAGCCTTTAAAAAATAATGACGGAGTTCTGAACTTGTAACACCACTCCCTGTTACCATAGAATCTTGAAAGAAGTTAATAAAACAGGTGGAGTTGCAGAAAGTAGTTCAGAACCAGTCAAACTGCATAACCATAGTGCAACTGATTGCTGATGCCTTTAAATATCGCTACTGGAGCCTCCTACTTGCTTTTGAACACTTGCTCTGCATGTCATTGTTAAGGCATGTTGGTAAGTTGAACATTGAAATCCAATGCTGCAGATCAGGCGTCAAGTGAGTGTTGCACACTCACTGATGTCATGATCTTATTAATATAACTCCCTTCAACGATCGCTTTTATCAGCAGCGCTACCAGCAAAATGGCGGCCGCCACAGGACCCTCCATCACCACTGTGGTCAGTGGAACTGAATATCAGGTGCTCCAACAGTGCAATTGGGAGCCCGATTTGAAGTTAACTGGTGCTGTACGGGTTTCCCAGGGGTCTGACTCTGGTCTTTTGCAATCTGGTTTCTATCCATGGTGCTTTTGTTGCTATAGAAACTGGAAGCTTAGAGGACCCCAACACCTACAATGGCCATTAAATTACAGCAACCTTGAGTATTCAGTCTGTCAACATCACTATCTCCTTTCACGCAGATCCTTGCAATATCTCCTATTATAGTATTTCGAATCACCTGTTCAGGTTTTGCAACCTTTGAAATTATGTACATCTTGACACAAAGGAACAAAAGAAGTGTGATCCAACAGGATTTTTAAATTTCATCTAAGCCCTTCAGATTCTATTAAGCTTCGATATCATGAAAAATTGTCAACTGTCATCTGAGATATTTATAACAGACTGCACAGAATCAGCGATTTCCAAAATGCATTTTAAAATTACTTTTGGTTGTTAGTTTTAATTATTAATTTAATTCACGTCTCCATGATTTTCTGATCTGGTTGGAATCCTATTGGTTCAAGAGTGTTGTAGTCTTTGCAACCGCTCATCTTCCTGCACCTTGATTCTTGCAGACCTCCCATGGCCAGGCAAATTTGCATGTAGTTGGTGGGTTCCTGTCAATAATTCATCATCATCATCATAGGCGGTCCCTCGAACGAGGATGACTTGCTTCCACGAGTTCACAGATGTTTCAATGAAGGACGCGATGTACCGGTCCTGAACTCCAATTGAAGAGGTGGAAGATGCTTTTGCGTGGATTTTTTTTTAATTGTGTGGTGACCATTGCACATCAGCCACCACACGGGCTTGACAGAGACAGACCTTTATCCAGTGGCAAGGGTTAACCAGGACGACTGAAGACCTGCTCTGCTGCAAGGACCTAGTGCGCACACATATCTCAGTGTGGGCTGGTCCGTGCTGTCCCTGGGAACTCGGCTTTTCTGGGCTCCGTAGCCCCCATTTGCCGCACCTCTAACTTCTCTGTACCACCTGTAGGGAAGCGTCTGGACTCTGCTCAGCTATACAGCACAGTGGCAAGGCCGAGATAGGGAACTCAAAGTACAGATCAGAGTTGGACCGAAACCCACGTCCTGTTACCGTGTGGCATTATGTATTAGTGCTAGACCTTGGGTCGCTGAATTCTTGTTCAATTCTGATCACAGTCTTGCAGGAAATGATTGGATAGTAATTGAAGTGAGCAACTTGCAGGGTTTAATAGCAAAAAGCATTCATTCTATGCAGATCTGCCAAGACTCTCCCTTGAGTTCATAGAAACATAGAAACATAGAAAATAGGTGCAGGAGTAGGCCATGTGGCCCTTCGAGTCTGCACTACCATTCAATATGATCATGGCTGATCATGGAACTTCAGTACCCCGTTCCTGCTTTCTCTCCACACCCCTTGATCCCTTTAGCCGTAAGGGCCACATCTAATTCCCTTTTGAATATATCTAACAAACTGGCCTCAACAACTTTCTGTGGTTAAGAATTCCACAGATTCACAATTCTCAGTGAAGAAATTTCTCCTCATCTCAGTCCTAAGTGGCTTACCCCTTATCCTTAGAATGTGACCCCTGGTTCTGGACTTTCCCAACATCGGGAACATTCTTCCTTCAGCTAACCTGCCAATCCCGTCAGAATTTTATATGTTTCTATGAGATCCCCTTTCATTCTTCTAAATTCCAATGAATATAAGCCTAGGAGATCCAGTCTTTCTTCACATTGCATTCCCGCCATCTCGGGAATCAGTCTGGTGAACCTTTGCTGCACTCCCTCAATAGCAAGAATGTCCTTCCTCAGATTAGGAAACCAAAACTGTACACAATATTCAAGGTGTGGCCTCAACAAGGACCTGTACAACTGCATTAAGACCTCCCTGCTCCTATACTCAAATCATTTCGCTACGAAGGCCAACATGCCATTTGCCTTCTTCACCGCCTGCTGTACCTGCATGCCAACTTTCAATGACACCCAGGTCTCGTTGCACCTCCTCTTTTCCTAATCTGTCACCATTCAGAAAATATTCTGCCTTCCTGTTTGTGCCACCTAAGTGGATAACTTCACATTTATCTACATTATACTGCATCTGCCTTACATTTGCCCACTCACCTAACCTGCACCCTGCAGCCTCTTAGCATCCTCCTCACAGCTCACACTGCCACCCAGCTTAGTGTCATCTGCAAACTTGGAGATATTACATACAATACTTTCGTCTAAATCATTAATGTATATTGTAAATAGCTGGGGTCCCAGCACTGAACCTAGTCACTGCCTGTCATTCTGAAAAAGACCCGTTTATTCCTACTCTTTGCTTCCTGTCTGCTAAGCAGTTCTCTATCCACATCAATACATTACCCCCAATACCATGTGCTTTAATGTTGCACACTCAGCTCTTGTGTGGTACCTTGTCAAAAGCCTTTTGAAAGTCCAAATACACCACATCCACTGGTTCTCCCCTGTCCACTCTACTAGTTACATCCTCAAAAAATTCTAGAAGATTTGTCAAGCACGATTTCCCTTTCATAAATCCATGCTGACTTAGACCGATCCTGTCACTGCTTTCCAAATGAGCTGCTATTTCATCTTTACTAATTGATTCCAACATTTTCCCCACCACTGATTTTAGGCTAACCGGTCTATAATTCCCCATTTTCTCTCTCTCTCCTTTCTTAAAAAGTGGTGTTACATTAGCTACCCTCGAATCCATAGGAACTGATCCAGAGTCTATCGAATATTGGAAAATGACCACCAATGCATCCACTATTTCTAGGGCCACTTCCTTAAGTACACTGGAATGCAGACCATCAAGCCCCGGAGATTTATCGGCCTTCCCTAACTACAATATCCTAACTAATAAGGATTTCCTTCAGTTCCTCCTTCTCGCTAGACCCTCAGTCCCCTAGTATTTCTGGAAGGTTATTTGTGTCTTCCTTAGTGAAGACAGAACCAAAGTATTTGTTCAATTGGTCTGCCATTTCTTTGTTCCAAATTATAAATTCATCTGATTTTGACTGCAAGTGTCTTCACTAATCTTTTTCTCTTCACATATCTATAGAAGCTTTTGCAGTCAGTTTTTATGTTCCCGGCAAGCTTCTTCTCATACTTTATTTTCCCTCTCCTAATTAAACCCTTTGTCTTCCTCTGCTGAATTCTAAATTTCTCCCAGTCCTCAGGTTTGCTGCTTTTTCTGGCCAATTTATATGCCTGTTCCTTGGATTTAACACTAGCCCTAATTTCACTTGTTGGCCACTTTTCTCATTTTATTTTTATACCAGACAGGGATGTACAATTGTTGAAGTTCATCCATGTGATCTTTAAATGTCTGCCATTGCCTATCCACCATCAACCCTTCAACAATTTGAGGATCATTCACCAGTCTATCCTAGCCAGTGCACTCTCATTCCATCAAAGTTACCCATTTAAGTTCAGGACCCTAGTCTCTGAATTAACTGTGTCACTCTCCATCTTAATGAAGAATTCTACCATATTATGGTCACTCTTCCCCAAGGGGCCTCACACAACAAGATTGCTAATTAATCCTCTCTCCTCTCTCATTATACAACACCCAGTCTAGGATGGCCAGCTCTCTAGTTGGTTCCTCAACATAATGGTCTAGAAAACCATCCCTTATACACTCCATGAAATCCTCCTCCACCATATTGCTACCAGTTTGGTTAGTCCAATCTATATGTAGATTAAAGTCACCCATGATAACTGCTGTACCTTTATTGCACGCATCCCTAATTTCCTGTTTGATGTCATCCCCAACCTCACTACTACTGTTTGGTAGTCTGTACACAACTCTCACGAGTATTTTCTGCCCTTTGGTGTTCTGTAGCTCTATCCATACAGATTCCACATCATCCAAGCTAATGTCCTTCCTTACTATTGCGTTAGTCTCCTCATTAACCAGTAACGCTACAACACCTCCTTTTCCTTTCTGTCTCTCCTTCCTGAATATTGAATACCCCTGGATGTTGTGTTCCCAGCCTTGGTCACTCTGGAGCATTGTCTCCGTAATCCAAATTACATCATATCCGTTAACAGCTATCTGCACAGTTAATTCATCCACCTGATTATGAATGCTCCTCACATTGAGACACAGAGCCTTCAGGCTTGTTTTTTTTAACCACTCTTTGTCCTTTTAGAATTATGTTGTAATGTGGCCCTTTTTGATTTTTGCCCTTGATTTCTCTGCCCTCCACTTTTCTTATCTCCTTTCTACCTTTTGATTCTGCCCTCATTTTACTTCCCTCTGTCTACCTGCATAGGTTCCCATCCCCTTGCCATACTAGTTTAAACCCTCCCCAACAGCACTAGCAAACACTCACCCTAGGACATCAGTTCCGGTCATGCCAAGGTGCAGACCATCTGGTTTGTACTAGTCCCACCTCCGCCAGAACTGGTTCCATTGTCCTAGGAATTTGAATCCCTCCCTCTTGCACCACTCCCCAAGCCACGTATTCATCTTAACTATCCTGCGATTTCTATTCTGACTAGCACGTGGCACTGGTAGCAATCCTGAGATTACTACTTTTGAGGTCCTACATTTTAATTTAACTCCTAGCTCTCTAAATTCAGCGTGTAGGACCTCATCCCATTTTTTTACCTATATCGTTGGTACCTATATGCACCATGACAACTTGCTGTTTAGCCTCCCCCTCCAGAATGCCCTGCAGCTGCTCAGTGACATCCTTGACCCTTGCACCAGCGAGGCAACATACCATCCTGGAGTCTCGATTGCGGCCGCAGAAACGCCTATCAAGTCCACTAACAATAGAACCCCACTATAGCTCTCCCACTCTTTTGCCTGCCCTCCTGTGCAGCAGAGCCACCCATGGTACCATGAACTTGGCTGCAGCTGCCTTCCCTTAATGAGCCATCTCCCTCAACAATATTCCAAATGGTATATCAGTTTTGGAGGGAGATAACCGCAGGGGACCCTTGCACTAGCTTCCTACTCCTGCTCTGCCTGATGGTCACCCATTCCCTATCTGCCTTTGTAACCTTTACCTGTGTTATGTTTGTAAGCTTGTAATGGTTGTAGCTCCACACTGTGGATGTGGACTTATTGTGTACTGCAAGTGCAGGGTTAATAATAAACAGAACTAGGTAGATTTCCGGAGACTTCCGAGAGAGATGCCTGCCATATTAGGAAGCTGTGTGTGCTGTGTTCTGTGAAGATATCACATTTGGCGACAGAAGATGGGATTTTTCAGATGATTTAAAGCTTAAATTTTGTTGGTGAAAGATTCAGCCAGCCGACAGAAGACTTTGGAAGTTTCTGGTCTTTGAAAAAAGCTACCAAAATCCAAGTTAAAATACATCACACGGTGTGAACAGCTAGAGATTAAAATGGCAGTTGGATTGTGATATTTGGGAGAATATAGACACGACCGGGAACGCTTTAAAGCGTATGTGGATCGGGTAGAATTGTATTTCATTGCAAATAACATAATCAAAGTTCCAGACAATGCAGTCCAGAAATGAGCTGTGTTGGAATCGAAGATAGCGATCTTCTTATCGGAGGCAGGTCCGGCATTATATCACACTCTTGTAAATCTGCTTGTGCCTGACGAGCCAAAGGACACAATGCTTAAAGAGATTTTAATGAAGCTGGAGCAGCACTATAACCCCAAACATTAGAAATTGCTGAAAGCTATCGTTTCGGGATTCGGAATCAAAAGGCTGATGTAAATATCAGTGATTACATTGTTGCATTAAAGAAGCTATCGATGCACTGTAATTTTGGAAACTTTCAAAACCGAGCATTACGGGATCGTTTTGTTTGTGGGGTGAAAAATGATGCGATCAGAAGGAAGTTATTGATGATGGATGACTTGACTTTTGAGATTGCTTGTCAGACAGCGAGGTCGATGGGCATGGCCGAACAAAATTCCTGAGAATTAAATAATAATTCCGGTCATGAGTCAACCGAGGTAAATCACCTGCAGGTTCAAGGTAAAAGACGGGCATGGCCGAAAGTCTCAGAAACTGGAAATTCTACCAGAGCGTTGAAGTCGTGCTATAGGTGCCTGGGACAACACATAGCTCAAAGTTGTCCTTTTGTGAAGGCAGAGTGTTTTTTCTGCAGAAAGACTGGACATCATGCAAAGGCATGCTGACTGAAGGGTAAATCAGCTTTCAAAGCTATTAGTCCAGTGTTCAAAGCTGTGAGTAGAAATCCAAAGAGACTACATAGCTTGGAAGAACAACAACAAGAAGAGGAGATGTTAGAATTACACGTCATCAGGAGCACGATGTTAAAGAAAGGGAAGCTTTGGCATTAATTTTTGGGGTCAAGACGTTTCACAAATACTTGTATGGTTGTAAGTTTACCATCGTTATGGACCATAAGCCCCTAACAGCAATCCTCCATCCAAAGTCCCCAGTTCCAACATTAGCTGCAGCCCGAATGCAGAGATGGGCTTTGATTTTGTCAGCATATACATATGATATTGAATATAGATGATCAGCTGATCACAGTAATGCTGATGCTATGTCTAGATTGCCTTCCCCATCACAAGTTACACCCGATGGGGAAGAAGTGTTTTATTTTTCATGCATTGATGAACTGCCAGTCACAGCTGAAGAGATTGGTAGAGCACAAACGTGACCCAGTGATGTCAAAGGTATATGATTATATTGCAAATGGATGGCCAAACCAGGTAGCAAACAAAGATACACATCCATTCTTCATTGGTCGGAATGAATTATCACTCAATAAAGATTGTATCATGTGGGGTGCAAGAGTGGTTATACCAAATAAATTCAGGTCCACATTATTAGGAGACCTCCATGACCAGCACCTGGGAATGTGCTTGACCAAGAGTTTTGCATGCAGTTATTTATGGTGGTCAGGTCTTGATAAAGATATAGAGTACCTCGTGAGTCAGTGTACGACATGTCAATCGGTAAGCAAGCAACCACCACCAGTACCATTACAGCCATGGAAATGGCCTCCCAGGTTGTGGCAAAAGCTACATATTGATTTTGCTGAGTTAGAAGGACAACAATTGTTCATTGTGATCGATAACCATTCGACGTGGGTTGAGGTTGTTATTTTCCACATTGGAAACACAAGTAAAACATTGGACATTTTACCAAAAAAAAATGTCTGCATTTGGCCTCCCTGAGGAAATTGTTTTGGATAATGGACCACAATTTCAGTCAGAAGAATTTGCACAATTCACGAGCAAAAATGATGTGAAACATACGAAGGGTCCACCATCCCATCTTGCTTCGAAAGGTGCAGCAGAACACACTGTACAAATTGTAAAACGTGCCCTCATAAAACAAATGTTAGATCCAAATCCAAGGAAACGACAGTTGTCATTGGATCACAAATTGGCTAATTTTTTGATTACATATCAAAATACTCCTCATACAACTACTGGTAGAACACCAGCAGTGTTGATTCTCAAACGACAGCCACGAACCAGATTCTTGTTGTTGAAACCAAATTTGGCACAGTCCATAGAAGAGACACAATTAAGACAGAAAGAGAATCATGATTCAGATAGAGTAAAAGAGAGTAGTGTGAAATTAAACCAGAAGGTGAGAGTGAAGAACCATCACTATAAATGGTTAAAGTGGTTACCAGGAAGAGTGGTGAAGATATGTGGTCCTCGCACATATTTGATAAAGATGTTTAATAATGGACAGGTTAGGTTTGTTCATATTGATCATATTTTACCTACAGACATGGAAGGAGTTGAAGGTGGGAATGATTCAATTATTTCTGACTCATCAGAT
Organism: Pristiophorus japonicus; assembly: GCF_044704955.1. Classification (NCBI taxonomy): domain Eukaryota; kingdom Metazoa; phylum Chordata; class Chondrichthyes; family Pristiophoridae; genus Pristiophorus; species Pristiophorus japonicus. Next base: position 311,905,943 of record NC_091978.1, on the reverse strand, counting down.
AGTTTTGATATACCAGTAGCAAACCCTACATCCAACGTACTGGAAACAAATCCAGGAGAAAATCAGAATGAAAGTCTGAGTCCGAGTCAGGAAAACAAAGAGCCTGAAGTTAGAGTGAGTTCAAATGAAAATCAAGGAAATTCCATGGAGGAAAATGTTCCTGAGGATGACCCTCGAATGAGTGTAAAATTGACACCATGTTTGGAAGGTTCTGTTCGAGAGCGAAGGTATCCTTTTCGAAACAGAAAACAAGTAGTAAAGTTAAATTTGTAAATATGGGAAAAAATAAGTTTATATCTTGTGTTATGTATAAACATGAAAGTTATGTATGATGTTTGTTATGATGGCTTCTTCATTAAGGATGGAGAAGTGTAATGTCTGTAAGCTTGTAATGTTTGTAGCTCCACACTGTGGATGTGGACATATTGTGTACTGCAAGTGCAGGGTTAATAATAAACAGAACTCGGCAGATTTCTGGAGACTTCAGGGAGAGAGCTGCCTGCCATGTTAGGAAGCTGTATATGCTGTGCTCTGTGAAGATATCACAACCTGTGATGTGACCAACTCACTAAACGTGATATTCACAACATCCTCAGCATTGCAGATGCTCCAGAGTGAATCCATGTGCAGCTCCAGTGCCACAATGCAGTCTGTCAGAAGCTGCAGCTGGACACACTTCCCGCACACATAGTAGTCAGGGACACTGGAAGTGTTCCTGATTTCCCACATAGCACAGGATGAGCATGACATGGGTCTGGGCTCTCCTGGCATGACTTAACCCTTAAATTAACTTAATTTGGCAACAATGCCAAAGGTTTCCTACCAAAAAAGAAAAAAAAAACACTCACCAATCCACCAGCCAATCACTTACCCACTTGCCTGTGACGTCACCTATTTTGATTTAAAAAAAAACTTTTTGTCCCTCTCGATCCTCCCGTTCCTGCTCCTGTGGCTCCTCCGACTCTCAGGTCCATTTTATGGGCCTCTTGATCCTCCCACTCCTGTTCCTGAAGGTTAAGAGGAGATCAGATCGAGGAATTTAAAATGATTAAGGGACTCGATGGAGCAGACACAAAGAAACTATTTCCTCTGGCTGGGAAATCCAGAACAAGAGGGCGTAAACTTAAAATTAAAAGCTGGGCCATTTGCAAGTGAGATCAGGAAGCACTTTTTCCCACACAAAAGGTAGTGGAAATCTGGACATCGTTTTTCCCAGAAGGCTGTGGATGCTGGGTCAGTTGAAATTATTAAGACTGAGAATGATCAATATTGTTTAGGTAAGGGTGTCAAGGGATATGGAGCAAAGGTGGGTAAATGGAGTTGAGGAATAGCCATGATGCATAGAATCATAGAATGATATAACACAGGAGGAGGCCATTCGGCCCATCATGCCTGTGCTGGCTCTTGGAAAGAGCAGTCCAATTAGTCCCAATCCCCCTGCTCATTCCCCATAGCCTTGCAAATTAAGGGGCTGAAATTGCCCGCACCTTAAGGTCCATAATAGGGTGGTAAGGCTTTCTGACCAGGGGTAGGTGGATCTAATTGAAGAGGGGAGCAGACTCGAGGGGCTGAATAGCCTACCCAGATTCTGTTGTGTCGCTCTTACCTGCAGTCGATAGAATGATCCCTGGGACTCGGCCCTTTCTATCTCCATTGTTGGTGCACACTGCTGGTGGGACACCTGAATCTGGTGGGTAGGGAGCAATATATTTGCGGCACCAGCCACACTGTCAGCTCATGATCACAGGGGTTACATGGTCAGTGCTGCCAGCTGAAGTACCAAAATGTTATTAAAAACATTTATTGTGAAATCTCTCACTTTATCTGGTGCAATTGTTTGTTCAGTTACTGACTGTACTAAGGAATGTGATCCTTCAAATTGTAATCACCCCTCACCCCTCCCACCCACACCCGCCGCCCTCTCTGCCACCGCTCCCCATTGTCTGAGCAGTGCTGGATATCAGTGCTGCTATGTCGAGTGTTGCTGAAATGCTAAGAACAGGATATATGTTGGAAGATGTATTTCTATCATTGACCTATCATTTGCCCAAATTTAGACAGGCGTATTCAACATCTGCCATCACTTCTAGTGGCAAACCCCTGAAGTGGGGCTGAAATTGGGGAGTTGGTGGAATGGCATCCTGCTATTGCTCACCCAGAAACCATCCAAAACATGGTGGCAACTCTTTGAAACACAGTCAATTATGTTTAGTCCTGTAGAATTTATAATGGGGAACAAAGAAATGGCAGACCAATTGAACAAATACATTGGTTCTGTCTTCACGAAGGAAGACACAAATAACCTTCCGGAAATATTAGGGGACAGAAGGTCTAGTGAGAAGGAGGAACTGAAGGAAATCCTTATTAGTCAGGAAATTGTGTTAAGGAAATTGATGGGATCGAATACGGATAAATCCCCAGGGCCTGATAGTCTGCATCCCAGAGTACTTAAGGAAGTGGCCCTAGAAATAGTGGGTGCATTGGTGATCATTTTCCAACAGTCTATCGACTCTGGATCAGTTCCTATGGACTGGAGGGTAGCTAATGTAACATCACTTTTTAAGAAAGGAGGGAGCGAGAAAACGATGAATTATAGACCGGTTAGCCTGACATCAATGGTGCGGAAAATGTTGGAATCAATTAGTAAAGATGAAATGGCAGCGCATTTGGAAAGCAGTGATAGGATTGGTCCAAGTCAGCATGGATTTATGAAAGGGAAATCATGCTTGATAAATCTTCTAGAATTTTGTGAGGATGTAACTAGTAGAGTGGACAGGGGAGAACCAGTGGGTGTGGTGTATTTGGACTTTCAAAAGACTTTTGACAAGGTCCCACACAAGAGATTGGTGTGCAAAATTAAAGCATATGGTATTGAGGGTAATGTATTGACATGGATAGAGAACTGATTGGCAGACAGGAAGCAGAGAGTCGGGATAAACGGGTCCTTGTCAGAATGGCAGGCAGTGACTAGTGGGGTGCCGCAGGGACCCCAGCTATTTACAATATACGTCAATGATTTAGATGAAGGAATTGAGTGTAATATCTCCAAGTTTGCAGATGACACTAAACTGGGTGGCGGTGTGAGCTACGAGGAGGATGCCAAGAGGCTGCAGGGTGACTTGGACAGGTTAGTGAGTGGGCAAATGCATGGCAGATGCAGTATAATGTGGATAAATGTGAGGTTATCCACTTTGGTGGCAAAACATGAAGGCAGAATATTATCTGAATGGTGGCAGATTAGGAAAAGGGGGGGTGCAACGAGACCTGGGTGTCATGGTACATTGAAAGTTGGCATGCAGGTACAGCAGGCGGTGAAGAAGGCAAATGGCATGTTGGCCTTCATAGCTAGGGGATTTGAGTATAGGAACAGGAAGGACTTACTGTAGTTGTACAGAGCCTGGAATATTGTGCTCCGTTTTGGTCTCCTAATCTGAGGAAGGATGTTCTTGCTATTGAGGGAGTGCAGCGAAGGTTCACCAGACTGATTCCCGGGATGGTTGGACTGACATATGAGAAGAGACTGGATCGACTTGGCCTGTATTCACTGGAGTTTAGAAGAATGAGAGGGGCTCTCATAGAAACATATAAAATACTGACGGGACTGGACAGGTTAGATGCAGGAAGAATGTTCCCAATATTGGGGAAGTCTAGAACCAGGGGACACAGTCTAAGGATAAGGGGCAAGCCATTTAGGATCGAGATGAGGAGAAACTTCTTCACTCAGAGAGTTGTTAACCTGTGGAATTCTCTACTGCAGAGAGTTGTTGATGCCAGTTCGTTGGATGTATTCAAGAGGGAGTTAGATATGGCCCTTACGGCTAAAGGGATCAAGGGGTATGGAGAGAAAGCAGGAAAGGGATACTGAGGTGATGATCAGCCATGATCTTATTGAATGGTGGTGCAGGCTCGAAGGGCCGAATGGCATACTCCTGTACCTTTTTTCTATGTTTTTATGTTTCTATGTTTCTAATTGCCCACCTCAATCGATTAAACCACACATCAGGTTGTTTTTATTGTTTATTTTTATATTACATGAACCAAGTGTTATCTTAATATCTATAGGCGTAAGTGCTCAGCTTGTGCTCAGCAAGTGTTGTTCTCAGATGCCATAGCTTAGATTTCGGCGATGGATCAAAATCCTGGAACTCCCTCCGTAACAGCACTGTGGGAGTACCTTCACCACACGGACTGCTGCAATTCAAGAAGGCTGCTCACCACCATCTTCTGAAGCGCAATTAGGGATGGGCAATAAATGTTGGCCTTGCCAGCGATGCCCACATCCCATCAAGAAATTTTTTAAAAACATGATATCTGCGAAGGAACGCGCTCAGGTGATATTCCTCTGTCCTCTGTTTGAATGGGTTAACACACACATTAAAATAACAAAAGAATACCACATGAACATTATTTACATTCATCCACTAGTATTTCTAAACAGTAATTTTTAGGCTTATAACTAAAATAGCAATTATCGTTGCTGCAAAATGTAGGGACAAGTAGGAATGAGTAAAAGGGCTCAGGGAAATTAGTAGTTACTGATTTATTGACCAGCTCCTTCAGTTGATATAGAAGCAGTAAATTCTTACATTTATATTCTATTTCAATTAATTGTTACACTATTTTTGCAGAATGTTTTGATGAAGTTCACAAGTTTTCATTGACTGAATGACAGTCTAATAGGCAGAGAATTTGTAAGTTTTACGTGTATACTGATGCTGACATTGTTGGAGATTCACAGAGGTTAGCAATGTTTTCTAATCCGTGCAGTCGATGCTGACAGCAGTGAGTTCGCTGAAACTACTGACTGCCTAATTGGGTAAGTCATGTTTCTGCGGTTGTGATTAGATCATCCAACTGTGTGACAGCTACGAATTCTGCTGTATAACTTATTAAGTAGCTGCGGCGAACAATGTTGATTTGCTCAGAAAAATGGCACTGACACCGAGTCGAGGTGATGGGGAGATTTAAATCCCCAGAATGGGTGGGAGCGGGATTAAAAATGTTTTTCAATGGGAAACCTGACCCAAATCCACCTATAACATGCCCACTTCCAGTTTTAACGGAGGTGGCTTGGGGGAGGGGTGGGGGGGGGCGGGCGGGGAGAAGAGGGGGAGGGGGGCAGGTGACTAACCTGCTCTCCAGAGGCAGGTCCATGTAATTTATTTGCTTCATGGGTTCTTGACACAAGAATTCATAGCAACACATTGCTATTAAGAACGAATTGGTTTCTTAAAAAAAGTTTAACAATTGCACTATGTATTACCCGTTGATCCACTAGGTTCACAACTGCATATCTCATTATAGATGAACTCGACCCAACTGACTAGGGTTTTATTGAGTCTTGTGAACATCACGTGACTGGATAAGCCACTAACAATGCAACAGGTCTACAACTATTTTGTTGTAAGCTGTTAAAACATAAATCGTTAACTCAAATGCCTCCTGATTAAAGGAGGGGTGGACACTAAAACAGAAACTTTCAAACAAGTGCCCCCTTGTTTTTTTTTGAGGGCACCAACACACAAATTATACAAGTGCTCCCTGGCTAAAAGGAGGGGTGGAGGGGGACGCTAAAACCGACACAATAAACAAATTAAATTTTGGACATTAAATCAAATCAAAATTTGGTTGCTGGGGGTGATGATGCACTCCAGTCCCTCCAGCGGCCACCTCTCGCGGAAGGCCATGAGCGTACCGGTGGATATCGCATGCTCCATCTCCAGGACCACTCTGGCTCGGATGTAAGCGCGGAAGAGAGACAGGCACTCAGGTTGATCGACCCCCTCAACCGCCCGCTGCCTGGACCGGCTAATTGTCCCCTTTGCCATGCAACAGGTCTTCAAACCTGTGAGCATACTCACAGATGCTTACATTACAGTTCCTATTTAACATTTTAATGAGGCTCTGTGCCTCAGATTTTAGCTGTGTTTTGAATTTAATAGCTGTTGGCTAGGCTTCCCAGGGCTCAGGAAACCCGGCAGCTGATGGCAGACTAGAATAGCCAACTCCAACAGGCACTGCTTATGGGCCAGAAGGAGCAGGCGTGCTTCCGCTGGCCTCCCTCCCTATGATCAGACACCCGCTTCGCACAATTGGAACCACTTCATTTGGACTCCAGCAATCTAAACACGGCACCCCTCTCCAATCTCTCCATTTCTCCCCAATCTCTCCAGCTCACAATCTCAAGAAATGGCTGAGCGCACTGGACACATCAAAGGCTGTGGGCCCCGACAACAGCCCAGCTGTCATGCTGAAGACTTGTGCTCCAGAACTAGCTAAGCTGCTACAACACTGGCATCTACCTGACAATATGGAAACTGCCCAGGTATGTCCTGTACACAAAAAGCAGGACAAATCCAATCTAGCCAAATAACAACCCATCAGTCCACTCTCAACCATCAGCAAAATGATGGATGATGTCATTGACAATGCTATCAAGGGGCACTTACTCACTAAGAACATGCTCACCGATGTCCGATTTGGGTTCCAACAGGATCACTCGGCTCCAGACCTCTTTGCAGCCTTGGTCCAAACATGGACAAAAGAGCTGAATTCCTAGGTGAGGAGAGAGAGTGACTTCCCTTGACATCAATGCAGCATTTGACTGAGTGTGGCACCAAGGAGCCCAAGTAAAACTGCAGTCAATGGGAATCAGCGGGAAAACGCTTCACTGGCTGGAGTCATACCGAACACAAAGGAAGATCGTTGAAGGTCAATCATCATAGCCTCAGGACATCACTGCAGGAGTTCTTAAGGGCAGTGTCCTAGGCCCAACCATCTTCAACTGTTTCATCAATGACCTTTCCTCCATCACAAGGTCAGAAGTATGATGCTCGCTGATGATTGCACAGTGTTCAGTTCCAGTCGCAACACCTCAGAAAATTAAGCAGTCCATGCCTGCATGCAGAAAGACGTGGACGACATTCAGGCTTAGGCGAGTAACATTCCCACCACACAAGTGCCAGGCAGTGACTATCTCCAACAAATGAGAGTCTAACCACCACACCATTCAACGGCATTACTGTCGCCAAATTAACCACCATCAACATCTTGGAGGTCACCATTGACCAGAATCTTAACTGGACCAGCCACACACATACTGTGGCAACAAGAGCAGGTCAGAGGCTGTGGCGAGTGTCTTATCTCCTGACTCCCGAAAGCCTTTCCACCATCTACAAGGCATAAGTCAGGAGTATGATGGAATACTCTCCACTTGCCTGGATGAGTGCGGCTCCAACGACAATCATGAAGCTCAACACTATCCAGGACAAAGCAGCCTGCTTGATTGGCACCCCATCCACCACCTTAAACATTCACTCCCTCCATCACTGGCATTCTGTGGCTGCAGTGTGTACCATCTACAAGATGCACTGTAGCAAGTTGCCAAGGCTTCTGTGGCAGCACCTCCTAAGCCCACAACTTCTAGCACCTAGAAGGACAAGGGCAGCAGGTGCATGGGAACACCACCACCTCCAAGTTCCCCTCCAATCACACACCATCCTGACTTGAAAGTATATCGCTGTTCCTTCATCGTCACTGTGTCAAAATGCTGGAATTCCCTCCCTAACAGCGTGTCGGAGTACCGTTACCACACGGACTACATCTGTTTAAGGCGGCAGCTCATTACTACCTTCTCAAGGGCAGTTAGGGATGGACAATAAATGCCGGCCATGCCAGCAATGCCCACATCACATGAACGAATAAAAAGAAAGTCTATCCATGCCCTACCCTCCCCCCACCCCCTCTCCCCCACTCCCACCAATTTTCCCCATAATTTTGGAGGGGCCCGTATGATCCAGTCAAATGTCCATGCAAGCATGCTTTTTTCAATTTAAAAGCCGGCTCCCTGGCTGCGAGTGACCCTTGGACCAACAGGCAGCTATGCAGCTTAAAGAACATAAGAACATAAGAACATAAGAATTAGGAACAGGAGTAGGCCATCTAGCCCCTCGAGCCTGCTCCGCCATTCAACAAGATCATGGCTGATCTGGCCGTGGACTCAACTCCACTTACCCACCTGCTCCCCATAACCCTTAATTCCCTTATTGGTTAAATATCTATCTATCTGTGATTTGAATACATTCAATGAGCTAGCCTCAACTGATTCACAACCCTCTGGGAGAAGAAATTCCTTCTAAACTCGGTTTTAAATTGGCTCCCCCGTATTTTGAGTGTGCCCCCTTGTTCTAGTCCCCCCGACCAGTGGAAACAACCTCTCTGCCTCTATCTTGTCTATCCCTTTCATTATTTTAAATATTTCTAGAAGATCACCCCTCATCCTTCTGAACTCCAACGAGTAAAGACCCAGTCTACTCAATCTATCATCATAAGGTAACCCCCTCATCTCCGGAATCAGCCTAGTGAATCGTCTCTGTACCCCCTCCAAAGCTAGTATATCCTTATGTAAGGTGACCAAAACTGCACGCAGTACTCCAGGTGCGGCCTCACCAATACCCTGTACAGTTTCAGCAGGACCTCCCTGCTTTTGTACTCCATCCCTCTCGCAATGAAGGCCAACATTCCATTCGCCTTCCTGATTACCTGCTGCACCTGCAAACTAACTTTTTGGGATTCATGCACAAGAACCCCCAGGTCCCTCTGCACCACAACATGTTGTAATTTCTCCCCATTCAAATAATATTCCCTTTTACTGTTTTTTTTTCCAAGGTGGATGACCTCACATTTTCCGACATTGTATTCCATCTGCCAAACCTTAGCCCATTCGCTTAACCTATCTAAATCTCTTTGCAGCCTCTCTGTGTCCTCTACACAACCTGCTTTCCAACTAATCTGTGTCATCTGCAAATTTTGTTACACTACACTCTGTCCCCTCTTCTAGGTCATCTATGTATATTGTAAACAGTTGTGGTCCCAGCACCAATCCCTGTGGCACACCACTAACCACCGATTTCCAACCCGAAAAGGACCCATTTATCCCGACTCTCTGCTTTCTGTTAGCCAGCCAATTCTCGATCCATGCTAATACATTTCCTCTGACTCTGCGTCCCTTTATCTTCTGCAGTAACCTTTTGTGTGGCACCTTATCGAATGCCTTTTGAAAATCTAAATACTATACATTCATCGGTACACCTCTATCCACCATGCTCGTTATATCCTCAAAGAATCCCAGTAAATTAGTTAAACATGATTTCCCTTTCACGAATCCATATTGCGTCTGCTTGATTGCACTATTCCTATCTAGATGTCCCGCTATTTCTTCCTTAAATGATAGCTTCAAGCATTTTCCCCACTACAGATGTTAAACTAACCGGCCTATAGTTACCTGCCTTTTGTCTGCCCCCTTTTTTAAACAGAGGCATTACATTAGCTGCTTTCCAATCCGCTGGTACCTCCCCAGAGTCCAGAGAATTTTGGTAGATTATAACAAATGCATCTGCTATAACTTCCGCCATCTCTTTTAATACCCTGGGATGCATTTCATCAGGACCAGGGGACTTGTCTACATGAAGCCCAATTGGCCTGTCCAGCACTACCCCTCTAGTGATAGTGATTGTCTCAAGGTTCTCCCTTCCCACATTCCCGTGACCAACAATTTTTGGCATGGTTTTTGTGTCTTCCACTGTGAAGACCGAAGCAAAATAATTGTTTAAGGTCTCAGCCATTTCCACATTTCCCATTATTAAATCCCCCTTCTCATCTTCTAAGGGACCAAAATTTACTTTAGTCACTCTCTTCCGTTTTATATATCGGTAAAAGCTTTTACTATCTGTTTTTATGTTTTGCGCAATTTTAATTTCGTAATCTCTTTCCTTTCTTTATCGCTTTCTTCGTCATTCTTTGCTGTCGTTTAAAATTTTCCCAATCTTCTAGTTTTCCACTAACCTTGGCCACCTTATACGCATCAGTTTTTAATTTGAGACTCTCCTTTATTTCCTTGGTTATCCCTTCTCTTACAACCCTTCTTTTTCACTGGAATATTTTTTGTCGAGCACGATGAAAGAGCTCCTTAAAAGTCCTCCACTGTTCCTCAATTGTGCCACTGTTTAGTCTGTGTTCCCAGTCTACTTCAGCCAACTCTGTCCTCATCCCACTGTAGTCCCCTTTGTTTAAGCATAGTACGCTCATTTGAGACACTACTTCCTCATCCTCCATTGCATTACAAATTCAACCATACTGTGATCACTCATTCTGAGAGGATCTTTTACTCAGAGATCATTTATTATTCCTGTCTCATTACACAGGACCAGATCTAAGATAGCTTGCTCCCTTGTAGGTTCTGTAACATACTGTTCTAAGAAACAATCCCATAAGCATTCTATGAATTCCTCCTCAAGGCTACCCTGTGTGATTTGATTTGACCAAATCGATATGTAGGTTAAAATCCCCCATGATTACTGCCGTTCCTTTTTCACATGCCTCCATTATTCCCTTGATTAGTGCCTGCCCCACTGTGAAGTTATTATTTGGGGGCCAATAAGCTACGCCCACCAGTGACTTTTCCCCTTACTATCTCTAATCTCCACCCACAATGATTCAACATTTTGTTCATGAGAGCCAATATCGTCTCTCACAACTGCCCTGATATCATCCTTTATTAACAGAGCTACACCACCTCCTTTCCCTTCTTGTCTATCTTTCTGAATTGTCAGATACCCCTGTATGTTTAATTCCCAGTCTTGGCCACCCTGCAACCACGTTTCTGTAATGGCCACCAAATCATACCCATTTGTAATGATTTGTGCCGTCAACTCATTTACTTTATTTCGAATGCTGCGTGCATTTAGGTAGAGTGTTTTAATACTAGTTTTTAAACCATGATTTTTAGTTTTGACCCCTCCTGCCGCCCCTTTATATTCATATATATTGTCCTTTCCTATCTCCTTGTGGTTTACACTTACCCCGCTGCTCTGTTGCCTCCTGCCTTTTGCATTCTTTCTTGGGGTCCTGTTCATCTGAGCTCTCACCCACTCTAACTAGCTCAGAGCCCTCTTCTGGGTTCCGAATACTCCTCGTATTGAGGCACCGAGCTTTCAGGCTTGCCTTTTTATTACACTTTGACACTTTAGAATTTTGCTGCACAGTGGCCCTTTTTGTTTTTTGCCTTGGGTTTCTCTGCCCTCCACTTTTACTCATCTCCTTTCTGTCTTTTGCTTCTGTCTCCATTTTGTTTCCTTCTGTCTCCCTGCATTGGTTCCCATCCCCCTGCCATATTAGTTTAACTCCTCCCCAACAGCACTAGCAAACACTCCCTCTCGGACATTGGTTCTGGTCCTGCCCAGGTGCAGACCGTCCGGTTTGTACTGGTCCCACCTCCCTCAGAACCAGTTCCAATGCCCCAGGAATTTGAATCCCTCCCTGCTGCACCACTGCTCAAGCCATGTATTCATCAGAGCTATCCTGCGATTCCTACTCTGACTAGCACGTGGCACTGGTAGCAGTCCAGAGATTACAACTGTTGAGGTCCTATGTTTTAACTTAGCTCCTCGCTCCTTAAATTCGTCTCGTAGGACCTCATCCCTTTTTTTACCTATATCGTTGGTACCAATGTGCACCACGACAACTGGCTGTTCACCCTCCCTTTTCAGAATGTCCTGCACCCGCTCCGAGACATCCTTGACCCTTGCACCAGGGAGGCAACATACCATCCTGGAGTATCGGTTGCGGCCGCAGAAACGCCTATCTATTCCCCTTACAATTGAATCCCCTATCACTAGCGCTCTTCCACTCTTTTTCCTGCCCTCCTGTGCAGCAGAGCCAGCCACAGTGCCATGACCTTGGCTGCTGCTGCCCTCCCCTGATGAGTCATCCTCCTCAACAGTACTTAAAGCGGTGTATCTATTTTGCAGGGGGATGACCACAGGGGACCCCTGCACTACCTTCCTTGCACTGCTCTTCCTGCTGGTCTTCCATTCCCTATCTGGCTGTGGACCCTTTACCTGCGGTAAGACCAACTCGCTACACGTGCTACTCACGTCATTCTCAGCATCGTGGTTGCTCCAGAGCGAATCCACCCTCAACTCCAATTCTGCAACGCGGACGGTCAGGAGCTGGAGGTGGATACACTTCCCGCACACGTAGTCGTCAGAGACACCGGAAGTGTCCCTGAGTTCCTACATGGTACAGGAGGAGCATATCACGTGTCCGAGCTCTCCTGTCATGACTTAACCCTTAGATACACTTAAATTGGCAACAATGCTACAAGTTACTCACTGATATAGAAGAGAAAAAAGAAAAACTACTCACCAATCACCAGCCAATCACTTACCCCATTGGCTGTGACGTCACCTTTCTACTTCTTTCTACTTCTTTTTTGCCTTCCCCCTGTAGCTGCACACGCCACGCCTCTCGCCGAACTCGCACTGCTCCTTGTCTCACTGGCCTTTTGTAGGCCTCTTCGATCCCCGGAACTCCCGTTTCTCGTCGAACTTGCACTGCTCCTGGTCTCACTGGCCTTTTGTAGGCCTCTCCGATCCCCGGAACGCCCGCCTCTCGCCGAACTTGCGCTGCTCCTGGTCTCACTGGCCTTTTGTAGGCCTCTCCGATCCCCGGAACTCCCGCCTCTCGCCGAACTCGCGCTGCTCCTGGTCTCACTGGCCTTTTGTAAGCCTCTCCGATGTTCTAGTTAAGCAGTCTTGGGATCCCGCACAGCCATTTACCAGCTTTTTTATGGGAAAAATGGCTCATGCATGGAAATTTTAATGGGCTGCGCAGGCACAAAAAAAAGTAAGGAGAGAACATTGCCCCCACCCCACTCGATCTATTTGGCCCCATCAATGTCCTACCCCCAGACCATGATCTTTCCCTCTCTACTCTCTGCTACCTGGCTGCAACCTAATGTCACAAGCCTTCGAGCCCGACAGACAACCTGCCTCCCAATCAGGCTGGCAACCGGCCGGGAAATGGAGTCAACAAAATTGAAGAGGTCCAGCCGGGAATCTCATACTTCTAGGTTTCTTGGCTGCTGCAGCTCCCCTCCACTCCATATTGGGGATGATATATTATAAAAACAGTCAGATTTTCAAATCCAGGGGGACACATATTCGGAAATAATTATTGTTACTCTGCTTCCGTAGGGGATACAGGTTTTTGAGTATTTGCATCTCCAGGCAAGAACGTATCAAGTGAAACAGGACATTTATTTTCTGCCTTTTTTATTGTTAATATTGATATGATAAACTGTGTCTTGTGTACTTATGTGAAAACATGATCTGATTTACAGCCTACACATTGCTGAGGATTAGGTGAGTGTTTAAATGAGTGGTATGGTAATATTTTAATTTGTTAGCCCTGCATAATTCAAATGCTTGAGACTGGAATGAGTGTCCCCTGTTGGTTTTTGCATTGATCATGCATGTAAAGCATAATGACATGTTGGCACAGATTTTGCTGGAGCGGGGCAACTCGCTGCATGCTCCCACCGTTCAGCTTGAAAAATATCTGCCCTTTAAATTGCTAGGACATTTAAGGGTTGAGAAAGAAACAGAGGAATGACAGAAAAGGAAATAGAGTCAAATCAAGCACAGAAAGAGAAATAAAGAGGGAAAGAAGAGTTGATTAAAAGAGAGAATAAAACAGACAGAAAGGAAAATAATAAATGTTTTTTTAAATCTTAGAAAAATTTACTATCTGTAAGAATGAGACCCCCAAATTTTAATTATTCCCTTGCTGGGCTGGAGTGCTTGAGTGGCACTGTCGGAATATAAATCTAGCCATTAAAAAGGTACTTATGCTTTTAAGCACGAGCTTGAAATTTCTATGGTAAGTTTAATTGCCAATTAATGTGCAACTGCAGCAATTTCATGAAACTCACGGGGAGGTAGAGAGTGAGCTGCTGTTCATGAAGCTAATGACGGAGGTGCGCAAATCATCCAGCAACTTGTAGCGATTCACAATTCAAGGTGTCTCTCCTCTTCATCACAAGGTGCTGGACAATTAATACATTAATAACCGTGAGTTCCATTAAACTCGCTGTTACTTTGGCAGCAAAATTGGGGCCATTATTAAGACCAAATTTCACAAGACTAGTATTGCAATGGAGTTTGTTATTCCAACTCTCAAAAATTCTGTTTTTACCTAAAAGAGGGTTCATTGATTTGGGTGTAAGGAGAAAGTATAGTGTACAAGAAGCATGCACTACATGAGAATGGGTTTATAAACATCCCAAAAAACTGGACAGGAGAAGACCAGCTGATCCATTGGACTTGTCCCATTCAGTCATAGATTCATAGAAACATAGAACAGCACAGAAGGAGGGCATCCGGCCCATCAAGTCTGCGCTGGCTCTTTCGAAGAGCAATCCAATTAGTCCCACTCCCCCTCTCTTTCCCCATATCCCTGCAATTATTTTCTCTTTGCAACGGAACATTATGATCGCCAATATCCCCCACCAGCAGCCAAGTAATTTTCTGGGAGAGGCAGCAAAAATCAAATAGAAGAAAATCCTAAGCCAATTCAGGAAAAAAAAATCTGACCTTTCAATCATTGACCACAGTGACCACAAGATCATCAGCCAATATTTCACTAATATTCCTTACGATATGTTATCAGCGACAGCCAAGAATCAATCCAGCTCCTTTTTAAATGCTTGCAGAAAATCTTCACTTGATGCATGAACCAACAACTTGCAAAGGTCCCAAAGGTCGATGATCGTCTGCAAAAATCAATCATCCTGACATCTAACCCATCTCTAGGTTTGCATCCTCTATAGGCAGGGATATATGTTAACAGAAAGGGATTCCACTCCCTGAATGCCCAGTGTGCGACAACAGGCAGTGAATTATGCAGGTCTGTGCCAATTTTCCTGGCCATAGTCATGATCCCTTCATCTTGAGCTAGTCCTCAACACCCCCTCTTTTCTACCCCAACCATTGGGCATCAGGCTGACTGCTTGGGTACAAGAGCTATCCTCTGACCACCTGTCTCAAACTGTTATCTGCAGTGGTTTAAGAAGGCGGCACATCATCACCACTTTCTCAGGGCAATGAGGGATGGGCAATAAATACCAACCTTGCCAGCAATGCCCACAACCCGAGAATGAATTTAAAAAAGGGAAAGAACTTGAGTGAGGAGGATGAGGTGGAGGAAAAGTAAACTTTCCTGACTGAAGAGTCAGCTGGAATCCACTATTCAAATCTGTGCACTGATCTTGACTGCCAACACAAAGTGAAAACCACTATTGAGAATGTTGCCATTTCAGGGCCCTCTGCAGCAGAGCCCCAATCTCAAATTCGTGACACTGAAGTCTGATCTCCACATGATTGGCCCCGATTTTAACTCAGGGCAAGAATTGGGCTGGCATGGGTTGAGGCTTACCTTTTTGGACCTCTTCTGGCAACAACTCCTCTTTCTGCTAGGTAGACCTGGTGGGAGAGCCACAACCGCTTCTCCACTCAGGTCCACAGTTAAAATGACAGTCAGGCCCCGATGTTATCATCAGAGCCTCATCTGCACATTTAAAGAAGGACCCATCTGTTTCCGCTGGCCTGCTCAGAAGATTAAAAATGTAGCCTCTGGTATGTATCATTGTGGAACGTCAGCAAGTGAGTCCCACTTGCAATGTTAATTGCAGGTCTGAGCCGATTGGGTTAAAATCACCCATGATGCCATTGTATGCATCAAGTGGTGACACTTTTAAAATAAGATAACATCAACAGCAAAGAACCACCAGTAAACAGGTGAGATAACAGCAAATGAGAATTCATCTAAAGACACTTTATCAAGCTTTAGGATTATCAAAAATATTTCAGTTAATCCCAAATTGTGCTGCTGTAAGCTTTTTAAAACATTCTGGTTATGTAGCTCATCAACTACTTTCGAAGCATTAAACAGCCATTACACATGCTTCCTTGCCTAAGGGAAAGGCTTTAGCTGACACCATTTTGTGCAGAGATTTAGCTTTCAGGAGTTTGCAGATGATTTCTGCATCTCTGAAGCCATTCTCACCACATTGCTAGTCACTCCCAGTACATTGAAGGATTGTGTCTCTGATCTCCACTTTACCCGGCATCTATTAGATCAGCATGGTTGCTGCATATGTTGTTTCACCTTGGACATCAGAATCAGACCAAGGTGAGCCCCAATACCAATAACACCAGCCACACCAGCAGCAGCAGCTACAACACCAGCAACAGCAGCAACAACACCAGCAGCCTTCTCCTCACCGATCTGATGTTCCACAGGAGAAAGGGGATCAGCGCAGGGGTACACCATGTCGGACTCAACACAAGGTACACAGGCAGAGGATGAGCTTCCTGGACATGACTGAACAGCAGTGCTCCAGAAGGCTCAGGCTATCGCACCGTCATTGCAGACATTTGTAGCCTGGTGGAACATAACCTGCTGCCCAGAGAACCTGGTGGACATGTCTTACCAGCGGCTGTCAAAGTAGACACCGCCCACAACTTCTTCACCTCAGGCTTGTTCCAGGGGCAAACATTTGCAGGACATTTGCAGGATCACACAGTCGGCTGCCCACAGATGCATCACCCAGGTGACCGATGCCATGTTTCACAAGTCAGCCACTTGTGTAAACTTTGCCACTGCTGAAGCCAGTGTTACTGAGCGGGCGCTCGGCTTTGGGGCTCTGGCTGTCTTCCCACAAGTGCAGGGCTTTATCGACTGCTCAAATGTGGCCATCGAGGCACCCCCACATCACCCAGGAGTGTTAGTGAACCACAAAGGCTTCCTCTCCCTCAACGGCTGCACCCATAAAAGGATTATCATCCATCTGTGTGCCAGAATCCATGGCAGCTATCATGATCTGTCATGCTGCTCCAGTCCAGCCTCCCTCAGCTCTTCACACTGCCAAACAGACTTACCGGCTGGCTGCTTGGAGACAAGGGCTAACTGAAGATGTGACAGCATTGAGGAGGCCAAACAATGAGGCCAAGGAGCTCTATAATGACAGCCACATGTCCACCAGATGTGTCATACAGTAAGCAATCGGCACGCTAAAGATGCACTTCAGATGTCTTGATAGCTCTGGAGGAGCACTTCAGTATGCACCAGCCAGGCTTTCGAGAATCATCGTTGTATGCAGCAAGCTGCACAACATAGTGCCACAGTGAAGATTGGAGCTGCAGGAGGAACAAGGCGCAGAGCGCACAGCCTCTTCAGAGGAGGAGGTGGAACTCGAGGAAGAGGAGGAGGAACCTGAGGTGGAAAATGCACCAACAGCGGCGCACATTACTGCCCGAGAGGCATGGAATAGCCTCATAATGGCCTGATTTACTTAACTTGCACCAGTGCATCTAAATCCCCCCCACAAACAACACCACAAAACAGTCCTACAATGACCAAGCCATTCCTGTCACCCAAACCACCATTGCTCCAGGTTAAGTAATGTCTCACCATTCACTCCAAGTGACAAGGCAAAAGAACAAGACGGGAAAGAAGTGCAAAAAAATAAATTTATGTGTATCATAAATAGAACTGAAACTTAAAACTATAATTTTTGCAAAAACCCAGGTGCGTACCTTTGTGCCTCTAGGATTGTGTCCTTTCTCTTTTCCGAGTGCTTCTGTGAGTTGCAATACCTGTGACTTCAGCAGAGGCAGAAGCATTCAGCTCACTTCCCTGCTGCGACTGCTTTCACATGTCTGGTGGATGTTCGCTAGGTTTTAGGGCTGGTGAGGGTTCCTCCTGCAACTGTGCAGGGGCAGACTTGGCCATCGGGATCTGAGGCAGCTTGTGGGGCTCTGACTGAGGGGGAGGCAATGGGGGAGAAGTGGGAGTAGTTTGAGCAGAGCCCCCATTTCCATGTCCCCTCTCAGCATCATCCCTCTCATGGGCCACCTGCACTTCCCTGCTAGCGAGGAGCTGGAGAGCACCTTGCTGCACCTCAGTGGGGTGATGAACGCCCAAGTCTACATTAGTATCCCTCCTCGAGATGAGGTCACTGAGTGTCTGCCATCTGTTGTTCACCGCAAATATGTTCTCGTTGGACTGACGCATTTGTTGCTTCATGCAGGTGGCCATCCTTTCCATGGGCAGCACACCATCGCCATCGCCTGCAACATGGTTGTGTTCATGCTGGAGATGGACTCCTGCATTCTCTGTATAATCGCACACATTGTGGCTGGAAAAGCTGCCAGAACCTCACGCATTTTTTGTTGCTGCTCCCCCAAGATCACCCTCTTTATCGATGGCCGCAAGGTTCAGCATCTGCATACAGCTCAGCAAAGCGTGGAGCGTCCAGCGCCCTCTGGCGAGGACTTTTTGATATGTCCTCACTACACAGTATAAACACACACGAGGCCCATACTTGAGAGAAGGTCACTCTGTGACCAGTTACCTTTGTTACCAAGACCTCAAGTGATGAAGATGGGTGAAGCTTCCCCTTTTATACCTGAAAGTCCAGGTTAGGAGTGTCTCCCACAAGTTTGCCCCTTGTGCTCAATGTTCTTAAGGTGTACAACTTAGGTCAGCTTAGACATGGGTTACAATGTTAGTTGAATACATGACATCACCTCCCCCCCCCAAAGTCTTATTAGGATCACAGGTTGAGTCTCTCTGGTGGTTTACGCTCCCTTGTAGAGCACCCGAGTTGGGGCTCCAGTTGTTGGGCGCTGGCCTGAGTGTCTGCTGTTTGCGGTGCCTCAGGCCTGTCCGGACTGCCCACAGCAACTGGGCTCTCCTCCACTTGGTTCCGGTGTTCGGTCATCTGTGGTGGTGTAAACTCTACGTCGTGTTCTTCCTCTGCTTCTTCTATGGGGTTGCTGAACCTCCTTTTAGTTTGATCCGCGTGTTTGCGGCAGATTTGTCCATTGGTAAGTTTAACTACCAAAACCCTATTCCCCTCTTTGGCAATCACAGTGCCTGCAAGCCATTTGGGCCCTGCAGCATAATTAAGGACAAAAACGGGATAATTGGCATCAATACATCGCGCCCTCGCATTCCTGTCATGGTAGTCACATTGTGACTGACGCCTGCTCTCAACAATTTCTTTCATAGTAGGGTGTATAAGGGATAACCTGGTTTTGAGCGTCCTTTTCATTAGCAGCTCTGCGGGTGGAACCCCTGTGAGCGAGTGTGGTCGGGATCTATTGGCCAACAGGAGGCGTGATAAGCGGCTTTGTAGGGAACCCACTTGGATTCTGAGCATCACCTGTTTGATTATCTGCACTGCTCGTTCCACCTGGCCGTTTGAGGCCGGCTTGAACGGTGCTGTTCTGACATGGTTGATTCCATTGCCTGCCATGAAGTCCTGCAATTCAGGGCTTGTGAAGCACGGGCCATTGTCGCTGACCAAGACATCCGGTAGACCGTGGGCGGCGAACATTGCCTGTCGACTTTCTACCGTGACAGAGGATGTGCTTGAATTTAAAATGTCACACTCAATCCATTTGGATTAGGCATCTACTACAACCAAAAATATTTTTCCCATGAAAGGACCTGCATAGTCCACATGGATGCGTGACCATGGCTTGGCGGGCCAGGACCAGTGGCTAAGGGGGGCTGTCCTGGGTGTGTTGCCCAGCTGAGCACACGTGTTGCACCTGCGAACACAAAGTTCCAGGTCTGCATCCATCCCTGGCCACCAAACGTGTGACCTGGCAATTGCCTTCATCATGACAATGCCCGGCTGCTCACTATGAAGTTCTCTGATGAACACCTCTCTGCCCATCTGGGGCATTACTACTCGGTTTCCCCACAGTAGGCAATCGGCCTGAATCGAGAGTTCATCCTTGCGCCTATGAAACGGTTTAAATTCCTCAGGGCATGCCCAGTCCCCATTCAAGACACATTTCTTAACTAAAGTCAGTAGCGGGTCTTTATTTGTCCAGACTTTAATCTGATGGGCTGTCACAGGTGAGCCTTCGCTTTCGAAAGCTTCAATAGCCATGACCATCTCAGCATCATGCTCAGTTGCCCCCTCAGTGGTGGCTAGCGGGAGTCTGCTGAGTGCATCAGCGCAGTTTTCAGTGCCCGGCCTGTGCCGAATTGTTTAGTCATAGGCGGCTATCATAAGTGCCCACCTCTGTATGAGGGCCGATGCATTCGCATTTATTGCCCAAAAGGGACGTTAGGGGTTTGTGATCTGTCTCCAGCTCAAATTTTCTGCCAAACAGGTACTGGTGCATTTTTTTTACTGCATATACACATGCTAGCACTTCCTTTTCTCTCATCCCATAGCCCCTTTCTGCCTGGGACAGACTTCTGGAGGCATAAGCTACCAGCTGTAACTGACCATTGGCATTGACATGCTGCAACACACACCCGACACCATAGAACGATGCATCGCACGTTAACACAAGTTTCTTACACGGGTCATGTAACGTTAACAGTTTGTTGGAGCATAACAAATTGCATGCTCTATTAAAAGCCCTTTCCTGGCTGTCCCCCCAGACCCAATCATGACCTTTGCGTAGGAGCACGTGCAGTGGCTCTAGCAGCGTGCTCAATTTGGGAAGAAAGTTACCAAAATAGTTCAGGAGCCCCAGGAACAAACGCAGCTCCGTCGTGTTACGGGGTCAGGGTGCTCTCTGGATCGCTTCCGTTTTGGACGCAGTAGGTCTGATCCCGTCTGCTGCTACCCTCCTCCCCAGGAATTCTATCTGTGGAGCTAAGAAGATGCACTTCACCTTTTTCAGTCACAGCCCGACCCCGTCCAGTCTGCGTAGCACCTCCTTCAGGTTGTGGAGGTGTTCTTCAGTATCGTAACCAGTAATGAGGATGTCGTCTTGAAAAACCACCGTCCTTGGAATTGACTTGAGGAGGCTTTCCATATTTCGCTGAAAGTTCGAACGGACATCTGTTATACTCAAACAACCCCTTGTGTGTCGTGATGGTGGTCAGCTTCTTCAACTCATTCACCAGCTCCTGTGTCATGTAAGCTGAGGTCAGGTCCAATTTTGAAAAAAGTTTGCCACCGGATAGCGCCGCAAAGAGGTCCTCCACTCTCGGTAGCGGGTACTGGTCTTGGAGTGACACCCGATTGATGGCAGCCTTGTAATCGCCACATCTCCTGACTGACCCATCCGTCTTGAGCACCGGCACGATCGGGCTCGCCCAGTCACTGAATTCGACTGGCGAGATGATGCCTTCCCTCAGCAGGCGGTCCAATTCGCATTCTATAATTTCCCGCATCACGTATGGCATCGCTCTGGCCTTGTGGTGTACTGGCCTGGGGTCCGGGTTTCTGTGAACCACTACCTTGGCCTCCATGAAAGTGCCGATGCCGGGTTGAAATAATGAGTCGAATTTGTCCAGGACCTGTGAGCATGATACTCGCTCCGCAGAAAAAATTGCATTGATATTGCCCCATTTCCAGTTCATGACAACAAGCCAGCTCCTCCCCAGTAGTGCGGGACCATCCCCCGGGACAATCCAGAGTGGCAACCTGTTCTCCTAATCTTTGTGCATCACGACTACCGTTGCGCTGCCTAGCACCGGAATGATCTCCTTTGTATATGTTCATAGCTGTGCGTCAATCGGCAATAATTTTGGCCTCCTGGCCTTGGACACCCACAACCTTTCAAACTGTTTGATACTCATCAGGGACTGGCTGGCCCCTGTGTCTAGCTCCATTAATACTAGGATGCCATTGAGGAGTACTTTCATCATTGTCGATGGCGTCCTGATATATGAACTGTATATGTGCTCCACATGAACTCGCTAAACTTCAGCTTCCAGCAATTTCCCCCAGTATTCATTTGGCCTCGTAGGGCTTACATCGGGCCTGGCCTCCTCATATATCAACCTGGCTGCAGGCTTCCTGCCCATATGCGCTAAGTGACCGCTGATGTTGCAGTTTCTGCAGGTATATTGCTGATACCTGCAAGCTCTGGATGGGTGTTTGCCTCCACACCTCCAGCATGAGCTGGAGGCCCCGTTGTTGGAAACAAAAGGTCCATTACCAGTCGATCGTCTCTGACTTTCTCTGTAACTGTCCTTAAGCGCGCCATTAACAGGTGTTGATGGCCCCATTACTGGCCGCATTGGCCATTGCGATGGCATGAATCGCCATTCAGCTAGCCATTGTCTCTGTTGAATTCCCCCTTTGGGTTCGACTACCTGCTGGGGCATGTCCGATTGCCCTTGTCTGCCTGGAGAACTGTGTGCCGCATTAACAATGTTGACTCCCTGGTCGTTTGCCGCATTTGAGCCAAGATTTTTGTCATTCATCATTCTGGTCTCTTCCTCCCCTGAGATAAATGTCTGGGCTATCAGAGCCGCCGCTTCCAAGGTCAAGTCTTTGGTCTCAATCAGTTTCCTGAAAACCCCAGCGTGTCCGATGCCCTCAATGAAAAAGTCTCGCAGCATCTCCGCCCTGCATGCATCTGGGAACTTACATAGGCTCGTCAGTCGCTGGAGATGTACCACGAAGTCTGGAACGCTTTTCCCTTCTCACCGCCGGTGCATGTAAAACCAGTGTCTCGCCATGTGCATGCTGCTCGCCAGTTTAAGGTGTTCCCCGAGCAACTTATTGAGCTCTTCGAACGTCTTGTCTGCCAGCTTCTCTGGCGCTAGATGGTCCTTCATCAGGGAGTATGTTCTGGATCACAAACCGTCAGGAGATGAGCCCTGTGTTTGTCGGCCGAATCCTGTCCCAACCATTCCTTAGTGACAAAACTTTGCTGCAGTCTCTCAATAAAGCCGTCCCAATCATCACCAACACAGTACCTCTCTTCTGTGCTGCTAGTGGCCATGCTCGCGTGGTTTAAATCCCAGTTTCTCATCGCCAATGATATGTCCTTCCTATACTGTATAAATGCATATGAGTCCCATACTTGAGAGAAGGTCACTCTGTGACCAGTTACCTTTATTACCAAGACCTCAAGTGATGAAGGTGGGTGGAGCTTCCCCTTTTATACCTGAAAGACCAGGTTAGGAGTGTCTCCCACAAGATTGCCCCTTGTGGTTAATGTTCTCAAGGTGTACAGCTTAGGTCAGCTTATACATGGGTTACAATGATACTTGAATACATGACACTTTCCACTGCTGTCCCTGTCTCCACCATCTGCTCTTCCTCACTTGTGATCTGTGTGACACCAGGTGATAACACTACTCTCTCTCTTACAGGACCCACTGTGGTACGTGTATGTGGGCTGGTGCTGAGTGGCCATGGGTCTGCTAAATGGTGCACCCTCAGAGAATGGAGCTTCCCCTGAGGAGGTTTAGAAACATCGAAGCATAGAAAATAGGTGCAGGAGTAGCCCATTTGGCCTTTCGAACCTGCACTGCCATTCAATAAGATCATGGCTGATCATACCCCTTTCTTGCTTTCTCTCCATATCCCTTGATCCCCTTAGCCGTAAGGGCCATATATAACTCCCTCTTGAATATATCCAATGAACTGGCATCAACAACCCTCTGCGGCAGGGAATTCCACAGGTTAACAACTATCTGAGTGAAGAAGTTTCTCCTCATCTCAGTCCTAAATGGCCTACCCCTTATCCTAAGACTATGTTCCCTGGTTCTGGACTTCCCCAACATCGGGAACATTCTTCCCGCATCTAACCTGTCCAGTCCCGTCAGAATCTTATACGTTTCTATGAGATCCCCTCTCATCCTTCTAAACTCCAGTGAATAAAGGCCCAGTTGATCCAGTTTCTCCTCATATGACAGTCCACCCATCCTGGGAATCAGTCTGATGAACCTTGGCTGCACTCCCTCAATAACAAGAATGTCCTTCCTCAGATTCGGAGACCAAAACTGAACACAATATTCCAGGTGAGGCCTCACCAAGGCCCTGTGCAACTGCAGTAAGACCTCCCTGCTCCTATACTCAAATCCCCTAGATATGAAGGCCATCCGGCTGGATAGTGGGGGCGGGGACACTTGATGGACCTGTGGGAGAGTAAAGACATGAATTAGACCTCTTATGATAAGAATCTGTAACGTCACCATTATACACATGATGACATTTCATTGGTTGCTAACATCAGTCACCATGAGTGACTATTGTATGCCAACAGTCTGTTATATGAGATGTAATTCTATCACCAGGTTGCTGCGAGAGCCCCCTCTCTCCATCTCCTACCACCAGCAGCTCTGCACCTCCAGTGATTTGCAGCACCTCCTCCTCTGCTGCTGTAAATTGGAGCGCCACCTCTGGTTCTCTGCCTCTTCCTGTTGTTTTTGGAATTCTTCTGCAAGGAAGGAAAGAAGAGAACTTTGAGTGAGAGTGATGAAATGAGTGTAAGGAATGGATGTGCTACATCTGTAGAGGATGACTATGAGTGGCGTGACATTGCCAAATGGCCTTCTTCTGTGTTGGTACTTGCTGTGATTGCATTAGGATGAGGGTGAGTGTCAGTGGTGGTTAGTCAGATGGAGATGTGAGTAGGTGCATATGAAGTGAGGGATGGGTGCACCTGTAAGGTAGGTTCGTGTGAGGATTGATGTGCTGGTGTAGGCTTGGGAAGGCAGAGTGATGGTATTGGGGTGACTAACACATCAGGTTATAGTTGAACATGGCATCGCACTCACCTTTCCTGATCTCATGAGATCATTAAATCTTTTCCGACACTGATCCAGGACTGCCATACTACATCCCTGCTGCTGACCTCCTCTGTGATGTCTAGCCATGCCCTCTTGGTGTGTCTTGATGCTCTTTTGCAGCCATCCCCAGGGAACAGAACCTCCCTGCGAGCTCTGAGTCCCTGGAGCAGGACTTCCAGAGAGGCATCAGAGAATCTGGGCACAACCTTCTGTCACTGTGACTCCATGTCTGTTTGGGTCCACACAACTCTCTGCGATATCGAGCAATTGCCACCTCTCATAACCACCTCCTCCAATAACCTTCAACTGGGATGTGTGCAAGGCTGCTTTAAATATCTGAGCTGAAAATCAGTCATCGGCGACATCAGCGGACCTGCTCCATTTAATTGGGCCATGAAACCCGCATGATTGTTTCAATTGATGTAACTGAGATAAAAGAGCAGTGCAGAACGCGCTGTTAAAAACTACGAGGTAGCGACCGGCTACGCACCCCCCACAACTCTCAGGAAAAGATTCCGGCCATGGTGTTGGCTATACTGCACTACTTTAAATGATATGAAGGAAAAAAATGTCAAACATTTCTCATCTACAAAGTACATTTTGTCCTTGGCCTATTTGTTGGTGTTTTGGGAAACAAAGCACTGTCATCTTTCTTGGTTCTAATTAGATTTTTGTACCTTCCTCTGGGCTTATGATAGACTGCATTCTAACTTACCTGTAAATGTCAACCACTTTAAGAAGGATTATTTTTGTCTTCTGCATCAGGCGAGCTTCACAAACATTATTTCGATGAGACCATCAAGAATGATAAACTCATTTTCATTAATAAATGTGGGCCAGGAGGAGCAGGAGTGCTTCTCTGTTGCCCCCCAAGCTAACCTGCTTCTACCCCCACCCCCCTGTGATTGGACCCCTCCCAGCGATTGGACCTTGCCCCGTGATCGAACACCCCCCCATAGTGATAAACCCTCTCCCCCCACCCCACGCAATTGCCCCCTCGGTGATCTGGCTGGCTTCCAGGCAGGGTTCCTGTGGGGCAAAAAAAAGCACACATGTTATGGAGTTAACAGCATCCAGGGAACCTATCATACCGCTTGGAAATCCTGTCCCAGTAACTACTGGGGATGTAAGTCTGAATCAGGAAGTGTAAGTTAGAATAGTTAATTCAATGCCAAGTCATGTACAGAAAGCAAAATCTTGGGCTTAATTTTGGCCAGGAGTTACTGTGTTTTTTTTGGAGTAACTTGGTTTATCTGGCATAACTTAAAAATCTCCATTTTCCCCAATCAATTTGCAGGGTAACTGAGTTAGTTACGATTTTTTTAGTTTCATTTTTTTTTCTTAAAAGGGGGCATTACCAACCACCTACGCCAGTTCTGCCCATTTAGGCAACTTTGGCCAGCTAATAGTTACTCCAAATCTACTTAGACCAGCGTATGTGGCCACTTCAGAAAACCCTTGTGGAGAGTTAAAGAAATCAGCGCAGGTAGGTACATCGGAGGCCATTCAGCCTGGGATAGGGGCGGGAAGTAGAGAGGACCCAAACCACCAAACCTTACAAACCACCAAACCTTGCAAACAAAAAGTAGTAAGAATTCAATAAGAAATAAAAATTGAAGTAAGTCCTACCTTCATCTTCAAACTCAGCCTGGGAAGGCAGCGGGCCAGCGGGTGCGGGAGGCCACTCGGCCAGGGCTAGGAGCAGGCAGGAGAACTGATAGTGCTCCTGCCTGCCGATGATTTCCATCAGTTCTCCTGCCCGCCCGCCCCTAGCCCAGGCCGAGTGGCTTCCCAGTGAGATTTCTAAGAGATCAATCGCACCGGGAGGCCACTCGGCCTGGGCTAGGAGCGGGAGCGATTCAACTGGCCAGCATGGGGGCCCCCAGAGTGGCTGCAGCAAGCAAATCACTGGAGAGGCTGCATCAAGCACACAGAGAGGCTGGGGGTGAGGAGCTGCTGCACATGTGCAAACATCGCCAGCGGACTCCACTGCGCATGTGCAGATGTCCCGGCACAGTTTTCGGCGCAGAACATTGGCTCCACCCCTGACTCGACTGGCCATGCTGCGCGACTACAGGGAAGAGGCCGGACAGCGGCCAAAGTGGCAACAACATTTTTCATTGCACTTTAAAACGGAGAAAAGCGGCGCTGAAAAACGAACTGGTCCAAAATTGAGGCCAAAGAGAGGGAAATAAATATGGATTAAAGAGAGAGTGACTGAAAGAAAAAGAAAAAACATGTTCTATTTAATTTTTTTAAATCCCCAACAATAATTAAAATCTGAAGGAATGAGCTGCCATAGAATCATAGAATCTTGGGATGGTTGTAGCACGGGAGAAGGCCATTCGGCCCGTCCAGCCCGTGCCGGCTGGCAGCAAGAGCACTTCAGCTAGTCCCACTCACCTGCCCTTTCCCCATAGCCCTGCAATTTTTTTTCATTCAGGTACTTATCCTACTGCCTTTTGAAAGCCAGGATTGAGTCTGCCTCCACCACCCTTTCAGGCAGTGCATTCCAGATCCTAAAAAAAGCTTTTTCTCATGTCACCTTTGGATCTTGTGTCCTCTGGTTCTTGACCTTTCTGCCAATGGGAACAGTTTATCTACTCTGCCCAGACCCCTCATGATTTTGAACACCTCTGTCAAATCTCCTCTCAACCTTCTCTGCTCGAAGGAGAACAACCTCAGCTTCTCCAGTTTATCCACATAACTGAAGTCCCTTATCCCTAGAACATTATCGTAAATCTTTTCTGCACCCTCTCTAAGGCCTTCACATCCTTTCTAAAATGTGGTGCCCAGAATTGGACACAATACTCCAATTGAAGCTCATCATAATTTCTATGCTTTTGTACTCTATGCCTCTATTCATGAAGCCCAGGATCACATAAGCTTTCTTAACTGCTTTCTCAGTCCTGCCACCTTTAACGATTTGTGCACAAATACCCCTAGGTCTCTCTGTTCATGCACCCCCTTTAGAATTGTACCCTTTAATTTATAATTCCTCTCCTCATTCTTTATACCAAAATGTTTCACTTCACACTTTTCTGTGTAAAATTTAATCTGCCACGTGTCCGCACATTTCACCAGCCTGTCTATGTCCTCTTGAAGTCTATCACTATCCTCCTCACTGTTCACTATACTTTCAAGTTTTGTGTTATCTGCAAATTTTGTAATTGCATCCACGTTCAAGTCATTAATATATGTCATAAAAGCAATGGTCCTAGTACCAACCCCTGGGGATCACCACTGGATACCTTCCTCCAGTCCGAAAAACAACCGTTCACCACTACCCTGTTTCCTGACACTTAGCCAATTTCTTATCCATGCTACCACTGTCCCTTTTAGCCCATGGGCTTCAACTTTGCTGACAAGCCTATTATGTGGCACTTTGTCGAACACCTTTTGAAAATCTATGTACACCACATCAACTGCATTGGCCTCATCAACCCTGTCTGTTACCTCATCAAAAAAATCGATCAAATTGGTTAAACATGATTTGCCTTCAGCAAATCCATGCTGGATTTCCTTAATTAATCCACACTTGTCCAAGTGAGTTAATTTTGTCCCTGATTATTGTTTCTAAAGGCTTCCCCACTGCCGAGATTAAACTGACTGGCCTGTAGTTGCTGGGTTTATCTTTGCACCCTTTTTTGAACAAGGGTGTAACATTTGCAGTTCTACAGTCCTCTGGTACCATCCCCCGCTTCTAAGGAGATTGGAAGATTATGGCTAGTACCTCCGCGATTTCTTCCTTCACTTCGTTCAGCATCCTAGGATGCAAACCATTCCGTCCTGGTGACTTATCCAGTACCTTGTCTTTATCAATTCTTATCCCATCCAATATCTCCTTTACCTCCTCCTTTACTATGTCTATGGCAGCATCTTCTTCCTTGGTGAAGACAGGTGCAAAGTACTCATTTAGTACCTCAGCCATACCCTCTGCCTCCATGCGTAGCTCTCCTTTTTGGTCCCTAATTGGCCCCACCCCTCCTCTGACGATCTGTTTACTACTTATATGCCTATAAAAGACTTTGGGATTTCCTTTTATGTTAGCTGCCATTCTACTCTCATACCCTCTTTGCCCTTCTTACTTTCTTTTTCACTTCTCCTCTGAACTTTTTATACTTAGCCTGATTCTCAGATTTATTCTCGACCTGACATCTGTTATACACCCTCTTTTTCTGCTTTATCTTACTTTATTTCTTTCGTCATCCAGAGAACTTTGACTTGACTTGCCCTACCTTTTCCCCTAGTGGGAATTGTTGTGTACATAAATAAACAGACTAACTAAACCAAGAGCAGATAACTTAACAGTGTCCTTTATAGCAACACCCAAAATTGTGTCCCAAAACTAGCGTGAAGCAGCATGTTTACAGCAACTGTGAATAGCTCCCGCAGGGTCCTAATGCCTAACAAGTGAGAGTTCTTGTAACAAACAAATAGAGTATGAACACAACGTATGTCCCCCCTTCCGAAAAATACAGTCTATGAACAAACAAAGCCCTTGAGAGAGCCAGGCCATGTTCTGATCCACTGATACTGGGTGGAGCTTGCGGTGTTGGATCAAGATTTTCGGTTGGGAAACAGAACGGTGCCTCTGTTCCATCCTGCTGGTCTGTTGGCCTGTGGGTTGGGATCAGTCTACGAGCATTCCAATTGAGTTCCATCATTGAGCTTGTAGGTGTGAGGGCTGAACTTTCACCCGATCTGTTTTGGAGGCGAAAGTGAAGATGCGAGCTTATGACTCCACTTTGGGCGCTTAACTCTGACCCAATCTCCGTTCTTCAGTTGGAGCTTTTGAGCGCGTCCTTTTGTGTCAGTGTACGACTTTGCTTTTCGTTGACGTTCTGAAATCTGGGAGGCGAGTGTGGTTGGCTGGGGGTTTGAGAATGTCCAGTTGTTAGCGAAGATTCCGCCCAATCATGAGCTCAGCGGGTGTCTTCCCTGTTAGCGAGTGCTTTGTCGAATGGTATATGTGGAGAATGGTTTGAACCGCTTGGATGAATGTTTGGCTTGCTGCGAGGTTGGCTTTCAAGCCCTCTTTGATGATGCAGTTAAATCGCTCACACCTTCGTTGCTTTGACGATTATACCGAGCAGTAAGACGATGCTCGATAGCATGAGGAGTGAGAAAATCCGTGAACTGGTCGGACACAAACTGTGATCCATTGTCAGTGATTATGACGTCGAGGAGGCCCCACTTCGTGAACATATGCTGCAGAATAGTGACGATCGTTGATGAGGTCACTGAACTTGTAGCGATTTCTGGGCATTTGGACTGCAGGTCATGCACTACAACAAGGAACCGCTGGTGCTGTGGACTGAAGATATTCAACTGAAGTTGTTGCCATGGTCTTTGTGGCCATGGAATGGGCTTCATTAGTGCTGGTCAGATGTTTGTGGCCTTTTCGCTCAGATTGCATGCTTCGATGTGAGTGTCAATCCCAGGCCATCATATTGAATCACAATACCTCTACTACATGCGGACAAAGCCAGGATTTCCATCATGTGCCAATGAGAGAACACGCTGTTGAAGCAACTTGGGAATTACTGCTCTATCACCACGAGCTAGGCATCCATCATTCCAAATGGAAAATTCATCCCGAAGCCTGTGGAAGATTTTCAGCTCTTCTGGAATGTGCTTTGGCCACTCAGTCTGGAGGAATTGGCACATGTACTGGAGTGTAGCATCATGCTGTGATTTGGTTTTGAGTTCGTCGTAGCAGCCAAGGTTGCTGATGGACTGAGTGATGATCGACGTGACATACGTGTCGTCATCTGTGAACAAGTCCGCACCAGAGTCCGAAGCAGGTGTCGAGCGGCTGAGCATGTCATAAGAACATAAGAATTAGGAACAGGAGTAGGCCATCTAGCCCCTCGAGCCTGCTCCGCCATTCAACAAGATCATGGCTGATCTGGCCGTGGACTCAGCTCCACTTACCCGTCCGATCCCCATACCCCTGAATTCCCTTATTGGTTAAAAATCTATCTATCTGTGATTTGAATACATTCAATGAGCTAGCCTCAACTGCTTCCTTGGGCAGAGAATTCCACAGATTCACAACCTTCTGGGAGAAGAAATTCCTTCTCAACTCGGTTTTAAATTGGCTCCCCCGTATTTTGAGGCTGTGCCCCCTAGTTCTAATCTCTCCTACCAGTGGAAACAACCTCTCTGCCTCTATCTTGTCTATCCCTTTCATTATCTTAAATGTTTCCATAAGATCACCCCTCATCCTTCTGAACTCCAACGAGTAAAGACCCAGTCTACTCAATCTATCATCATAAGGTAACCCTCTCATCTCCGGAATCAGCCTAGTGAATCGTCTCTGTACCCCCTCCAAAGCTAGTATATCCTTCCTTATGTACGGTGACCAAAACTGCACGCAGTACTCCAGGTGCAGCCTCACTAATACCCTATACAGTTGCAGCAACACCTCCCTGCTTTTGTACTCCATCCCTCTCACAATGAAGGCCAACATTCCATTCGCCTTCCTGATTACCTGCTGCACCTGCAAACTAACTTTTTGGGATTCATGCACGAGGACCCCCAGGTCCCTCTGCACCGCAGAATGTTGTAATTTCTCCCCATTCAAATAATATTCCCTTTTACTGTTTTTTTTTCCAAGGTGGATGACCTCACATTTTCTGACATTGTATTCCATCTGCCAAACCTTAGCCCATTCACTTAACCTATCGAAATCTCTTTGCAGCCTCTCTGTGTCCTCTACACAACCCGCTTTCCCACTAATCTTTGTGTCATCTGCAAATTTTGTTGCACTACACTCTGTCCCCTCTTCCAGGTCATCTATGTATATTGTAAACAGCTTTGGTCCCAGCACCGATCCATGTGGCACACCACTAACCACCGATTTCCAACCCAAAAAGGACCCATTTATCCCGACTCTCTGCTTTCTGTTAGCCAGCCAATTCTCGATCCATGCTAATACATTTCCTCTGACTCCGCGTACCTTTATCTTCTGCAGTAACCTTTTGTGTGGCACCTTATCGAATGCCTTTTGGAAATCTAAATACACCACATCCATCGATACACCTCTACCCACCATGCTCGTTATATCCTCAAAGAATTCTAGTAAATTAGTTAAACATGATTTCCCCTTCATGAATGCATGTTGCGTCTGCTTGATTGCACTATTCCTATCTAGATGTCCCGCTATTTGTTCCTTAATGATAGCTTCAAGCATTTTCCCCACTACAGATGTTAAACTAACCGGCCTATAGTTACCTGTCTTTTGTCTGCCCCCTTTTTTAAACAGAGGTGTTACATTAGTTGCTTTCCAATCCGCTGGTACCTCCCCAGAGTCCAGAGAATTTTGGTAGATTATAACGAACGTGGTTGCTACGTGGTTGCGATTGCCAGCGATGTACTGTACATCACAATTATACTGATGAAGGCGATCTGACCATCAGCTGATTCATAGTGGTCTGTGCCCATATCCAGTTGTAAAGAGTAGTGTAGTTAGTGCTTGGTGATCTGTACGGAGAGTAAATTTCCTGCCATAGAGGTAGATGTGCCAGCGTTCACATGCATAGATACCAGCGAGTGCTTCATGTTCCCCTGTAGAGTATTTATGTTGTGCAGATGAGAGCATGTGAGAGGTGAAGGCTACTGGGCATTCCAGGCTGTCAATCCATTGTGAGAGCACGGCATCCATGGTAGTGCCTGATGCATCCGTGGTGACGGACGTAGTCGCATTCGGATCAAAGTGCTCGAGGATAGGAGGGGATGTGATTTTCTCCTTAAGCATGGTGAATGCCTGAGCCTGGGAATCTGTCCATTCCCAAGGGATGTCCTTGCGCAGCAACTTGCGAAGTGGTTGGTAGCCTCCTCCATTCGCTGGATCGCGTCAATGGTGTCAAGCGTCATCCTGTGCTGTGACTTTGTAGCCCAGAAAGTTTATTTCTCCAGCAGCGAATGTACACTTATTGGCATTAAGTGTAATGTTATGTGTAGCAAGTCTAGCCATAACTGCATGAAGTTGCTGGTCATGTTCTTCCATTGTCCATCCATGGACGACGATATCATCAAGCAGATTGAGGGCTCCCTCTGTGCCTGCTAGCATAGTAATGACAATCTTCTGAAATGCACTTGGTGCAGAAGATAGTCCATAGGACATGTGTCAATACTGATACAGACTATCATGCATCGTGAATGCCGTTAGCGGTTTGCTGTCCTCCACTAGAGGTATTTGCAGGCAACTGTGGCGCATGTCGTGTTTCGTAAAAACTATTGAGCCGTGGAATTCTGAACAGTTCATTGATGGTAGGAAGAGGGTACTTGTTATGTATTTAACCCTTTGTAACCTGCATGACACCTGACCACCAGAGGGCCCACCTGATGGAGTCCCAAGGGATCCCAGCATCCCTTGGGAGCACAGTATATAAACAGGTCACCCACGAGGTATGTGCACTCTGGAATCTTATTAAAGAAGCTAAGGTCACACTTGCTCATTACACACAGTACTCAGTTTCACCCTTTATTATGAGTGTATCAATTGGTGACGAGGTAACGAACAACCACGCGAAAATGCAAAGAACAGTCGGCATCCTGGAGAAGTTCTCAGAAGGGGATGATTGGGAGGCCTTCATGGAGAAACTCGAGCAATACTTTGTGGCCAATGAGTTGGAAGGGGACGAGAATGCTACCAAACGAAGGGCAATCCTCCTAACTGTCTGTGGGGCAACAACCTATGGCCTCATGAAGAATCTCCTGGCCCCGGCAAAATCAACAGAGAAATCCTACGAAGAATTGTGTTTTCTGGTCCGGGAGCACCTAAATCCTAGGGAAAGCGTTTTGATGGCGAGATATCGGTTCTACACGTGTCAACGATCGGAGGGCCAGGAAGTGACAAGCTACGTCACTGAACTAAGGCACCACGCAGGACATTGTGAGTTTGAGGGATTCCTAGAACAAATGCTCAGAGACTTTTTTGTACTGGGCACTGGACATGAGACAACCCTTTGCAAACTGTAGACTGTAGAAACTCCGAATCTAAGTAAAACCATAACGATAGCCCAGGCATTTATGTCCACCAGCGACAACACCAAGCAGATTTTGCAGAATAAAGAAGCTTCGGCCAGTACGGTGCATAAAGTAACGTCGGCCTCGAGCAGAAATGTACACGGCAGAACGTACACGCCGGCTGCTGCCCCCCAACCTCAGATAACCCAGAGTCCGCCATCAATCGTTAATGCAAGGCAGTTAGCACCCTGTTGGTGCTGCGGAGGTGATCATCGGCCCCATCAATGTCGCTTTAAGCACTATGCGTGCAATGGTTGCAGAATAATGGGACACCTCCAATGAATGTGCAGGCGAGCTGCAAACACTGCAAACCCTGAAAACCACCACGTTGTAGAGGAAGATCGATCTACAGTGGATCAGGCTGAATTGGAGATTCGTACTGAGGAGGCAGAAGTGTACATTCACTATGAAATGTCCACCAATAATGTTGAAAGTTGAACTGAATGCCATTCCAGTATCTATGGAGCTGGGCACGGGGGCAAGTCAGTCCATTATGAGTAAAAAGGCCTTCGACAGGCTGTGGGGCAAAAAGGCACACAGGCCCAAGCTCAGCCCCATTCACACCAAATTAAGGACTTACACCAAGGAACTAATCCCTGTAATTGGCAGTGCAGAAGTCAAAGTCTCCTATGACGGAGCAGTACACGAACTCCCGCTGTGGATTGTACCAGGGGATGGCCCCACATTGTTTGGCAGAAGCTGGCTGGGAAAAATCTGCTGGAACTGGGATGACATCCAAGCACTTTCATCCGTCGATGACACCTCATGTACCCAGGTTCTGAGTAAGTTCCCATCATTGTTCGAGCCAGGCATCGGAAGCTTCTCGGGCGAAAGTGCAGATCCATTTGGTTCCCAGTACGCGACCCATCCACCACAAGGTTCAGGCAGTACCATACATGATGCGTGAAAAAGTGGAAATTGAGCTGGACAGGCTGCAACGTGAAGGCATCATCGCGCCAGTGGAATTCAACGACTGGGCCAGTCCGATTGTCTTGGTGTTTAAGGAGGACGGCACATAGAATTTGAGGGGACTATAATGTAATGATTAACCGTTTTGCGCTGCAGGACCAGTACCCGCTACCCAAGGCAGACAACCTATTTGCGATCCTGGCTGGAGGGAAGACATTCACCAAGCTGGACCTGACCTCGGCCTACATGACACAGGAGCTGGAGGAATCTTCGAAAGGCCTCAGCTGCATCAACACGCACAAAGGTCTGTTTATCTACAACCGGTGCCCGTTCGGGATTCGGTCAGCCACGGCCATCTTCCAGTGGAACATGGAGA
Organism: Pristiophorus japonicus; assembly: GCF_044704955.1. NCBI lineage: Eukaryota > Metazoa > Chordata > Chondrichthyes > Pristiophoridae > Pristiophorus > Pristiophorus japonicus. The sequence continues at coordinate 311,871,217 of NC_091978.1, read as the reverse complement.
GCCTGCTAAAGTCGGTTCCTTGCACAGTGGTCTTCCAAGACGACATATTGGTTACTGGTCAGGACACCATGGAGCACCTGAAGAATCTGGAGGAGGTTCTTAGTCGTTTGGATCATGTGGGGCTCAGGTTGAAACGCTCAAATGTGTTTTCCTGGCACAGGATGTCGAATTTTTGGGAAGGAGAATTGCAGCAGACGGCATCAGACCCACCGACGCCAAGACGGAGGCCATCAAGAACGCGCTGCGACCACAGAACGTGACGGAGCTGCGTTCGTTCCTGGGACTCCTTAACTATTTCGGTAATTTCCTACTTGGGTTAAGCACCCTGCTAGAACCCCTACATGCGCTACTGCGCAAGGGAGATGACTAGGTATGGGGGAATTCACAAGAGGCTGCCTTTAAGAAAGCCAGAAATCTGTCATGTTCTAACAAACTGCTTGCCCTGTTTAACCCTTGTAAATGATTAGTGCTAGCTTGTGATGCGTCGTCATACGGGGTCGGGTGTGTTCTAGAACAACTAACAAATTGGGGATTTTGCAACTGGTCGCTTATGCGTCCAGGAGTTTGTCCAAGGCCGAAAGGGTCTATAGGATGGTTGAAAAAATGGCTCTGGCGTGCGTTTACGGGGTAAAAAAAATGCACCAGTATTTATTTGGCCTCAGGTTTGAGCTTGAAACTGACCACAAGCCACTCATATCGCTGTTCTCTGAGAGCAAAGGGATTAATACCAATGCCTCTGCCCGCATCCAAAGATGGGCACTCACGCTGTCGGCATACAACTATGTAATCTGCCACAGACTGAGCACAGAGAACTGCTCAGATGCTGTCAGTCGGTTGCCATTGCCCACCACTGGGGTGGAAATGGCACAGCCAGCGGACTTGCTCATGGTCATGGAGGCTTTCAAGAACGAAAAGTCCCCCGTTACGGCCCGCCAGTTCAGGACCTGGACCAGCCAGGATCCTTTACGGTCCTTGGTAAAAAACTGTGTCCTCCATGGGAGCTGGTCCGGTGTCCCAGTGGAGATGCAGGAGGCCGTTCCACTGATGCAAAGACGAGTTGTCCCTTCAGGTGGACTGTCTATTGTGGGGTAATCGCATGGTCTTGCCCAAGAAAGGCAGAGAACGGCACAGCACCCACCCAAGCATCGTAATGATGAAAGCCATAGCCAGATCTCACATGTGGTGGCCCGGCAGCGACTCAGATTTAGAGTCATGCATGCGCCAGTGCAACACTTACTCTCAGCTGAGCAATGCACCCAGAGAGGCACCGTTAAGTTTGTGGTTGTGGCCCTCCAAACCATGGTTGAAGATCCATGTAGGCTATGCGGGCCCATTCCTAGGAAAAATGTTTTTGGTTGTCATGGACACTTACTCAAAATGGATTGAATGTGCAATAATGTCTGTAAGCACGTCCATGACCACCGTTGAAAGCCTACGCATGGCTTGCCTGATGTCCTAGTCAGCGACAATGGGCTGTGCTTCACCAGTGCTGAATTCAAATAATTCATGACCCGCAATGGGATCAAACACGTCAGATCTGCCCCGTTCAAGCCCACATCCAATGGCCAGGCAGAACGGGCAGTTCAGACCATCAAGCAAAGCTTGAAACATGTGTCGGAAGGCTCCCTGCAGACCCGGTTGTCCCGAGTGCTGCTCAGCTACCGCACAAGACTCCACTCACTCACCGGGGTTCCCCCAGCTGAGCTGCTCATGAAAAGGGCGCTTAAAACAAGGCTCTCTCTTGTCCACCCTGATCTCCATGATCACATGGAGGGCAAGTGGCATCAACATTGTGTATACCATGACCGCGCAAATTTTCACGCGATATTGAGATCAATGATCCTGTGTTTGTACTCAATTATGGATATGTTCCCAAATGGCTTGCTGGCATGGTCACAGCCAAAGAGGGGAGTAGGGTGTTTCAGGTCAAATTGGCCAATGGACAAACACACGGAAAACATTTGGACCAAATCAAATTGCGGTTCACCAACAGCTACGAACAACCCGAATAGGACATCACCAACTTTGACCCTCCAACACACACACACAAGTGGCAACTGACATCATGGTTGACCACGAAACCGAACTCATCGTCCCCAGCAGCCTGGCAAGGCCGGCTGCCCAACAGCCCAGTGAAGAACTGACCAACCCACCCACACCCACATTTGTACCGAGACGATCGACAAGGGAGCATAAAGACCCATATCATCTCACCTTGTAAATAAGTATACTGTTGACTTCCCGGGGGGATGATGTTATGTATTTAACCCTTTGTAACAGGCATGACACCTGACCACCAGAGGGCCCACCTGTTGGAGTCCCAAGGGATTCCAGCATCCCTTGGGAGCACAGCATATAAGCAGGCCACCCACGAGGTACCTGCATTCTGGAATCTTATTAAAGGAGCTAAGGTCACACTAGCTCATTACACACAGTACTCAGTTTCACCCTTTATTATGAGTGTATCAGTACTTGTCGGGGTTGATGGCCTTGTTGACCTCTTTCAGGTCAATGCATAGGCGTATCTCCCCATTTTTACGCCAAGCAATGACTAAGTTCGAGATCCAGGGTGAGGAGTCGATGCTCTCAATGATTCCGTGAGATTCGAGTCGCATTAATTCAGCGGATACTTGGTCACAAACCACGAATGGGAGACGGCGAAGTCGCTGCGTAACCGGATTGATGGAAGGGTCAACGCGGGAACGATGGCAGAATTTTGTTGTCACTCCAAACCCTGTAAAGATTGAGGGATACTGCTTGTCAATGTCCACCATGTACACAGGTGTGCCGGTTGGATCGTCAACTTTGAACCCAAGCTTGTCAAAAAAGGTCAACACCCATGAGGTTTCGTCCCTTCGCGACATGAAAGGAAAAGTTCTCCAATGTTACGTCCTTGTAGTGTATCGGGACAGATATGACCCCAAGAAACCTCAATTTTGGAGTCGGAATATGCATGTAGAGTGGAAGTTGCGGGCTGCATTTGACAGTGCGTGAAGTGGGTTTTGTATACAGCCTTGCTCAATATGGAGACTTTGGCTCCAAGGTCAATGAGGAGGCAGATGGGCATGCTCTCAATATCTACCTCACAGTCCTGGAACTTGCCCAAACAGATGTGTGAAATGTCACTAACAGTGTAAACAATAGTAGGTTCATGACTATCGGTGTTGTCCATGTTGAATATGCTGCGATCAGCGACAAACACTAGCAAAATGGTTCATTTTACCACATGCAGAGCATTTCTTCCCACGTGCAGGGCAGTTAGGACTCAATGCTGAATGTGATCTGTCGCCACAGTTAAAACAATGGAAGTTAGGCCCGCAATCCATAGTGGATGGCTTATTACTAGCCCTGGGTCTTTGCTGTAATTTCCAATTTGGACGAATACCTTGCATATGGACTGTGTTGAAGTCTGCTGCACAGGGGAAGCAGGGGATCTGATTGCTTTTAAATTGGAAAGCACTGATTCGATTTGGATGGACAAATTAGTTTCATCATAAGAACATAAGAACATAAGAACATAAGAATTAGAAACAAGAGTAGGCATCTAGCCCATCGAGCCTGCTCCGCCACTCAACAAGATCATGGCTGATCTGGCCGTGGACTCAGTTCCACTTACCCGCCCACTCCCCGTAACCCTTAATTCCCTTTTTGGTTAAAAATCTATCTTTCTGTGATTTGAATACATTCAATGAGCTAGCCTCAACTGCTTCCTTGGGCAGAGAATTCCACAGATTCACAACCCTCTGGGAGAAGAAATTCCTTCTCAACTCGGTTTTAAATTGGCTCCCCCGTATTTTGAGGCTGTGCCCCCTAGTTCTAGTCTCCCCGACCAGTGGAAACAACCTCTCTGCCTCTATCTTGTCTATCCCTTTCATTATTTTAAATGTTTCAATAAGATCATCCCTCATCCTTCTGAACTCCAACGAGTAAAGACCCAGTCTACTCAATCTTTATCCAATGTCAATTTGTCATCCACCGTTAGCAAGCATTCCTGAATGTGGGGGATCGTTGTTTTGTCAATAATTTGATCCCTGATCACTTCCTCTGTGAGTGCTCCAAAGTTACATGTAGCAGCCAGTTCAGTTAATGAAATGATATACTGTTTGATTGGTTCATCGTTCCTTTGTCCCCTTTGACAAAATTTGTATCTCTCCATCATGATACTTTTCTTTGGCCCAAAATATTTCTCTAGGCTGCTTACCACTTTGTCGTACGACTCTGGGTCTTCGATTTGACCAAAAGTGCTTTGCCCTTTGGTGCCGAGACAGTGGATACGTATTGCATGGCGGCGAGCTGGTGTTACATTGTCGCCATGATGTACATAGAAAAGCTTTTTATCCATCTCGGCCATGGGATTGGAGGGTCCCCGGTTATGGAGTGGAAAGCCGGTGGAGGGGGCAGGGTAGGGAGGTTAATTTGATTCATCCTCGTCGCAAAATTATGTTGTGTACATAAGTAAACAGACTAATTGAACCAAGAGTAAAGTAAATTATCTGTGTCCTTTATAACACCCAAAATGGTCTCCCAAAACCAGCATGAATCAGCATGTTTACAGCAACTGTGAATAGCTCCCACAGAGTCGTAATGCCTGTCTAGTGAGAGTTCATGTAACAAAGAAATAGAGTATGAACACAACAGGAATGTACCTCGAATGTACCCGAAATATTTCTCTTTAAAGGTAGCCCATTGTTCCACTACAGTGTTGCCTGCCAATCTTTGATTCCAATTTACCCAGGTCAGATCTGTTCTCATCCCACTGAAATTTGCCTTCCTCCAAATGAAGTATTTTTACTCAAGATTGTTCCCTGTCCTTCTCCATAGCTAATCTAAACCTTATGATACTATGATCACTGTTCCCCAAATGTTTACCTGCTGACACTTGCTTCACTTGACCCACCTCATTCCCCAGAACCAGATCCAGATATCCCTCCTTCCTCATTGGGTTGAATACATACTGATCAATAAAGTTCTCCTGAACTTGTTAAAGTTAATTTTCAGTAACAGAGAGGTTGGTTGGCAGTAATTAAGATGTTTCACGCCATTAAAAGTTTACTTACACTGGAATGGACAAACCGTAACTTTTTCTGGGATGTTTAGTGGGTATCTATCATGTAAGTATAGCGGCTTCACATTTTAATGCCGAGTTTCTTGGCAAGATACTGTTATAAAAAATAAATAATAAATACAAATTAAAGAGCAAGTTATTATTTAAATGGAGAAAGATTGCAAAGTGCTGCAGTACAGCGGGACCTGGGAGTACTTGTGCATGAAACACAAAAGGTTAGTATGCAGGTGCAGCAAATGATCAGGAAAGCCAATGGAACCTTGGCCTTTATTGCAAAGCGGATGGAATATAAAAGCAGGGAAGCCTTGCAAAGTTGTACAGGGTATTGGTGAGGCCACACCTGGAATACTGCGTGCTGTTTTGGATTCCATATTTACGAAAGTATATACTTGCTTCAGAGGCAGTTCAGAGAAAGTTCACAAGGTTGATTCCAGAGATGAGGGGGTTGATTTATGAGGAAAGGTTGAGTAGGTTGGGCCTCTACTCATTGGAATTCAGAAGAATGAGAGGTAATCTTATCGAAATGTATAAGATTATGAGGGGGCTTGACAAGGTGGATGCAGAAAGGATTTTTCAGCTGATAGGGAGACTAGAGCTAGAGGGCATGATCTTAGAATAAGGGGCCGCCCATTTAAAACAGAGATGAGGAGAAATTTCTTCTCTCAGAAGGTTGTAAATCTGTGGAATTCACTGCCTCAGAGGAAGCTGGGACATTGAATAAATTTAAGACAGAAATAGACAGTTTCTTAACCGATAAGGGAATAAGGGGTTATGGAGAGCAGGCAGGGAAGTAGAGCTGAGTCCATGATTGGATCAGCCATGATCGTATTAAATGGCGGAGCAGGCTCGAGGGGCCATATGGCCTACGCCTGCTCCTATTTCTTATGTTCTTGTGTTCTTACGTTTCTAACAAATTTTCTGGAGGAGCAGGGCAAGTCGGACAATAACTTCTTAATTTCCGCATTTAACTGCACATTATGTAGTCGCAGGAAGTTGTCGTCTGATTTACACTTTAATAACGTTGAACGCTGATAGCCTCACTGTTACTTTTACTGCAAAATCCGGGCTAATAACTACAAATGATCTTTGTGCCTAACTTTCACCTTTGGACGGACACCTTTTATTTCTTCTTATAGTACCTTAAACAATCTCTTGTGGCGATTGCACATGATATGTTGGAGTGAGTATTCACTTTTTTACTTTTCTTGCTCTCCACCTCACACACATCCTCTATTTTTTTTTAAACCAGTCAATATAAATGTTGCTTTAATAAAACTTTTGTTTTCAAAATTAATCTACTAAGTAGAAACTGCTAGAATTACTTAGAATATACAGCACAGAAACAGGCCATTTGGCCCAATTGGTGTTTATGCTTTGCATAAGCTTCCTCTCAGCCCTCTTCATCTCACCCTATCAGCATATCCTTCTATACCTTTCTCCCTCATGTGTTTATCTAGCTTTCCCTTATAGGCCTCGATACTATTTGTCTCAACTATTCCTTGTGGTTGTGAGTTCCTCATTCTAACCACTCTCTGTGAATAAAGGAAAATATGCTGAAGAACAATATCTCATTAGTACAGCTGACTGAATAGTGAACTGCATCCTGGGATATTAGGTCCCCTGCACATGCTCAGATTGCATTGTTCAAATTCAGCTCAGAGAGTCACAGCACAGGGCAAAAATAACAAGAGCAAGCTCAGGCTTTTAGGAGGGGCTGAGACGGACAAGTAAACCTTTAATGAAGACATTAAAAGAGATAAAAGACAATTCAATTGATAAATGTAATCATGTTAGTGATTCAAGAGGGAGGAGAGGATGAAAGAGAGGAAGAAGACAATGGGAAAGAGAAGGAAGTGTTTGGGAAAGTGGGATGAAGTCAGTCAAGGAGGTGGGGGGAGAAAGGAAGAGGAGAGGGAGAGACATCAGGGAGACGGTGTAGGAGATAGGGGACAAAGAGATGGAGAAGGGGCCATGGCTTTCCCCACCACCCCCACCCCCGCCCAGCAATCAGAAACCCTCCCTCGTCGAGACTTGGCTTGCTGCTAGCCATGCGACCTCTGGGCTGCCTGATACTTCACCAGTCTAAATCAGACGGGCTGCATCAGGTTCTATTTAAATGCTCCTCAGGCCTCGAAATGGCTCCGGCCTCGTTGGTAGTCCCGAATGTCAAAATCTACCCCATGTGAAACTGCCAGTCACCCCCAAGCTCAGGACTAATATCATTCAACTCTTAACTTTGGTTCCTCTTCTCGCAAACTCCCACACGTCATACACACAATCACAGTTACTAATGTGAGTCAGGTTGAAGATAAATGTTTGAGCCGGTATTCTAACACCTGCTCCTTTTTTGTAATTTTAGGCCTGGAAGAGCAGTCTGACAGCGTGTTAATGGCCCAAGATAAGGCAGCACTGCATAACACTGTCCATAATCTCTCACCAACATTTGCAAGCCAGCAGCACAGCTACACACATCCCAGAGGATGCAATTAGTGAGCTAGAAGAAGCAGCAACAGGAGAGCCACTGTGTACAAGAGAAGAGCAAATACTGGTGGAAGGAAAGCAGGAGCCTAATGCTGAGGGCAGAATACAATAAACAGATTATAGTTGAGGCACTTCAAAAATGACCTCTATATTAATGGGCTCAATTTTGCCCACGCCTGTTTTCTGGTGTATTGCCAGAGTTACACCCATTTTTCTTGGCCAGAAATGCACCAGAAATATTTTGCCAAAGTTTCCCCAATGTATAATTCAAATTTGGCACTGGCCAGCGTATCCAGTCACCTCATGGGGTGGAACCTGCGGTCTGTGCGGAAAAAATGGTGCCGCACCTTCTGCGCATGAGCGGAACAAAAAGTGACGTTTTTGACATTATTTCAATGGACGCGCATGCGCAGTACAGCTCCGGGTTGGCAATTGGCCATTTTTAAAGAATCAGTTGTGTGTGTGACAACATTGAGTGCTGTGTGAGAGTAAATTAAAAAAATCAGAGCTGCAGCAATACAAGATGCAACGCAGTGCAAGGACTAAGATTTTCTTACAGGATGAAGTAAAGATACTAGTTACTGTGATTGCGACCAGATGGCGGGAGCAGAGGTCACATAAAAGTTCCACCCAAAAAAATGAAGAAACGCTGGGACCAAATTGCAGAAGACTACTGCGCAATGGTGACCACCACGAGATCTGGAGGCAGTGGCAGGACTTTGGTCAAGTGGTTAGTGTAAATAATATTTTCATTTATTCAATGGAATTGCAACTGTAAATGTGACCAGCTGTATATGTCCCATGAGGGAGGGAATGTCACAGGTAGCTGATGCGCTGTCAGTGAACATCAGGGAGGGAATGTCAGAGATGGTGCAAACACTATCACTGAACATGAGGGAGGGAATGTTGCAGGTCGTTGAGACTGTCAGGGCTCATGAAGGACGGCATGTTGGAGTTAGCTGCTGCAAGGGAACATGCCCCGACCCCTCGGCCATTGACAGAATAAACTGCCACTCCCACTCCAATCTCCACACCAGTCTCTAAAGAGCCCCAAGCTGGACCCGCGACATTGCCGCCTGGGCCCTCCACATTATCGCCTGCTGCCCCCCACCCGCCCCCCCCCACAACAAGTGCGCACTACCCGAGATCTTAGAAAGAATAAGCTTGGCACCAACCCCAGAAACACTGCACCACAGCCTGCAGGCAGGGGTGGTGGAGTCACCAAGAACAAGCATGGCGGGCGGTCTTAGAATAAGGTGGAGCAGAGATGGGTGCAGTCTTTCTTTGCTGCTGCTGTTGCTGCTGGTGGTGGTGTTGTTTTTATTATTATTGTTACTGTTGTAACAGTTGTTCTCAAATTAAAAGAGTTTTGTAAGTTATGTAAATTTACAAGTAAAAAAGTTAATAAGTGATCTTAGAGTTTGTAAGTGATCTTAAAGTTTGTAAGTGATTGTAACTGAAAACTTTAAAGTTTGATACAAAAATAATTTTATTAAAGTTAAGTACAAAGAACTGTTTGTTAAACTTTTGAATAAAATATATTTTACTTTAAAACTGAATCATTTACATTATTTGTTCCATCGCAGGATAGCTCAGATGAATACGTGGCTTGAGCAATGGTGCAGCAGGGAGGGATTCAAATTCCTGGGGCATTGGAACCGGTTCTGGGGGAGGTGGGACCAGTACAATCCGGACGGTCTGCACCTGGGCAGAATCGGAACCAATGTCCTCGGGGGAGTGTTTGCTAGTGCTGTTGGGGAGGAGTTAAACTAATATGGCAGGGGGATGGGAACCAATGCAGGGAGATAGAGGGAAACAAAAAGGAGGCAAAAACAAAAGACAGAAAGGAGATGAGGAAAAGTGGAGGGCAGAGAAACCCAAGGCAAAGAACAAAAAGGGCCATTGTACAGCAAAATTCTAAAAGGACAGAGGGTGTTAAAAAAACAAGCCTAAAGGCTTTGTGTCTTAATGCAAGGAGTATCCGCAATAAGGTGGATGAATTAACTGTGCAAATAGATGTTAACAAATATGATGTGATTGGGATTACGGAGACGTGGCTCCAGGATGAGCAGGGCTGGGAACTCAACATCCAGGGGTATTCAACATTCAGGAAGGATAGAATAAAAGGAAAAGGAGGTGGGGTAGCATTGCTGGTTAAGGAGGAGATTAAGGCAATAGTTAGGAAGGACATTAGCTTGGATGATGTGGAATCTATATGGGTAGAGCTGCAGAACACCAAAGGGCAAAAAACGTTAGTGGGAGTTGTGTACAGACCTCCAAACAGTAGTAGTGATGTTGGGGAGGGCATCAAACAGGAAATTAGGGGTGCGTGCAATAAAGGTGCAGCAGTTATAATGGGTGACTTTAATATGCACATAGATTGGGCTAACCAAACTGGAAGCAATACGGTGGAGGAGGATTTTCTGGAGTGCATAAGGGATGGTTTTTTAGACCAATATGTCGAGGAACCAACTAGGGGGGAGGCCATCTTAGACTGGGTGTTATGTAATGAGAAAGGATTAATTAGCAATCTCGTTGTGCGAGGCCCCTTGGGGAAGAGTGACCATAATATGGTGGAATTCTGCATTAGGATGGAGAATGAAACAGTTAATTCAGAGACCATGGTCCAGAACTTAAAGAAGGCTAACTTTGAAGGTATGAGGCGTGAATTGGCTGAGATGGATTGGCGAATGATACTTAAGGGGTTGACTGTGGATGGGCAATGGCAGACATTTAGAGACCGCATGGATGAACTACAACAATTGTACATTCCTGTCTGGCATAGAAATAAAAAAGGGAAGGTGGCTCAACCGTGGCTATCAAGGGAAATCAGGGATAGTATTAAAGCCAAGGAAGTGGCATACAAATTGGCCAGAAATAGCAGCGAACCTGGGGACTGGGAGAAATTTAGAACTCAGCAGAGGAGGACAAAGGGTTTGATTAGGGCAGGGAAAATGGAGTATGAGAAGAAGCTTGCAGGGAACATTAAGACGGATTGCAAAAGTTTCTATAGATATGTAAAGAGAAAAAGGTTAGTAAAGACAAACATAGGTCCCCTGCAGTCAGAATCAGGGGAAGTCATAACGGGGAACAAAGAAATGGCGGACCAATTGAACAAGTACTTTGGTTCGGTATTCACGAAGGAGGACACGAACAACCTTCCGGTTATAAAAGGGGTCGGGGGGACTAGTAAGGAGGAGGAACTGAGGGAAATCCTTATTAGCCGGGAAATTGTGTTGGGGAAATTGATGGGATTGAAGGCCGATAAATCCCCAGGGCCTGATGGACTGCATCCCAGAGTACTTAAGGAGGTGGCCTTGGAAATAGTGGATGCGTTGACAGTCATTTTCCAACATTCCATTGACTCTGGATCAGTTCCTATGGAGTGGAGGGTAGCCAATGTAACCCCACTTTTTAAAAAAGGAGGGAGAGAGAAAACAGGGAATTATAGACCGGTCAGCCTGACATCGGTAGTGGGTAAAATGATGGAATCAATTATTAAGGATGTCATAGCAGTGCATTTGGAAAGAGGTGACATGATAGGTCCAAGTCAGCATGGATTTGTGAAAGGGAAATCATGCTTGACAAATCTTCTGGAATTTTTTGAGGATGTTTCCAGTAGAGTGGATAAGGGAGAACCAGTTGATGTGGTATATTTGGACTTTCAGAAGGCGTTCGACAAGGTCCCACACAAGAGATTGATGTGCAAAGTTAGAGCACATGGGATTGGGGGTAGTGTACTGACATGGATTGAGAACTGGTTGTCAGACAGGAAGCAAAGAGTAGGAGTAAATGGGTACTTTTCAGAATGGCAGGCAGTGACTAGTGGGGTACCGCAGGGTTCTGTGCTGGGGCCCCAGCTGTTTACACTGTACATTAATGATTTAGATGAGGGGATTGAGTGTAGTATCTCCAAGTTTGCGGATGACACTAAGTTGGGTGGCAGTGTGAGCTGCGAGGAGGATGCTGTGAGGCTGCAGAGCGACTTGGATAGGTTAGGTGAGTGGGCAAATGCATGGCAGATGAAGTATAATGTGGATAAATGTGAGGTTATCCACTTTGGTGGTAAAAACAGAGAGACAGACTATTATCTGAATGGTGACAGATTAGGAAAAGGGGAGGTGCAAAGAGACCTGGGTGTCATGGTACATCAGTCATTGAAGGTTGGCATGCAGGTGCAGCAGGCGGTTAAGAAAGCAAATGGCATGTTGGCCTTCATAGCAAGGGGATTTGAGTACAGGGGCAGGGAGGTGTTGCTACAGTTGTACAGGGCATTGGTGAGGCCACACCTGGAGTATTGTGTACAGTTTTGGTCTCCTAACCTGAGGAAGGACATTCTTGCTATTGAGGGAGTGCAGCGAAGGTTCACCAGACTGATTCCCGGGATGGCGGGACTGACCTATCAAGAAAGACTGGATCAACTGGGCTTGTATTCACTGGAGTTCAGAAGAATGAGAGGGGACCTCATAGAAACATATAAAATTCTGACGGGGTTAGACAGGTTAGATGCAGGAAGAATGTTCCCAATGTTGGGGAAGTCCAGAACCAGGGGTCACAGTCTAAGGATAAGGGGTAAGCCATTTAGGACCGAGATGCGGAGGAACTTCTTCACCCAGAGAGTGGTGAACCTGTGGAATTCTCTACCACAGAAAGTTGTTGAGGCCAATTCACTAAATATATTCAAAAAGGAGTTAGATGAGGTCCTTACTGCTAGGGGGATCAAGGGGTATGGCGAGAAAGCAGGAATGGGGTACTGAAGTTAAATGTTCAGCCATGAACTCATTGAATGGCGGTGCAGGCTAGAAGGGCCGAATGGCCTACTCCTGCACCTATTTTCTATGTTTCTATGTTTCTATTAACAAAACTTTTGAAGTAAACAAGAATCATTTCCACCATTTGTTCCATTAACACAACACAACATTATGGAACAGGTCCAAACAGTAAACATGGTCCATGTGGAATAGTTGTCGCTGAGCCTTCAGGCAGCAAAGCGTTTACGGATGAACTGCTGGCGCAAGGTTCGAGCAATCATTAAAGGGGCACAATGGCCCATCCTCCTCTGCCGTTGTGCTTCGGGTTCAGGTACTTGCATGGCTTCCTCGTCCTCGTCCTCCTGCTCGTCATCTGCATCTTCCTCATCATTATCATCAGCCACTCTCACATGCACGTGGGTCTTCTACTACCAGCTGCTGCCTCAAGATGGCTAAGTTATGCAGCATGCAACACACAACAGTGAACTGACCGACAATCTCAGGGGAATATAGCAAGTAGCCTCCGGAATGGTCCAGGCATCGGAAACGCTGTTTCAAGATGCCAGTAGTCCTCTCTATGATGCTGCCCATCGCAATGTGCGATATGTTGTATTCCCGGTCAGCTTTCATCCAGGTTACGCATAGGGGTGTCATGAGCCAGGAGGCGAGGCCGTATCCTTTGTCTCCCAGTAGCCAGCTGTGCCCTTCTGGCTGCTGCTGGAGGATGGCAGAAAAAATGCTCTCGCATAGGATGAATGCTTCATGGGGGCTCCCAGGGTATCTTGCATCGACTGTGATAATGCGATGCATGTCGTCATACACAAGCTGCACATTAATGGAGTGGAAGCCTTTTCTGTTCCTGTACATCTCGGAATCCTCCAAAGGTGATGTGGATGCAATCAATGCAGCCCCATACCTTTGGGAAGCCATCAATCCTGGAGAAACCCACAGTTCTGTAATGCATTGGCTGGGCAGTCATAGGGAACTTTATGTAATAACTCCTCGGGACATATAGTACAATTGTCACCTGGCGAATGCAGACATGTGTTGCATGTTGAGAAATGGCGCACACATCCCCAGTTGTAGCTTGAAACGATCTGGAGGTACAGAATGAAAGTGCAGCTGTAACCTTCATTTCAACTGACAAAGCAGTCCTCCTGATGCTTCTAGGTTGCTGGTCTGCTTTCACCAACTCAAAGATCTCAGTTACAATTTATTTGCAGAAATACAGCCTTCTGACACCGTCTGCATTACTCAGGTGCAGGTACGAACACCTGTCTCGATATACCCGAGGTGGGTAAGGCCTCCTGCCCAGCACCCTATGGGCTCTGATGTTCCTCATGTGATGACGTCAAATCAATTGTCTCCTACGTAGCACCATGATGCAGAAGGCGCGCACAAGGTATGGCACCGTTAGTATTGCCCCCATAGTTAAATTTTACCTTTGCAAGAAGTTCAAAATGGCAGGAAGACAGGCAGGACAGGTTCTTTGTTCTCTCTCCCCAAGGTCTGTATGGATGAACCACACCCAGCTCTTGTGACTTCTCCCCTTCTCTACCCCTCCCCAAACTCATTGCAGTCTTGTGACTTCTCCCCTTCTCCACCCCACCTCCCCGCCCCCCCCCAACTCATTGCAGTCTTGTGCCTAGTGCAGCAGCCTTCCGATCGCCACCTCCCCACTGCCGACCCGCCCCCCCATCCCCCCCAAGGGCTTGTTTGACAACAGAGCCCCGAGCCCCTGTGTCCAGGCACGGGGCCGATTCTGACGGCCGACGTTATGACCCTCCAGCCCTGCTTGAAGACGTTGGTGGTGGTGTGTGAGTAAAAAAAAAATGAAAACTTCAGAAATCCAAGAAACTTCCATGTACTCCATTGAAAGATAAAAAAAAGTTGAACTTTATTATGGATATTTAAAGTGTTCTTGACTCCCTCCAAAACCTTCGATGAAAGACAATGGCGTCTTTCATCGCCGATTTCTCAATGTGTGCTGCTTTTTGTTAACTCACCGGAAGGTTTTTCAGCAGTGGCCAGATACGCCGACCTAGGTTTAAAATTTTTTGGGAAACTGCGAAAAATGATGAAAACTGGCACAGACATGAGGGGAATAAAACCTAACCGAGAAAAATCGTAACTAAAGCAGTTACACCAGCGCAGCTACCAGAGGAAACTTTGAATGAAATACTTGCACCAGAAAAAACGGGGCGCGCCAAAAAAAAAAGCGCAAATGACCTGGGAAAATTGAGTCCAATATTTCCTTGCCTCTCTGACCAACAGGAGATTCTATAGCTTGCAATGTTAAGCCTTGTTGATCCCGGAAAGTATATTCCAGATATTAACCCAGCAAGTCCCATGCAAACGGGATAGGTGGTTGTTAAAATGGTGGTTGGGGGTTTGCACCGTGCTCCCAACATGGCCCCACCTCAAAGCAGACAAAGGAGAGCTATGTGGCCCAGGCAGAAGAAGGTCTATTTGATATTCAGAAGCCAAGATGATGTCATTGCTCCATGAAACAATTTTAATTCTGAAAATTGGGAGGTCCGCATGGCACCAAGCCTGACAGCCAGACCCGGCGGGATTTAGCTGATTGGCCAGAGGAGGCCAAGGCATCTTTTTTATTGTGGGCCAGGAGGAGCAGCAATGATTTCCCTGGGCCCCAAAGGAATTCTTAGAACTCCCTAGTCACTGCCTTGCCTCTCCTTCCCATCTCCCTTCAAAACCCGTCTTCCACCCCACCCCAGCACTAATTTTATGCCCGAACTGTTCCTTCAGGTCCCAAGCTGAATCAGTCTCCCACCCAAATTCCCATTGCTGCCTGTCGACTCTGCCATCACTCCTGCTGGTTTTGGGCAGCAAACATCTCTGCCAAATGCTAATGAAGTAATGCAGTTAAAATGGCCCGGGTTTCACTTTCAACTCTGTCCAAGGCATTCCCATCTGCCCTGCACCTCACCCACCTTGAACCCGAGTTAAAATCAAGGCTTTTAGGTTTTTTTCCTGACCCCTCTTTGTTCAGTTCTTTCTGTTTTGCTAATGTCTTATAAATGCTTAAATTACAGTCAGATTTTTAATGAGCTAGCCAATGATATTCAGGTATTTTAGTTTCCACGTAAACAGTGTCTACTCTCATGACATGATTTTAAAATGCTCATAAAAACAATACTAAAAATAGGCTGTAAAACTGGAAATTACAAAGAACATCTCTATCCCGTTAACAGCTCCATTGTTGAATCACAGGCCCACTCCAGATGGGTGAACAAAATGCCGAGTCCAGTCTCATCATAAGCAGATGGGACGTGCTGCTATGATTAATTCAAATTAAGCCTTCACACCCTAAAAGGCTAGCGAGCAATAAGGATTTCTGCCCAATTTTCTGGCCCCTGAATTACCGTTCCACTCAAATGCCAACTGCCAAGGTGACCTGAAAGTTTCCTCTAAGGTGTTTTTCTGTAAAGGTTTGGCAAACAAGGCAGTTTTATTGATATGAACAAGAAAGATGTGAAGCTGTTTTGTTGTAGTTGCTTTGAGCTGTTGTTTTGAAGTTTGCACTTTCCCAATAACAATGCAAATTGCTGAAGTACTTTTTGATGAAAAGGTCAGCATGTTGTATCATCAGTACTTCATTCACAAGTTGTAGAGCAAGTATAATCTTTCATTGATTAGACAGTCAATAGCGCAAACCAGAATCCAAAGAATTCCGTAGACAAGGCAATGTTAACCTCTCACATGCTGTGTACAATTAAATATCTGCAAGAGAACAAATTATGCCAAACATAAAATAATGGGGAAAAATTGTGGCCGGAGGTGTAGGGGAGGACGAATGCCCCTCATTTTACCCAGAAGGAAAAGAGCTGTGGGATCTGTCTGAGCTGCAATAAAATAGCAGGCCAGTGTCCTGGAAGGAACAGAGAACCCAGAACCAGATGTGGATTGAAACCGAGACGGTGTGGCCTTGGCAGGGCAGTGATTGGACGGGGGAGGACACCGGAGGGCCAATGGTGGGACAGAGTCAGCCCGAAGCAAGGGACTCCAAGCCAATGGGAGTGCCCTTGCTCGAAAACTCGGGACTGGCTCATCACCGATACCGGGCTGCTTTAAGAACATAAGAATTAGGAACAGGAGTAGGCCATCTAGCCCCTCGAGCCTGCTCCACCACTCAACAAGATCATGGCTGATCTGGCCGTGGACTCAGCTCCGCTTACCCGCCCGCTCCCCATAACCCTTAATTCCCTTATTGGTTAAAAATCTATCTATCTGTGATTTGAATACATTTAATGAGTTGGCCTCAACTGCTTCCTTGGGCAGAGAATTCCACAGATTCACAACCCTCTGGGAGAATAAATTCCTTCTTAACTCGGTTTTAAATTGGCTCCCCCGTATTTTGAGGCTGTGCCCCCTAGTTCTAGTCTCCCTGACCAGTGGAAACAACCTCTCTGCCTCTATCTTGTCTATCCCTTTCATTATTTTAAATGTTTCAATAAGATCACCCCTCATCCGTCTGAACTCCAACGAGTAAAGACCCAGTCTACTCAATCTATCATCATAAGGTAACCCCCTCATCTCCGGAATCAGCCTACAGTTACCTGCCTTTTTTCTGCCCCCTTTTTTAAACAGAGGCGTTATTGTCTCCCCCACGTTTACACTATGGAAGGATATTATGCAGGCCTTAAGATAACTAGGGAACCCAAAACAAACCGAGTGGGTGCAGGAGCCAGAGCAGAGGATACGTCAGCAATCACAGAGGCCGTCCTCACAGGAGCTATAATGAATCGAAGTCAAAGAGCCAGAATCAAGATCGGATTGTTTTGGCCGTTTTCTTTCCTTCCTTCTACATTATTTATTCCATTCCATCGAGTAAAACGGCAGGCCAGCGAGCTCAAGATGGCGGCAGCAGAGCTCTGCAAAGAACAAAGGCAAGCAGTACAACTAAAATGGCTGGCGCCCAAGGGAAGCCCCGTGGGAATCTCAAGATGGCGTCTTAAAAGGGAAATGCACTAGGGAGCCTTAAAAGGGCCCTGCACCATTGGCGGTCCCCACAAAAAGACTTTTGTAAGGCAAGAGCGAGTCTAAATGTGTAATGTGATTTGTATGATGTAGTGATTTAGGATAAGAAGTGATATTTTGATGCTGAATGGTTACTGTGTTTAAAATGATGTATGATGCATGATGTATGAAAAGAGTTAATACCATGAGGCACAAGTAAAAGGGCCAATGGATCCGTGACTAACATGCCTAAGTGGCCAATGCTATTTTCGATTTTACGTGGTTCCTGCAAGGATTCAACGGCTGCAGATGAGCCGCCAATGCAACCACTGAGAACAGAGGCAACGCACTAGTTGCGATACCCTGTCTCAGCGCAGCCCATTACCTCGGGCGAAAAGGGGCAGTACACTGCCGCCGTACCTCACCCAGTAGAGCTGGGATTAAATAACTGTTCAGTGCAGCTGCAACCTTTTGACATAACATCTGTACCACATATCACATGTACCATACAAATGTACTGTCTATGTATACCTATAGTCTTTGGAAGTTATACTCGTGTACTTCATCACCCATGTAAGGACTGCAAATACACACATGCTTGCACCGGATCACAAGCATCATCTCCACATGGGGGGGGGGAAGTGGATGGTCATGGACTCACACTCACAAACCAACCAGGACGAACAAGGCCGAGGTTTCCGACAATGGCTTTTGGAACTGGGGGGGAGTGAGATGATATGTATTGTCCAGGTACATTAAATGTGTAAGTATAATGATGCACCACAGAGGGCTTTGTGGTGGAAGACCTGGAAGTACCTGCAAGACAGTACCTAAAAGGCTACCCACCACACCTGGGAGGCACTCCGGAGTTATACAATAAAGGACTAAGGTCACAGCAGTTACTACAACACCAGCCTGTGTGGAGTCAGTGATTTGAGTGCTACATACATCACAGAAACGGCCAACTGAGACCGATGGTGTATTCCTCCAGGGTCCTCACGGAGGTAGAACAGGGATACTCCAATTGTGAGAGGCACTTGTTTGCCACTCACTGGGCAGTAAAGAGAGCTCAGATCTTTACTGGAGTATCCCCCATTATACGCCTCACCCATCATACCCCGACGCAAGCCCAGGCTCGCAGCAAATCTAGTCTATCCAGGGCAGCCGCATAGATGCTCTGTGGGGGGGGTATGGGATATCAACTTTGGATTTCGGGCAGAGATACACCCCACAGGCCGCGAGATCTACGTTGATGGCTCCAGTTCAGTGTCCTCGGGTAAATACTCACGGGCTGCGGAGTTTGAGATCCCAAGGCAGGAATTGCCTTGGCTCTTAAACTCCCATGCACCCTGAGCGCCCAGCAGGAGGAACTCTCGGCGGTGATGTATGTGGTCACACACCCCGAGAAATTCCCTACCCCATACACGATTTGCTCAGACAGCATGTTCACTTCCAATTCATGTACAGAATATCTGGCGATTTGGTCACGCCGGGGGTACACCTCTGCGGATGGGAAGCCCCTTGTGACCAAACCCCTGCTAGAAAAGATCGTGGCTGCAGTGGGAGAAACCGGGGATGTGTATATCCATAAGGTGAAGGCCTACTCTAAAACTGAGCCACAGGGGGAAAGTAACCAGCAGGTAGACCTGCTGGCAAAGGAAGGTGCTCATACAGATCGCCTATGGGACCCAAACGAGGCAGGCAGGATAGCAGCAGCAAGAAGCAAGCCAGGGACACAAGGGAGCGTAGGGGTGGCGGTGGCCCCGGACCTTAAAGTAGTCCAGATGCAGGATCCGGTCCTAGGCTACCTTGGCTGCTATCAAAAAGGGGGAAAAGGCTGAGGTCCCATACACAGCAGATATTGCTGTGTGGGAAGGCATCTTGTTTAAAGGGGACAAATGGATAGTGCCACCCCAACACTGGAGGGAATTCCTTCAGCTGGCCCATGAGGGTCCAGGTGCGGGACACCCCGGGCTGGAGTCTACCTGGCAACGGGTAGAAAAGGCAGGGTGGTAGCCAGACCTCCGGGAAGACGTCCGCAACTTCTGTGCGGGCTGTCTGCTTTGTGCTGCAAACAACCCGGACCCCCAGAAAAGGAAGGTGTCCATGGGATACGTCAGGCGGGTAGAGGGATCATGGCAGTCGATCTAGATCGACTACATCGGACCCCTACCGGCCGCCCAGGGAGGTTATAAATACTGCCTCGTCCTGGTGGATGTGTTTTCCAAGTGGGTGGAAGCCTTCCCTTGCCGAACAGCTACCGCAGTGGGGAGCAAAAATCTTGGTGAGGGAGGTGTTCTCTCAGTAGGGTCTACCTCAAATCGTGGAGTCCGACTGGGGAAGCCACTGCACCGGCCAGGTGATGCAGGCCACCCTAAAGGTGCTGGGGATAAGAGCCAAATAGCATGTCGCCTACAACCCTCAGTCCTCAGGCCCCATAGAACGCCTGAACCGGACCATAAAGGAAAGGCTGCGCATAGAGACGGGAGACTCACCAAACAAGTGGGTGGAGGTCTTACCGTTGGTCCTCATGGGAATCCGGGCCAGTCAGTCAAAGAGCACAGGGTACTCACCCATTGAGCTGATGACTGGCCGGATTATGAGAATCCCAGTGAATGTGTTGGCGCCGGTCCTCACCGAATGGCAGCTTCGAGAGGTGAACCGGGACCGCTTCGTCAGGAATCTGTTCGAACAGCTTCAACAGATTCACTGGCAGGCGGCCAACAACATGGGTAAACAGCACCGTGCCAATCGGCTGCTGCTGGAACCCCGTAGTCACCATGATTGGGAGGTGGGTGACCAGGTGATGGTGAGAAGCTTCGCCCGGGTCGGGGTATTTGAACCACTGTATATGGGACCATACAGCATAGTCGACAAGGCTAGCCCTATGGTCTATGCGGTTCAGTTGCCTGGCTGAGTGAAGTGGTATCACATTAACCAGTGTAAGTTGTTTAACCCCAAAAGGGGTAACAAACAGAGGGGACGAGCAAGGGAAGGGAATCAGGCACTGAGTGGATTTGGAACCTCCGGAGGAAGCAGCGGGCCTCGAAGTTCTACAGCCGGGGCTGGAAAACTGCTCCAGTAAGGCTATCCCACCACTGGGTAGGGGTTCCCAGCCCACTAACAGAAGTGGGGAGAAAGGCTCTACCACTAGCAAGGTCCAAAGGGACGCTGAACCTCCCATGGTGGATCAGCTGGGGTTAGCCCAAGAGGTGGAGGAAATAGCATTGCAGCCCATAACGTGGGACTCTGCACCGACAGTAAGGAGGAGTGCTAGAGTGCCACAGCCCAGGGCGCCATGGCCCCCTGTTTACTTAGCTCCTTGCCCCAGACCGAGAAGGCGAAAGACAACAGGGAGGGTGTTCTGTTGCACCAGCAAGGGTCTCCCACCGATTATCCGGGGCTCGGGAGGGCCTTGGAGGGCAGCACCAGACCCATTAAGGGGGACTACAACGAGCCCCTCAGCGGAGGGCATCCTGGTCCCCAGGTTATTGTCAGCCGATTGGTCGACGAAGCCTGTATAGTGACAGGATGTAGCCTGGCCACCCGGGGATGGGTGGCGGTGCATATATTTTCCCTTCCTGTTTTGTTACTTTGTGTTGTGAGCATATGTGTTTAGGTAAGGCAGTGACTGTTGGGTACAGCAATTTTGTGTTTGGAACATGTTACGCGGGCCGGGCCTGGAGCGGTCTCTCAAGGCAAGGCCATGTTCTTCTTGCCTTTGAGATGTCAACACCTCCCTACTGGACGTTAGTGATGCTGGTATCGCTAAGGATCTGCACCGGGCACCGAGGGGACACTGAGGACTCCCTGGTTTTCGGATGCTCCGGGGGCAGAGCGCCGACAGTGACCACAGGAGAAGGGACTCCGGTGGCGGATGGCAGGGTCACCTACTCCCACGAGGGGAGATGGCCTGGGTGGTTGGGATCGAACTCCACCAAGTACTCCAACCACGAGGGCTTCACCTACAGAGAGGCATCCATCCTCTGCCCGGAGATCACTGTGGCCACTTCCAGAGTGAGAGTGACAGAATGCAGGGAGGTATGCCTAACTTGCCAAGGCGACAGATCTCTGGGATGGTGGTGGTGGCTCAGAAAGCTCAAGAGGGAGTGGGAGATTGACACTTGGACTGGGAATGTCTGAATAATGATACCTACCGAACCATCATGGGGTCATCTGGCGGGGTCACGTTGTGCTGGGAGAAATGGTGGGCGTACAACCAAGGGATTTATTTGTGTATGTGGGGATCCACTCGCGTGTGTTCAGCGGGGGTCTCCATTGCTTTCTATAGGTGGTGGCAGGATGTCAGGGATGGGGTGGAATGGGATCACAGCGGGGAGGCGTGTGTGACCCCCAATCCCTGGGTACCAGTAAACGCCACAGAACTTGTAGTTCTGTAAAGAAAACCCCCACCCACGGCCAAGCCCACCGTCCCACAACAACCAGAGGGGGGGGAACGGTTTAGTGTTGGGCCCCATCAAGAAACTACTTTATCAGGGGGTAGACTACGCGGTGGCATCAGTGGTGCTAAATCTGACAGAAGTCTGCCTACCTACGTGGTGTACCTGGGAAACCGAACTGTTGTATCAGGCTCTGCTGCGGGAGATGTTCCGGAAGTTCTACGAATTTGACTTCGGGGATGTTAGTGTGGCAGACCTGTATAAACAGTGGGATAGGGCCAAACTGGGCAGGCAGAGGCGAGGGACTTTAAACGACATTTTCACGGGGTTTAACACCGGGGGGTCCGCCATAAACAGTTTGGATAACGTGCAGCTGGCCCTCCAGATGAATGGATTGAAGAACCAGCTGCGCAAAATCCTGGGGGACGAGAATACCGTAGTGGGATCTGCGCTCCATGAAGAGATGGCAATGACGGTTCACTTAAAGGAGATTATTTCTCAATTGGAGGCACAGGCCAGGGCTGTAAACGTTTTGATTCGGGAGGATAGAAACGCCTGCGATCAAGCCGCCCAAAATGAGGTGTGCGTGCTCTATGGGGCCTGGTTGCTGGGAGAGGGACGGAGTAACCTTGAGGATCTGAGACAGGGACAGTTCCCCCCCTGGATCAGAAACCAGCACCTAGCTGCACTGCATCCTTATGATAATGTTTTGAGTCCTTGCCAACTTCGTGTAGCGTCAGCAGCTTACCCAGTACCGGTGGAATGTGGAAAGTCAAATCATACCATCATGGGTGTGGTGGTCAGGATGCCCGTGATGGGGGCATCCCCACGACCAGCACCCCTGTACCGAGTGAAGAATGTGGGAGTCATTCGTGGAGGGGTGCATGTTCGATTCCAAGAGGTCCCACCTTATGTCACAATGTGGGAGCACACTGTGACAGGTACAGACCTCTCGGGTTGTCGGAGCAGGGGAGCACAGGTAATCCTGTGCCCCCAGCACTTGAACGCTTTTGCAAGGCCACAGTGCGGGTTCAGCACTGCTGGGGCAGAGCCTATCAATTGCACAATGGAGGTAATGGCCCCCAACCACATGCCTCCACAGTTTGCATATGTAGGCGGTGGGACATATTGTGTCACCACAGTGCCCAACGGTATGAACACGGACCGGGAAGGTGGTGTCCAATACCGTACAGCAGCTTTTGCTTTAAACTCAGGGCAGAGGTTCAAGTGGCACACACCAGAATCACACCCATCCCTGAACCTTCCACGATTCACCTCATGGTACAAAACAACCTCAGCCACCTACAACAATATGTCGCCCATTTTGGCTATCCCATTCCCCGCTACCTGAGAAACTTACAGTGCTCCGCCAGGCAGTGGATTTGTCTCAAAAACATTTTTACACCATGGAGCAGAAAACTGAAATTCTAGTAGGTGAGATTGCCCAGAATAAACCCCCAGCATGGTGGGATTTGGGGATACGGGCAGACATACCTGCGTGGATCCGGGTGGGATCGCACGCCTTGGTGATTGGCCAACTCCTGATTGTAGCTTATCTGCTAGTTACAAGCTGTAAGCTCAGGAGAAAAAGGAAAATAAATCAGTTCCTAAGGCTACTACACAGAGAGGAGAGCCATTGCTAAACACTCAAGGCATGTAAACAAAGCTTGACCACGACACTCAGGCTATTTGTTATTCCAAGGGATTACCGTGTTTTCATACATGGCCCCTGGGGAGTTTACAGGGCAGGTTTGTTTGTTTTGCGGTTAAGACTGAAATGACAGTGTCTGGGGCAGCCAGAAAGAGACTCAATGGACAAATACTGCTGTAATCTTAGGCACATGTATATATTGCTGTTGTAAATATTGTAACCTGTTGGATTCTGTGTTCTGCACTGTGTTAAACAGGGATTATAATGTATATGGACTGGGACAAGTTTAGAGTTAAACTGGGGAAAGTTGGGCAATTTGGGAGACCAGGGGTTTTCTCACCACCCTGAACTTTGACACACTCGATTGGTGTCTGACTGTCAGATGGGGGATTATGTAGGAAGGAAAAGAGTTGTGGGATCTGTCTGAGCTGCAATAAAATAGCAGGCCAGTGTCCTGGAAGGAACAGGGAACCCAGAACCAGATGTAGATTGAAACCGAGACGGTGTAGCCTTGGCAGGGCAGTGATTGGACGGGGGAGGACACCGGAGGGCCAATGGTGGGACAAAGTCAGCCCGAAGCAAGGGACTCCAAGCCAATGTGAGTGCCCTTGCTCGAAAACTCGGGACTGGCTCATCACCGATACCGGGCTATTGTCTCCCCCACGTTTACACTATGGAGGGATATTATGCAGGCCTTAAGAAAACTAGGGAACTCAAAACAAACCGAGGGTCTACACAATGGCTACAGGAGGCCCACACCCTGCCAACCCAATTAACACCTACTCAACCCTTGATTAAGTTAACATCAGGGATGGCCAATGGAAAACCCCGAAATCCAACACTGCTGCATTTTTCAAAAATAACAAGCCCACCAATGGGAAGGATTTATTTCAGCACGAAAGTCTGGCTGGATAACTGGATATAAGAAGGGGTTGCTGCCTCGACAAGTTGTTCCGTTCTTGTGTTCCAGCAAGCAGTCAGCCTTTCGACACAGAAGGAAGACCAGTGTCCGAAGACACCGAAGACAGAAGAAGCAAACCACCATCCCGAGACGGCATCAGCTCAGCCTCCTTTCGCCACTGGAGACCGAACCTTTTCCTTTTTCCACAAGGATTTTCCCCTGAGAGCTGGACTCAGGTAGATCCACAGCAACAACAAGACGCAACAACAACCAAGTTTCCAAGAAAATTACAACCGAAAAAGTAACTTCAAGATCTTGAAGATAGCAAAAGGAGAACCCCGAAACAGCTTTTTGACCTGGAAAGACTGTAAAGGCTGTGGTGAGAATAATCTCTGGTCCCAAGAACTCCCAACTCAGTTAGGTCAGGAAGGTGGGAGGTTGGGCATTGCATTGCTGTTAAACTTCTGTAAAAATTTTCGTTGTGTCCGTTTAGTGGGCTTTAGGGGGATTGTTTTGTTGGTGTATTGCTGTTTGTTACACCTTGTCAAATAAATTGGAAGCTTAAAGTTCCTCTTGGAATCTCCTCATCTCAGTTCTGTTGTATGACATCTCCTGATCATGAGTCTTGTGTCAGAACAGTGTAAGGGAAGCCAGGAGCGCCTCGAAAATGCTCAACTGTGTGCCACAGGATAGGGAAGAAAGGGGTTAGGAGTGTTTGACACTCACAGGTGCTTCACAGGCTAGTCATAAGCTGTGGGGACGCACAAGCCTCAAAACCCCCTTCATAAGCTTGGACACAGTCTCTCCAGGAGTGCTCTTGCAGCACTCAGGGTACCTCACAGGCCAGGCATAACCCCAGAGGGAGACACCCAAGGCACAACACTTTCCAGAACCCCTTACAGAGGCTTCCTTCGTATGAACGATTCCGACCCGAAAAAAATCTACTGAAGTACTTGGTGGTCCTGGAGGAACGTAGGATTGCGGTCGGAGGCCTAGATTCACTATGTAGCACAAGGGAAGATGTCTTTTAGGTATGTACGTATATGCTGGAGCCACGTGGGCCTGGTCAACCAATCACTATGCAGTATTCTCATTGATAAAAATGGGAACTCCCTTTTATACGAGTTCCCAATACTATCAATGAGAATAACCCCCTAAAACACCGAAACACAGCATATTAAATAAATAAAACACCTCACATATTTAATATTAATTGAAATTAAATGTAATTAAATGTTTAAAAAAATGTGTGTTTTGGATTTTTTTAAATGTGTTTTAACAAGAATAAAATACACTTACCTTAATGGACACGGTTTTTAATATAAAAATGAGTGTTTAAATTAAAT